>NC_137456.1:335591766-336323847 GCF_964235325.1 Thermobia domestica
CCGCTAGCTATTAATCTAAATAGTTTCCCATTTACCTTACGAATATAGTTGGGGCTAGAAGGATTCTTTGTTTTCAGTTTTCCACCTTGTACTTGCAGTGGTAGGAAGTCCGCTAGCTATTAATCTAAATAGTTTCCCATTTACCTTACGAATATAGTTGGGGCTAGAAGGATTCTTTGTTTTCAGTTTTCCACCTTGTACTTGCAGAGGTAGAAAGTCTGCTAGCTATTAATTTAAATACTTTCTCATTTACCTTACGAATATAGTTGGGGTTAGAAGGATTCTTTGTTTCCAATTTTCCACCTTGTACTTGCAGAGGTAGAAAGTCCGCTAGCTATTAATCTAAATAGTTTCCCATTTACCTTACGAATATAGTTGGGGCTAGAAGGATTCTTTGTTTTCAGTTTTCCACCTTGTACTTGCAGTGGTAGGAAGTCCGCTAGCTATTAATCTAAATAGTTTCCCATTTACCTTACGAATATAGTTGGGGCTAGAAGGATTATTTGTTTTCAGTTTTCCACCTTGTAATTGCAGAGGTAGAAAGTCCGCTAGCTATTAATTTAAATACTTTCTCATTTACCTTACGAGTATAGTTGGGGTTAGAAGGATTCTTTGTTTTCAGTTTTCCACCTTGTACTTGCAGAGGTAGAAAGTCCGCTAGCTATTAATCTAAATAGTTTCCCATTTACCTTACGAATATAGTTGGGGCTAGAAGGATTCTTTGTTTTCAGTTTTCCACCTTGTACTTGCAGAGGTAGAAAGTCTGCTAGCTATTAATTTAAATACTTTCTCATTTACCTTACGAATATAGTTGGGGTTAGAAGGATTCTTTGTTTCCAATTTTCCACCTTGTACTAGCAGAGGTAGAAAGTCCGCTAGCTATTAATCTAAATAGTTTCCCATTTACCTTACGAATATAGTTCGGGCTAGAAGGATTCTTTGTTTTCAGTTTTCCACCTTGTACTTGCAGAGGTAGAAAGTCTGCTAGCTATTAATTTAAATACTTTCTCATTTACCTTACGAATATAGTTGGGGTTAGAAGGATTCTTTGTTTTCAGTTTTCCACCTTGTACTTGCAGAGGTAGAAAGTCCGCTAGCTATTAATCTAAATAGTTTCCCATTTACCTTACGAATATAGTTGGGGCTAGAAGGATTCTTTGTTTTCAGTTTTCCACCTTGTAATTGCAGAGGTAGAAAGTCCCCTAGCTATTAATTTAAATACTTTCTAATTTACCTTACGAATATAATTGGGGTTACAAAGATTCTTTGTTTCCAGTTTTCCACCTTGTAATTGCAGAGGTAGAAAGTCCGCTAGCTATTAATCTAAATAGTTTCCCATTTACCTTACGAATATAGTTGGGGCTAGAAGGAATCTTTGTTTTCAGTTTTCCACCTTGTAATTGCAGAGGTAGAAAGTCCGCTAGCTATTAATCTAAATAGTTTCCCATTTACCTTACGAATATAGTTGGGGCTAGAAGGATTCTTTGTTTTCAGTTTTCCACCTTGTACTTGCAGAGGTAGAAAGTCCGCTAGCTATTAATCTAAATAGTTTCCCATTTAACTTACGAATATAGCTGGGGTTAGAAGGATTCTTTGTTTTCAGTTTTCCACGTTGTACTTGCATTAGTAGAAAGTCCGCTAGCTATTAATCTAAATAGTTTCCCATTTACCTTACGAATATAGTTGGGGTTAGAAGGATTCTTTGTTTTCAGTTTTCCACCTTGTACTTGCAGAGGTAGAAAGTCTGCTAGCTATTAATCTAAATAGTTTCCCATTTACCTTACGAATATATTTGGGGCTAGAAGAATTCTTTGTTTCCACTTTTCCACCTTGTACTTGCAGAGGTAGAAAGTCCGCAAGCTCTTAATCTAAATAGTTTCCTATTTACCTTACGAATATAGTTGGGGCTAGAAGGATTCATTGTTTTCAGTTTACCACATTGTACTTGCAGAGGTAGAAAGTCCGCTAGCAATTAATCTAAATAGTTTCCCATTTACCTTACAAATATAGTTGGGGTTAGAAGGATTCCTTGTTTCCAGTTTTCCACGTTGTATTTGCAGAGGTAGAAAGTCCGCTAGCTATTAATCTAAATAGTTTCCCATTTAGCTTACCAATAATAGTTGGGGCTAGAAGGATTCTTTGTTTTAAGTTTTCCACCTTGTAATTGCAGAGGTAGAAAGTCCGCTAGCTATTAATCTAAATAGTTTCCCATTTACCTTACGAATATAGTTGGGGCTAGAAGGATTCCTTGTTTTCAGTTTTCCACGTTGTACTTGCAGAGGTAGTAAGTCCGCTAGCTATTAATCTAAATAGTTACTCATTTACCTTACGAATATAGTTGGGGCTAGAAGGATTCTTTGTTTCCAGTTTTCCACGTTGTACTTGCAGAGGCAGAAAGTCCGCTTGCTATTAATCTAAATAGTTTCCCATTTACCTTACGAATATAGTTGGGGCTAGAAGGATTCTTTGTTTCCAGTTTTCCACGTTGTACTTGCAGAGGTAGAAAGTCCGCTAGCTATTAATCTAAATAGTTTCCCATTTACCTTACGAATATAGTTGGGGCTAGAAGGATTCCTTGTTTTCAGTTTTCCACCTTCTACTTGCAGAGGTAGAAAGTCCGCTAGCTATTAATCTAAATAGTTTCCCATTTACTTTACGAATATAGTTGGGGCTAGAAGGATTCCTTGCTTTCAGTTTTCCACCTTCTACTTGCAGAGGTAGAAAGTCCGCTAGCTATTAATCTAAATAGTTTCTCATTTACCTTACGAATATAGTTGGGGCTAGAAGGATTCTTTGTTTCCAGTTTTCCACGTTGTACTTGCAGAGGTAGAAAGTCCGCTAGCTATTAATCTAAATAGTTTCTCATTTACCTTACGAATATAGTTGGGGCTAGAAGGATTCTTTGTTTCCAGTTTTCCACGTTGTACTTGCAGAGGTAGAAAGTCCGTTAGCTATTAATCTAAATAGTTTCCCATTTACCTTACGAATATAGTTGGGGCTAGAAGGATTCTTTGTTTCCAGTTTTCCACGTTGTACTTGCAGAGGTAGAAAGTCCGTTAGCTATTAATCTAAATAGTTTCCCATTTACCTTACGAATATAGTTGGGGCTAGAAGGATTCTTTGTTTCCAGTTTTCCACGTTGTACTTGCAGAGGTAGAAAGTCCGCTAGCTATTAATCTAAATAGTTTCCCATTTACCTTACGAATATAGTTGGGGCTAGAAGGATTCCTTGTTTTCAGTTTTCCACCTTCTACTTGCAGAGGTAGAAAGTCCGCTAGCTATTAATCTAAATAGTTTCCCATTTACCTTACGAATATAGTTGGGGCTAGAAGGATTCTTTGTTTCCAGTTTTCCACGTTGTACTTGCAGAGGTAGAAAGTCCGCTAGCTATTAATCTAAATAGTTTCTCATTTACCTTACGAATATAGTTGGGGCTAGAAGGATTATTTGTTTCCAGTTTTCCACGCTGTACTTGCAGAGGCAGAAAGTCCGCTAGCTATTAATCTAAATAGTTTCCCATTTACCTTACGAATATAGTTGGGGCTAGAAGGATTCCTTGTTTTCAGTTTTCCACCTTCTACTTGCAGAGGTAGAAAGTCCGCTAGCTATTAATCTAAATAGTTTCCCATTTACCTTACGAAGATAGTTGGGGCTAGAAGGATTCTTTGTTTCCAGTTTTCCACGTTGTACTTCCAGAGGCAGAAAGACCGCTAGCTATTAATCTAAATAGTTTCTCATTTACCTTACGAATATAGTTGGGGCTAGAAGGATTCTTTGTTTCCAGTTTTCCACCTTCTACTTGCAGAGGTAGAAAGTCCGCTAGCTATTAATCTAAATAGTTTCCCATTTACCTTACAAATATAGTTGGGGCTAGAAGGATTCTTTGTTTTCAGTTTTCCACCTTGTAAATGCAGAGGTAGAAAGTCCGCTAGCTATTAATATAAATAGTTTCCCATTTACCTTACGAATATAGTTGGGGCTAGAAGGATTCTTTGTTTTCAGTTTTCCACCTTGTACTTGCAGAGGTAGAAAGTCCGCTAGCTATTAATCTAAATAGTTTCCCATTTACCTTACGAATATAGTTGGGGCTAGAAGGATTCTTTGTTTTCAGTTTTCCACCTTGTAATTGCAGAGGTAGTAAGTCCGCTAGCTATTGATCTAATAGTTTCCCATTTACCTTACGAATATAGTTGGGGCTAGAAGGATTCTTTGTTTTCAGTTTTCCACGTTGTACTTGCAGAGGTAGAAAGTCCGTTAGCTATTAATCTAAATAGTTTCCCATTTACCTTACGAATATAGTTGGGGCTAGAAGGATTCTTTGTTTTCAGTTTTCCACGTTGTACTTGCAGAGGTAGAAAGTCCGCTAGCTATTAATCTAAATAGTTTCCCATTTACCTTACGAATATAGTTGGGGCTAGAAGGATTCTTTGTTTTCAGTTTTCCACCTTGTAAATGCAGAGGTAGAAAGTCCGCTAGCTATTAATCTAAATAGTTTCCCATTTACCTTACGAATATAGTTGGGGCTAGAAGGATTCTTTGTTTTCAGTTTTCCACCTTGTACTTGCAGAGGTAGAAAGTCCGCTAGCTATTAATCTAAATAGTTTCCCATTTACCTTACGAATATAGTTGGGGCTAGAAGGATTCTTTGTTTTCAGTTTTCCACCTTGTACTTGCAGAGGTAGTAAGTCCGCTAGCTATTGATCTAATAGTTTCCCATTTACCTTACGAATATAGTTGGGGCTAGAAGGATTCTTTGTTTTCAGTTTTCCACCTTGTACTTGCAGAGGTAGTAAGTCCGCTAGCTATTAATCTAAATAGTTTCTCATTTACCTTACGAACATAGTTGGGGTTAGAAGGACTCTTTGTTTCCAGTTTTCCACCTTGTACTTGCAGAGGTACAAAGTCCGCTAGCTATTAATCTAAATAGTTTCCCATTTACCTTACGAATATAGTTGGGGCTAGAAGAATTCTTTCTTTCCACTTTTCCACCTTGTACTTGCAGAGGTAGAAAGTCCGCCAGCTATTAATCTAAATAGTTTCCCATTTACCTTACGAATATAGTTGGGGCTAGAAGGATTCTTTGTTTTCAGTTTTCCACCTTGTAATTGCAGAGGTAGAAAGTCCGCTAGCTATTAATTTAAATACTTTCTCATTTACCTTACAAATATAGTTGGGGTTAGAAGGATTCTTTGTTTCCAGTTTTGCACGTTGTACTTGCAGAGGTAGAAAGTCCGCTAGCTATTAATCTAAATAGTTTCAAATTTAGCTTACGAATATAGTTGGGGCTAGAAGGATTCTTTGTTTTAAGTTTTCCACCTTGTAATTGCAGAGGTAGAAAGTCCGCTAGATATTAATCTAAATAGTTTCCCATTTACCTTACGAATATAGTTGGGGCTAGAAGGATTCTTTGTTTTCAGTTTTCCACCTTGTATTTGCAGAGGTAGGAAGTCCGCTAGCTATTAATCTAAATAGTTTCCCATTTACCTTACGAATGTAGTTGGGGCTAGAAGGATTCTTTGTTTTCAGTTTTCCACCTTGTACTTGCAGAGGTAGAAAGTCTGCTAGCTATTAATTTAAATACTTTCTCATTTACCTTACGAATATAGTTGGGGTTAGAAGGATTCTTTGTTTCCAATTTTCCACCTTGTACTTGCAGAGGTAGAAAGTCCGCTAGCTATTAATCTAAATAGTTTCCCATTTACCTTACCAATATAGTTGGGGCTAGAAGGATTCTTTGTTTTCAGTTTTCCACCTTGTAATTGCAGAGGTAGAAAGTCCGCTAGCTATTAATCTAAATAGTTTCCCATTTACCTTACGAATATTTTGGGGCTAGAAGGATTCTTTGTTTTCAGTTTTCCACCTTGTACTTGCAGAGGTAGAAAGTCCGCTAGCTATTAATCTAAATAGTTTCCCATTTACCTTATGAATATAGCTGGGGTTAGAAGGATTCTTTGTTTTCAGTTTTCCACGTTGTACTTGCAGAAGTAGAAAGTCCGCTAGCTATTAATCTAAATAGTTTCCTATTTACCTTACGAATATAGTTGGGGCTAGAAGGATTCATTGTTTTCAGTTTACCACATTGTACTTGCAGAGGTAGAAAGTCCGCTAGCAATTAATCTAAATAGTTTCCCATTTACCTTACGAATATAGTTGGGGCTAGAAGGATTCTTTGTTTCCAGTTTTCCACCTTGTACTTGCAGAGGTAGAAAGTCCGCTAGCTCTTAATCTAAATAGTTTCCCATTTAACTTACGAATATAGTTGGGGCTAGAAGGATTCTTTGTTTTCAGTTTTCTACTTTGTACTTGCAGAGGTAGAAAGTCCGCTAGCTATTAATCTAAATAGTTTCCCATTTACCTTACGAATATAGTTGGGGCTAGAAGGATTCTTTGTTTTCAGTTTTCCACCTTGTACTTGCAGAGGTAGAAAGTCCGCTAGCTATTAATCTAAATAGTTTCCCATTTACCTTACAAATATAGTTGGGGCTAGAAGGATTCTTTGTTTTCAGTTTTCCACCTTGTACTTGCAGAGGTAGAAAGTCCGCTAGCTATTAATCTAAATAGTTTCCCATTTACCTTACGAATATAGTTGGGGCTAGAAGGATTCTTTGTTTTCAGTTTTCCACCTTGTAATTGCAGAGGTAGAAAGTCCGCTAGCTATTAATTTAAGTACTTTCTCATTTACCTTACAAATATAGTTGGGGTTAGAAGGATTCTTTGTTTCCAGTTTTCCACGTTGTACTTGCAGAGGTAGAAAGTCCGCTAGCTATTAATCTAAATAGTTTCCCATTTAGCTTACCAATAATAGTTGGGGCTAGAAGGATTCTTTGTTTTAAGTTTTCCACCTTGTAATTGCAGAGGTAGAAAGTCCGCTAGCTATTAATCTAAATAGTTTCCCATTTGCCTTACGAATATAGTTGGGGCTAGAAGGATTCTTTGTTTTCAGTTTTCCACCTTGTACTTGCAGAGGTAGGAAGTCCGCTAGCTATTAATCTAAATAGTTTCCCATTTACCTTACGAATATAGTTGGGGCTAGAAGGATTCTTTGTTTTCAGTTTTCCACCTTGTACTTGCAGAGGTAGAAAGTCTGCTAGCTATTAATTTAAATACTTTCTCATTTACCTTACGAATATAGTTGGGGTTAGAAGGAATCTTTGTTTCCAATTTTCCACCTTGTACTTGCAGAGGTAGAAAGTCCGCTAGCTATTAATCTAAATAGTTTCCCATTTACCTTACGAATATAGTTGGGGCTAGAAGGATTATTTGTTTTCAGTTTTCCACCTTGTAATTGCAGAGGTAGAAAGTCCGCTAGCTATTAATTTAAATACTTTCTCATTTACCTTACGAATATAGTTGGGGTTAGAAGGATTCTTTGTTTTCAGTTTTCCACCTTGTACTTGCAGAGGTAGAAAGTCCGCTAGCTATTAATCTAAATAGTTTCCCATTTACCTTAAGAATATAGTTGGGGCTAGAAGGATTCTTTGTTTTCAGTTTTCCACCTTGTAATTGCAGAGGTAGAAAGTCCGCTAGCTATTAATTTAAGTACTTTCTCATTTACCTTACAAATATAGTTGGGGTTAGAAGGATTCCTTGTTTCCAGTTTTCCACGTTGTACTTGCAGAGGTAGAAAGTCCGCTAGCTATTAATCTAAATAGTTTCCCATTTAGCTTACCAATAATAGTTGGGGCTAGAAGGATTCTTTGTTTTAAGTTTTCCACCTTGTAATTGCAGAGGTAGAAAGTCCGCTAGCTATTAATCTAAATAGTTTCCCATTTACCTTACGAATATAGTTGGGGCTAGAAGGATTCCTTGTTTTCAGTTTTCCACGTTGTACTTGCAGAGGTAGTAAGTCCGCTAGCTATTAATCTAAATAGTTACTCATTTACCTTACGAATATAGTTGGGGCTAGAAGGATTCTTTGTTTCCAGTTTTCCACGTTGTACTTGCAGAGGCAGAAAGTCCGCTTGCTAATATTCTAAATAGTTTCCCATTTACCTTACGAATATAGTTGGGGCTAGAAGGATTCTTTGTTTCCAGTTTTCCACGTTGTACTTGCAGAGGTAGAAAGTCCGCTAGCTATTAATCTAAATAGTTTCCCATTTACCTTACGAATATAGTTGGGGCTAGAAGGATTCCTTGTTTTCAGTTTTCCACCTTCTACTTGCAGAGGTAGAAAGTCCGCTAGCTATTAATCTAAATAGTTTCCCATTTACTTTACGAATATAGTTGGGGCTAGAAGGATTCCTTGCTTTCAGTTTTCCACCTTCTACTTGCAGAGGTAGAAAGTCCGCTAGCTCTTAATCTAAATAGTTTCCCATTTACCTTACGAATATAGTTGGGGCTAGAAGGATTCTTTGTTTTCAGTTTTCTACTTTGTACTTGCAGAGGTAGAAAGTCCGCTAGCTATTAATCTAAATAGTTTCTCATTTACCTTACGAATATAGTTGGGGCTAGAAGGATTCTTTGTTTCCAGTTTTCCACGTTGTACTTGCAGAGGTAGAAAGTCCGTTAGCTATTAATCTAAATAGTTTCCCATTTACCTTACGAATATAGTTGGGGCTAGAAGGATTCTTTGTTTCCAGTTTTCCACGTTGTACTTGCAGAGGTAGAAAGTCCGTTAGCTATTAATCTAAATAGTTTCCCATTTACCTTACGAATATAGTTGGGGCTAGAAGGATTCTTTGTTTCCAGTTTTCCACGTTGTACTTGCAGAGGTAGAAAGTCCGCTAGCTGATAATCTAAATAGTTTCCCATTTACCTTACGAATATAGTTGGGGCTAGAAGGATTCCTTGTTTTCAGTTTTCCACCTTCTACTTGCAGAGGTAGAAAGTCCGCTAGCTATTAATCTAAATAGTTTCCCATTTACCTTACGAATATAGTTGGGGCTAGAAGGATTCTTTGTTTCCAGTTTTCCACGTTGTACTTGCAGAGGTAGAAAGTCTGCTAGCTATTAATCTAAATAGTTTCTCATTTACCTTACGAATATAGTTGGGGCTAGAAGGATTCTTTGTTTCCAGTTTTCCACGTTGTACTTGCAGAGGCAGAAAGTCCGCTAGCTATTAATCTAAATAGTTTCCCATTTACCTTACGAATATAGTTGGGGCTAGAAGGATTCTTTGTTTCCAGTTTTCCACGTTGTACTTGCAGAGGTAGAAAGTCCGCTAGCTATTAATCTAAATAGTTTCTCATTTACCTTACGAATATAGTTGGGGCTACAAGGATTCCTTGTTTTCAGTTTTCCACCTTCTACTATCAGAGGTAGAAAGTCCGCTAGCTATTAATCTAAATAGTTTCCCATTTACCTTACGAATATAGTTGGGGCTAGAAGGATTCTTTGTTTCCAGTTTTCCACGATGTACTTCCAGAGGCAGAAAGACCGCTAGCTATTAATCTAAATAGTTTCTCATTTACCTTACGAATATAGTTGGGGCTAGAAGGATTCTTTGTTTCCAGTTTTCCACCTTCTACTTGCAGAGGTAGAAAGTCCGCTAGCTATTAATCTAAATAGTTTCCCATTTACCTTACGAATATAGTTGGGGCTAGAAGGATTCTTTGTTTTCAGTTTTCCACCTTGTAAATGCAGAGGTAGAAAGTCCGCTAGCTATTAATATAAATAGTTTCCCATTTACCTTACGAATATAGTTGGGGCTAGAAGGATTCTTTGTTTTCAGTTTTCCACCTTGTACTTGCAGAGGTAGAAAGTCCGCTAGCTATTAATCTAAATAGTTTCCCATTTACCTTACGAATATAGTTGGGGCTAGAAGGATTCTTTGTTTTCAGTTTTCCACCTTGTACTTGCAGAGGTAGTAAGTCCGCTAGCTATTGATCTAATAGTTTCCCATTTACCTTACGAATATAGTTGGGGCTAGAAGGATTCTTTGTTTTCAGTTTTCCACGTTGTACTTGCAGAGGTAGAAAGTCCGTTAGCTATTAATCTAAATAGTTTCCCATTTACCTTACGAATATAGTTGGGGCTAGAAGGATTCTTTGTTTTCAGTTTTCCACGTTGTACTTGCAGAGGTAGAAAGTCCGCTAGCTATTAATCTAAATAGTTTCCCATTTACCTTACGAATATAGTTGGGGCTAGAAGGATTCTTTGTTTTCAGTTTTCCACCTTGTAAATGCAGAGGTAGAAAGTCCGCTAGCTATTAATCTAAATAGTTTCCCATTTACCTTACGAATATAGTTGGGGCTAGAAGGATTCTTTGTTTTCAGTTTTCCACCTTGTACTTGCAGAGGTAGAAAGTCCGCTAGCTATTAATCTAAATAGTTTCCCATTTACCTTACGAATATAGTTGGGGCTAGAAGGATTCTTTGTTTTCAGTTTTCCACCTTGTACTTGCAGAGGTAGTAAGTCCGCTAGCTATTGATCTAATAGTTTCCCATTTACCTTACGAATATAGTTGGGGCTAGAAGGATTCTTTGTTTTCAGTTTTCCACCTTGTACTTGCAGAGGTAGTAAGTCCGCTAGCTATTAATCTAAATAGTTTCTCATTTACCTTACGAACATAGTTGGGGTTAGAAGGACTCTTTGTTTCCAGTTTTCCACCTTGTACTTGCAGAGGTACAAAGTCCGCTAGCTATTAATCTAAATAGTTTCCCATTTACCTTACGAATATAGTTGGGGCTAGAAGAATTCTTTCTTTCCACTTTTCCACCTTGTACTTGCAGAGGTAGAAAGTCCGCCAGCTATTAATCTAAATAGTTTCCCATTTACCTTACGAATATAGTTGGGGCTAGAAGGATTCTTTGTTTTCAGTTTTCCACCTTGTAATTGCAGAGGTAGAAAGTCCGCTAGCTATTAATTTTAATACTTTCTCATTTACCTTACAAATATAGTTGGGTTTAGAAGGATTCTTTGTTTCCAGTTTTGCACGTTGTACTTGCAGAGGTAGAAAGTCCGCTAGCTATTAATCTAAATAGTTTCAAATTTAGCTTACGAATATAGTTGGGGCTAGAAGGATTCTTTGTTTTAAGTTTTCCACCTTGTAATTGCAGAGGTAGAAAGTCCGCTAGATATTAATCTAAATAGTTTCCCATTTACCTTACGAATATAGTTGGGGCTAGAAGGATTCTTTGTTTTCAGTTTTCCACCTTGTATTTGCAGAGGTAGGAAGTCCGCTAGCTATTAATCTAAATAGTTTCCCATTTACCTTACGAATGTAGTTGGGGCTAGAAGGATTCTTTGTTTTCAGTTTTCCACCTTGTACTTGCAGAGGTAGAAAGTCTGCTAGCTATTAATTTAAATACTTTCTCATTTACCTTACGAATATAGTTGGGGTTAGAAGGATTCTTTGTTTCCAATTTTCCACCTTGTACTTGCAGAGGTAGAAAGTCCGCTAGCTATTAATCTAAATAGTTTCCCATTTACCTTACCAATATAGTTGGGGCTAGAAGGATTCTTTGTTTTCAGTTTTCCACCTTGTAATTGCAGAGGTAGAAAGTCCGCTAGCTATTAATCTAAATAGTTTCCCATTTACCTTACGAATATAGTTGGGGCTAGAAGGATTCTTTGTTTTCAGTTTTCCACCTTGTACTTGCAGAGGTAGAAAGTCCGCTAGCTATTAATCTAAATAGTTTCCCATTTACCTTATGAATATAGCTGGGGTTAGAAGGATTCTTTGTTTTCAGTTTTCCACGTTGTACTTGCAGAAGTAGAAAGTCCGCTAGCTATTAATCTAAATAGTTTCCTATTTACCTTACGAATATAGTTGGGGCTAGAAGGATTCATTGTTTTCAGTTTACCACATTGTACTTGCAGAGGTAGAAAGTCCGCTAGCAATTAATCTAAATAGTTTCCCATTTACCTTACGAATATAGTTGGTGCTAGAAGGATTCTTTGTTTCCAGTTTTCCACCTTGTACTTGCAGAGGTAGAAAGTCCGCTAGCTCTTAATCTAAATAGTTTCCCATTTAACTTACGAATATAGTTGGGGCTAGAAGGATTCTTTGTTTTCAGTTTTCTACTTTGTACTTGCAGAGGTAGAAAGTCCGCTAGCTATTAATCTAAATAGTTTCCCATTTACCTTACGAATATAGTTGGGGCTAGAAGGATTCTTTGTTTTCAGTTTTCCACCTTGTACTTGCAGAGGTAGAAAGTCCGCTAGCTATTAATCTAAATAGTTTCCCATTTACCTTACAAATATAGTTGGGGCTAGAAGGATTCTTTGTTTTCAGTTTTCCACCTTGTACTTGCAGAGGTAGAAAGTCCGCTAGCTATTAATCTAAATAGTTTCCCATTTACCTTACGAATATAGTTGGGGCTAGAAGGATTCTTTGTTTTCAGTTTTCCACCTTGTAATTGCAGAGGTAGAAAGTCCGCTAGCTATTAATTTAAGTACTTTCTCATTTACCTTACAAATATAGTTGGGGTTAGAAGGATTCTTTGTTTCCAGTTTTCCACGTTGTACTTGCAGAGGTAGAAAGTCCGCTAGCTATTAATCTAAATAGTTTCCCATTTAGCTTACCAATAATAGTTGGGGCTAGAAGGATTCTTTGTTTTAAGTTTTCCACCTTGTAATTGCAGAGGTAGAAAGTCCGCTAGCTATTAATCTAAATAGTTTCCCATTTGCCTTACGAATATAGTTGGGGCTAGAAGGATTCTTTGTTTTCAGTTTTCCACCTTGTACTTGCAGAGGTAGGAAGTCCGCTAGCTATTAATCTAAATAGTTTCCCATTTACCTTACGAATATAGTTGGGGCTAGAAGGATTCTTTGTTTTCAGTTTTCCACCTTGTACTTGCAGAGGTAGAAAGTCTGCTAGCTATTAATTTAAATACTTTCTCATTTACCTTACGAATATAGTTGGGGTTAGAAGGATTCTTTGTTTCCAATTTTCCACCTTGTACTTGCAGAGGTAGAAAGTCCGCTAGCTATTAATCTAAATAGTTTCCCATTTACCTTACGAATATAGTTGGGGCTAGAAGGATTATTTGTTTTCAGTTTTCCACCTTGTAATTGCAGAGGTAGAAAGTCCGCTAGCTATTAATTTAAATACTTTCTCATTTACCTTACGAATATAGTTGGGGTTAGAAGGATTCTTTGTTTTCAGTTTTCCACCTTGTACTTGCAGAGGTAGAAAGTCCGCTAGCTATTAATCTAAATAGTTTCCCATTTACCTTACGAATATAGTTGGGGCTAGAAGGATTCTTTGTTTTCAGTTTTCCACCTTGTAATTGCAGAGGTAGAAAGTCCCCTAGCTATTAATTTAAATACTTTCTCATTTACCTTACGAATATAGTTGGGGTTACAAAGATTCTTTGTTTCCAGTTTTCCACCTTGTAATTGCAGAGGTAGAAAGTCCGCTAGCTATTAATCTAAATAGTTTCCCATTTACCTTACGAATATAGTTGGGGCTAGAAGGATTCTTTGTTTTCAATTTTCCACCTTGTACTTGCAGAGGTAGAAAGTCCGCTAGCTATTAATCTAAATAGTTTCCCATTTACCTTACAAATATAGTTGGGGCTAGAAGGATTCTTTGTTTTCAGTTTTCCACCTTGTAATTGCAAAGGTAGAAAGTCCGCTAGCTATTAATTTAAATACTTTCTCATTTACCTTACGAATATAGTTGGGGCTAGAAGGATTCTTTGTTTTCAGTTTTCCACCTTGTATTTGCAGAGGTAGAAAGTCCGCTAGCTATTAATCTAAATAGTTTCCCATTTACCTTACGAATATAGTTGGGGTTAGAAGGATTCTTTGTTTTCAGTTTTCCACCTTGTACTTGCAGAGGTAGAAAGTCTGCTAGCTATTAATCTAAATAGTTTCCCATTTACCTTACGAATATATTTGGGGCTAGAAGAATTCTTTCTTTCCACTTTTCCACCTTGTACTTGCAGAGGTAGAAAGTCCGCTAGCTATTAATATAAATAGTTTCCTATTTACCTTACGAATATAGTTGGGGCTAGAAGGATTCATTGTTTTCAGTTTACCACATTGTACTTGCAGAGGTAGAAAGTCCGCTAGCAATTAATCTAAATAGTTTCCCATTTACCTTACGAATATAGTTGGTGCTAGAAGGATTCTTTGTTTCCAGTTTTCCACCTTGTACTTGCAGAGGTAGAAAGTCCGCTAGCTCTTAATCAAATAGTTTCCCATTTACCTTACGAATATAGTTGGGGCTAGAAGGATTCTTTGTTTTCAGTTTTCTACTTTGTACTTGCAGAGGTAGAAAGTCCGCTAGCTATTAATCTAAATAGTTTCCCATTTACCTTACGAATATAGTTGGGGCTAGAAGGATTCTTTGTTTTCAATTTTCCACCTTGTACTTGCAGAGGTAGAAAGTCCGCTAGCTATTAATCTAAATAGTTTCCCATTTACCTTACAAATATAGTTGGGGCTAGAAGGATTCTTTGTTTTCAGTTTTCCACCTTGTAATTGCAAAGGTAGAAAGTCCGCTAGCTATTAATTTAAATACTTTCTCATTTACCTTACGAATATAGTTGGGGCTAGAAGGATTCTTTGTTTTCAGTTTTCCACCTTGTATTTGAAGAGGTAGGAAGTCCGCTAGCTATTAATCTAAATAGTTTCCCATTTACCTTACGAATGTAGTTGGGGCTAGAAGGATTCTTTGTTTTCAGTTTTCCACCTTGTACTTGCAGAGGTAGAAAGTCTGCTAGCTATTAATTTAAATACTTTCTCATTTACCTTACGAATATAGTTGGGGTTAGAAGGATTCTTTGTTTCCAATTTTCCACCTTGTACTTGCAGAGGTAGAAAGTCCGCTAGCTATTAATCTAAATAGTTTCCCATTTACCTTACCAATATAGTTGGGGCTAGAAGGATTCTTTGTTTTCAGTTTTCCACCTTGTAATTGCAGAGGTAGAAAGTCCGCTAGCTATTAATCTAAATAGTTTCCCATTTACCTTACGAATATAGTTGGGGCTAGAAGGATTCTTTGTTTTCAGTTTTCCACCTTGTACTTGCAGAGGTAGAAAGTCCGCTAGCTATTAATCTAAATAGTTTCCCATTTACCTTATGAATATAGCTGGGGTTAGAAGGATTCTTTGTTTTCAGTTTTCCACGTTGTACTTGCAGAAGTAGAAAGTCCGCTAGCTATTAATCTAAATAGTTTCCTATTT
This sequence comes from Thermobia domestica, assembly GCF_964235325.1. Lineage (NCBI taxonomy): Eukaryota > Metazoa > Arthropoda > Insecta > Zygentoma > Lepismatidae > Thermobia > Thermobia domestica. The sequence continues at coordinate 335,606,840 of NC_137456.1, forward strand.
ACCTTACGAATATAGTTGGGGCTAGAAGGATTCATTGTTTTCAGTTTACCACATTGTACTTGCAGAGGTAGAAAGTCCGCTAGCAATTAATCTAAATAGTTTCCCATTTACCTTACGAATATAGTTGGTGCTAGAAGGATTCTTTGTTTCCAGTTTTCCACCTTGTACTTGCAGAGGTAGAAAGTCCGCTAGCTCTTAATCTAAATAGTTTCCCATTTAACTTACGAATATAGTTGGGGCTAGAAGGATTCTTTGTTTTCAGTTTTCTACTTTGTACTTGCAGAGGTAGAAAGTCCGCTAGCTATTAATCTAAATAGTTTCCCATTTACCTTACGAATATAGTTGGGGCTAGAAGGATTCTTTGTTTTCAGTTTTCCACCTTGTACTTGCAGAGGTAGAAAGTCCGCTAGCTATTAATCTAAATAGTTTCCCATTTACCTTACAAATATAGTTGGGGCTAGAAGGATTCTTTGTTTTCAGTTTTCCACCTTGTACTTGCAGAGGTAGAAAGTCCGCTAGCTATTAATCTAAATAGTTTCCCATTTACCTTACGAATATAGTTGGGGCTAGAAGGATTATTTGTTTTCAGTTTTCCACCTTGTAATTGCAGAGGTAGAAAGTCCGCTAGCTATTAATTTAAGTACTTTCTCATTTACCTTACAAATATAGTTGGGGTTAGAAGGATTCTTTGTTTCCAGTTTTCCACGTTGTACTTGCAGAGGTAGAAAGTCCGCTAGCTATTAATCTAAATAGTTTCCCATTTAGCTTACCAATAATAGTTGGGGCTAGAAGGATTCTTTGTTTTAAGTTTTCCACCTTGTAATTGCAGAGGTAGAAAGTCCGCTAGCTATTAATCTAAATAGTTTCCCATTTGCCTTACGAATATAGTTGGGGCTAGAAGGATTCTTTGTTTTCAGTTTTCAACCTTGTACTTGCAGAGGTAGGAAGTCCGCTAGCTATTAATCTAAATAGTTTCCCATTTACCTTACGAATATAGTTGGGGCTAGAAGGATTCTTTGTTTTCAGTTTTCCACCTTGTACTTGCAGAGGTAGAAAGTCTGCTAGCTATTAATTTAAATACTTTCTCATTTACCTTACGAATATAGTTGGGGTTAGAAGGATTCTTTGTTTCCAATTTTCCACCTTGTACTTGCAGAGGTAGAAAGTCCGCTAGCTATTAATCTAAATAGTTTCCCATTTACCTTACGAATATAGTTGGGGCTAGAAGGATTATTTGTTTTCAGTTTTCCACCTTGTAATTGCAGAGGTAGAAAGTCCGCTAGCTATTAATTTAAATACTTTCTCATTTACCTTACGAATATAGTTGGGGTTAGAAGGATTCTTTGTTTTCAGTTTTCCACCTTGTACTTGCAGAGGTAGAAAGTCCGCTAGCTATTAATCTAAATAGTTTCCCATTTACCTTACGAATATAGTTGGGGCTAGAAGGATTCTTTGTTTTCAGTTTTCCACCTTGTAATTGCAGAGGTAGAAAGTCCGCTAGCTATTAATTTAAATACTTTCTCATTTACCTTACGAATATAGTTGGGGTTACAAAGATTCTTTGTTTCCAGTTTTCCACCTTGTAATTGCAGAGGTAGAAAATCCGCTAGCTATTAATCTAAATATTTTCCCATTTACCTTACGAATATAGTTGGGGCTAGAAGGATTCTTTGTTTTCAGTTTTCCACCTTGTAATTGCAGAGGTAGAAAGTCCGCTAGCTATTAATCTAAATAGTTTCCCATTTACCTTACGAATTTAGTTGGGGCTAGAAGGATTCTTTGCTTTCAGTTTTCCACCTTGTACTTGCAGAGGTAGAAAGTCCGCTAGGTATTAATCTAAATAGTTTCCCATTTACCTTACGAATATAGTTGGGGCTAGAAGGATTCTTTGTTTTCAGTTTTCCACGTTGTACTTGCAGAGGTAGAAAGTCCGCTAGCTATTAATCTAAATAGTTTCCCATTTACCTTACGAATATAGTTGGGGCTAGAAGGATTCTTTGTTTTCAGTTTTCCACCTTGTAAATGCAGAGGTAGAAAGTCCGCTAGCTATTAATCTAAATAGTTTCCCATTTACCTTACGAATATAGTTGGGGCTAGAAGGATTCTTTGTTTTCAGTTTTCCACCTTGTACTTGCAGAGGTAGAAAGTCCGCTAGCTATTAATCTAAATAGTTTCCCATTTACCTTACGAATATAGTTGGGGCTAGAAGGATTCTTTGTTTTCAGTTTTCCACCTTGTAGTTGCAGAGGTAGTAAGTCCGCTAGCTATTGATCTAATAGTTTCCCATTTACCTTACGAATATAGTTGGGGCTAGAAGGATTCTTTGTTTTCAGTTTTCCACCTTGTACTTGCAGAGGTAGTAAGTCCGCTAGCTATTAATCTAAATAGTTTCTCATTTACCTTACGAACATAGTTGGGGTTAGAAGGACTCTTTGTTTCCAGTTTTCCACCTTGTACTTGCAGAGGTACAAAGTCCGCTAGCTATTAATCTAAATAGTTTCCCATTTACCTTACGAATATAGTTGGGGCTAGAAGAATTCTTTCTTTCCACTTTTCCACCTTGTACTTGCAGAGGTAGAAAGTCCGCCAGCTATTAATCTAAATAGTTTCCCATTTACCTTACGAATATAGTTGGGGCTAGAAGGATTCTTTGTTTTCAGTTTTCCACCTTGTAATTGCAGAGGTAGAAAGTCCGCTAGCTATTAATTTAAATACTTTCTCATTTACCTTACAAATATAGTTGGGGTTAGAAGGATTCTTTGTTTCCAGTTTTGCACGTTGTACATGCAGAGGTAGAAAGTCCGCTAGCTATTAATCTAAATAGTTTCAAATTTAGCTTACGAATATAGTTGGGGCTAGAAGGATTCTTTGTTTTAAGTTTTCCACCTTGTAATTGCAGAGGTAGAAAGTTCGCTAGATATTAATCTAAATAGTTTCCCATTTACCTTACGAATATAGTTGGGGCTAGAAGGATTCTTTGTTTTCAGTTTTCCACCTTGTATTTGCAGAGGTAGGAAGTCCGCTAGCTATTAATCTAAATAGTTTCCCATTTACCTTACGAATGTAGTTGGGGCTAGAAGGATTCTTTGTTTTCAGTTTTCCACCTTGTACTTGCAGAGGTAGAAAGTCTGCTAGCTATTAATTTAAATACTTTCTCATTTACCTTACGAATATAGTTGGGGTTAGAAGGATTCTTTGTTTCCAATTTTCCACCTTGTACTTGCAGAGGTAGAAAGTCCGCTAGCTATTAATCTAAATAGTTTCCCATTTACCTTACCAATATAGCTGGGGCTAGAAGGATTCTTTGTTTTCAGTTTTCCACCTTGTAATTGCAGAGGTAGAAAGTCCGCTAGCTATTAATCTAAATAGTTTCCCATTTACCTTACGAATATTTTGGGGCTAGAAGGATTCTTTGTTTTCAGTTTTCCACCTTGTACTTGCAGAGGTAGAAAGTCCGCTAGCTATTAATCTAAATAGTTTCCCATTTACCTTATGAATATAGCTGGGGTTAGAAGGATTCTTTGTTTTCAGTTTTCCACGTTGTACTTGCAGAAGTAGAAAGTCCGCTAGCTATTAATCTAAATAGTTTCCTATTTACCTTACGAATATAGTTGGGGCTAGAAGGATTCATTTTTTTCAGTTTACCACATTGTACTTGCAGAGGTAGAAAGTCCGCTAGCAATTAATCTAAATAGTTTCCCATTTACCTTACGAATATAGTTGGGGCTAGAAGGATTCTTTGTTTCCAGTTTTCCACCTTGTACTTGCAGAGGTAGAAAGTCCGCTAGCTCTTAATCTAAATAGTTTCCCATTTAACTTACGAATATAGTTGGGGCTAGAAGGATTCTTTGTTTTCAGTTTTCTACTTTGTACTTGCAGAGGTAGAAAGTCCGCTAGCTATTAATCTAAATAGTTTCCCATTTACCTTACGAATATAGTTGGGGCTAGAAGGATTCTTTGTTTTCAGTTTTCCACCTTGTACTTGCAGAGGTAGAAAGTCCGCTAGCTATTAATCTAAATAGTTTCCCATTTACCTTACAAATATAGTTGAGGCTAGAAGGATTCTTTGTTTTCAGTTTTCCACCTTGTACTTGCAGATGTAGAAAGTCCGCTAGCTATTAATCTAAATAGTTTCCCATTTACCTTACGAATATAGTTGCGGCTAGAAGGATTCTTTGTTTTCAGTTTTCCACCTTGTAATTGCAGAGGTAGAAAGTCCGCTAGCTATTAATTTAAGTACTTTCTCATTTACCTTACAAATATAGTTGGGGTTAGAAGGATTCTTTGTTTCCAGTTTTCCACGTTGTACTTGCAGAGGTAGAAAGTCCGCTAGCTATTAATCTAAATAGTTTCCCATTTAGCTTACCAATAATAGTTGGGGCTAGAAGGATTCTTTGTTTTAAGTTTTCCACCTTGTAATTGCAGAGGTAGAAAGTCCGCTAGCTATTAATCTAAATAGTTTCCCATTTGCCTTACGAATATAGTTGGGGCTAGAAGGATTCTTTGTTTTCAGTTTTCCACCTTGTACTTGCAGAGGTAGGAATTCCGCTAGCTATTAATCTAAATAGTTTCCCATTTACCTTACGAATATAGTTGGGGCTAGAAGGATTCTTTGTTTTCAGTTTTCCACCTTGTACTTGCAGAGGTAGAAAGTCTGCTAGCTATTAATTTAAATACTTTCTCATTTACCTTACGAATATAGTTGGGGTTAGAAGGAATCTTTGTTTCCAATTTTCCACCTTGTACTTGCAGAGGTAGAAAGTCCGCTAGCTATTAATCTAAATAGTTTCCCATTTACCTTACGAATATAGTTGGGGCTAGAAGGATTATTTGTTTTCAGTTTTCCACCTTGTAATTGCAGAGGTAGAAAGTCCGCTAGCTATTAATTTAAATACTTTCTCATTTACCTTACGAATATAGTTGGGGTTAGAAGGATTCTTTGTTTTCAGTTTTCCACCTTGTACTTGCAGAGGTAGAAAGTCCGCTAGCTATTAATCTAAATAGTTTCCCATTTACCTTACGAATATAGTTGGGGCTAGAAGGATTCTTTGTTTTCAGTTTTCCACCTTGTAATTGCAGAGGTAGAAAGTCCGCTAGCTATTAATTTAAGTACTTTCTCATTTACCTTACAAATATAGTTGGGGTTAGAAGGATTCCTTGTTTCCAGTTTTCCACGTTGTACTTGCAGAGGTAGAAAGTCCGCTAGCTATTAATCTAAATAGTTTCCCATTTAGCTTACCAATAATAGTTGGGGCTAGAAGGATTCTTTGTTTTAAGTTTTCCACCTTGTAATTGCAGAGGTAGAAAGTCCGCTAGCTATTAATCTAAATAGTTTCCCATTTACCTTACGAATATAGTTGGGGCTAGAAGGATTCCTTGTTTTCAGTTTTCCACGTTGTACTTGCAGAGGTAGTAAGTCCGCTAGCTATTAATCTAAATAGTTACTCATTTACCTTACGAATATAGTTGGGGCTAGAAGGATTCTTTGTTTCCAGTTTTCCACGTTGTACTTGCAGAGGCAGAAAGTCCGCTTGCTATTAATCTAAATAGTTTCCCATTTACCTTACGAATATAGTTGGGGCTAGAAGGATTCTTTGTTTCCAGTTTTCCACGTTGTACTTGCAGAGGTAGAAAGTCCGCTAGCTATTAATCTAAATAGTTTCCCATTTACCTTACGAATATAGTTGGGGCTAGAAGGATTCCTTGTTTTCAGTTTTCCACCTTCTACTTGCAGAGGTAGAAAGTCCGCTAGCTATTAATCTAAATAGTTTCCCATTTACTTTACGAATATAGTTGGGGCTAGAAGGATTCCTTGCTTTCAGTTTTCCACCTTCTACTTGCAGAGGTAGAAAGTCCGCTAGCTATTAATCTAAATAGTTTCTCATTTACATTACGAATATAGTTGGGGCTAGAAGGATTCTTTGTTTCCAGTTTTCCACGTTGTACTTGCAGAGGTAGAAAGTCCGCTAGCTATTAATCTAAATAGTTTCTCATTTACCTTACGAATATAGTTGGGGCTAGAAGGATTCTTTGTTTCCAGTTTTCCACGTTGTACTTGCAGAGGTAGAAAGTCCGTTAGCTATTAATCTAAATAGTTTCCCATTTACCTTACGAATATAGTTGGGGCTAGAAGGATTCTTTGTTTCCAGTTTTCCACGTTGTACTTGCAGAGGTAGAAAGTCCGTTAGCTATTAATCTAAATAGTTTCCCATTTACCTTACGAATATAGTTGGGGCTAGAAGGATTCTTTGTTTCCAGTTTTCCACGTTGTACTTGCAGAGGTAGAAAGTCCGCTAGCTATTAATCTAAATAGTTTCCCATTTACCTTACGAATATAGTTGGGGCTAGAAGGATTCCTTGTTTTCAGTTTTCCACCTTCTACTTGCAGAGGTAGAAAGTCCGCTAGCTATTAATCTAAATAGTTTCCCATTTACCTTACGAATATAGTTGGGGCTAGAAGGATTCTTTGTTTCCAGTTTTCCACGTTGTACTTGCAGAGGTAGAAAGTCCGCTAGCTATTAATCTAAATAGTTTCTCATTTACCTTACGAATATAGTTGGGGCTAGAAGGATTCTTTGTTTCCAGTTTTCCACGTTGTACTTGCAGAGGCAGAAAGTCCGCTAGCTATTAATCTAAATAGTTTCCCATTTACCTTACGAATATAGTTGGGGCTAGAAGGATTCTTTGTTTCCAGTTTTCCACGTTGTACTTGCAGAGGTAGAAAGTCCGCTAGCTATTAATCTAAATAGTTTCTCATTTACCTTACGAATATAGTTGGGGCTAGAAGGATTCCTTGTTTTCAGTTTTCCACCTTCTACTTGCAGAGGTAGAAAGTCCGCTAGCTATTAATCTAAATAGTTTCCCATTTACCTTACGAATATAGTTGGGGCTAGAAGGATTCTTTGTTTCCAGTTTTCCACGTTGTACTTCCAGAGGCAGAAAGACCGCTAGCTATTAATCTAAATAGTTTCTCATTTACCTTACGAATATAGTTGGGGCTAGAAGGATTCTTTGTTTCCAGTTTTCCACCTTCTACTTGCAGAGGTAGAAAGTCCGCTAGCTATTAATCTAAATAGTTTCCCATTTACCTTACGAATATAGTTGGGGCTAGAAGGATTCTTTGTTTTCAGTTTTCCACCTTGTAAATGCAGAGGTAGAAAGTCCGCTAGCTATTAATATAAATAGTTTCCCATTTACCTTACGAATATAGTTGGGGCTAGAAGGATTCTTTGTTTTCAGTTTTCCACCTTGTACTTGCAGAGGTAGAAAGTCCGCTAGCTATTAATCTAAATAGTTTCCCATTTACCTTACGAATATAGTTGGGGCTAGAAGGATTCTTTGTTTTCAGTTTTCCACCTTGTACTTGCAGAGGTAGTAAGTCCGCTAGCTATTGATCTAATAGTTTCCCATTTACCTTACGAATATAGTTGGGGCTAGAAGGATTCTTTGTTTTCAGTTTTCCACGTTGTACTTGCAGAGGTAGAAAGTCCGTTAGCTATTAATCTAAATAGTTTCCCATTTACCTTACGAATATAGTTGGGGCTAGAAGGATTCTTTGTTTTCAGTTTTCCACGTTGTACTTGCAGAGGTAGAAAGTCCGCTAGCTATTAATCTAAATAGTTTCCCATTTACCTTACGAATATAGTTGGGGCTAGAAGGATTCTTTGTTTTCAGTTTTCCACCTTGTAAATGCAGAGGTAGAAAGTCCGCTAGCTATTAATCTAAATAGTTTCCCATTTACCTTACGAATATAGTTGGGGCTAGAAGGATTCTTTGTTTTCAGTTTTCCACCTTGTACTTGCAGAGGTAGAAAGTCCGCTAGCTATTAATCTAAATAGTTTCCCATTTACCTTACGAATATAGTTGGGGCTAGAAGGATTCTTTGTTTTCAGTTTTCCACCTTGTACTTGCAGAGGTAGTAAGTCCGCTAGCTATTGATCTAATAGTTTCCCATTTACCTTACGAATATAGTTGGGGCTAGAAGGATTCTTTGTTTTCAGTTTTCCACCTTGTACTTGCAGAGGTAGTAAGTCCGCTAGCTATTAATCTAAATAGTTTCTCATTTACCTTACGAACATAGTTGGGGTTAGAAGGACTCTTTGTTTCCAGTTTTCCACCTTGTACTTGCAGAGGTACAAAGTCCGCTAGCTATTAATCTAAATAGTTTCCCATTTACCTTACGAATATAGTTGGGGCTAGAAGAATTCTTTCTTTCCACTTTTCCACCTTGTACTTGCAGAGGTAGAAAGTCCGCCAGCTATTAATCTAAATAGTTTCCCATTTACCTTACGAATATAGTTGGGGCTAGAAGGATTCTTTGTTTTCAGTTTTCCACCTTGTAATTGCAGAGGTAGAAAGTCCGCTAGCTATTAATTTTAATACTTTCTCATTTACCTTACAAATATAGTTGGGTTTAGAAGGATTCTTTGTTTCCAGTTTTGCACGTTGTACTTGCAGAGGTAGAAAGTCCGCTAGCTATTAATCTAAATAGTTTCAAATTTAGCTTACGAATATAGTTGGGGCTAGAAGGATTCTTTGTTTTAAGTTTTCCACCTTGTAATTGCAGAGGTAGAAAGTCCGCTAGATATTAATCTAAATAGTTTCCCATTTACCTTACGAATATAGTTGGGGCTAGAAGGATTCTTTGTTTTCAGTTTTCCACCTTGTATTTGCAGAGGTAGGAAGTCCGCTAGCTATTAATCTAAATAGTTTCCCATTTACCTTACGAATGTAGTTGGGGCTAGAAGGATTCTTTGTTTTCAGTTTTCCACCTTGTACTTGCAGAGGTAGAAAGTCTGCTAGCTATTAATTTAAATACTTTCTCATTTACCTTACGAATATAGTTGGGGTTAGAAGGATTCTTTGTTTCCAATTTTCCACCTTGTACTTGCAGAGGTAGAAAGTCCGCTAGCTATTAATCTAAATAGTTTCCCATTTACCTTACCAATATAGTTGGGGCTAGAAGGATTCTTTGTTTTCAGTTTTCCACCTTGTAATTGCAGAGGTAGAAAGTCCGCTAGCTATTAATCTAAATAGTTTCCCATTTACCTTACGAATATAGTTGGGGCTAGAAGGATTCTTTGTTTTCAGTTTTCCACCTTGTACTTGCAGAGGTAGAAAGTCCGCTAGCTATTAATCTAAATAGTTTCCCATTTACCTTATGAATATAGCTGGGGTTAGAAGGATTCTTTGTTTTCAGTTTTCCACGTTGTACTTGCAGAAGTAGAAAGTCCGCTAGCTATTAATCTAAATAGTTTCCTATTTACCTTACGAATATAGTTGGGGCTAGAAGGATTCATTGTTTTCAGTTTACCACATTGTACTTGCAGAGGTAGAAAGTCCGCTAGCAATTAATCTAAATAGTTTCCCATTTACCTTACGAATATAGTTGGTGCTAGAAGGATTCTTTGTTTCCAGTTTTCCACCTTGTACTTGCAGAGGTAGAAAGTCCGCTAGCTCTTAATCTAAATAGTTTCCCATTTAACTTACGAATATAGTTGGGGCTAGAAGGATTCTTTGTTTTCAGTTTTCTACTTTGTACTTGCAGAGGTAGAAAGTCCGCTAGCTATTAATCTAAATAGTTTCCCATTTACCTTACGAATATAGTTGGGGCTAGAAGGATTCTTTGTTTTCAGTTTTCCACCTTGTACTTGCAGAGGTAGAAAGTCCGCTAGCTATTAATCTAAATAGTTTCCCATTTACCTTACGAATATAGTTGGGGCTAGAAGGATTCTTTGTTTTCAGTTTTCCACCTTGTACTTGCAGAGGTAGAAAGTCCGCTAGCTATTAATCTAAATAGTTTCCCATTTACCTTACGAATATAGTTGGGGCTAGAAGGATTCTTTGTTTTCAGTTTTCCACCTTGTAATTGCAGAGGTAGAAAGTCCGCTAGCTATTAATTTAAGTACTTTCTCATTTACCTTACAAATATAGTTGGGGTTAGAAGGATTCTTTGTTTCCAGTTTTCCACGTTGTACTTGCAGAGGTAGAAAGTCCGCTAGCTATTAATCTAAATAGTTTCCCATTTAGCTTACCAATAATAGTTGGGGCTAGAAGGATTCTTTGTTTTAAGTTTTCCACCTTGTAATTGCAGAGGTAGAAAGTCCGCTAGCTATTAATCTAAATAGTTTCCCATTTGCCTTACGAATATAGTTGGGGCTAGAAGGATTCTTTGTTTTCAGTTTTCCACCTTGTACTTGCAGAGGTAGGAAGTCCGCTAGCTATTAATCTAAATAGTTTCCCATTTACCTTACGAATATAGTTGGGGCTAGAAGGATTCTTTGTTTTCAGTTTTCCACCTTGTACTTGCAGAGGTAGAAAGTCTGCTAGCTATTAATTTAAATACTTTCTCATTTACCTTACGAATATAGTTGGGGTTAGAAGGATTCTTTGTTTCCAATTTTCCACCTTGTACTTGCAGAGGTAGAAAGTCCGCTAGCTATTAATCTAAATAGTTTCCCATTTACCTTACGAATATAGTTGGGGCTAGAAGGATTATTTGTTTTCAGTTTTCCACCTTGTAATTGCAGAGGTAGAAAGTCCGCTAGCTATTAATTTAAATACTTTCTCATTTACCTTACGAATATAGTTGGGGTTAGAAGGATTCTTTGTTTTCAGTTTTCCACCTTGTACTTGCAGAGGTAGAAAGTCCGCTAGCTATTAATCTAAATAGTTTCCCATTTACCTTACGAATATAGTTGGGGCTAGAAGGATTCTTTGTTTTCAGTTTTCCACCTTGTAATTGCAGAGGTAGAAAGTCCCCTAGCTATTAATTTAAATACTTTCTCATTTACCTTACGAATATAGTTGGGGTTACAAAGATTCTATGTTTCCAGTTTTCCACCTTGTAATTGCAGAGGTAGAAAGTCCGCTAGCTATTAATCTAAATAGTTTCCCATTTACCTTACGAATATAGTTGGGGCTAGAAGGATTCTTTGTTTTCAGTTTTCCACCTTGTAATTGCAGAGGTAGAAAGTCCGCTAGCTATTAATCTAAATAGTTTCCCATTTACCTTACGAATTTAGTTGGGGCTAGAAGGATTCTTTGTTTTCAGTTTTCCACCTTGTACTTGCAGAGGTAGAAAGTCCGCTAGCTATTAATCTAAATAGTTTCCCATTTACCTTACGAATATAGCTGGGGTTAGAAGGATTCTTTGTTTTCAGTTTTCCACGTTGTACTTGCAGAAGTAGAAAGTCCGCTAGCTATTAATCTAAATAGTTTCCCATTTACCTTACGAATATAGTTGGGGTTAGAAGGATTCTTTGTTTTCAGTTTTCCACCTTGTACTTGCAGAGGTAGAAAGTCTGCTAGCTATTAATCTAAATAGTTTCCCATTTACCTTACGAATATATTTGGGGCTAGAAGAATTCTTTCTTTCCACTTTTCCACCTTGTACTTGCAGAGGTAGAAAGTCCGCTAGCTATTAATCTAAATAGTTTCCTATTTACCTTACGAATATAGTTGGGGCTAGAAGGATTCATTGTTTTCAGTTTACCACATTGTACTTGCAGAGGTAGAAAGTCCGCTAGCAATTAATCTAAATAGTTTCCCATTTACCTTACGAATATAGTTGGTGCTAGAAGGATTCTTTGTTTCCAGTTTTCCACCTTGTACTTGCAGAGGTAGAAAGTCCGCTAGCTCTTAATCAAATAGTTTCCCATCTACCTTACGAATATAGTTGGGGCTAGAAGGATTCTTTGTTTTCAGTTTTCTACTTTGTACTTGCAGAGGTAGAAAGTCCGCTAGCTATTAATCTAAATAGTTTCCCATTTACCTTACGAATATAGTTGGGGCTAGAAGGATTCTTTGTTTTTAATTTTCCACCTTGTACTTGCAGAGGTAGAAAGTCCGCTAGCTATTAATCTAAATAGTTTCCCATTTACCTTACAAATATAGTTGGGGCTAGAAGGATTCTTTGTTTTCAGTTTTCCACCTTGTAATTGCAAAGGTAGAAAGTCCGCTAGCTATTAATTTAAATACTTTCTCATTTACCTTACGAATATAGTTGGGGCTAGAAGGATTCTTTGTTTTCAGTTTTCCACCTTGTATTTGCAGAGGTAGAAAGTCCGCTAGCTATTAATCTAAATAGTTTCCCATTTACCTTACGAATATAGTTGGGGTTAGAAGGATTCTTTGTTTTCAGTTTTCCACCTTGTACTTGCAGAGGTAGAAAGTCTGCTAGCTATTAATCTAAATAGTTTCCCATTTACCTTACGAATATATTTGGGGCTAGAAGAATTCTTTCTTTCCACTTTTCCACCTTGTACTTGCAGAGGTAGAAAGTCCGCTAGCTATTAATATAAATAGTTTCCTATTTACCTTACGAATATAGTTGGGGCTAGAAGGATTCATTGTTTTCAGTTTACCACATTGTACTTGCAGAGGTAGAAAGTCCGCTAGCAATTAATCTAAATAGTTTCCCATTTACCTTACGAATATAGTTGGTGCTAGAAGGATTCTTTGTTTCCAGTTTTCCACCTTGTACTTGCAGAGGTAGAAAGTCCGCTAGCTCTTAATCAAATAGTTTCCCATTTACCTTACGAATATAGTTGGGGCTAGAAGGATTCTTTGTTTTCAGTTTTCTACTTTGTACTTGCAGAGGTAGAAAGTCCGCTAGCTATTAATCTAAATAGTTTCCCATTTACCTTACGAATATAGTTGGGGCTAGAAGGATTCTTTGTTTTCAATTTTCCACCTTGTACTTGCAGAGGTAGAAAGTCCGCTAGCTATTAATCTAAATAGTTTCCCATTTGCCTTACAAATATAGTTGGGGCTAGAAGGATTCTTTGTTTTCAGTTTTCCACCTTGTAATTGCAAAGGTAGAAAGTCCGCTAGCTATTAATTTAAATACTTTCTCATTTACCTTACGAATATAGTTGGGGCTAGAAGGATTCTTTGTTTTCAGTTTTCCACCTTGTATTTGAAGAGGTAGGAAGTCCGCTAGCTATTAATCTAAATAGTTTCCCATTTACCTTACGAATGTAGTTGGGGCTAGAAGGATTCTTTGTTTTCAGTTTTCCACCTTGTACTTGCAGAGGTAGAAAGTCTGCTAGCTATTAATTTAAATACTTTCTCATTTACCTTACGAATATAGTTGGGGTTAGAAGGATTCTTTGTTTCCAATTTTCCACCTTGTACTTGCAGAGGTAGAAAGTCCGCTAGCTATTAATCTAAATAGTTTCCCATTTACCTTACCAATATAGTTGGGGCTAGAAGGATTCTTTGTTTTCAGTTTTCCACCTTGTAATTGCAGAGGTAGAAAGTCCGCTAGCTATTAATCTAAATAGTTTCCCATTTACCTTACGAATATAGTTGGGGCTAGAAGGATTCTTTGTTTTCAGTTTTCCACCTTGTACTTGCAGAGGTAGAAAGTCCGCTAGCTATTAATCTAAATAGTTTCCCATTTACCTTATGAATATAGCTGGGGTTAGAAGGATTCTTTGTTTTCAGTTTTCCACGTTGTACTTGCAGAAGTAGAAAGTCCGCTAGCTATTAATCTAAATAGTTTCCTATTTACCTTACGAATATAGTTGGGGCTAGAAGGATTCATTGTTTTCAGTTTACCACATTGTACTTGCAGAGGTAGAAAGTCCGCTAGCAATTAATCTAAATAGTTTCCCATTTACCTTACGAATATAGTTGGTGCTAGAAGGATTCTTTGTTTCCAGTTTTCCACCTTGTACTTGCAGAGGTAGAAAGTCCGCTAGCTCTTAATCTAAATAGTTTCCCATTTAACTTACGAATATAGTTGGGGTAGAAGGATTCTTTGTTTTCAGTTTTCTACTTTGTACTTGCAGAGGTAGAAAGTCCGCTAGCTATTAATCTAAATAGTTTCCCATTTACCTTACGAATATAGTTGGGGCTAGAAGGATTCTTTGTTTTCAGTTTTCCACCTTGTACTTGCAGAGGTAGAAAGTCCGCTAGCTATTAATCTAAATAGTTTCCCATTTACCTTACAAATATAGTTGGGGCTAGAAGGATTCTTTGTTTTCAGTTTTCCACCTTGTACTTGCAGAGGTAGAAAGTCCGCTAGCTATTAATCTAAATAGTTTCCCATTTACCTTACGAATATAGTTGGGGCTAGAAGGATTATTTGTTTTCAGTTTTCCACCTTGTAATTGCAGAGGTAGAAAGTCCGCTAGCTATTAATTTAAGTACTTTCTCATTTACCTTACAAATATAGTTGGGGTTAGAAGGATTCTTTGTTTCCAGTTTTCCACGTTGTACTTGCAGAGGTAGAAAGTCCGCTAGCTATTAATCTAAATAGTTTCCCATTTAGCTTACCAATAATAGTTGGGGCTAGAAGGATTCTTTGTTTTAAGTTTTCCACCTTGTAATTGCAGAGGTAGAAAGTCCGCTAGCTATTAATCTAAATAGTTTCCCATTTGCCTTACGAATATAGTTGGGGCTAGAAGGATTCTTTGTTTTCAGTTTTCAACCTTGTACTTGCAGAGGTAGGAAGTCCGCTAGCTATTAATCTAAATAGTTTCCCATTTACCTTACGAATATAGTTGGGGCTAGAAGGATTCTTTGTTTTCAGTTTTCCACCTTGTACTTGCAGAGGTAGAAAGTCTGCTAGCTATTAATTTAAATACTTTCTCATTTACCTTACGAATATAGTTGGGGTTAGAAGGATTCTTTGTTTCCAATTTTCCACCTTGTACTTGCAGAGGTAGAAAGTCCGCTAGCTATTAATCTAAATAGTTTCCCATTTACCTTACGAATATAGTTGGGGCTAGAAGGATTATTTGTTTTCAGTTTTCCACCTTGTAATTGCAGAGGTAGAAAGTCCGCTAGCTATTAATTTAAATACTTTCTCATTTACCTTACGAATATAGTTGGGGTTAGAAGGATTCTTTGTTTTCAGTTTTCCACCTTGTACTTGCAGAGGTAGAAAGTCCGCTAGCTATTAATCTAAATAGTTTCCCATTTACCTTACGAATATAGTTGGGGCTAGAAGGATTCTTTGTTTTCAGTTTTCCACCTTGTAATTGCAGAGGTAGAAAGTCCGCTAGCTATTAATTTAAATACTTTCTCATTTACCTTACGAATATAGTTGGGGTTACAAATATTCTTTTTTTCCAGTTTTCCACCTTGTAATTGCAGAGGTAGAAAATCCGCTAGCTATTAATCTAAATAGTTTCCCATTTACCTTACGAATATAGTTGGGGCTAGAAGGATTCTTTGTTTTCAGTTTTCCACCTTGTAATTGCAGAGGTAGAAAGTCCGCTAGCTATTAATCTAAATAGTTTCCCATTTACCTTACGAATTTAGTTGGGGCTAGAAGGATTCTTTGTTTCCAATTTTCCACCTTGTACTTGCAGAGGTAGAAAGTCCGCTAGCTATTAATCTAAATAGTTTCCCATTTACCTTACGAATATAGCTGGGGTTAGAAGGATTCTTTGTTTTCAGTTTTCCACGTTGTACTTGCAGAAGTAGAAAGTCCGCTAGCTATTAATCTAAATAGTTTCCCATTTACCTTACGAATATAGTTGGGGTTAGAAGGATTCTTTGTTTTCAGTTTTCCACCTTGTACCTGCAGAGGTAGAAAGTCTGCTAGCTATTAATCTAAATAGTTTCCCATTTACCTTACGAATATATTTGGGGCTAGAAAAATTCTTTCTTTCCACTTTTCCACCTTGTACTTGCAGAGGTAGAAAGTCCGCTAGCTATTAATCTAAATAGTTTCCTATTTACCTTACGAATATAGTTGGGGCTAGAAGGATTCATTGTTTTCAGTTTACCACATTGTACTTGCAGAGGTAGAAAGTCCGCTAGCAATTAATCTAAATAGTTTCCCATTTACCTTACGAATATAGTTGGTGCTAGAAGGATTCTTTGTTTCCAGTTTTCCACCTTGTACTTGCAGAGGTAGAAAGTCCGCTAGCTCTTAATCAAATAGTTTCCCATTTACCTTACGAATATAGTTGGGGCTAGAAGGATTCTTTGTTTTCAGTTTTCTACTTTGTACTTGCAGAGGTAGAAAGTCCGCTAGCTATTAATCTAAATAGTTTCCCATTTACCTTACGAATATAGTTGGGGCTAGAAGGATTCTTTGTTTTCAATTTTCCACCTTGTACTTGCAGAGGTAGAAAGTCCGCTAGCTATTAATCTAAATAGTTTCCCATTTACCTTACAAATATAGTTGGGGCTAGAAGGATTCTTTGTTTTCAGTTTTCCACCTTGTAATTGCAAAGGTAGAAAGTCCGCTAGCTATTAATTTAAATACTTTCTCATTTACCTTACGAATATAGTTGGGGTTAGAAGGATTCTTTGTTTTCAGTTTTCCACCTTGTACTTGCAGAGGTAGAAAGTCCGCTAGCTATTAATCTAAATAGTTTCCCATTTACCTTACGAATATAGTTGGGGCTAGAAGGATTCTTTGTTTTCAGTTTTCCACCTTGTAATTGCAGAGGTAGAAAGTCCGCTAGCTATTAATTTAAGTACTTTCTCATTTACCTTACAAATATAGTTGGGGTTAGAAGGATTCTTTGTTTCCAGTTTTCCACGTTGTACTTGCAGAGGTAGAAAGTCCGCTAGCTATTAATCTAAATAGTATCCCATTTAGCTTACCAATAATAGTTGGGGCTAGAAGGATTCTTTGTTTTAAGTTTTCCACCTTGTAATTGCAGAGGTAGAAAGTCCGCTAGCTATTAATCTAAATAGTTTCCCATTTGCCTTACGAATATAGTTGGGGCTAGAAGGATTCTTTGTTTTCACTTTTCCACCTTGTACTTGCAGAGGTAGAAAGTCTGCTAGCTATTAATCTAAATAGTTTCCCATTTACCTTACGAATATAGTTGGGGCTAGAAGGATTCTTTGTTTTCAGTTTTCCACCTTGTATTTGCAGAGATAGGAAGTCCGCTAGCTATTAATCTAAATAGTTTCCCATTTAGCTTACCAATAATAGTTGGGGCTAGAAGGATTCTTTGTTTTAAGTTTTCCACCTTGTAACTGCAGAGGTAGAAAGTCCGCTAGCTATTAATCTAAATAGTTTCCCATTTACCTTACGAATATAGTTGGGGCTAGAAGGATTCTTTGTTTTCAGATTTCCACCTTGTACTTGCAGAGGTAGAAAGTCCGCTAGCTATTAATCTAAATAGTTTCCCATTTACCTTACAAATATAGTTGGGGCTAGAAGGATTCTTTGTTTTCAGTTTTCCACCTTGTACTTGCAGAGGTAGAAAGTCCGCTAGCTATTAATCTAAATAGTTTCCCATTTACCTTACGAATATAGTTGGGGCTAGAAGGATTCTTTGTTTTCAGTTTTCCACCTTGTAATTGCAGAGGTAGAAAGTCCGCTAGCTATTAATTTAAGTACTTTCTCATTTACCTTACAAATATAGTTGGGGTTAGAAGGATTCTTTGTTTTAAGTTTTCCACCTTGTAATTGCAGAGGTAGAAAGTCCGCTAGCTATTAATCTAAATAGTTTCCCATTTACCTTACGAATATAGTTGGGGCTAGAAGGATTCTTTGTTTTCAGTTTTCCACGTTGTACTTGCAGAGGTAGAAAGTCCGCTAGCTATTAATCTAAATAGTTTCCCATTTACCTTACGAATATAGTTGGGGCTAGAAGGATTATTTGTTTTCAGTTTTCCACCTTGTAATTGCAGAGGTAGAAAGTCCGCTAGCTATTAATTTAAATACTTTCTCATTTACCTTACGAATATAGTTGGGGTTAGAAGGATTCTTTGTTTTCAGTTTTCCACCTTGTACTTGCAGAGGTAGAAAGTCCGCTAGCTATTAATCTAAATAGTTTCCCATTTACCTTACGAATATAGTTGGGGCTAGAAGGATTCTTTGTTTTCAGTTTTCCACCTTGTAATTGCAGAGGTAGAAAGTCCCCTAGCTATTAATTTAAATACTTTCTCATTTACCTTACGAATATAGTTGGGGTTACAAAGATTCTTTGTTTCCAGTTTTCCACCTTGTAATTGCAGAGGTAGAAAGTCCGCTAGCTATTAATCTAAATAGTTTCCCATTTACCTTACGAATATAGTTGGGGCTAGAAGGATTCTTTGTTTTCAGTTTTCCACCTTGTAATTGCAGAGGTAGAAAGTCCGCTAGCTATTAATCTAAATAGTTTCCCATTTACCTTACGAATATAGTTGGGGCTAGAAGGATTATTTGTTTTCAGTTTTCCACCTTGTACTTGCAGAGGTAGAAAGTCCGCTAGCTATTAATCTAAATAGTTTCCCATTTACCTTACGAATATAGCTGGGGTTAGAAGGATTCTTTGTTTTCAGTTTTCCACGTTGTACTTGCAGAAGTAGAAAGTCCGCTAGCTATTAATCTAAATAGTTTCCCATTTACCTTACGAATATAGTTGGGGTTAGAAGGATTCTTTGTTTTCAGTTTTCCACCTTGTACTTGCAGAGGTAGAAAGTCTGCTAGCTATTAATCTAAATAGTTTCCCATTTACCTTACGAATATATTTGGGGCTAGAAGAATTCTTTCTTTCCACTTTTCCACCTTGTACTTGCAGAGGTAGAAAGTCCGCTAGCTATTAATCTAAATAGTTTCCTATTTACCTTACGAATATAGTTGGGGCTAGAAGGATTCATTGTTTTCAGTTTACCACATTGTACTTGCAGAGGTAGAAAGTCCGCTAGCAATTAATCTAAATAGTTTCCCATTTACCTTACGAATATAGTTGGGGCTAGAAGGACTCTTTGTTTCCAGTTTTCCACCTTGTACTTGCAGAGGTAGAAAGTCCGCTAGCTCTTAATCAAATAGTTTCCCATTTACCTTACGAATATAGTTGGGGCTAGAAGGATTCTTTGTTTTCAGTTTTCTACTTTGTACTTGCAGAGGTAGAAAGTCCGCTAGCTATTAATCTAAATAGTTTCCCATTTACCTTACGAATATAGTTGGGGCTAGAAGGATTCTTTGTTTTCAATTTTCCACCTTGTACTTGCAGAGGTAGAAAGTCCGCTAGCTATTAATCTAAATAGTTTCCCATTTACCTTACAAATATAGTTGGGGCTAGAAGGATTCTTTGTTTTCAGTTTTCCACCTTGTAATTGCAAAGGTAGAAAGTCCGCTAGCTATTAATTTAAATACTTTCTCATTTACCTTACGAATATAGTTGGGGTTAGAAGGATTCTTTGTTTTCAGTTTTCCACCTTGTACTTGCAGAGGTAGAAAGTCCGCTAGCTATTAATCTAAATAGTTTCCCATTTACCTTACGAATATAGTTGGGGCTAGAAGGATTCTTTGTTTTCAGTTTTCCACCTTGTAATTGCAGAGGTAGAAAGTCCGCTAGCTATTAATTTAAGTACTTTCTCATTTACCTTACAAATATAGTTGGGGTTAGAAGGATTCTTTGTTTCCAGTTTTCCACGTTGTACTTGCAGAGGTAGAAAGTCCGCTAGCTATTAATCTAAATAGTTTCCCATTTAGCTTACCAATAATAGTTGGGGCTAGAAGGATTCTTTGTTTTAAGTTTTCCACCTTGTAATTGCAGAGGTAGAAAGTCCGCTAGCTATTAATCTAAATAGTTTCCCATTTGCCTTACGAATATAGTTGGGGCTAGAAGGATTCTTTGTTTTCACTTTTCCACCTTGTACTTGCAGAGGTAGAAAGTCTGCTAGCTATTAATCTAAATAGTTTCCCATTTACCTTACGAATATAGTTGGGGCTAGAAGGATTCTTTGTTTTCAGTTTTCCACCTTGTATTTGCAGAGATAGGAAGTCCGCTAGCTATTAATCTAAATAGTTTCCCATTTACCTTACGAATATAGTTGGGGTTAGAAGGATTTTTTGTTTGCAGTTTTCCACCTTGTACTTGCAGAGGTAGTAAGTCCGCTAGCTATTAATCTAAATAGTTTCCCATTTACCTTACGAATATAGCTGGGGTTAGAAGGATTCTTTGTTTTCTGTTTTCCACGTTGTACTTGCAGAGGTAGAAAGTCCGCTAGCTATTAATCTAAATAGTTTCCCATTTACCTTACGAATATAGCTGGGGTTAGAAGGATTCTTTGTTTTCAGTTTTCCACCTTGTACTTGCAGAGGTAGAAAGTCCGCTAGCTATTAATCTAAATAGTTTCCCATTTACCTTACGAATATAGTTGGTGTTAGAAGGATTCTTTGTTTAAAATTTTCCACGTTCTACTTGCAGAGGTAGAAAGTCCGCTAGCTATTAATCTAAATAGTTTCCCATTTACCTTACGAATATAGTTGGGTCTAGAAGGAATCTATGTTTTCAGTTTTCCACCTTGTAATTGCAGAGGTAGAAAGTCCGCTAGCTATTAATTTAAATACTTTCTCATTTACCTTACGAATATAGTTGGGGTTAGAAGGATTCTTTGTTTTCAGTTTTCCACCTTGTACTTGCAGAGGTAGAAAGTCCGCTAGCTATTAATCTAAATAGTTTCCCATTTACCTTACGAATATAGTTGGGGCTAGAAGGATTCTTTGTTTTCAGTTTTCCACCTTGTAATTGCAGAGGTAGAAAGTCCGCTAGCTATTAATTTAAATACTTTCTCATTTACCTTACGTATATAGTTGGGGTTAGAAGGATTCTTTGTTTCCAGTTTTCCACCTTGTAATTGCAGAGGTAGAAAATCCGCTAGCTGTTAATCTAAATAGTTTCCCATTTACCTTACGAATATAGTTGGGGCTAGAAGGATTCTTTGTTTTCAGTTTTCCACCTTGTATTTGCAGAGATAGGAAGTCCGCTAGCTATTAATCTAAATAGTTTCCCATTTACCTTACGAATATAGTTGGGGCTAGAAGGATTCTTTGTTTTCAGTTTTCCACCTTGTACTTGCAGAGATAGAACGTCCGCTAGCTATTAATCTAAATAGTTTCCCATTTACCTTATGAATATAGCTGGAGTTAGAAGGATTCTTTGTTTTCAGTTTTCCACGTTGTACTTGCAGAGGTAGAAAGTCCGCTAGCTATTAATCTAAATAGTTTCCCATTTACCTTACGAATATAGTTGGGGTTAGAAGGATTCTTTGTATTCAGTTTTCCACCTTGTACTTGCAGAGGTAGAAAGTCCGCTAGCTATTAATCTAAATAGTTTCCCATTTACCTTACGAATATAGTTGGGGTTAGAAGGATTCTTTGTTTCCAATTTTCCACGTTGTACTTGCAGAGGTAGAAAGTCCGCTAGCTATTAATCTAAATAGTTTCCCATTTACCTTACGAATATAGTTGGGGCTAGAAGGATTCATTGTTTTCAGTTTTCCACCTTGTAATTGCAGAGGTAGAAAGTCCGCTAGCTATTAATTTAAATACTTTCTCATTTACCTTACGAATATAGTTGGGGTTAGAAGGATTCTTTGTTTTCAGTTTTCCACCTTGTACTTGCAGAGGTAGAAAGTCCGCTAGCTATTAATCTAAATAGTTTCCCATTTACCTTACGAATATAGTTGGGGTTAGAAGGATTCTTTGTTTCCAATTTTCCATGTTGTACTTGCAGAGGTAGAAAGTCCGCTAGCTATTAATCTAAATAGTTTCCCATTTACCTTACGAATATAGTTGGGGCTAGAAGGATTCATTGTTTTCAGTTTTCCACCTTGTAATTGCAGAGGTAGAAAGTCCGCTAGCTATTAATTTAAATACTTTCTCATTTACCTTACAAATATAGTTGGGGTTAGAAGGATTATTTGTTTCCAGTTTTCCACGTTGTAATTGGAGAGGTAGAAAGTCCGCTAGCTATTAATCTAAATAGTTTCCCATTTAGATTAAGAATATAGTTGGGGCTAGAAGGATTCTTTGTTTTCAGTTTTCCACCTTGTAATTGCAGAGGTAGAAAGTCCGCTAGCTATTAATCTAAATAGTTTCCCATTTACCTTACGAATATAGTTGGGGCTAGAAGGATTCTTTGTTTTCAGTTTTCCACCTTGTACTTGCAGAGGTAGAAAGTCCGCTAGCTATTAATCTAAATAGTTTCCCATTTACCTTACGAATATATTTGTGGCTAGAAGATTTCTTTGTTTCCAGTTTTCCACCTTGTATTTGCAGAGGTAGGAAGTCCGCTAGCTATTAATCTAAATAGTTTCCCATTTACCTTACGAATATAGTTGGGGCTAGAAGGATTCTTTGTTTTCAGTTTTCCACCTTGTACTTGCAGAGGTAGAAAGTCTGCTAGCTATTAATTTAAATACTTTCTCATTTACCTTACGAATATAGTTGGGGTTAGAAGGATTCTTTGTTTCCAATTTTCCACCTTGTACTTGCAGAGGTAGAAAGTCCGCTAGCTATTAATCTAAATAGTTTCCCATTTACCTTACGAATATAGTTGGGGCTAGAAGGATTATTTGTTTTCAGTTTTCCACCTTGTAATTGCAGAGGTAGAAAGTCCGCTAGCTATTAATTTAAATACTTTCTCATTTACCTTACGAATATAGTTGGGGTTAGAAGGATTCTTTGTTTTCAGTTTTCCACCTTGTACTTGCAGAGGTAGAAAGTCCGCTAGCTATTAATCTAAATAGTTTCCCATTTACCTTACGAATATAGTTGGGGCTAGAAGGATTCTTTGTTTTCAGTTTTCCACCTTGTAATTGCAGAGGTAGAAAGTCCCCTAGCTATTAATTTAAATACTTTCTCATTTACCTTACGAATATAGTTGGGGTTACAAAGATTCTTTGTTTCCAGTTTTCCACCTTGTAATTGCAGAGGTAGAAAGTCCGCTAGCTATTAATCTAAATAGTTTCCCATTTACCTTACGAATATAGTTGGGGCTAGAAGGATTCTTTGTTTTCAGTTTTCCACCTTGTAATTGCAGAGGTAGAAAGTCCGCTAGCTATTAATCTAAATAGTTTCCCATTTACCTTACGAATTTAGTTGGGGCTAGAAGGATTCTTTGTTTTCAGTTTTCCACCTTGTACTTGCAGAGGTAGAAAGTCCGCTAGCTATTAATCTAAATAGTTTCCCATTTACCTTACGAATATAGCTGGGGTTAGAAGGATTCTTTGTTTTCAGTTTTCCACGTTGTACTTGCAGAAGTAGAAAGTCCGCTAGCTATTAATCTAAATAGTTTCCCATTTACCTTACGAATATAGTTGGGGTTAGAAGGATTCTTTGTTTCCAGTTTTCCACCTTGTACTTGCAGAGGTAGAAAGTCTGCTAGCTATTAATCTAAATAGTTTCCCATTTACCTTACGAATATATTTGGGGCTAGAAGAATTCTTTCTTTCCACTTTTCCACCTTGTACTTGCAGAGGTAGAAAGTCCGCTAGCTATTAATCTAAATAGTTTCCTATTTACCTTACGAATATAGTTGGGGCTAGAAGGATTCATTGTTTTCAGTTTACCACATTGTACTTGCAGAGGTAGAAAGTCCGCTAGCAATTAATCTAAATAGTTTCCCATTTACCTTACGAATATAGTTGGTGCTAGAAGGATTCTTTGTTTCCAGTTTTCCACCTTGTACTTGCAGAGGTAGAAAGTCCGCTAGCTCTTAATCAAATAGTTTCCCATTTACCTTACGAATATAGTTGGGGCTAGAAGGATTCTTTGTTTTCAGTTTTCTACTTTGTACTTGCAGAGGTAGAAAGTCCGCTAGCTATTAATCTAAATAGTTTCCCATTTACCTTACAAATATAGTTGGGGCTAGAAGGATTCTTTGTTTTCAGTTTTCCACCTTGTAATTGCAAAGGTAGAAAGTCCGCTAGCTATTAATTTAAATACTTTCTCATTTACCTTACGAATATAGTTGGGGTTAGAAGGATTCTTTGTTTTCAGTTTTCCACCTTGTACTTGCAGAGGTAGAAAGTCCGCTAGCTATTAATCTAAATAGTTTCCCATTTACCTTACGAATATAGTTGGGGCTAGAAGGATTCTTTGTTTTCAGTTTTCCACCTTGTAATTGCAGAGGTAGAAAGTCCGCTAGCTATTAATTTAAGTACTTTCTCATTTACCTTACAAATATAGTTGGGGTTAGAAGGATTCTTTGTTTCCAGTTTTCCACGTTGTACTTGCAGAGGTAGAAAGTCCGCTAGCTATTAATCTAAATAGTTTCCCATTTAGCTTACCAATAATAGTTGGGGCTAGAAGGATTCTTTGTTTTAAGTTTTCCACCTTGTAATTGCAGAGGTAGAAAGTCCGCTAGCTATTAATCTAAATAGTTTCCCATTTACCTTACGAATATAGTTGGGGCTAGAAGGATTCTTTGTTTTCAGTTTTCCACCTTGTACTTGCAGAGGTAGAAAGTCCGCTAGCTATTAATCTAAATAGTTTCCCATTTACCTTACAAATATAGTTGGGGCTAGAAGGATTCTTTGTTTTCAGTTTTCCACCTTGTACTTGCAGAGGTAGAAAGTCCGCTAGCTATTAATCTAAATAGTTTCCCATTTACCTTACGAATATAGTTGGGGCTAGAAGGATTCTTTGTTTTCAGTTTTCCACCTTGTAATTGCAGAGGTAGAAAGTCCGCTAGCTATTAATCTAAATAGTTTCCCATTTACCTTACGAATATAGTTGGGGCTAGAAGGATTCTTTGTTTTCAGTTTTCCACCTTGTAATTGCAGAGGTAGAAAGTCCCCTAGCTATTAATTTAAATACTTTCTCATTTACCTTACGAATATAGTTGGGGTTACAAAGATTCTTTGTTTCCAGTTTTCCACCTTGTAATTGCAGAGGTAGAAAGTCCGCTAGCTATTAATCTAAATAGTTTCCCATTTACCTTACGAATATAGTTGGGGCTAGAAGGATTCTTTGTTTTCAGTTTTCCACCTTGTAATTGCAGAGGTAGAAAGTCCGCTAGCTATTAATCTAAATAGTTTCCCATTTACCTTACGAATTTAGTTGGGGCTAGAAGGATTCTTTGTTTTCAGTTTTCCACCTTGTACTTGCAGAGGTAGAAAGTCCGCTAGCTATTAATCTAAATAGTTTCCCATTTACCTTACGAATATAGCTGGGGTTAGAAGGATTCTTTGTTTTCAGTTTTCCACGTTGTACTTGCAGAAGTAGAAAGTCCGCTAGCTATTAATCTAAATAGTTTCCCATTTACCTTACGAATATAGTTGGGGTTAGAAGGATTCTTTGTTTTCAGTTTTCCACCTTGTACTTGCAGAGGTAGAAAGTCTGCTAGCTATTAATCTAAATAGTTTCCCATTTACCTTACGAATATATTTGGGGCTAGAAGAATTCTTTCTTTCCACTTTTCCACCTTGTACTTGCAGAGGTAGAAAGTCCGCTAGCTATTAATCTAAATAGTTTCCTATTTACCTTACGAATATAGTTGGGGCTAGAAGGATTCATTGTTTTCAGTTTACCACATTGTACTTGCAGAGGTAGAAAGTCCGCTAGCAATTAATCTAAATAGTTTCCCATTTACCTTACGAATATAGTTGGTGCTAGAAGGATTCTTTGTTTCCAGTTTTCCACCTTGTACTTGCAGAGGTAGAAAGTCCGCTAGCTCTTAATCAAATAGTTTCCCATTTACCTTACGAATATAGTTGGGGCTAGAAGGATTCTTTGTTTTCAGTTTTCTACTTTGTACTTGCAGAGGTAGAAAGTCCGCTAGCTATTAATCTAAATAGTTTCCCATTTACCTTACGAATATAGTTGGGGCTAGAAGGATTCTTTGTTTTCAATTTTCCACCTTGTACTTGCAGAGGTAGAAAGTCCGCTAGCTATTAATCTAAATAGTTTCCCATTTACCTTACAAATATAGTTGGGGCTAGAAGGATTCTTTGTTTTCAGTTTTCCACCTTGTAATTGCAAAGGTAGAAAGTCCGCTAGCTATTAATTTAAATACTTTCTCATTTACCTTACGAATATAGTTGGGGTTAGAAGGATTCTTTGTTTTCAGTTTTCCACCTTGTACTTGCAGAGGTAGAAAGTCCGCTAGCTATTAATCTAAATAGTTTCCCATTTACCTTACGAATATAGTTGGGGCTAGAAGGAATCTTTGTTTTCAGTTTTCCACCTTGTAATTGCAGAGGTAGAAAGTCCGCTAGCTATTAATTTAAGTACTTTCTCATTTACCTTACAAATATAGTTGGGGTTAGAAGGATTCTTTGTTTCCAGTTTTCCACGTTGTACTTGCAGAGGTAGAAAGTCCGCTAGCTATTAATCTAAATAGTTTCCCATTTAGCTTACCAATAATAGTTGGGGCTAGAAGGATTCTTTGTTTTAAGTTTTCCACCTTGTAATTGCAGAGGTAGAAAGTCCGCTAGCTATTAATCTAAATAGTTTCCCATTTGCCTTACGAATATAGTTGGGGCTAGAAGGATTCTTTGTTTTCACTTTTCCACCTTGTACTTGCAGAGGTAGAAAGTCTGCTAGCTATTAATCTAAATAGTTTCCCATTTACCTTACGAATATAGTTGGGGCTAGAAGGATTCTTTGTTTTCAGTTTTCCACCTTGTATTTGCAGAGATAGGAAGTCCGCTAGCTATTAATCTAAATAGTTTCCCATTTACCTTACGAATATAGTTGGAGTTAGAAGGATTTTTTGTTTGCAGTTTTCCACCTTGTACTTGCAGAGGTAGTAAGTCCGCTAGCTATTAATCTAAATAGTTTCCCATTTACCTTACGAATATAGCTGGGGTTAGAAGGATTCTTTGTTTTCTGTTTTCCACGTTGTACTTGCAGAGGTAGAAAGTCCGCTAGCTATTAATCTAAATAGTTTCCCATTTACCTTACGAATATAGCTGGGGTTAGAAGGATTCTTTGTTTTCAGTTTTCCACCTTGTACTTGCAGAGGTAGAAAGTCCGCTAGCTATTAATCTAAATAGTTTCCCATTTACCTTACGAATATAGCTGGGGTTAGAAGGATTCTTTTTTTTCTGTTTTCCACGTTGTACTTGCAGAGGTAGAAAGTCCGCTAGCTATTAATCTAAATAGTTTCCCATTTACC
The DNA here is from genome assembly GCF_964235325.1 of Thermobia domestica. Classification (NCBI taxonomy): domain Eukaryota; kingdom Metazoa; phylum Arthropoda; class Insecta; order Zygentoma; family Lepismatidae; genus Thermobia; species Thermobia domestica. The sequence goes on from NC_137456.1 coordinate 335,633,656, forward strand.
TTACGAATATAGCTGGGGTTAGAAGGATTCTTTGTTTTCAGTTTTCCACCTTGTACTTGCAGAGGTAGAAAGTCCGCTAGCTATTAATCTAAATAGTTTCCCATTTACCTTACGAATATAGTTGGGGTTAGAAGGATTCTTTGTTTAAAATTTTCCACGTTCTACTTGCTGAGGTAGAAAGTCCGCTAGCTATTAATCTAAATAGTTTCCCATTTACCTTACGAATATAGTTGGGTCTAGAAGGATTCTATGTTTTCAGTTTTCCACCTTGTAATTGCAGAGGTAGAAAGTCCGCTAGCTATTAATTTAAATACTTTCTCATTTACCTTACGAATATAGTTGGGGTTAGAAGGATTCTTTGTTTTCAGTTTTCCACCTTGTACTTGCAGAGGTAGAAAGTCCGCTAGCTATTAATCTAAATAGTTTCCCATTTACCTTACGAATATAGTTGGGGCTAGAAGGATTCTTTGTTTTCAGTTTTCCACCTTGTAATTGCAGAGGTAGAAAGTCCGCTAGCTATTAATTTAAATACTTTCTCATTTACCTTACGAATATAGTTGGGGTTAGAAGGATTCTTTGTTTCCAGTTTTCCACCTTGTAATTGCAGAGGTAGAAAATCCGCTAGCTGTTAATCTAAATAGTTTCCCATTTACCTTACGAATATAGTTGGGGCTAGAAGGATTCTTTGTTTTCAGTTTTCCACCTTGTATTTGCAGAGATAGGAAGTCCGCTAGCTATTAATCTAAATAGTTTCCCATTTACCTTACGAATATAGTTGGGGCTAGAAGGATTCTTTGTTTTCAGTTTTCCACCTTGTACTTGCAGAGATAGAAAGTCCGCTAGCTATTAATCTAAATAGTTTCCCATTTACCTTATGAATATAGCTGGAGTTAGAAGGATTCTTTGTTTTCAGTTTTCCACGTTGTACTTGCAGAGGTAGAAAGTCCGCTAGCTATTAATCTAAATAGTTTCCCATTTACCTTACGAATATAGTTGGGGTTAGAAGGATTCTTTGTTTTCAGTTTTCCACCTTGTACTTGCAGAGGTAGAAAGTCCGCTAGCTATTAATCTAAATAGTTTCCCATTTACCTTACGAATATAGTTGGGGTTAGAAGGATTCTTTGTTTCCAATTTTCCACGTTGTACTTGCAGAGGTAGAAAGTCCGCTAGCTATTAATCTAAATAGTTTCCCATTTACCTTACGAATATAGTTGGGGCTAGAAGGATTCATTGTTTTCAGTTTTCCACCTTGTAATTGCAGAGGTAGAAAGTCCGCTAGCTATTAATTTAAATACTTTCTCATTTACCTTACGAATATAGTTGGGGTTAGAAGGATTCTTTGTTTTCAGTTTTCCACCTTGTACTTGCAGAGGTAGAAAGTCCGCTAGCTATTAATCTAAATAGTTTCCCATTTACCTTACGAATATAGTTGGGGTTAGAAGGATTCTTTGTTTCCAATTTTCCATGTTGTACTTGCAGAGGTAGAAAGTCCGCTAGCTATTAATCTAAATAGTTTCCCATTTACCTTACGAATATAGTTGGGGCTAGAAGGATTCATTGTTTTCAGTTTTCCACCTTGTAATTGCAGAGGTAGAAAGTCCGCTAGATATTAATTTAAATACTTTCTCATTTACCTTACAAATATAGTTGGGGTTAGAAGGATTCTTTGTTTCCAGTTTTCCACGTTGTAATTGGAGAGGTAGAAAGTCCGCTAGCTATTAATCTAAATAGTTTCCCATTTAGATTAAGAATATAGTTGGGGCTAGAAGGATTCTTTGTTTTCAGTTTTCCACCTTGTAATTGCAGAGGTAGAAAGTCCGCTAGCTATTAATCTAAATAGTTTCCCATTTACCTTACGAATATAGTTGGGGCTAGAAGGATTCTTTGTTTTCAGTTTTCCACCTTGTACTTGCAGAGGTAGAAAGTCCGCTAGCTATTAATCTAAATAGTTTCCCATTTACCTTACGAATATATTTGTGGCTAGAAGATTTCTTTGTTTCCAGTTTTCCACCTTGTATTTGCAGAGGTAGGAAGTCCGCTAGATATTAATCTAAATAGTTTCCCATTTACCTTACGAATATAGTTGGGGTTAGAAGGATTCTTTGTTTTCAGTTTTCCACGTTGTACTTGCAGAGGTAGAAAGTCCGCTAGCTATTAATCTAGATAGTTTCCCATTTACCTTACGAATATAGTTGGGGTCAGTGACGACGCCAGAGGGGGGCAAGGGGGGCGATTGCCCCTTTGGTGACTACTTCTGCCCCCCTGACTGCCATCTAGACTGCCCCCCCCCAGACTTTTACAATCATAAATCATTCTACATATAGTATTTTATATCAGTATCATAACCAATCTCATTGTCAAATTGTAGTCTACTTTCCATGCATTTACTATGTGGCAGATTAGTCCTCAAGCTTACTTCTTTGAGCGTCTGTGTATGAACGCATATTTCTGTTTTCTAATTTAGCGCCTTTTCCGGTAAATTTTAGTTACAGTTCTTTCTTATGAATTTTAATTACTGTGCCTAGCGAACAATAGTAGATTTGGTCGACTTCTTTTCTTCTCATTGGATCAACTTCGATTAGAAACAAAAGAAAGGTAAAACCAATTACATAACATGTTTGTATTTATCCAGTTTTGAAGTTTTCAGTTTCATATTTTGTTTTATTTAAAGGTTTTATACTTCTATTTCCTGGAACATTATTCTCGGCTTTCAATATTCGGAGGATGGGCTTATAACAGCTTAATTTGCGACTACCAGGGCTTAATTTTTTGAAGGAAAAAAAAGTTGTGTTGTCCCTTCCTCCAAATGATGGTAATAATAAATGTATGGAATTAAATCGGTTATTTATTTAGCTCCCAATAAAACGTATTTTCAGAGTGTTGATCTTTAGTTAGTAATGGTATGCACTAGTGCTCCCTTACTTATTTTGTTTCAAAGTACTGACATGACGTCTACCATATTGACTAGAAATGTACGTGTAACTGCTGAAAAATTCCTAGCCCAACCCAGTGCATGTGGAATGGTGAAGTTTTACTTCTACACTTCCCCCGAGAGTCAATATACTACCTTGTACAGTGCTCCAGTTCTGCAGAAGTTGAAAAAATCTGGAGACTTCCTCGTACCACTGTTCGTAACACTACCCTTATCAGATCTAAAGTTCAATCAGATCTAAGTTTAGGAAATAAATACAGGCAATAGTTAGACGGAACTAAATCTGGGGAATAAGGATGATGATCTAGACATTGTAATCCTAGATTATGCAATGCTAATTGTGTTCGCAGGGGTTCGATGGACAGGTGTATTCTCTTAAAGGAATTCCTTTCTTTTCATTTTCCGCGGTGTTGAACTTTGAATTTTTCTTTCAGTTTTGTGAGTAATGTAGAGATTCTGAATTAAATATCTGGCCGTTGCGGAGGTAGTCTATGAGTACGACTAGAGATGCGCACGAGGCGAGTCGAGACAGGATTTTCCTGACAATTCGAGTCGAGACATGGCTCTTCGAATAGAAAAATATACATTTTTCGAGTCGAGACATCACTTTTACAGCACTTCAACTTCTTGCGAGGAAGAAATGAGTGCTACTACTCCATTGACTGTTGTTTATTTTCAGGATCATAGTGGAACAATTATATTTCGTTCATGGTTACTATTCGTGAGCGAAATGATCAGTATTACATTCAAATTGGAAGAAGACTTTTCTTAATGCCGTCACTCTTTTATATTCCTGACAGATTTTTTGGGAACCCATTGTGTCAAGAACTTGCACATACCCAAGCCATTCTGAATTATACTACAGACGCGTTCCAAAGAAATGCCCACAATCTCTGACACAAGTTTTACTGAGACGGTAAAAACTGGGGAAGGGTGTTGCAGCCAGACCTCAGACTATAATAAGTATATCGTGAGTTTACTATACACTTTAAAAAGTGTATAAATAATAGCTTAAATTCTTTTTGTCAGTCAAAAACTAGGGTAGCGTAGGAACCCGTGCCCCAGGTTATATCTACCACTGGCTGAAATGCTGCAATTTTCAAGAATAATGTCACAAATTGCATGCATGATTTCGGGAACAGTCACTGGATGTGAAGTCATCCTGGATGTAAAGCATAATTTGAGAAACCGCCACGTTTGAACTAAGCCATCACTTCTTCACCACTGTATATAATGGAGGATAGTCCCGTAGTGTTTCACTGATTTTCTCATTAATTTACTTTGGTGACTATCCTTGGTGGAACAAAAATGTTATAATAATTGTGATCTGAATGTTCGTGAAATTCGCTGTTTGGGCACACATAATCACTTCAGAGGCCTGAGAAAGCAATAAGAATTTCATTATTAATATGAAAATTTGTTTTCATTATTAATATGGAAATTTGTTGAAAACATGTTTTTCAAAACTACAGTTTCATCTTTCTATCTAGTACCTACACTACTCCTGGGTTGGATTACGAGATTTTCAGCAGCTCTTCGTAGCATATAGTACCAGACGAATTTGTTACTTGTAGCAAACGCGAAAGTAATTCAATTTAGGTTTCAAAAGTTGCATTGAAAAATATTTCATGTGCAGACGTTACTTATTTGTTAGTTACAAATTTTACTTGAAATAAGTTTATCATATAGGCCTAATATAAATACAACGAAATACACAATGTAAAGTAAGTCAAACATAATAAATGTCATTTTTGGTGTGGAAAATAGCCGCCCCCCCGAAAAGGTATCTGCCCCTCCTTTGCCCCCCTAGGAACTTACAGCTGGCGTCGTCACTGGTTGGGGTTAGAAGGATTCTTTGTTTCCAGTTTTCCATCTGAGTTTTTACATGACGGACATGTGCATGTTTTTCATGTAGTCCCGTTAACACTCAGATAAACTCAGGAAAACTCAGATAAAGCTATTACCAGAGTGAACAGAATATACTATTCTCTCTGATATTACATTAGTGCTAGCAGCTACGAAAGCAAATATGCTGTGAAAGCTATTTTTGAATAGTTAATATATGGTCAGTAGATGGCAGCATAAAACTACTCTTCAAATACCCATGAAATATTTGAAACCAAAAAGAAAAGAATGTAAAAATATTTTACGAAGATTGAAGCAAAATATTTTTGATCTTGAGAAAATAGACATTTTTGATATAATGGGTAACCTTTTAACAGTTTATACTATTGACATTGGGGCTCATTGGAAGTAAGGAAACAAATGGTTACATATTTAAATTAAGCGGTCGCTTTTCATCATCGAACTGGCCACCTGTAATCTCTAACCAGGTAAAAAAAAAATAGGGTATTCGTAGCTGGCGAACAAAAATAACCAAGTCACTTAGTGTGTCCATCCCCAATTGTTATTTTATTCGCGATCTTCGTACATACGGTTGGAATACTTGCCTCTTTGGGGTTTAGGAAACAACCGTCGAATTGTATTTTCATACCTCCACGGAGGTTGACACTTTGATTTGGTCTTAACTGTTGACAACCTTGCTATTCTCTAGGCTTACGATTTATTTTGATACTCTCCTCTTCGGAGGTAGAGGCACCTGAAGGAAAAAGAAAAAATAGTTGAAGACTTTGGCACTTATACCGGTGAACGAGTGCTCCCTCTTTGGAGGAAAGAGCACCTTAATAAACTCTAAACTTAGAGCTTTGCTCTAACACCAGAATATACACAGGGGCCGTCACTACCCCTTTTGTGGTAAGCTGGCGCCATCTCCCACCTTAGTAATAAAGATGGCTTCTCAGAAGCCAGCAGCAAAATCAGATAAAAAAGTACAATCACCCCGGATTCCAGGTCTCAGGGGCAAAATAACAAAACCAACGTACAAACCGGAAGATTTTCTAGTGCCTTTAGGCAAAAAGAAACAAGCAGCCGCCCCAGCGAAATTAAAATCCACTGCACTTAAGCAGTCCAGCGCTTCACAACCATCCGCTTCGAGTAAGCCTGAAGACATGGACTTCACGGTAGTAGGAACGCTGAAGCGACGAAGGTCGTCTTTAGCAAACACCAAGACAGAACACCTCACTAATAGTGTCTCCGAATATCCACCTCTTCCACTCAGTAATAAGTTCGAGGTTTTGGCCCCAGCACAATCAGATAATGCAAGTACTAGCACTAAAACTGCAACGACAAGTCAGCCACACAGTTTCAAGCCTCCTCCGATTTTCATCTACGGAATTAACAACACCTATACATTTATTAAGACCTTGTCCCGAGCATTGAAGGAGCCCCCTCTAGCTCAGCCAACTAAGGAGCGCATTCGGATTCAAGCGGCAAACAAAGATGACTACAATTCTATCAAGGCTTACTGCGATCAAACGAAAACTGAGTATGCCACAGGGGTAGCAAAAAACGAAAGGCCTATTAAGGTGGTTGTGCGAAAGCTGCCTATTGACACTGACTTAGACGATCTGAAGGATGAATTTATCCGACTGGGCTACAAACCAACAAGCGTTCATCAAATGTCTCGCAAAAGCAAGACAGATAACAAGAAAATACTAATGCCACTGTTTTTGATTGCTCTGGAACGAAGTGCAGCTATTAAAGAGATCTATGCTATCAACAACCTACTTCATTACAAGGTCCAAATCGAACCATATAAGCCACCCTCGGTGCTACAGTGTTACAGATGTCAACGCTTGGGGCATTCACAGGACACCTGCCAAGCGCATCCGCGCTGTCTCAAATGTGGGCAATTTCATTTTACCCAGTCCTGCAGTAAATCCGACTCCTCCACACCCGCCACTTGCGCAAATTGTAAGGGAGATCACCCGGCAAATTACCGTGGATGTCCCGTATTCAAATCCTATTCTGAGGCTCTTAAATTGCCGGCACAGCAACCAAGAAAACTTCAAGATAAAGCGGAGAAAACTGTCAACAAACCAGCAGCAGAGACAATTCCCGATCCCACTATTATTAATGTCCAACCTATGGCTACGGACAATGAAGACGCTGAAGCCCCTCCTGCTTCCCACATCCAACCAGCATCTGCCGAAAAACAGGAGAGCCCCAAAGAAGACCTGGACCTAAAGTCTATTCTTTCATTCCTCAAGGGGTTACATTTCCACAAAATCATAACGCATATTAAACGTGGTATTACCCGTTTCCGTCAAGCAGCAGATTCAGCTTCCAAGGCTGCAGCAGTAATAGAAACAATAGCAGAAATGGTTGACGATGGCTGTTTCTAACTCCAGCGTCCTACATCATACACTTATCCTTGCTACATGGAATGCAGATGGTCTCGAGGGGCAGAAACAAATGCTAATTAGATTTCTTACACACCATAGAGTTGATGTCATGTTTGTACAAGAAACACACTTTACAGCTCGGATCACTACTTGGCGACTACCCAATTATATTGTATATCGGCAGGATAGAGTCGGCAGACAGAAAGGAGGATTACTACTTATAATCAAAAAGGCTTTCCCAGTCAGGTTGGTTACAATACCACCCCTACTTACTTTGGAGGCACTTGCTGTTGAGCTAATAACTCCAGGCGTTTCATTAATATTGGTTACCGGGTACAGGTCCCCGGCCACACAACTAGAGCCCACAGACTTCGATGTCATCGCAAACTTAGGGCCAAAGGTCATTTTAGCTGGAGATCTTAATGCTAAACATGGAGAATGGAACTCAATTAAACCTAACGACGCTGGAGACGATTTACACCAATACCTTCTCACGTCCAACTTCAACATCAGTGCTCCGCCAGACCCAACTCATTATCCAAAGTTCGGCGGACAACCCGATGTGCTTGACGTCGCTCTTTGTAAAGACGTATCCTTTACTGTCCATCCTTATGTCATCTCAGATTTAGACTCTGACCATGATCCAGTCATTTTTCACGTATCACACCGCAGCATTGCCCATTCTGCCCCTATTTTTAAGCAAATAGAAACTGATTGGGATATCTTTAAACAAAAACTAAACACTATGATAGATCTCCGAGATCGGCCAGCTACCATTGAGGACATCGACCAAGCGGTTTCTCACATCACATTAGCACTTCGAACAGCAGAGGCAGCGAGCTCCACTACCAAAATCTCTCCAACACACACGGGACAATGTGACAGTCTACATCTGCAGATCTATCTCCATTTAAAACGTTGGGCTAGACGCCGATGGCAGCATACACTACATCCAGCATACAAAACATTATGGAATAAACTGCGTGCGAAACTCAAGATGCTCACACAGCGACAAAATCAACAGTACTGGGAAGATACCTTTCGAAATATCACACCAAATGATAGAAAAATATGGACATTCTCTAAATCCTTTCAGCGTGCTACAAATGCTTCCAGAGCTAGAGTTATTCAAGGCCAACAAGGACTGACTCAAGACCCACAGTCACAAGCGGATATTTTCGCTGACTCCCTGGAAGAACAGTTCCAGCCTAACAGATCACGTCTTGATCCCTATCTCAAACAGCACATCCGAACCACACTACATAGCCTAACTACACAAAACCCTATACATGACATCATCTTAGTTACACCTCGAGAAATAGAAAGACATATCAAATGTCTGCCGGCGAAGACAGCATCCGGACCCGACAGAATTCGATCTGATATCCTAAAACATCCAACCAGAAAACTACTGGTCTTCCTAACCTATTTATTTAATGCCATCTTTCACTTATGCTATTTCCCGAAGACCTGGAAGGAAGCTCGTATTATCACCATCCCCAATCCCGGGAAGAATCCACTTCTCCCGGAAAACTATAGGCCAATAAGTCTTCTGTCACATCTAAGTAAACTCTTTGAACGTGTGTTTCTCTGGAGGCTGAAACAGCATGTAGCTACTAGAGACCTTCTACCATTTCATCAGTTCGGGTTTCGTGCACAACATAGCACTACTACACAACTCGTGCGAGTAGTGGATCATTTAACAGTGGCTTTCAACAGAAAACAACACACCCTTGGGGTCTATCTGGATGTCTCAAAAGCCTTTGATAAAGTATGGTTAGCTGGACTTTTATATAAACTATACACGCAAGGTTTTTCAGATCGTCTTCTGCATTTACTGCGTTCCTACCTCATTGGCAGAAAATTCCATGTGTCTGTTGACGGAGTTAAATCCACGTCTAGACCTATTAAAGCAGGTGTTCCACAAGGCGCTGTACTTTCACCGCTTTTATATAATCTGTACACAGCAGATATCCCGACCTTACCCCATTGCTTTGTTGCAACATACGCCGACGATACTGCCTTTTTCACGACCAGTAGCTCACTTGCACAGTGTTACATATACATGCAACGCCAACTCATAGGTTTTCAAGAATGGGCAAGACGTTGGAGAATCAAAATAAATGCAGACAAAAGCTGTGCTGTCATCCATAGTCGGAGACGCATCCGCGTCCATCGAAATCTAACCTATGAGAACACACGCATTCCTCATGCTACGCACGCAAAATATTTGGGTGTAACTTTAGATCGTGGTCTAACGTTTGCCGCACACATCAGAGACATAAAACAGAGAGCATTACGAAAAATCTCAGCGTTGTACCCCATCTTGCGCTGTAGCTCCCTTTCTCATGAGGTCCGAGCTCACATCTTCAAAATGATAATCCTGTCTACCATCTCTTATGCATGCCCTGCCTGGCAACATGCTTCACATAGTCACGTACAAACTCTCGAAAGTGTGCAAACTCGAGCTGGTCGTATAATCACTGGTCACGACAAATATACACGAAACAGCCAGATCCTGGAAGACTTAGAGCTACCCACTGTCAGAGACGTACTACGGCATCTCCACAATAAGTTCTGGCGTACTTTACCCAGACATATAAATCCAGCTATAGCTAATATCGGCACCGATTGCGCACTGCGGAACGTCCATCGAACACCACGCATTTAAAATCTCTCCAGGACTGGTAAAGAATTCATAATCAGCTACTCTGCGACAGTTGCAGATGTAGTCTCCCATACATACCAAAACAATAGTAACATCCAACAAACCACCAGCACATCTTGATATATTCTTTCTAACATATTACTCATGGAGTCAGGGGCTCTGGCCCGATACTCTATACATAACCACAAAATTACCGTGACCGTGACCGTGACCGTTCATCATCGATCTTTCAGGTCGATAGGCATATCGACACCATCAGCTGTGACGTACCAAACGTCAACACGGCTGTTTTTTGTGTACCTGTCCTCGATCCTGGGACTTGCTCGTCAGATATTCGGTGAGCAACAGCTATCAGACTTATCTCAGCCAAGGGTAGCTTGTTGCGACACGTTTAGACTGGGGCATTTCCTCACCTAGACCACTATCCGAATGGGTGGTCTTTAACCTACAACCTGATACCCATATTTGTTGTATCATCTTTGTGTTTGCTCTCGCTATGTCTTCTACAGGACGAACATCTGTTGATGTAGACACTTCTGTTGTATCCACTAAGGTGGATAAGAGAAAAGAACGCCGTTCTAATCCAAGTCCTGAGCGTTCACGATCGCCTCATTCTAAAGAGGACCCCCAGTCTCTTTCACCACGAGCTAAACGTCATCACACACTTAGTGAATCATCTTCATCAACCACTTCTGGTCACTTCAACATGGATACAGACTTTCCATCACTACCTCGTTCGCAAAATCGATCTTCAGTCAGTAACCTACAGGCTCCAGCAACTACTTCCTTCCTACTTTCTAATTACGACCCGAAATATCAAGATCTCAAACAGCTTTACCTTCGTCTCACCAAATACGTTCCTCGTTCACAAATAACCCAAATCGTCTCGACCCGTAAGGGTATCATCATTAAGTCTCCTGATTCAAATCTGGCTGCTTCACTTCTTAACACCCACTCATATGAAGTCTTTGGCAGAAACGCAAATCTTACTAAGCTGGCTCCCTCTCGCACCAAACAACCACCACCACCTCGACGTTCACCAGCACTCTCTGTTGTCATTAGAGGAGTTCCACCTGACTACACAGACGACGAGATTGCAGAGGAACTCAAACTCGACGGGCACTCTATTCTTAAGTGCATCCGCATTAAAAACGCTTCTGGGAACACCTACATGGTCCGTGTACTCACAAATTCCTCAACCACTATTGACAATCTTCTCTCGCACGGAGCCTATATTTATCGCAAACGACACAGGGTTGAACCATCTAAATCTCCGGCACCCCTCCCTGTCAGATGTGAAACCTGTCAAACGTACAACTCGCACCATACTTCTCAGTGCCCGAACACACCCAAGTGCGGTTTCTGCTCCGGACCTCATAATACCAAAACCTGCACGAATCTTCAGCAACCTCCACTCTGTAGTACCTGTGGTTCTCATGAACATCCCACATACAGTTACAAATGCAAAGCCAGACCCACAGCCGAACCTTTCAAGCCAGAACTCGTTGTCCCTCTGCGTCCTCACGGCACTCAAGATACTACTGTTCCTCCGCCATCATCTGTATACCAACCAATCTCTATTAATCAATTCCTGTCTTTCATTACTGTTACTCTTCAGAATATCCAACCTTTCCTTCGACATCACATCTTACAACAGGTTCAACAAACAGCTAAAACTATCCTTAACGTCGACTTCCAAGCAACCTATTCCGGTCCAACTGTATATTTTCACTCTGATGTGCTCCAGACGGCAGTGTAACCATTTTAGGTATCCCCACCAGAAACTCAAATCTTTCATTGCCTTCATCATGGAATTGAACTTTCTATTTTTGAATATTCGTTCCTTGTGCCAACACCAACCTCTCTTTGAACAACTGCTCCGAGAAGAACATGTTAGTACGTTTCTCCTCAACAAAACTTATCTGACTCCACGTCTCCATCCCCGCATCTCTGGCTATCAGATAGTTCGCCATGATAATGCACTCCCGGCACGCCGTGCAAATGGTGGGGTTGCCATTGGCTTTCCTCCCAGCATTCCTTTCCGACAACATACTTCTGCTGTTGCCAATCTCCCTGAGCATCTCATTCTCACTCTCTATTTTAGAAATATATCTGTCACTGTCGCTACTCTCTATGTTCGCCCTGGCCATCCCATTCCGCACGACTTTTTTCACTTCATCTCTAGAAATTTCCGCTCTTTCATAATTATGGCCGATATCAACTTTCATAGCCGCTCAGCCCAACAACAGCAGGATTTTCGAACTTTTATTACCACTCATACTACTGGGTTTATTCATACTCTTCCGAAACCAACTCGCCCTGTCAGTAATACCACACCTGACGTGGTGATCACATCATCCAATCTCTCTAACCGTTGCACGATCTCAGTCTTAGATCCGCTTGGAAGCGATCATGTTCCCATTAAACTGTCTCTGCTCCTGCAACGCACTCCTGTCAATTATCAATCTCTTCCCGCTCGCACCACCCCTCGTTTCGACAAGGCCGATTGGGTTAGTTACCGCTCCCACATTGATATAGCTCTCGAACCTCTTCTGCCCCCGACAACCGAAACAGAACTTTATACAACTCTTGACACAATCACCGACACCATTCATCTTGCATCTACGAAATACATACCTCAGTCTACCATTCATCCACACAAACCGCCCCTCCCGCCTCAATACCTTCCTTTAATCAGGCGTTCTAGACAACTCTATCGTGATTTCACCCGTACCGGCAATCCCGAATCCCTTAGGCTCCATCGTCAATACCAACGTACTGTCCATAATTACCTAGTAGCTTACAAACGCCGAAATTGGATCAAAACTTGCAATTCTCTCTCTGATAACTCCCACCCCACCAAATTCTGGAAGCGTTTTCATCAGCTTACCGGCAAATCCACACGTACTTCCTATCCACTTCTAGATGATGCACTACCTCTTCCCGACGATACTGCTAAAGCCAACGCTTTTGCCACCTACCTCCAGGAAATATTCACTCCTTCTGCACCAGATCCAGTATTTCGCCGACATCCCACTGACACTTTAGATCTTTCGTCACCCGATCTTCAACCTCACCCCGATCATCCATTACCTCTTCACAATCCACTTACAGCTCCTATCACCGTTTCTGATATCCAGCAGACCATCTCCCGAAAGAAGAACACTGCTCCTGGGATAGACAAAATCACCTACCGCCACATCAAGGAAGGTCCATATGTCTTGCTTTACCTTCTCTCTATCATTTTTACTTTCATTCTTCGCACTGGCTTCTATCCTCTACCTTGGAAAACTTCTACTACCTTAATGTTTCTCAAACCTGGCAAACCCCCACAATCTGTCTCTTCATACCGCCCTATCCAACTCACCCTTGTGTTTAGCAAGATTCTCGAACGTATCCTCGTCACTCGCCTTCACACCCATCTTTCAGCATATAATTTACTCCCTCTCCATCAAGCAGGTTTTCGTCCTTCATTTAGCATTTCCGATCAACTCCTCCGCCTTACTACTTTCATCACTAATCAGTTTAACACATCCAAACCTTCCTGCCTCATCTTATTTGACCTCGAGAAAGCTTTTGATAAAGTCTGGCATCTTGGCCTCCTCTATAAACTTTTCTCCTTTCACCTGCCCTACTGTTATATTCTCCTCATCTATCAATTTCTCTCCTGCAGACTTAGCTATATATCAATTAATAATCACCTTTCCTATCCTATCTTCCTTCATTCCGGAGTCCCCCAAGGATCAGCCCTATCCCCCCTGCTCTACCTACTATATGTCGCAGACTTTCCTACACTACCCCCGAACGTTACCCTCTTTCAATATGCAGACGACACTGCCTTTTTAGCCACAGGGAATACGATTCAACGCATTAATTCTTCTCTCCAACCTGCCATAGATTCCTTTCTTTCTTGGTGTCAGCCGTGGCGTCTTACCATCAATGCCGCTAAAACGCAAGCGATTATTTTCTTACCACCTGGAAAGCGCTCCCGTGTTCATCGCAATCCTACCAATCTCCATCTCCGAATATCCCATACTCCTGTCACTATCAGCAAAACAGTCACGTATTTAGGCATTACTTTCGACCAACATCTTAAATGGACTCCATACCTCAAGTACATCTGTACCAAGGCTTACTCACGCCTTAACCTTCTTCGCCGCCTTACGGGCACTACTTGGGGTCTTTCTGTTGTCACTCTTCTTAATACTTATAAATCCTTCCTCCGACCAGTCCTTACCTACGGCTTTACAGCTTGGATCGACGCTCCCTCTTCTTTCTATAAACGCCTTCAAATTCTAGAACGCCACGCACTCCGACTTGCCTTTCGTATCCGTCTTCCCAGCCCTACTCGAGATCTGTATGACCGTACTCCATTTCCACATATTCTCTACCACCTTGAAACACTCCGCCTACGCTATATTTCTCAACGCTTCCAGAACCACCACCCCTTACTTTTTGACACCATGCACGCCGACGCCACTTTCCCAAAACGAGAACTCCTTCGTCATACACCGTTGTCTCTGCTTTTCTCACTGTATCAATATTCACTGCCACCTGACAGCATTGATCTTCCTCTCGTTTCCGATTTCATCACTCATCTCGATTCACCTTACATTTTCCCATCTACTGCACAGTAGTCCTACTGTCTCAACAGGCCTCCCACTGTCTTCATCACGATCCAGAGTAGCCCTGGATCAGAAGATAATCAGCATTTGTCCAACTAACCAAATACCTTGTGTTGTGACGTCTTCTGCACTTCATCCTCATCTCATCATCACCTAATAGTATGATCATGGTTAAAGGCCATGATGTCCTGCAGCTCCTCCAGTCAGTACCAGAGCTGAAAATTGATGCTTCCCCCCTAATGTTATTATGATTTTGAAATAAAATAAAGATTTAATAAATAAATTAAACCTCACTTAACCCATCTATCTTTCTCCTCACCCGAGATTTCCTTAATTCCTCATCCCCTAATAAAGGGTATGACCCTTTGGGCGGGGCTAGTCGTGCGCGGCTAGCAAAAAAAAAAAAAAAAAAATCGCTTTTCATAGATGGACGGTTTTCAGAGAAGTTATAACTTTTTGGAAGGAGTGCTGGTTGTAGTCATTTCGGTTGTTCCCAGCTCTTCTTAAAGCTCACGATAGGGTGTCAACATTGACATAAGTACTGATGGGCCGAATCGAATTCTTTAGCGAATCGAGTTGAGTTGAGTTGATTTTAGTTTAGCGTCCCTTTCAGCAGCGAGGCTATATGAGACGTGGACCTACTGATTAACGTGGAATCCGAACCACATGAGCTTCTGCCGGGAATCGAACCCGGGTCTCCCACGCCAAAGGCGCGTATGCTAACCGCTTAGCCACGGAGGAGCTCTTTAGCGAATCGAATACTTTAAAAACGAATCGAGTTCAAATTCGAATACTACGAATACACCCTATTATATATATATATATATATATATATATATATATATATATATATATATATATATATATATATATATATATGTGTGTGTGTGTGTGTGTGTGTGTCACCAATTAATATTGCACATTCTTAATCATCTTAAGGGATTTATGGGGAAATGATTGAAGAAATCTCAATAAATTATTTGTATTCAAACGTTTTCATGGTAGCTTGTGTACACATACACACAGTTGTTTATTATTGCTTCGCGATTCTTTATCAGTTTTCACAGCTGACTGGCTAAATAGTTAGAAAGTAGATGTAACAATATTTGCTGAATTTATTAAAGACAAGATGAGGTTGAAACCAGCTTTTCACTACAAGCTCTCATCTCACACTGAACCAGTGTTGTCAGATTCATAATAACAAATTTCCCGCTCAAACCCCTGAAATTTCCCGATCGCTCGCAAAATTTCCCGCCAAGGAAGAATATCAATAATTAATTTAATTAATAATAAATTATGAAATTATTAATATAATGATTAATTAATTAAAGTTAAAATCAAATAGCTATGAGCAATCAATCAGAAGTACATCTTTTCCTGCGGAAGGAGAAATTTATCATAGGGCTATTCTTCTGTTTTCTAACTGTAGTTTATTTGGTATAGTGAGAAATATACATTTTGTGTGTGTGTGTGTGTGTGTGTGTGTGTGTGTGTGTGTGTGTGTGTGTGTGTGTGTGTGTGTGTGTGTGTGTGTGTGTGTGTGTGTGTTCTACTTCCAAGCATATTCTATCTTCCTACCCCTCACTTCAACTTAACATTCCATTAATATATAGTAAGAGAGGGGTCCTCCCTTCTTTCTTTTTGCAGAAAATGGATATTGGCGCGATTAACATTCAGTTCCATTTGGTTCGGTTTATAAACCTCTCTTGCTGTTCTGGTTCTCTTGATCTTCAAAGACGCTTCCAATCTATGTATTATTCCAAGTAATGAGAGATAAAGACAAGGAGTGAGAAAGAGATGACATAAAAAGGAAGAAAAGTTGACAGAATTTCCCGTTTTCAACCAGAATTTCCCACATTCCCGCCAATGTTAAAAATTTCCCGTTTTGCGGGAAATTTCCCGCCATCTGACAACACTGCACTGAACTCGGATTCGGGCAGCTGGACTCAGAAGAACTCGATGAATTCGAATTCACGGAAAGAAATGGGGCCGAGGAAGAGGGTTCTTTCACGCGCGCAGTGGATTGGTTGGATGTTGAACTGTTGTTTCTTGTGCTGCACGAGAGTGAACCTTGCTGCCTTGGCAATAAGGGATAATTTTGCAAACAGTAGGAGACGTTGACAAGTAGGTCAAGGCGGATGGGAACACATGAATGAACCAAGTTCTTACTTCTGCTAGGCACCGCGCTTATTGTATTCGGTGTATTCGATTCAAGAAGCGAATTCTTTACCCGAATTCGCAGTCTTACGCTGGCGCAACGGGAGTATTACCAACGATAGATAAATTACAAAAGATAAAGTATAAGCCAAGAACAGTTCTTTAATTTCTCAATAAAAAGAGAGATCAATCACTGCGAAAGATTAGCATTAGGATTTAGATTTCTGGGCTTTCGGCATCTAAGGCCATTTAGCCCTTCACGATTTGAGGGATGACGTCCCTCGGCGAGCACACAATCCGGGGAAAGCGAAGGAAGAAAGGATTGGGGAAGGAAGGAAGCGGCCTGGGACCTATAAGTTAGGTATCACCCCGGCATTTGCCTGGTGTGAATGGAGAAATCCCAGGAAAACCTCAACGAGTACTTGTAGCTAAACGAAATGTAGAAAAGGTAAATTAAATAAACAAAAAAAAAAAATAAAAACTTAATTAGTAACACCGTAAGATGAATCGAAAAACACCATGCTTGACAGCGCATGCTCGAAATGTATAGTCAGTGACAAAAGTTCTTTCTCTTTTAAACATCCTCTTGCGAATAACTTTGGAATGGATTTGAGTACAGCTTTCACTATATTAGAGAGGGCGTGATTTTCTGCAAATTACAAAAAAACTGTACTCAAATTAGTCAATTCGTTCGAAACTTATAAACAAAAGAAATTTCACCGAAGGGAAAGAACTTTTGTACATCTGGACGCTAGTGTCACTGATAGGAGAAAAACATAATAAAAATATGTATGTTTCAACCAGATGAAATAAAAGTGATTTACATTATTTTGAAATCATTTATGCCAATTTAAAACTAGTCCATATAGCCTACTGTATTAAGTTCCATTTAGCTACATTGTTATAAAAATAGCAAAAATATTATCTTTGTAATCATATTCTCGGCATTTAAAAAAAAAAAATATTTCCTTACTAAAGCTTATAACCTCGGCCTCAGCCCGTCAAGTCTGATAGATTATGTCCTTCGGCGATTACTCTTTCCGGAATAGGGATGAGAAAGGCAGCAGTCTGAGCGTTTGTGAGATAATCACACTGGTGCAAATCTCGAGTGATGTCCTTCGGTGTGTGGTACATGTCCCCCCCCCCCAAATCTTGGAACTGTGGGGCTGTTCCCCAATAATCCGATTTGAAATGTTTTTTTTTGGGGGGGGGGTAATTTGTACCCAACTGCCACAAAGGACAGTGAGATGAAATTAATGAATCTCGCTTGTTTTATTTTTAGAAAAGAATCGTATTCTTTAATATTTCAAACTGAACTTCGTGTCCTGGCGTATTTAGGTCGCATCAATCTGTATTAATTCCGCTCCCGCTACTTGGACACAAATTGCAATAAGTGGCAATGGAGGATATGCCTCATGCTGGAAAATTGTCTCAGCTGTAGATACGGGCTCAAATCCCGGGGGAATGGGGGACCTTCCCCCAATATTGGAACTGGGGGACTTCCCCAATAACATCTCTGTTTCCCTTATCCTCCACAGCATTGTTTTCCAACTTCATAAATATTTTGAACATCGCTTAAAAAAAAGATTATAGGAACGGTCTTATGGGGAGAGTAAGAGAAAGATAGAAAGAGGGGTCCCAAGAATTAGAAAAACATTTCTAGGGGACCCAAATACGCGTATTAATGCTCGCTCCCAAGAAAAAATCTAAGTTACGGCGCTGGCTAAATATATAATGAATTTATATAAAATACAAACAGCGTAAGAGTCGGTAAAATTACTGTACAAGAGAAAGAGCAAGGAGCAATGTATATGTGTGTAACATTTTGTTTGTCGGATTCTTCTGCATGGAGTACGGCCCGGACCAAGGTTCGGCCTGGACTAGTGTATTCGGTGTATTCGATTCAAGAAGCGAATTCTTCACCCGAATTCGCGCTCTTGCGCAGGCGCAACAGGAACAATGTTGCCAACGATAGCTGCACGAAAAGGAAAGAAAGAAAAGACTAAAGCGAAGTCAGAAATTATTTGTTATTGTATGTTTGCGATCGTTTCTTTCGTTTTTGTATTTTAAACTAATGAGGTCTAGGAACCCTGTAAAAGAATAAAAGTCATCATTTCTTGTAGCTGAATTAAGATGTGGGATAAAATAGATAACCTAAAATATGACTGAATTGGTAACACTGCAGATAAATTCGAATACTAAAGTATCCAAGTCTTCTCTGTCTGCTTTGCAGCTTGCTTGCGTTACAGTCAACTTTAGCAGTGGAAGTCTGTTGCTTTTTCGGGCTGGAGGCAAGGAAATGAGATAACCGTGTAATTCTTTGTTATTTGTGATATTCTCATTATGCGTGGTACGGAATATTAAACAACAGCTTTTCTTCCGAAAATAAATTGTGAAAGAATTAGTACAGCACAAAGTAACAAAAGTAAATACAAAAAGAATTCGAATTCTTTTTCGTAGTACTCGCGGTATCCGAATTCTTAGGTGAATCGAATGAATCGAATTCGCTTTATTCGATTCGGCCCATCACTAGACATAAGTGATGGGAATTCTGATTCATTTTTGGTATTCGATTCCTTTGGATTCGTTGAGTTAAAGGAATCATATAAAGTAACGACTATTTTCGTTACTTTGATTACAAGGACTCATGTGTCCCTCTGAATCCCTGTACTCAGTTGCCTTTTGGGTTTCTTTCCCTCAGTTCTGATTACCCGTACTCAAACACGTTTTCAAAAGCTTGTTCATCGTTTTCGTCAATGTATTCAGTTTGGCTTCATAGTAGTTCGCATATCTTCGGCACCATACTATTCATAAAGCAATCAAGTACAATTTTGCTTCGGGTGAGCGAAAGGAACAAACGGAAAGTATATGCTGCTGAAGTCGTCTGCTGTGAATTTTAGTGGGCGCTGCCATATTGGTTACAAACAACCTGTTGCTAAGGCAGACTCAATAGCGTTGTATGTGGCAGCTGTGAGTCTTGTTAAAGACGAACTTAAAATCATGAATAAAAGGCTACATTTTCACGAATAGCAGTGAATATATTTACTTTATACGTATAGGAAGGCTATATTTATCATAATATGAAACAAAATTACTCCACATTTTAATTCCTTCAATCGCCAGTAACTGCTGGACAACAAGTGAGTGAGGATCCCAAGCATGTACATGAGCGCCCCTTAATAATAATTTTAGATTGAGTTTAATTAAAATTATTGAAAATTGTTATGCTATATACTTCTGTCATATTGTTTGTTTAGCTTCAGTGAAAATGTTTAATATGGAAGAAACTTGATTTTTATAAAATCAGTAATCCGATATTCGGAACAAAGGAGTACAGCGCTAGAATAACCAATGCATTTTAAAGCATACAATTACGAATTCATAATCCCAGAAACTTAGCATCTTCGTGGAAATAATTTCCTAATTTATTCTTCATTCTTTTGTTAGAAGGTGTCCATTCTTTGCTTGGCACTGGTAAAGTTGAAATGCATCACCAGAAATAATTAAATAATTTAAAAGGTATAACTCTCTAACTATCCTATATAATGTCCTAATGTTATCTGAATTATTTTCTTTGCGTCTACCACAAACAACGTACAGATTTGTAACATACCAGCATATACATGTATCAAAATTCATAAGGAGAACACGTATCAACTTACGCTGAATGGTCACTTCACGTAACACTACATCTATGATGATTAAGGGCAGCTTGAAGCTCGAGCGAATGTAACGATGCATCTGTAGGGAGCAGGCGGATCAGTGAAGTTGGGTATGCGTGAAAGAAAGACAGGTACGAAAAGCCTACAATAGCCAGGGCTAGCAATCACTAAAGTGGATTTGCATTTCAATTTCTTAGTAACCATGGTACATTTTTAACTAACGCTGTTTCTATGTTCTTCCTCTATATAAATAATTTTCTTGCACAGAAGTATTTTCGTGGATTAGACAAATTTTATACATAAATTTTCAAATAATGATCTCGTATTTTTCATGCGTTCTTAGCGTAGATCGATAGGATGGAGCAATTATATTTTATGTCAAACGGAATGAGACAAATTAAAAAGTCTGGCTTAAACTTTACTATATTGCCTGTACTATACTCTTACCGAATTTCATATGTGGTAAGGTACGGTTAGGTTAGCTTGTGATTACTTAAATGAGGTTGTCTTACATATATGCCGATTTACCAATTTTAAAATCATCCATTGCCTGCAAATCTCAATTGTATCAAGGGTTTCAAATTTTTACACATATGTGTAATCACAAACGTATAATTGTTATCAACTTACCCTGGTGAGGATCAGAAAGAGCGGAGACAGGCAGGCAAGTACACACTCCATGCTAGGGCAGGCACCGTTCGAAGGTTATATTATGACTTTAAACGTGTGATTCAATTATCAGTTCACTAAGAAACGATTTTACAGTGTTCTGAGTATTAATATATATTAAAAAGCAAAATTAGCCTAAAAATGTCACAAGCAAGCAAACAAGAAAAGATAGAGCAAGGGAGCTTTGTTAAAAATGTGTGTATTTTAATTTCTTTCCGGCAGAATATGCAAGGAGAGAAAGTGTTCTTCAAAAATATTGAGATAAATCTGTTCGCCCAATAAGTAATTAATCATTATATCGCTTGTTGTAGAGTGTGGCATTGTTTTTGTTTCTCTTTAATATGTTATATAGTACAATATTTTTATTTTCATTCTTGGGAAAACAAAAAGCGTTGCATGTACCTCTTAAACTGTTATGGTTATATCGAAAAACGAAACAAATCATTTTCATAGGCGAGTACCATGTAAACTTCTTCATATAGTCCGCTCAAAGCTGGTTTGTTTGTAACCAGCTAGCTGAACAGAAAGCGGAAATGACGTTTACTTCACCAGCGTATATTTTTAGGCAACTGACTTTAAAAGAAAATAGCACCTCCCGCTTCATCCTTTTTAGAGGGAGTGACACCAGCGAGCGGTGGAAAATAGTTATTTTCATTTTTCCTTCCTTAATGAACATCCAACGTAGTACTGCCATAAATTTGATAGTACTATTGTGAACAACTGTGGAGCTGCTAAATAAGACAAAGAATGAAGGGCTGTGTTTCACTGTATTTTAATATACTTTTTTCTTTAAAAACTAGTGTTGGTTATTTACATGAATTTGAAGTGAATTATCCTTCGAAAGTAAGGAAATATTGGGAAAATAGAATCAAATTTGAGATAACAAAATGTAGAACGCAAAACTTTCTGGGCTCCACTATAAATCAAGCCTTTACAAACAACAGCTACAAGCAGTGTGCGGACTGCTTGGAGAATACCTTGGAATTCCTCCCCCGGAAGAATTGAAATCTTCCGTGACTAAATAGAACTTGGGTTCTGTCCTCCCTAAATAAATTAATTAGCATACTGACTACAAGTGACAAATTCGACAAGGTTCAAAAATTTAAGGTACCGGTACAGGGGCGTCATTTAGGGGGCAGGGAGGGGAATTCCCCCCCTGAGTTTGACATTTATATAGATTTTATGAATGGAATAGTAGTAAGTCAGTGAAAACCGCGAAATTTTACTTATATCAGGGTGTCTTCCCCCCCCCCCCAAGCCAAATCTGAAATGACGCTACTGTACCGGTACTTTTTGCGCAAGCATTGTAAGAGTGGCCTCGCATAGCATAGTCGCTAACACTCTCTCGCCTTTGGTGCGAGCGGTCCCGGGTTCTATTCCCGATGGGGATACTCGGTAGAAAAAGTAAAATCTTTCTGAGGCCAGCCATCCTGATTGGATTTTCCTGTTTCTTCCTCATTCACACCAGACAAATTCCGGGATGGTACCCAATATATAGTTCCTAGGACGCTTAATTCCTTCCCCTTCCCTCGGTTAGCCGAGGACGTCATCCCTCGTACGTGACGGGCTAACGTAGCCATCCATGCTGAAAGCCCAGAATCCTATAATCCTAAGGATGAAATAGAATCTTTGAGAGCAGGTAATACGTCGAATCTGATAACATTTTAACGTTTTTGTCTTTTGTCTCTTAGTTTGTCAAGAATGAAAGCAACTACTGGAATGTGAATAACCATAATCATAGATAATGTTGTTATGCACCAGAAAAGATGCATAAAAGCAAGCATTAGCGTTGATATCTGTTGACATTTGCAGTGTTACCACAAATTACGATTCAAACAATCTATGTGAAGAAAGGGACTAGATCAATGAATTTAACGGCATTAAATGAGAAATTGTTATCTTTGAGGTATTTTTAAATATTATATCTACTTAATTCTAATAATTGTATTTCAAAACGATTTTGCTTATTACAAACGCAATAAAAGTACGAGACAATTAGAACACAGCCGTATATTTGACAATTAGAACACAGCCGTATAAGGATTCAAATTGAATTGGAGCTGCTCAAAATGGCAACAGATGGAGACATTATGTTTCTGCTGCTGTGAACTATCTGGTCCCTTAAGCCATAGCCGGAGAGGGGGCTAGCGTGTAGTTAGCCTCCTGCTAAATATAGCTTATATTTATGTTACTAAAGCTGATCAAACGTTAAAAATTGGTGATCAAATGATTGACAAACGTTGATCAAATGATTGACATAAGAAAAAGTCGAATCGGCGGTGTAGGAGGACTGACCCCTATTTTCTAACCATTATTTCTCTGTTAGTGAAGTTGATCAAACGTTGAAAATCGTTGATCAAACCTGATCGAACAATTGGCACAGGGGCGTCATTTAGGGGGGAGGCAGGGAGAGGCATTTGCCCAACCCTTAGTTTGAGATTTATATAGATTTTACCAATAGAATAGTAGTAAGTCAGTGAAAAACGCGAAATTTTACATATATCAAGAGGTCTTGCCCCCCAAGCCAAATTTGAAATGACGCTACTGCATTGGCATCGAAAAATTCAGAATCAGGCGTGAAGGGGGACTAGCATGTAGTTAGTCCCCCCTACTAAATATAGTTATATTTATGTTAGTAAAACTGATCAAACCGTAAAAATTGTTGAGCATACCTGATGACACGATTGACATAAAAATAATTTTATTTTTATTTTATTTTATTTTATTTATTTATTTATTTTTTTTTGTAAGGGGGGTGCTAACTGCACGCAGGTGATTGCAATCTTCCAAAGTCCCCCAAATTCTGTTTTTATATGCAAATATGTAAGAAAGACTGCCAGTGTAAATAGTTGTAAATACATTTAAAAACAATTTGTATATAACTAGAGAATAGACGGCACCACACTTTTTTTTATTACCTTGTTGTTTGTTCGCTTGTATGGTTAAAGCCGTGGATTCTGACCGCTGGATGTTAAAAGTTGCCGTGCCGTGAGAAAGGGAAGGGAAACAGTTTAGCTTCGTCGTCCTGTTTACGAAGCGTGCATAAGGGTGAAGAGGAGAGACCACTCAACAAGCAGAAGAATCAAGCAATGAAGTTTTTTTTTCTTAACTTATGCGCACTATAATAGCCAGGGATGTATTTGTAGCCAGGGAAGCTCGGGAATTTCCCCCCTTCTAAGTTTTGGTTTCCCTGTCTCTAGGTTTAATTTAATCTTCCCTGCCTGGGAAGATATTTTACACCTTTCTTAGGCTATACAATCTGTTTGGAAGTACAATAATTCAACTCCATATTTTAGTAACAATTCTTTACTTTTTAGTATATTTATTGTCGCGAGCTATGCTGGTCTTGTTTATAGAATTGTTTCCCGAAGAAAAATCTTGCAGCTGATACCACTGATTATCATACTTCATCTGAGTAGCACAATAATAATAATAATAATAATAATAATAATAATAATAATAATAATAATAATAATAATAATAATAATAATAATAATAATAATAATAATAATATTTTCAGTTATTAGTGAGCAGTCACTGCAGTTGTGAATTGGTAGTTCTTCGTTGACAAGCACCTTGAAAAGAACATAAGAAAATGGATATTAGACTATATTTTAGTAAAGGAAAAGCTCCTGACGATTAAAAGGCAAGTAATTCCGGTACACAAAGAAAGAGGCTCTCTTGTTAATTGTGAATGAAATTGGTGTTGAAAAGACAACTGAGATATTTAGAACTGTCTATGTTATTGCCCAAAATCGTCTGTCGTTTACCGTGCATCTTATTAAATAGTAAGAAATAAATGGAATGAACCTCGAACAAGTTCTCTACTCTAATGTTACGTGTTCAAATATTATTGACTTTGTAGCTACAGAAATGAACGAAAAATGACCCAGTATCTTGCGAATTCCTATGAACACTTCGCGCTAATGATGGACGAATCCTCCACTGTGTCTCATAAACCTGTTCCCATTGTGTATATTCGTACTGTAGTTAATCAGGTGTGTAGCAATATATTTTTAGGTTTATTTGAGTTATAGGTATAACAGACAGAGGGGTTTGTGATTCCATAGTTAAAATATGTGAAAGTATGAATCTTTCCAAAATGATATTACGGGAAAGACTTATAGCAGTTTGTATTGATGGCGCAAATAACATGCAAGGCGAAATAATGGTGCCGTTTCTTTACTCCAGCGAGAATTAGATACCAATTTATTCGTGTTCCACTGCATGAGTCATAAGCTGGTATTGGCTGTTCACAACGTTGTAAATACGATTTCAGATATGGTTCATTTTTAAAGCCTTGTAGAGCGATTGCACAGTGTTTACTCAATGTCCCCGAAGAACAGGAGAGAAATCGAATTAATATCACGAGAACTAAGTATTCGCTTCTATAATATTACTAAAGTTTTTGATGTACGGTGATTAGGCTCTTCATACCGTTCAGTAGAAGCATTGCGGAAGTCCTACCCTGCGATAGTGGAACACTTTCGAGAAGCTACTACAAACTTGTAAAGAAGCTTTTAGCAGCGTGCAATATTTTCAGATCTGTACGTAAAACTCACTAAGTGGGATTTTATTTATGAAATTTCCATGATCCGAGATGCGCTGGAACCGTTACATATCCTTAACCTGTTTCTACAAGAAAGGTCTGCATCCCTTGTACAGGTAATAAGCAAAATTGAAAAACTGTAAATGTTCTGGAAGAAAAAGGCTGCATGTCCATGGAACAATTACGTCAGTTTGAAGAAACTGGTCAGTTTTGTGGAGTTTCACTGGCAAAACCCTTAGACAATGCTCTTGTGAAGTACCAGAAAATAAGATTGCAAGGGTCTAGTAGATAACATACGCTCGAAACATTCAGTGGGGCCGAGGTTTTGCTACAATCCAATTGGCGAGAATAATTGTCTGCAAGAAAGTTAAACGGTGACAAAGAAGTAATGCAAATTTCGAAAATAAAATATAATAAAAAATAAAAGAATTACAATATTCCTCTAATGATTCAGCCAAAATTCTGCAGGAACTTCGAGAGCATAAGATGAAACCTAATATTGGCCCAAATCTACAAAATTTTACCATGGAAATCAGTATTCTTCCAGTTTCTTCTGTAGAGTGTGAGAGAGGCTTTTCCAACTTAAACTTCCAGCATACTGATACTAGAAAGCATTTATCTGTAAAAACCCTCGAATTTATTCTTTTCATAAACGTTAGTGAACCAGATATTACCTCGTTCAATGCCATCAGCTGGATAAAAAATGAACATCATCACATCATGCTACTACCAACAAACCAACTAGGTAAAAGACGGTATCTGATGTAAAACAATCTCGTATTGCTACACTATTCTAATGAGAGGTACGGTGTGACAGTATTGTTAATTTCTAAAGACAGTGTTAGATAATGCCATAAATCATGCTTCAGCTTAACCCTGTCTTTGTTCAATTCTGGATACATTTTAATGCCAGTATGTTTTGTTGGCCAGAAGTTTACTTTTAGCAGAACATTGATAGGTGCACACACCCCTGAATCTAATTTTAAGGAGCAAAATGGTACTAAAACTTATTTATGATAATGAAGAATGACATTTAGTAGCGTCTTTCCCCTTCTATTTAATAAAATTAGGCTCAAGTATATGTGCACCTATCACTGTTTTGCCCAAAGTAAACTCTTAGCTTTTGTTGTATTTATTGTTCGGGCGGGGAATTTGATCTTTAAGGACCAAATTAGAACAAACTAAAGAATTAATTGTCATAGCAAAATCGTTTTACGTAGGAGTGTGACACTTGTTATGACAAGGTGTGCAGATTGCAATGCAAATATTGGGCTTTTACTGGATGCTCTACACTTGTCCTCAGCAGTAGGACAAAAAGAGTAAGGTAACTAACGCATGCAATCTAATCTATCCAAACGCATGCAATCTAACCAAATCTTATCTAACGTACCTATCCGTATTCATCATAAAATTGTTTTTTAAAAAGTTTTAAAAATGATGAACTTTGGGGTCTCATATCAAATTAGTACCATAATTTCAAAGTAGGTAGGTTTAAAAATAACGTTGTCCCAACCCCACTTTAAAGTTGTTCTGTTATACAGAACATGATCTTGCATAAATAGTCCCCCCTTCTACAAAATCAACAAATAAATCACTGATAATAGCCATATGCTTCCAACGTGTCTTGTCTGTTTCGTGTGAGTATTCCTTACTAAATCTTGTCAATCTCTCCAATGCAGACGCGAATTGATTCCAGGAATCATATGTCTAACTTTAAATCTGAATCCAAATGAATACTTTGAGTCCTTGGATTCAAAAGATTCCGAAGTGAATCCGAGTCCTTTGAGTTGTTTTGAGTATTCGTTCCTTTGAGTACTCAAGAAGAGTCGTTACTTTGTAACGACTCCGCAAGTAACGACCCATCACTAATTGACAATATACCTGAATCATATGCCAATATCATTCTCTCTAAGAGAATGTGTCCTTAAGAAATGGGAAATCAGTCTTAATTGCCAAATTTCATCCACACTGTTAAAGTAGTGGTTTAACAATAGAGTACGTACTGACTTTTTGAAACTTTCATGTTTGATGAAAGACTTAATTTGATTACACAAAGAGTTAAAGAGTTGTACTCCTTTGTCGGCAATTATTTTTGAAAACGAAGTGGTGTTATGAACGAGGAACTTAGAGATGTGAAGGAACTTCGTTCTGGTATTATATCCATGTTTATCTGACTTCTTTTCGAGCAGTTCTTCTCTTTCTTTCAACCATAAGTAATGTTTCGTATGTATACAATGTAGGAAGTGGAAGAATATTTAATTCTTTGAATAGCGTTCTGCAAGAAGTAGAAAATAAAGTATTAGTGACTATTCTTGTCACCTTCTTTTGGAGTATAAAAATTTTCTTAAATTCACTGGACGAACCCCAAAAGGCTTTCCATATCTGATTTTGCTGCGGAACAGTGCACGGTAAGCTGTTATTACTCCTTTTCTGCTTAAAATGGAAACAAGTTACGTTATTAGGAATATTACAGAGAATAACTCATGTCATAATTTTGCAATGTGTTCAGACCAGGACAAATTATTATCTATCAGAAGACCAAGAAACTTGACCGTTTCGGTTGGCTTTGTTATTTTTTCGTCTGTTCGAAGTACTGGGTATGTTGTGAATTTAGCGTGGTTAGAATGAAAGTATAAGCAGGATATTTTGTCAGAGTTTAGAAACAGTTTATTGTTTGCAAACCAGGAAAAAATCTGCGACATTCTGTTATCTATTTTCTTTTGGATGGTTCTGATTTTATAATGATGTTTGTATCGTCTACATTTAAAATAAATTTGGCCTCTCTAAGTTGGTCTGGCAGATCATTTATGTAGAGAAGAAACAGTATAGGTCTTAAAATTGATCGTTGTGGAAAACCTACGTTGATGTATTCATGTTTTGATTTGTGCTTACCCATATTTCAAGTCTTTGTTTAAGTAGAATACTTCTACAATTTGTATTTGTTCGAGAGATAGGATTCTATCTACGATAATGGAATACCCCTGATCAGGGCCGGTGCGAGGGGCGGTCGAGCCGTGCCACCGCCCAGGGCGGCAAGCCTAATGGGCGGCAAAAATTGAAAAGGAAAAGAATACGATCAAAATATAATACTTCGTAATGGGCCCACATGCAAAAATAAAACTGTGTTCATCTGAGAATATAATTGAACTTACTTCACTCACTTTTAGGAAAATACTCACTCAGGGAATTCGGAGCATTTTTTCTCATTTTCAATTATCAAACAGGTATAGTTCAATATTTCCCTTGCAGCGACGTAGATAAGATTTTCAGCTAGGGTGAATAAGATTATCAAGGTATATTTTATGTTTTTCTATTCAACAATGTTCTAACGCTCCACTCCAAGTATGCAAAAGGTACATCCCCACTTGAGATCCATGGGAGGACCAAATAAATACCACCATTACTTAGAAAAAGATGTCCGAACTAGAATCATTCAGATTCTTAGTGAACAAATAAAAAGTAAAATACTGTCTTTGTTGAGAGTTGCAAAATATTATGGTATAATACTAGACTGTACGCCAGATATTTCTGGTACTGAGCAAATTACAATAATCGTTCATGTACAAATTACATACAGTAATGGAGAATGCCCTGTAAAAATTTGAGATCACTTTCTTGGTTTCGTGGCGGTAACAGACACCACTAGTCTAGGACTGACAGAGCTAATAATTAAACATATAAAGGAAATTAACATTCCTATCGAAGACATAAGGGGCCAAGGATATGACAATGTTTCCAATATGAAAAGCAAACATTCAGATATTCAGAAGAGAATTTTAGAAATAAATTCCCGCGTCTTCTATGTTCTTTGCAATAGCCATTCACTAAATTTTGTCGTTAATGATGCAGCCACAACATTTCAATACGCCGTTCCATTTTTTGTATAGCTAAAAAAGTTTGATTTTTTTTCTGCATCGGTTCAACATTGGGCTATACTAAAGGAATATATTAGCTATACTCATAATCTCACTTTAAAACCATTGAGCACCACAAGATGCGAGAGCCGAATTGATGCTCCGACTCCATTCAGATACGAGTCCCTCGTATCAAACAGGGAAAGTTTATGATGCCTTATTTCAAATAAGTAATGGCAATAGAACAGATAGAATGGTCGCCGTCGATGCTCTGTGTATAGCAAACCAGCTGCATAACTTCCCTTTCCTTTACCCACTAGTTATTTGGCATGATTTTTTACTCCATATGAACACAGTAATTAAAAGTCTCCAAAGCATTGATTCTCGTGTGTTGGATGCAGTTGGGGTTTCTTGACAATATATCTGAATACTTTGAGAGGAGCAGAAATGTTGCAAAGTTTCAATCTTATTTAGTTCATATGATGGAGTTGTCATCAGCATTAGACATGGATGACCCGCGGATAGGTAATACAGTGCAAGCTCGAAGTCGAAAGAGGAAGAGACAATTTCAGTACGAGGCAGAGGATGAAGCTATTGAAGATCCAGAAAAAAGATACAAGAGCGATTTTTATTACAAAGTTCTAGACGTGATTGTGTTAGCTTTAAGAGAAAACTTAAACATTACATCGAGTATTTCTATTTTCATTACGATATAAGTAATCTTAAAGATATATCACCTGAACTTTTGTCTGAAAAGGTACTAAACTTGCCGGCATTTTAACACACGAAGAATCGAAAGATATTAACTCCAGTGATTTGAAAGACGAACTAAAAGTGTTATCCGCTATAGTTCAACGTAAAAGTTCAACAAAAGAAACTTTAAGGAACATGACTCTACTCCCAATGTTAGTGTTGCACTTAGGATTTTGTTAACCTTACCGGTAACCGTGGCAAGTGGAGAAAGAAGCATTTCGAAACTTAAGCTTATTAAAAACTATCTACGTCTTCCATGTCTGAAACACTCTTGAGTGGCCTAGCGATGATATCAATACAACACTAATTAGCTGAAACATTGGACTACGCGAATGTTATACAGAAATTTGCTCATATCTAAGCAAGAAAAGTTTCTTTCAATTAAGGTATGTTAAATTCATGTATCACTATTGTGTTCTAGTACATCATAAGGCTTAGGCTAATCACTTAGTTTTGCCGTAATAGCTGATTCACTATTATTTTCATGCTTCATACTCTATTGGAAACACCTTTGGCGTGGGATACCCGGGTTCGATTCCCGGCGGGAGCTCATGTGGTTCGAATTTCACGTTAATCAGTAGGTCCACGTCTCATATAGCCTCGCTGGCGAAACGGACGCTAAACTAAAAATCAACTCACTCAACGAACTCGATTGGAAACACCTTTTGATATAAAATAAGTTCAAAAATTAAAATTCTTAGTTGTGACTAAAGCATTTTTTTTTAAATTTTATTTTCTATATGCGCTGCTGTATATCACAGGTATACAGTGAAATCGAGCATACTGAATATTGTGTTATATATGGAGTCATTTAAATATTACGTAATCATTCGAGAGAGGTAGTTCAATTTTTTGTTTACTTTTACATTTCATACATGTTTTTAAACGGGGCATCCTACTTTCTCGTGACACTTGAACGTTTTCTGTCAAAATAAGGTTGCGGATTAAAAGGGCGGCATGTGAAAGTACCGCCCAGGGCGGCAAAACTGCTAGCGCCGGCCCTGCCCCTGATACCGTATCTATACAACTTATTTAATAAAATCTAGTGGTCCATGCAATTAAATTCATTCGTCAAGTCACAGAAGACACCGAAAGAATAGCATTTTATATCCATGGCATATATGACGTACGTAACCAAATCGTAGATAGCAGTTTGAGTTCTTTTAAGCCATTTTGAGATGAGCAAATAATATTTTTACATTTTAAGTGTTGGTGTGACCTAGAAAGTAAACCATTTTCAAGTATCTTAGAGAACAGTTACCTAAGAGAAATTGGTCTGTAGTCTTACACTTTATCCCTGCCAGTAAGTACGCTAGAAATATTTACTTGGAAGGGTGTTCAAAACAAAAGAGGGGTGCTCTCAGAATAGTAATACACATTTTTAAACAAACACAAAGAAGACAGTATATTTTGTTACGCAACTATTGCAATACTACTAATGCTGCTATTACTACTACTACTACTACTACTGCTAATACTACTACTACTACTACTAATAATAATAATAATATCAGCTCTTCGGAGGGGTAGGTTCAATAAAGGAAGTTCACACATTTGAGCATTTATTATTATTATTAAACTAAGTCAAATCGCAAATGAATATATTGCAAATAAAAAAAATATATGAGAGAAAAAGAGTGCTTATCAAAAGTAAAACTGGTCATTTTGTGAGAAAAGATTTTCCACACACACACACACACACACACACACACACACACACACTTTATAATACATTTTATAATGCTCGGTAGTCGAATTTAGACTTACAAGTTGATTCCTTTCTAGAGAATATTTTTCTCTCGCAACTGGTTACTGTCTAGATGGAATCGAGTCCTGTATACGAATTTCTTCCCAACGCAAATAAAACATGAGAACTGATTCGAATAAGATGACATGTATCTAGTATATTGTTTTGTGCAAAAATTTACAAATATGAGAATTTTTATAAAATGCATTGTAGTTTTTTTTAATTAAACATAAATTTTGTAAAAGTGGCAGTGAGAGGATTTGAGGCTTTCTGTTTTCTCTTTCTGTTTATTAGTTTTATTCTTCTTCTTCTTCTTCTTCTTTTCACTCCGTTTCTTGATCAATGAAAACAAATACAATTCCCTTTGTTTTTCAACCTCGAAGATTCTGATCAGGAAGTAATACTCTGTTAATCACATGAATTACACCATTTGTGTTCAAAATGTCACTGTTGATCACCGTGGCATCATTCACCTGAAAACAAAGAAAACAGTTGTTTAAACATCTTGACTTACCTTTCATTATAACAATATATACTATATGTATTGTTGTATGTAAGTTTAACCATTGTAATTCATACGATAATGACATATGCAAACTCATGAATCTGCAGCTCGCTCTGAACTGACCCTAACCTTTTCATTAAGTGCAAGCCCCATTGAACTTGCATAGAGGGAGCCTGTGTATAGGATCCTCATTAAGTTTAGCGAGATGGACTCCGTGAGTTAAGAGGCTCCATTGAGATTGGCGAGAGAAATTCTGAGATAGCACTGGCGAGACAGAATCCATGCGCTTCCAAGTCCCATTAAGGTTAGCGAGACAGACTCTGAGGTAGCACTTGTTTCATTAAGCTTAGCGAGACTAAGTTCAAGAGAGACTAGACTTCATTGAGGTTAGCAAGAGAAATTCTGATGGAACAATAGTACCATTAAAACTTTGCGAGACGGTGTATGAGTAAGTGCAAGTACCATTGAGGTTAGCGAGAGGAAGTCCGTGCGAACGCTACTTCCATTGAAGTTAACAAGCAAGAATACTATCCCACATAGCACGGAATGTCCTTTGGACCTTACAGAGACTTCATATCTGTAATGAAACATTCAGGTTCACAGCAGAAATTTTAAGAATAATGGAAATATCCATAAGATCTTCCTTGCATTTCAATGAGATATGCCTATCATAGTAGAGACTTTAAAGATAACGGAAATGTCCATGGGAATTCATTTTGATTTCAATGGAATACCTGTCATATTAGAAACTTTAAGGATAATGGAAGTAGCCATAAGAATTCCATTTCCTCTCAATGGGATATCTATCAAAATAGAAACATTAAAAATGATGGAAATTTCCACGGGAATTCCTTTGAATTTCAATGGAATGCTTATTACAGGAGAAACTTAAGGATAATGGAAATATTCATGTGAGTTCCTTTGAATTTCAATGGAAAGTTTCTGTCACAGTAGAACTTTTAAAGATATTGAAAACATTCGTGGGATATCCTTCGGATTTCAATCGAATGCCCCTGTCGCAGTAGAAACTTTAAGGATGATGGAATTATCCATGGGAATTCATTTTCATTTCAATGGAATACCTATCATATTAGAAACTTTAAGGATAATGGAAGTAGCCATAAGAATTCCATTTCCTCTCAATGGGATATCTATCAAAATAGAAACATTAAAAATGATGGAAATTTCCACGGGAATTCCTTTGAATTTCAATGGAATGCTTATTACAGGAGAAACTTAAGGATAATGGAAATATTCATGTGAGTTCCTTTGAATTTCAATGGAAAGTTTCTGTCACAGTAGAACTTTTAAAGATATTGAAAACATTCGTGGGATATCCTTCGGATTTCAATCGAATGCCCCTGTCGCAGTAGAAACTTTAAGGATGATGGAATTATCCATGGGAATTCATTTTCATTTCAATGGAATACCTATCATATTAGAAACTTTAAGGATAATGGAAGTAGCCATAAAAATTCCATTTCCTCTCAATGGGATATCTATCAAAATAGAAACATTAAAAATGATGGAAATTTCCACGGGAATTCCTTTGAATTTCAATGGAATGCTTATTACAGGAGAAACTTAAGGATAATGGAAATATTCATGTGAGTTCCTTTGAATTTCAATGGAAAGTTTCTGTCACAGTAGAACTTTTAAAGATATTGAAAACATTCGTGGGATATCCTTCGGATTTCAATCGAATGCCCCTGTCGCAGTAGAAACTTTAAGGATGATGGAATTATCCATGGGAATTCATTTTCATTTCAATGGAATACCTATCATATTAGAAACTTTAAGGATAATGGAAGTAGCCATAAGAATTCCATTTCCTCTCAATGGGATATCTATCAAAATAGAAACATTAAAAATGATGGAAATTTTCACGGGAATTCCTTTGAATTTCAATGGAATGCTTATTACAGGAGAAACTTAAGGATAATGGAAATATTCATGTGAGTTCCTTTGAATTTCAATGGAAAGTTTCTGTCACAGTAGAACTTTTAAAGATATTGAAAACATTCGTGGGATATCCTTCGGATTTCAATCGAATGCCCCTGTCGCAGTAGAAACTTTAAGGATGATGGAATTATCCATGGGAATTCATTTTCATTTCAATGGAATACCTATCATATTAGAAACTTTAAGGATAATGGAAGTAGCCATAAGAATTCCATTTCCTCTCAATGGGATATCTATCAAAATAGAAACATTAAAAATGATGGAAATTTTCACGGGAATTCCTTTGAATTTCAATGGAAAGTTTCTGTCACAGTAGAACTTTTAAAGATATCGAAAACATTTATGGGGTTTTCTTCAGATTTCAATCGAATGTCCCTGTCGCAGTAGAAACTTTAAGGATGATGGAATTATCCATGGGAATTACTTTAGATCTTAAAGGGATGTCTATTGGCAGTAGAAACCTTGAGGAGCCAAGTAGCTCAAGTGGTAGAGCGTTAGCTTCGCATTCGGTGGGTTCGATTCCCGCTGCCGACCATCCTGACTGAGGTTTTCCAGGGTTTCCCTCAGTCCTACCAGGCAAATGCCGGGATGGTACCTACTAAACAGGCCCTGGCCGATACCTTCCCAAATCCTTTCCATTGTTATTGTTGTTGGATTCATGGGCCTCTGAGCTGTAAAATGGCCTCTGAACTGTATCTGGTGATTGTTAAATAAATAAATAAATAAATATCCATGGTGCTTCGTTTGAATTTTAGTGGAATGTTTCTCTCACAGTAGAAGTTCAAAAGGTATTTAAAATATGCATGGGACTCCCCTTGGATTTGAATGGGATGCCTGTCAGTAGAAACTTGGGGAATAATGGAAATTTACACGGAAATTGCTTTGGACTTTAATGGGATATGCCTGATACAAGACAATATTTGGATATTCAAATTTTATTCTATTACTGATGTAGATGGTAGAACAAAAACCATCCCACAAGAATCTCGCAGAAAGTCTTGTTTCTGGGATATAATGGGATGTCTAATATTCTACAGAATGTCCACTGGTAAAAATGTGTCTCTTATGAATATCGCAATGATCTGGGTCATGTTCCTGTTCCACATGAGGTTGAGGTTTGCGAACGCAATTTGGTGTGAAGTTGGATTTTTATCCGTATGATATTGACTATTGTTAGTGGTGGGTGGAAAAGTCGAAGATAGGCTATATACGTCACTCGCATAGGAAATGCGAGAGTATTTCGAAACATTTCCGATTCTGAAACTGAAATATCGCGTTACTTGTAATAAACAGTTCATAGCATATAGTGCCACCTGTGCAAGAAATAATGTATCAGTTCCAACTGTCTAATTGCGCCAGTTCGCTGAAGAAAGTCATTTGAATGAGTCGATGTGCACTGAACTCGCTTTCTGCATGACAATACTCCAGTTCATACGGCTGTTGTTGCAAAAGCTCAAGTGTTAAATCTGGGTTGTAGGGTGGGTGCTGTATCTCCTCAAAGCCATAGCCTTTTGTTGTAGTATTGGCAACAAAAGCAGTGTATATGACAAGCTGAATATCTTTCAATGCATAACCCTTGTGTTGCCCTTTTACTGTTTATTTCATGAACGTTACTTATTTATGGTCGTTTCCGTTAGCCTATAGGACAGAACCATAGCGCGTAAAATTCATAAATAAGTAAATTAGAAAGTGAAACAAATGTGTTACCTTTATCCGCCCTCAACAATGAATACGTATAACTCTGATCCAGATCCTAGAAAACAGCTCTCTTAAAGTCTAATAATATTTGACGAAGTGCACAGTCATATCCACTTCTCTCAAATATTAGTCTGGTCACCTTTTGGATATCTCAGCTTGCGCTCACTAACTTGCATAGGACTCGCGCTTACTAACTTCGATGGGACTCCCGCTCACTAACTTCCACGGGATACGCGCATACTGACTTTATGGGACTCGTGGTCACTAACTTCCAAGGGATACGCGCATACTAACTTCGATGGGACTCGCTCCCACAAATTTCGATGGGATTCGCGCTCACCAACTTCAATGGAACTCACGCTCAGTAATTTTGATGGAGCTTGTGGCCTCTAACTTCAATGGGATTCACGGTTATTAACTTTGATGGTGCCTGAGCTCTCTGATTTCTATGAGTATCGCAGTTTCTCGAACTCAAACTTACTAATTTTAATGGGGATCTTGCTCAATAACTGAACACTACTTCTGGATTTACGAGTTTGGACGCTTCTGGTCTGATATAAAATATTTGTCCAGTGTTAGTCTATTACATCTGAAAAGACATTGATTTTTTAAGCATTTTTTTTTAAATAGTGTGACTAATGGAACTCCTTTTCTTTTAAATGTTGTAAAGCCCAGTGAATCAGATACTTTTCTTTCAAAGGGGAATTCATTTTTTCTAAATAGACGGGTTCAGAAGGTTAGACCTCGTCTCTAGATGTCTGAAATCGATAGGTTCATTAGATAGACCCATCCTTGACAGGAGTCTGAGACAAGAATACACAGTTCTGTTACTACCAAGGATGATTTCAGGAAGTGGCCTGAGAAGATTCTCCCCGAGGCCATATCTCCGATCTTGCTCAATATGGGTTACCAATATTTTTTCAGTACTTTTCATGGCTCATATATTTAAATTGTTCCCCTAGAAAAATTTTGAAATCATAATTATTTCCCATTATACGGATGAGAAACAACGATCAACAATACGGTAACAAATACAGAGAATTGTTTTCCATTATTTATGTTGTGATTTATTAATAGGAAGTAAGGAAAATTCAGCTGCTGCTTGAGTTTTCATTGCATTTTTTCTTAATACCAAGTGCTTAATTCTTCTCTTTTAACAACCAGAGTATTTTAGTCACACATCTCAAAAAGTTACTCTATCACTAACTGACATCAGTGGCGTACGGAAGGGGGATTCCGGTTTTAACCCCTTCTTGAACAAGATATGAAAAAATAAGTATTTACATACTAAGATATAAATAAATCCTGAAATAATATGAATTTTGGAACTTGAACTTTTCTGATTAAATTATGTGTATGCTACTGCTTAACATGACTAATGGAGAAAAAATAACTTCTTTACTTTCAAATAACTTTAGTTTTGGAGATATTCAGGTTGAAATATCATACTTTAGGAGTTAATTGATAACATAACACAGTCAATCTTGAGCTTTATGTAAGTATCATGTTAATACGTTGTGATGGAACGTCTGAAGTCCATAGTAGAGAATTGTGTTTGCATGTTTTAGTTATGGTGATAAGTTTTATTAGTTTTATTACTAAATACCAGTTGCGTCATTTCAAATTTGGCTTGGGGGGGCAAGACCCCTTGATATAAGTAAAATTTCACGTTTTTCACTGACTTACTACTACTTTATTGATAATATATATATATATATATATATATATATATATATATATATATATATATATATATATATATATATATATATATCAAACTTAGGGGAAATGCCCCTCCCTGCCCCCCTAAATGACGCCCCTGCTAAACACATGCTACATTTCCGTAGCTTTTACTACCGGCCTGGCCCAACTCTCGCTGACCAGGTAGCACGTGGACTTAATGTTGCGTTGGAATTTA
The DNA here is from genome assembly GCF_964235325.1 of Thermobia domestica. Lineage (NCBI taxonomy): Eukaryota > Metazoa > Arthropoda > Insecta > Zygentoma > Lepismatidae > Thermobia > Thermobia domestica. The sequence goes on from NC_137456.1 coordinate 335,671,599, forward strand.
GTGAACGCCCCTACACTTTTCCAATCAGTTACGACTGCATGGCACTTGCTTATTGACGTGTCGTGGCAACCGCTGAGTGCTTTCAACGACCTGAAGGCATCAGCAGCCAACGACGAGCTTTTCGAAGAGTTCATTTTTCCTCCCGAGTGTAAATGTCTGAATTATCGATGTATGGCTAGATGAGAGTAGTATGTTAAATAAAAGTAAAGTAAGTTCCTAATTATGTATTCATAACACGTAGTAAGCTGCTTTACTTTTTTGCATGTTAAAATCAAACTTGACATTGATGAATAGCTTTGAATTACATATTCCGTGGAGATGTTGTACTAATAATTGTTTTTACGGGCGGTCTTTTTTATAGTATGACAGTTTGAAGAATGGATACACCTTTTTTCCGGTGAAAAGAAATGTTAATTGGACAAGCAGAATACAGAAAAGACCTTTCGGAAATAAAATATGCAGATCACACACGTAGAACAAGGTAATTCATTAATATGCAGCACATGTAACGCGGCAGCTGCTGTTGGAGAATATGCTAGAAATTTTGATCGTCGGAATGAGTGAAAGAAAGTACTAGAAACTTCCAGATCTTTTTCTAAGCTTATTATTGTTGGAATAGGGGAAAGAACACACACGAAACTTCTGGAAAGATTGAAGGGTATAAAAAATACTGATGCATTTGCATGATGTGTATATTTAGAAAGAATACAGCAGGAACATCAAGTGTTAAGTTTGCGAAGAAGATATTTTACTACTAGGAGAGATTGGAAGATTGGTAAGTACTAACGTTGTAGTTTTCTTGTATTATACTTGTTTACTTTTATATGGGAAAGGGACATATTGTAATTGTTTGGAGTATAAGGGGGACGGAACTGTTTGGTTTTATCGGGAATTGATTGCGGATTTTCCGGCATTGAAAATGATATGACTCGGTGTACTTTTATGGAATTATAACGTGACTAAGATATAGTATAATGTAATATGGAGGGTAGATGGAATCATCATTAATGATTGCACCGGGAATTGAACCAGAGCTTTTCCACGTGAAAAGCCGTACGACAAACATTTTGCTTAGCAGATGTTGTTAATTATATGTAGCTATGAATTGTGTAAGACATAACAGGTATATAAAAATATATTGTACAGAAAGTTAGCAGAATGCGCCCCCGGGACTCGAATTACTATTCTCCCACGTGGAGAACCGTACGACAATCATCTTGCTTGCAGTGCGAACTTGTTACTTATATATAGTTATGAATTGTGTAAGACATAACAGGTATATATAAATTATATTGTACAGGAAGTTAGCAGAATGCGCCCCCGGGAATCGAATGAGTATTCTCCCAGGTGAAGAACCGTACGATAAATTTTATGCTTGAAGTGTGAACTTATTACTTATATGTAGCTATGAATAGTGTATGACATAACCGGTATATATAAATTATATTGTACAGAAAGTTAGCAGAATGCGCTCCCGGGAATCGAACCAGGGCTATTCCACGTGAAAAGCCGTACGATAAACCTTTTGCTTAGCAGATATTGTTACTTATATGTAGCTATGAATTGTGTAAGATATAACAGGTATATATAAATTATATTGTACAGAAAGTTAGCAGAATGCGCCCCCGGGAATTGAACCAGGGCTATCCCACGTGGAGAACCGTACGCTAATTTTTATGCTTGCAGTGTGAACTTGTTACTTATACATAGCTATGAATTGTGTATGACATAACAGGTATATATAAATTATATTGTACAGAAAGTTAGCAGAATGCGCCCCCGGGAATCAAACCAGGGCTATCCCACGTGGAGAACCGTACGCTTGCTTGCACTGTAGACTTTTCTCAGTTATAAATGGTATATTTTACAAACTTATATTGGATAGGTAGTTAACAGAATCTGCACCGCGAATCGAACCATGGCTCTCTTACATGCAAAGCCAATATTTTTGTAATTTGAAAGGTCGTAATACGGTAACTAATTGCATTTTTTTCTTTTCTGTTTTAGGTGCTGAAGCAAATAAGTGATAGAATCGAGAAAAGCAGAGAGCACGAAGGACGTGGATTGTAATTGGATCATCACTTAAACAGGGATAAACTAATATTTGGTAAGTATTATTATTATTATTATTATTATTATTATTATTATTATTATTATTATTATTATTGTAAACTTTTGTGTTTTGTTTCATAAACGCTAGTGTAACAATGAGGTTATATGGCGACAGAAAGTTTAACGTTACCGCAGATTGAACTTAAGGGTTTTTCATGTTGAAAGCTAATGCAATAAAAAGAGACCCGAGATTGTTTGAACATATTACCCAGGGCGAAATGTAGTAGTGAAGTTGAAAGGAAACTTTATACGTATATTTTGTAATTGGAAGTCGTAATACAGCAAGTAACTAATTCTTAATTTCTTTTATTGTTTTAGGTGGTGAAGGAAATAAAAAATCTTAATAGAAATACTGGAGAATAAACCTTATTTTCCTGAATTGTTTGCTTTTGAAATATAGCGGTGTTTTTTTTTTAGTGAAAAGGAGTTATAGATTGGTTTTAAAACATGGATTCAATGAAACCGTTGGATCTTAGTACAAGAGGTGAAAGTGATTTTACAGAATTGTCATCTTTGCAGGGAACAGAGGTTTTATTCCAACCGGTGGTGATTTCGCACTTTCCACCACTGGAAACAGAAGTTACCCCGGCCAACTTGGATGTATTACCGGGAACAGAAGTTTCATCCCAACCGGTGGTGAGCCCACAACCTCCGCCATTGGAAACAGAAGTTTTCCCGTTACTTGATGTTGAAAACGAAATAGAAGAATATCCCCCTACACCTTCACCAACAGTGAGTAATTCCCCGGTGCAGAATTGGAAGTTGGAAGAATTTTTGAAGTTACTATGTGAGTGTATTGTGGAACGTACATCATTGGATTGTATAAATGAGTGTATAATATATTGGAAACCAGACGATATTTGTATTTGTATTGCATGCGTTTTTTTGGAAGGTGGACAGTTAAAGCATGATTGTTTGATGTTGGATACGGAATGTCTTGAACGGAAAACTATAGAAACCATAACAAAAGTTGAGGTTCGTAAAGAATTATTATCAATTTACAGAAAAAAGCATGGACATTTGTTTTTGATTACATGGAATTTTATTGAACGTTTCCGAGATCTTGTGTGTGACTTTGAATACAGGCCCACTCTATTAAAAATTTTACTAGAAAAAGATTTTGGGAAATATAGTGAGGAAAAGATTTATTTTGTATTGCCTTGAAACATATTATTAAACAGAGAATTTGAATAAAATATTATTTGATTGTAATATAAGACACAGAATGCATAGAACACTTTATTAAATGTAAGGAAAAAAATGTGTTTTACACATGCGCAGAAGCTTTTATTGTAGGTATATAAATAGATGTATCACACTTGAAAAAAGTATTTATTTGATTTGTTTTTGCTGAAGAGCAGAAAAATGAGTAACATGGAGACTGTTTATGTTTCACCTAGAGAAAAAGAAATTCAGCGTGAAAAACGAAAAACCTATACTGTTAATTCAGCCGTCTGACCCCGATTTGCCAGATGAATTACGTGATAAAGTGAGAATCATATATCCAACACAGGAAATAGAAGAAGTGTATTATTTTAGACGTTATAATAGATATAATGATGAAATACTCCCGGAAAGTGATGATGATGACAGTGTTTTAAATATTAACTGTTTTGAACTGGAAGCCAATGAGTGCGAGTGTACTAGTGAAACTATTAGTCATACATGTGTTATACAATTATTTAATAAGTATACACCAAATTCAGTATTATTATGTGAAGCATGTGTTGAACATAATGTAAATGAAAAAGATCACAACTGTTTGTTGCAGTATGATTACGAATTATTACAAAAGGTGTGGACGATCTTAATTAAACGTGAAATGAGAGAGAAAATCTATAAACTTTATTTAAAGAAGCATTTTAAAGATTATAATATTAAGAACACTTATACTTTGGAGAAAAAATTTAATCTGGTATATGAATACATTACAGAGTGTGATTGTTATATCAAAGAAATAGTAGAAATGTTTTTAGAGAAAGATAAACAATTATTTAATTTTGTAAATGAACACTGAGACACTGTAGCATATGCATTTGATTGTGTATGAATAGAAGAACATATTTAACCTCATATATATATATATATTAGGGCTAAATACTTTGATGTAAGTTGAGAAATTACAAATTGTTACAGAGAATTGAACTGTTATCTATATTATTTTATAAATGGATCAATTTGTAGTATTGTAATATTAAGAATTTAATAGATTACAAACATTGGACTAACACATGTTAATAATAGTTAGAGCTAAAATACTGAATTACTGGCAACTGAATTGTCAGTGAGAGTAATGTATTTTAAAGAAATAAACTGATATTAGAAAAAATAATCTTAGTTGTTTGTATGCTATATGAAGAAACTAGTGTTTAAGAAGAATATGGTAGGAAACTTAAACTATTTAATACTTTATTTTAGATTATTAGAGACATTACCAACGTAAGTAAATGATGAACTATTGTCGATTGAACGGGAATCACTGAGGTTGATACCTTGTGTTTAGTTTATGATATGAAGACTTTAACATTCTTGTTTACACAGTTACTTTTAAATGAATACTACATATAATCTTGTATGCAGAATGGATTGAATTAAGGGCATACTTACGCGAGGGATTCATTGGATGCGGACCACATTTAAAACTTTATAACCCAACAAACATTTCAACACTTTCTTAAGAGAATTATGGTTGCAGTAGGAGAGAAATGTGTGATATACTGTAGAAAACTCGATGTTACAGTACCCTTGTACTCTTTATGTCTTATAAAAAGAAGTTAGTGTACTCTTTTGCTGAGAATATAGATGACAATATTGCAACTAGAATAATGTTACTTCAATAATGCTTAAACGCAGTCACTGTTAGTGCAGAATCCACCCTCCAACAATTTTCAGGATGTGCAGACCCTTACTTGGTATATGATTTTAAAAAGAATAAACATTGTACGGTAACCTCTTGAAACTTGTAGACCCACAGTGAGGTATAGTCGGATATGGGGGAGGGCACGGTGACTCAGTGGTAGAAGAGATTTTGATGTTTGTGATTTAAAAACCGAGCAAGTGAACTTTGTGGTGGACAACATCTCTTTTCTCCTGGTACTTCCATTTCCTACATTTATTTAATGGCTTAAATAGCTTATCCGATCTTTCTCTTTTGTAATAGAATCATTGCAAGGCTATGATCATACCTTATAATTATTATTAAATAATCCTTATTGAAGGTTTAATTTACTTCATGATTTCCTTGGAACAATAAAAATTTTTTGCTTGAGATGGATTGTTTTCTCAGGGAGGAAATGTTAGAATCATGAGAACTTGCTTACATGCTGCGTGCCAAACATAATAAGCCCTTGGCGGGCTAAGATCGAACCATGGACCCATCACGCGCCAGAGGTGAACGATTTGAAGGCGATGAAGAATATTTTATAATCCCACAGTAGTATTAATAATTGTTTGAGATTCTTAGTATACTATGTGATACACAGGTTACACGAATTTTATTTTGTTCTTTTTGAACTAATGTTTAAGAGGACCAGAAGGATAGATTTCAAGAACCACCTATGGTTCAAGGATTACAGTTTTAAATTTTACAGCTTTATACACATGCATTCAAAATTATATGGCCATTAGATGGTTGTATAAGATTCTTGTTGGACTTGATTTGATTTGAGTTTAACGTTTCTTTTCATCAGCGAAGCTATATGAGACGTGGACCTACTGATTAACGTGGAATCCGAATCACATGAGCTCCCGCCGGCAATCGAACATGGGTAGACTTTTGTTGGAATAAATGTTTTCGCTGGAACCTTTTTTTTTAATTTAATGTAAAACTTTAAACAGAATGAAGAAAATAAGAACATACTGAGGTGAAATAAACTTGAAAACTCCCACCGTGCAAAAGAATTAAGGAAAACAGCCTCTGTTTTCAAGCTGAGACTATCCATGGTTGAGATTGACCACCAAATATAACGATTATTTTTCTCAGATATGCTCACTTTGTATGCTTATGCCAGTAGCTAAAACTGGAAAAGTGAACCAGGTAGTGTTTGCAAAATGTATCTCCTCACGTCCAAGTCTATCAATTCGCTGACGACACAGCATTTCTAACAACGGCTCGTACTATCCAACGTATCAACAGACTAATGCAGCCAGCCATCAACACATTTGTCCACTGGTGTGACTTAATCTCAGAACATGTGCAATTGTGATGGACAAAAATTCCATGGGTAGTGGGGCTGGTGGACAACAACAACAACTTCACGAAACATCTGTTGGTATTAAAATTAACGACATGAACTTTCAAAAGACGAAATGTTTCTTTATCTGGACTGTTAATACTTTTTCGAAATTTCATCGGAACAAGCATTCAACTTAAACTATAATAAACGAACGAACTATCTAGTTGCATTATAGGAGGGCGATACAGGTGTGGATGAAAAGTTTATGTCCATCACAATTGCACATGTTCTGAGATTAAGTCACACCAGTGGACAAATGTGTTGATGGCTGGCTGCATTAGTCTGTTGATACGTTGGATAGTACGAGCCGTTGTTAGAAATGCTGTGTCGTCAGCGAATTGATAGACTTGGACGTGAGGAGATACATTTTGCAAACACTACCTGGTTCACTTTTCCAGTTTTAGCTACTGGCATAAGCATACAAACTGAGCATATCTGAGAAAAATAATCGTTATATTTGGTGGTCAATCTCAACCATGGATAGTCTCAGCTTGAAAACAGAGGCTGTTTTCCTTAATTCTTTTGCACGGTGGGAGTTTTCAAGTTTATTTCACCTCAGTATGTTCTTATTTTCTTCATTCTGTTTAAAGTTTTACATTAAATTTAAAAAAAAAGGTTCCAGCGAAAACATTTATTCCAACAAAAGTCTACCCATGTTCGATTGCCGGCGGGAGCTCATGTGATTCGGATTCCACGTTAATCAGTAGGTCCACGTCTCATATAGCTTCGCTGATGAAAAGAAACGTTAAACTCAAATCAAATCAAGTCCAACAAGAATCTTATACAACCATCTAATGGCCATATAATTTTGAATGCATGTGTATAAAGCTGTAAAATTTAAAACTGTAATCCTTGAACCATAGGTGGTTCTTGAAATCTATCCTTCTGGTCCTCTTAAACATTAGTTCAAAAAGAACAAAATAAAATTCGTGTAACCTTTGTATCACATAGTATACTAAGAATCTCAAACAATTATTAATACTACTGTGGGATTATAAAATATTCTTCATCGCCTTCAAATCGTTCACCTCTGGCGCGTGATGGGTCCATGGTTCGATCTTAGCCCGCCAAGGGCTTATTATGTTTGGCACGCAGCATGTAAGCAAGTTCTCATGATTCTAACATTTCCTCCCTGAGAAAACAATCCATCTCAAGCAAAAAATTTTTATTGTTCCAAGGAAATCATGAAGTAAATTAAACCTTCAATAAGGATTATTTAATAATAATTATAAGGTATGATCATAGCCTTGCAATGATTCTATTACAAAAGAGAAAGATCGGATAAGCTATTTAAGCCATTAAATAAATGTAGGAAATGGAAGTACCAGGAGAAAAGAGATGTTGTCCACCACAAAGTTCACTTGCTCGGTTTTTAAATCACAAACATCAAAATCTCTTCTACCACTGAGTCACCGTGCCCTCCCCCATATCCGACTATACCTCACTGTGGGTCTACAAGTTTCAAGAGGTTACCGTACAATGTTTATTCTTTTTAAAATCATATACCAAGTAAGGGTCTGCACATCCTGAAAATTGTTGGAGGGTGGATTCTGCACTAACAGTGACTGCGTTTAAGCATTATTGAAGTAACATTATTCTAGTTGCAATATTGTCATCTATATTCTCAGCAAAAGAGTACACTAACTTCTTTTTATAAGACATAAAGAGTACAAGGGTACTGTAACATCGAGTTTTCTACAGTATATCACACATTTCTCTCCTACTGCAACCATAATTCTCTTAAGAAAGTGTTGAAATGTTTGTTGGGTTATAAAGTTTTAAATGTGGTCCGCATCCAATGAATCCCTCGCGTAAGTATGCCCTTAATTCAATCCATTCTGCATACAAGATTATATGTAGTATTCATTTAAAAGTAACTGTGTAAACAAGAATGTTAAAGTCTTCATATCATAAACTAAACACAAGGTATCAACCTCAGTGATTCCCGTTCAATCGACAATAGTTCATCATTTACTTACGTTGGTAATGTCTCTAAAAATCTAAAATAAAGTATTAAATAGTTTAAGTTTCCTACCATATTCTTCTTAAACACTAGTTTCTTCATATAGCATACAAACAACTAAGATTATTTTTTTCTAATATCAGTTTATTTCTTTAAAATACATTACTCTCACTGACAATTCAGTTGCCAGTAATTCAGTATTTTAGCTCTAACTATTATTTACATGTGTTAGTCCAATGTTTGTAATCTATTAAATTCTTAATATTACAATACTACAAATTGATCCATTTATAAAATAATATAGATAACAGTTCAATTCTCTGTAACAATTTGTAATTTCTCAACTTACATCAAAGTATTTAGCCCTAATATATATATATATGAGGTTAAATATGTTCTTCTATTCATACACAATCAAATGCATATGCTACAGTGTCTCAGTGTTCATTTACAAAATTAAATAATTGTTTATCTTTCTCTAAAAACATTTCTACTATTTCTTTGATATAACAATCACACTCTGTAATGTATTCATATACCAGATTAAATTTTTTCTCCAAAGTATAAGTGTTCTTAATATTATAATCTTTAAAATGCTTCTTTAAATAAAGTTTATAGATTTTCTCTCTCATTTCACGTTTAATTAAGATCGTCCACACCTTTTGTAATAATTCGTAATCATACTGCAACAAACAGTTGTGATCTTTTTCATTTACATTATGTTCAACACATGCTTCACATAATAATACTGAATTTGGTGTGTACTTATTAAATAATTGTATAACACATGTATGACTAATAGTTTCACTAGTACACTCGCACTCATTGGCTTCCAGTTCAAAACAGTTAATATTTAAAACACTGTCATCATCATCACTTTCCGGGAGTATTTCATCATTATATCTATTATAACGTCTAAAATAATACACTTCTTCTATTTCCTGTGTTGGATATATGATTCTCACTTTATCACGTAATTCATCTGGCAAATCGGGGTCAGACGGCTGAATTAACAGTATAGGTTTTTCGTTTTTCACGCTGAATTTCTTTTTCTCTAGGTGAAACATAAACAGTCTCCATGTTACTCATTTTTCTGCTCTTCAGCAAAAACAAATCAAATAAATACTTTTTTCAAGTGTGATACATCTATTTATATACCTACAATAAAAGCTTCTGCGCATGTGTAAAACACATTTTTTTCCTTACATTTAATAAAGTGTTCTATGCATTCTGTGTCATATATTACAATGAAATAATATTTTATTCAAATTCTCTGTTTAATAATATGTTTCAAGGCAATACAAAATAAATCTTTTCCTCACTATATTTCCCAAAATCTTTTTCAAGTAAAATTTTTAATAGAGTGGGCCTGTATTCAAAGTCACACACAAGATCTCGGAAACGTTCAATAAAATTCCATGTAATCAAAAACAAATGTCCATGCTTTTTTCTGTAAATTGATAATAATTCTTTACGAACCTCAACTTTTGTTATGGTTTCTATAGCTTTCCGTTCAAGACATTCCGTATCCAACATCAAACAATCATGCTTTAACTGTCCACCTTCCAAAAAAACGCATGCAATACAAATACAAATATCGTCTGGTTTCCAATATATTATACACTCATTTATACAATCCAATGATGTACGTTCCACAATACACTCACATAGTAACTTCAAAAATTCTTCCAACTCCCAATTCTGCACCGGGGAATTACTCACTGTTGGTGAAGGTGTAGGGGGATATTCTTCTATTTCGTTTTCAACATCAAGTAACGGGAAAACTTCTGTTTCCAATGGCGGAGGTTGTGGGCTCACCACCGGTTGGGATGAAACTTCTGTTCCCGGTAATACATCCAAGTTGGCCGGGGTAACTTCTGTTTCCAGTGGTGGAAAGTGCGAAATCACCACCGGTTGGAATAAAACCTCTGTTCCCTGCAAAGATGACAATTCTGTAAAATCACTTTCACCTCTTGTACTAAGATCCAACGGTTTCATTGAATCCATGTTTTAAAACCAATCTATAACTCCTTTTCACTAAAAAAACACCGCTATATTTCAACAGCAAACAATTCAGGAAAATAAGGTTTATTCTCCAGTATTTCTATTAAGATTTTTTATTTCCTTCACCACCTAAAACAATAAAAGAAATTAAGAATTAGTTACTTGCTGTATTACGACTTCCAATTACAAAATATACGTATAAAGTTTCCTTTCAACTTCACTACTACATTTCGCCCTGGGTAATATGTTCAAACAATCTCGGGTCTCTTTTTATTGCATTAGCTTTCAACATGAAAAACCCTTAAGTTCAATCTGCGGTAACGTTAAACTTTCTGTCGCCATATAACCTCATTGTTACACTAGCGTTTATGAAACAAAACACAAAAGTTTACAATAATAATAATAATAATAATAATAATAATAATAATAATAATAATAATAATAATAATAATAATAATAATAATACTTACCAAATATTAGTTTATCTCTGTTTAAGTGATGATCCAATTACAATCCACGTCCTTCGTGCTCTCTGCTTTTCTCGATTCTATCACTTATTTGCTTCAGCACCTAAAACAGAAAAGAAAAAAATGCAATTAGTTACCGTATTACGACTTTTCAAATTACAAAAATATTGGCTTTGCATGTAAGAGAGCCATGGTTCGATTCGCGGTGCAGATTCTGTTAACTACCTATCCAATATAAGTTTGTAAAATATACCATTTATAACTGAGAAAAGTCTACAGTGCAAGCAAGCGTACGGTTCTCCACGTGGGATAGCCCTGGTTCGATTCCCGGGGGCGCATTCTGCTAACTTTCTGTACAATATAATTTATATATACCTGTTATGTCATACACAATTCATAGCTATGTATAAGTAACAAGTTCACACTGCAAGCATAAAAATTAGCGTACGGTTCTCCACGTGGGATAGCCCTGGTTCAATTCCCGGGGGCGCATTCTGCTAACTTTCTGTACAATATAATTTATATATACCTGTTATATCTTACACAATTCATAGCTACATATAAGTAACAATATCTGCTAAGCAAAAGGTTTATCGTACGGCTTTTCACGTGGAATAGCCCTGGTTCGATTCCCGGGAGCGCATTCTGCTAACTTTCTGTACAATATAATTTATATATACCTGTTATGTCATACACAATTCATAGCTACATATAAGTAATAAGTTCACACTTCAAGCATAAAATTTAGCGTACTTTTCTCCACCTGGGAGAATACTCATTCGATTCCCGGGGGCGCATTCTGCTAACTTCCTGTATAATATAATTTATATATACCTGTTATGTCTTACACAATTCATAACTATATATAAGTAACAAGTTCGCACTGCAAGCAAAATGATTGTCGTACGGTTCTCCACGTGGGAGAATAGTAATTCGAGTCCCGGGGGCGCATTCTGCTAACTTTCTGTACAATATATTTTTATATACCTGTTATGTCTTACACAATTCATAGCTACATATAAGTAACAACATCTGCTAAGCAAAATGTTTGTCGTACGGCTTTTCACGTGGAAAAGCTCTGGTTCAATTCCCGGTGCAATCATTAATGATGATTCCATCTACCCTCCATATTACATTATACTATATCTTAGTCACGTTATAATTCCATAAAAGTACACCGAGTCATATCATTTTCAATGCCGGAAAATCCGCAATCAATTCCCGATAAAACCAAACAGTTCCGTCCCCCTTATACTCCAAACAATTACAATATGTCCCTTTCCCATATAAAAGTAAACAAGTATAATACAAGAAAACTACAACGTTAGTACTTACCAATCTTCTAATCTCTCCTAGTAGTAAAATATCTTCTTCGCAAACTTAACACTTGATGTTCCTGCTGTATTCTTTCTAAATATACACATCATGCAAATGCATCAGTATTTTTTATACCCTTCAATCTTTCCAGAAGTTTCGAGTGTGTTCTTTCCCCTATTCCAACAATAATAAGCTTAGAAAAAGATCTGGAAGTTTCTAGTACTTTCTTTCACTCATTCCGACGATCAAAATTTCTAGCATATTCTCCAACAGCAGCTGCCGCGTTACATGTGCTGCATATTAATGAATTACCTTGTTCTACGTGTGTGATCTGCATATTTTATTTCCGAAAGGTCTTTTCTGTATTCTGCTTGTCCAATTAACATTTCTTTTCACCGGAAAAAAGGTGTATCCATTCTTCAAACTGTCATACTATAAAAAAGACCGCCCGTAAAAACAATTATTAGTACAACATCTCCACGGAATATGTAATTCAAAGCTATTCATCAATGTCAAGTTTGATTTTAACATGCAAAAAAGTAAAGCAGCTTACTACGTGTTATGAATACATAATTAGGAACTTACTTTACTTTTATTTAACATACTACTGATGAGGCATATGGTAATTGTACGTTAACTGTAATACTTGCGTTTAATTTTCAAATACAAATCCTAGAACTTAGAAGTCTACGTGCAGAGGAATTTTAAAAATTTAAATACGTAAGATTTCATTTCCCTTTAGTGAACCTTTTCAAGTTAGTGTACAACGTCATTTTCGTATCTTGTTACCCGTGTTGAGTTATTGGGAGGAAAATGTAAATTAGGAAATGCTTGAACTTGATGTCAACTAAATTCTACTAACCAAATCAAAGTCAAGTAAAATCAGGCACTTCATGTAAACAAAGCAATGTTAATAAAAGTGCAACGCAACAGAAAAAAAGAGAATAAAAATCATGCAGGTGCATTGTTTACCCATGCGGTGCTGTTCTTCATACTCCGACACTTCACCTTCAGCTTTCCGTTCTTTCGAACAATGTCTACCGGGTTCTGTCTCGTTTGGACGTCGTAGTATAAACCTGGCTTAAATGCTTCTGCTGCCATAATATTCTCTACAACGTGATTTTTTATGGTCTGTAATGAAACAAAACAAAATTTAATAATATACTATTGCGTTTATCACAAAATGCAGGATAAATTCAGACATCTTTATTTGAAATTATTATTTTAATAGGGATTATATTGCGGTAGGATACTAGTGCAGTGAGATAAACAACCAATCAGTGATCATTGACTCACTGGTAGTCAAGTGGATTTGTTTACATCTACTTTTTTCTAAGGGTGGAAAGAGAATACAATTAAAGAAACTTTGAAGTTTTAATAACAATGGAGAAATCACCCCACAACAAAAAGCTTCCCGGAATTTATATTATATATATATATCACGAGCTTAAATTGCTACTAGCAAAATTGTCTAAATCGCCTAGTATACCACCATTTTTCTTTCAGTATTAAACTAACCTAATCAAAATTCAAAGTTGTTTGGGCTGTACACTCTTTATGCGCCTAATGTTAAATGAAAATGCAACGTTGCCACTTACAGGGAGGTGGATAGATTTTGCAAGAGTATGATGAATGGGGCATGTTTGAAATGGGGGCTGTCCATCTTGACGTTAGCGTGAAAGACAGTAGCATCATTTACTTATGTTGTGGGTCCCAATTATAGCTTATAACAAATGAAGATTAAGGATAATTTAGTAAACTATAATTACTGCAGTCATAGAACTGTTATGCGACAGATCAAACATTTGTAGCATATAGGAATGTTACTTGTCTGGTGCAACTATTATTAACACCAATAAAGGTGATGAATGAAATGCAGCCAGTTTCCTTTGAAAGGTCTGTTAAAGGAAATAAAATACGATGGAACACCGAAAGTTTAATTTATTTAATTAAACATATATCCGTGAAATTGTGAGGAATATATAACTACTAATTAATTTAGCACAGAAACTATAAATTAAGATGTAATGCAAATGTTCATATACATCAATAACGCTTTAAAAATCTTTTCAAGGCAAAAAACTGAAATGGATGTTATTTGATTAGCCTTCTAGCTAGATCTTCTTGTTGCAGCGCCACTACTGAACTGTTTAATTATAGACATCCTGAATGCATAATTGTTACAAATTAAACTACAAATTGAGAGTCGTAGACAATATTGAAGATAACAGAGGGGTATGTCACGTGAATATCACCAACGAAATAAAGTATTATTATTATTATTATTATTATTATTATTATTATTATTATTATTATTGTTTGCGTCTATTAGAAAAATTTCAACAATATATCTCTATAGTAAGACTATTCTTTATATCAAAGGGAACAAAATTTTTGTTATAAACATGGTGTTACAAGATCCTGTTCTAGAGTGAGGGTTGTGCGAATATGTTGCCTAGAATTCCAAAATGAAACTCATCTAATATACAAGACTAAAACAATTTGAATTAACATTTGTAGGAAATGTATCGACCTCCGATTGAATCATTATTATTATTTTAAATATTTGTAAACAATCATATATTCAGCCGAGGTTTTCATCAAAGAATGTCGGAAAATTAATTGTTGTAGAAACGTTATATTCAAATTTCTATCTGTTTTTGTAATTTTAAATTTTTAAATACACTATAAAATTTCTCATGTAATTCTAAAAAAATGGTAATAAAAAAATTGAATTAAACTGATTTATATTAAGGACGTATAGAATTAGAAACCACTTTTCGAGGCAAGATTGAAAACTTGTTCACTTTTCTTCGTAGAGTACTGCTGAAAATTTGGGAATACTTTATATGACACTTCTAACTTAAAGATCAAGATAAATACTGTGATAGTAACACTATCCATGGCTGTGGATTGATCATTTTAATAAAAAGCACTGACCAAAGCTTAAAACACACTTTATTTTAAATTATAATATGTAACGGTTTCGGATATCCAACATATCCTTCTTCGCACACTATTGAACATAAATGAAAATACAGTCATATATGTAGTCATTGTTATGAAAAAGTTTAAATTATTTTAACAGGCATATACATAGTCATTGATATAAAAAATGTATTCTATTTGCTGAGGCCTTCAGCCAATCCCATAAGTCTTCGTGTTCACTTTCCAACTAATCACGTTCCTTCATTTTTGGTTCTTATAAGTGCCTTTCTTATTTTCTTTTTCTCTATGCTATTCAAACTTCCTTGCCATAATTCATTAATAGGTAAGCTCCCTATCCAGTTCATCAGTTTATCTTTTCCTACCTTCTTTATCCAATCTGCTTCTTTCCACTTCCTTATTATCATTCTTTTCTCCATCTCCAATACTTCCGTCTTATCCTAATTAATTCCATGATTAGTCTCCTTAACATGTTTGTATATGGCATTGGTATCTTTCTTCCTCCTCGCATCATGTTTATGGTGTTTTATCCTGTCTTTCATTCCGTAGATGACTCCTTCTTCCTCTTCATTAATCTTTTTGGTGTATTTTCTATTCTTCTTTATTCATCTTAATAAACTTTCTCCACTCTTTCTACGTATAAGTTCTGACCCCTCCTTTTTTCAACAAATTCTTCAGTTTCTCCGTCTCTTCTTCCATGCTTTCTATACCATGCCATTTTCTACTCTCATCATCTTTGTTCTTCTTTCCCCCTCTCTTCCTCTTTCTGCATTCTTCTTCCTTCTCTAACTCGTTCTTGCTGTAACCGTTCTTCTCTGTCTATAGAATTTCTCTATGCATTCCTTCTTTCCCTCCTCTTCGTTCTCCAGCATTTCTATTCTTCTTATCATATTTGTTATAAATGGAAGAATAAACGTTTTAGATATGACCATAGTAAAACAAGGACAAGGACTGGTTACGAGGTGGTACCAGAAAGAGTGCTCAGCGGGGGTGTACTGCCATGAGAGGAGCGATGTGGATAGGAGTACAAAAAGAAATTTCATAACAAATATGACAAGGAGAATAGAAATGCTGGAGGACAAAGAGGAGGTAAGGAAGGAAAGCATACAGAAATTCTATAGACAATTAGAGAAGAACGGTTACAGCAACAACGAGTGAGAGAAGGAAGAAGAATGCAGAAAGAGGAAGAGAGGGGGAAAGAAGAACGAAGATGATGAGAGTAGAAAATGGCATGGTATAGAAAGCTTGGAAGAAGAAACGGAGAAACTGAAGAATTTGTTGAAAAAAGGAGGGGTCAGAACTTATACGTAGAAAGAGTGGAGAAAGTTTATTAAGATCAATAAAGAAGAAGAATAGAAAAGACACCAAAAGATTAATGAAGAGGAAGAAGGAATCCTACAGGGTATGGTGTGAGGACTGCGATATGTCATATATAGGAGAGAAGGAAAGAGAATGAAAGAAAGGATAAAACACCATAAAGATGATGTGACGAGGAAGGAAGATACCAACGCCATATACAAACATGTTAAAAAGACTTATTATGGAATTAATTAGGATAAGACGGAAGTATTGGAGATGGAGAAAAGAATGATAATAAGGAAGTTGAAAGAAGCAGATTAGATAAAGAAGGTAGGAAGAGATAAACTGATGAACTGAATACGGGGCTTACCTATTAATGAATTATGGCAAGGAAGTTTGAATAGCATAGAGAAAAAGAAAGTAAGAAAGGCCCTTATAAGAACCAAAAATGGAGGAACGTGATTAGTTGGAAAGTGAACACGAAGACTTATGGGATTGCCTGAAGGCCTCAGCAAATAGAATAATTTTTTTATATGAATGACTATGTATATGTCTTAAAGAATTTAAACTTTGTCATAACAATGACTATACAGTATATATGACTGTATTTTCATTTATGTTCAATAGTGTGTGAAGAAGGATATGTTAGATATCCGAAACCGTTACATATTATAATTTAAAATACAGTGTGTTTTAAGATTTGGTCAGTGCTTTTTATTAAAATAATCAATCCACCATGGATAGTGTTACTATCACAGTATTTATATTGATCTTTAAGTTAGAAGTGTCATATAAATTATTCCTAAATTTTCAGCAGTACTTTACGAAGAAAAGTGTACAACTTTTCAATCTTGCCTCGAAAAGTGATTTCTAATTCTATACGTCCTTAATATAAATCAGTTTAATTCAAATTGTTTTAGTCTTGTATATTAGATAATTTTGATTTTGGAATTCTAGGCAACATATTCGCAGAACCCTAACTCTAGAACAGGACTTTGTAACACCATGTTTATAACAAAAATTTTGTTCCTTTTGATATAAAGAATAGTCTTACTATAGAGACATATATTTTTGAATTTTTTGTAATAGACGCAAATATTAATATTAATAATAATAATAATAATAATAATAATAATAATAATAATAATAATAATAATAATAATAAGGATAAGGATAATAATAATAATAAAATAATTTATTTCATTGTTGATATTCACGTGACATTCCCCCTGTATTATCTTCAATATTGTCTATGACTCTCAATTTGTAGTTTAATTTGTAAGAATTATGCATTCAGGATGTCTATAATTAAACAGTTCAGTAGTGGCGCTGCAACAAGAAGATGCAGTTAGAAGGCTAATCGAAATGACATCCACTCCATTTTTTCGCCTTGAAAAGATTTTTAAAGCGTTATTGATGTATATGAACATTTGCATTACGTCTTATTTATAGTTTTTGTGCTAAATTAATTATTAGTTATATATTCCACACAATTTCACGGAGATATGTTTAATTAAATAAATTAAACTTTCAGTGTTCCATCGTATTATATTTACTTTAACAGACGTTTTAAAGTCAACTGACTGCATTTCATTCATCACCGTTATTGGTGTTAATAATAGTTGCACCAGACAAGTAACATTCCTATATGCTACAAATGTTTGATCTGTCGCATAATAATTCTATGACTGCAGTAATTATAGTTTACTAAATTATCCTTAATCTTCATTTGTTATAAGCTATAATTGGGACCCACAACATAAGTAAATGATGCTACTGTCTTTCACGCTAACGTCAAGATGGACAGCCCCCATTTCAAACATGCCCCATTCATCATACTCTTGCAAAATCTATCCACCTCCCGGTAAATGGCAACGTTGCATTTTCATTTAACATTAGGCACATAAAGAGTGTACATCCCAAACAACTCTTCTGATTAAAAACAAAACAAAAACAAAAAAATTGAATTTAGATTAAAAAAAAATATATATTGACTTTAGATTGAAAACATCATATTTGGAGACGGTTTCCCCTCTTGCATTTTGTTGTACGTAATTCCGACAATAAAACTGTTGTACGTAACTCTGATAGAATTGCTGTTTCAACAGGCTTATTTGCTTGTTTAGAAGCATCAGTAAATAAAAGTTTTCAGTCTTTTGCAAGTTGATCAATATCATATTGCCTTTTATAGAATTGAATATAATTTATTCTTTGAATTTTGATTAGGTTAGTTTAATACTGAAAGAAAAATGGTGGATACTAGGCGATTTAGACATTTTTGCTAGTAGGAATTTAAGCTCGTGATATATATACAGTATTGGCACAATTATTCTGGATTTTTGATGGAGACAAAACTTTTGTGAAAAAATGTCTTGCAAACAATTTTATTAACTAATACTTTATTTACTTTACCACACCAGTACAAAACAAATATTTATTAGTTATTTTAAGTGGATTTTACAGTCTTATATGGGAGTGTCTGGCAATACAGAGAGAAAACGTCTGACAACCCTGACACAATCACTGCATTGTCTGGAGAGAGTTCAGTAATAATCTGGCATTTGCGTGGAGAAATGTGTGTTTATTGCATTGCCTGCCTGTCATTTGCATGTGATCACTTTAGTTCTGTATATTTGTGCATTTAAGTTTAAGGCCAACTTTTTTTTCAGATTTTCTAATGTGTTTATGCAATTGAGCAGACATGGGCAAAGTTCGTGATTTGAGTCCTCGCAAGGTTGGACAGATTAGTGTTTTATTCAAAGAAACCACCTTAAAACAGAAAGAAATAGCAAAGGAACTTAAAGTTTCAACTCAAACCGTTAGTAATATCAAGAAGAAATTAGAATATGGCACAGTTTGGCATGAAATAGGGTTGGAAAATGTGGTAGACCTAAGAAAACAACACCGAGAATGGGCAGAAAAATAATTAAATTGGTAATTAACAACAGAAGAGCATCTTGCAGAATGATTTCCAACCAACTTGCAGCACAGGTCATTACCATTGCTCGCAAAACAGTAAATAAGATACTATTTGAAGGTGGACTAAAAACATATCGTCCCAGAAAAAAGCCTCGCCTTACTGACAAGATGAAACAGGCTCGTAATGCCTGGGCAGAAGCTCACGTTGACTGGACATCTGAGCAATGGGAGAAGGGAAGAGTTTAAAATATTCATGTAAAAACGTTAATAAATATTAAATGATTAAAATTATGCAAGATATTAAACTTTACTTCCAATTTTAAGCCTTGCAGACTTTCATGTCATTAAGTCTACTCGTTATTCAATTGCTGTTCAACGCCTTATTTTGTGTTCTGTATTGTTGTAAGTTGTGTTTTCTGACGAGTCTTCCATTGCAGTGCATGACGACCGTGGGCAGACTGTAAGAAGGCGATCAGGTGAGCAATTTACACCGGAATGTTTAAAGAAGACTGTAAAATTCCCTCAGAAGGTCATGGTCTGGGGAGCCATTTCTGTGCATGGAACATGTCGTTTGGAGATTGTTGATGGCACCATGGACCAGTATAAGTACAAAGAAGTACTACAAAGACGTTTGCTACCTCAAACAAGGGACTGGTTTGCGGATAGACGTTGGATTTTTCAACAGGACTTTGCCCCGTGTCACACGGCAAGGTCAGTGAAGACCTGGTTTGAAGAAAATGGTGTAGAAGTGCTCTCATGGCCTGGAAATTCCCCGGATATGAATCCGATTGAAAGTTTATGGTCTGTATTGGAAGATGAAATACATGAAATTCCCATAACGACCAAAACAGAACTCATACAACGTCTTATCAAAGTATAGATTCAGTCAGGTAGAATCAGGGAATTGTGCAGAAAGTTGATCACTGGAACACCCAGACGTGTTAAAGCACTTGTTAATGCAAAGGGTGGACAAACTAAATATTAAAATAGTTGTTTACTATTGACGTACTCACTATTTGTGAATAAAATTGATTTTCATAATTATTTGTTTGCTTAAATGTCGTTTTTGTAGAAAAATTATGTTTTTTCAAAAATCCATAATAATTGTGCCAGTACTGTATATATATCTATATCTATATCTATATATCTATATCTATCTATCTATCTATCTATATATATATATATATATATATATATATATATATATATATATATATATAGATAGATAGATAGATAGATAGATAGATAGATATATATATCCAAAGCACGTCTTAGAATTCTTCTTGTCATTATTTTATTGTAATTATATGTTATTACTAATTATATATAAATTCCGGGAAGCTTTTTGTTGTGGGGTGGTTGTTTGGTTCTTTTTGCATAAAGACAGAAGGAAATCTTCTGGTTTATAAGTTGATTTTATTATTTTGCCCTTGATATTGGGAATCTTGGTGCTTTTTTTCTCTGATTTTGTCTGATTTTTAAATATAATAGTGTATATAAATATATCTTTTTAAAAACGCATAAATAATTCATGTTAAGTTTTGATATTTTCCCCGTATTTGAATTATGTTGTCGACACTCGTTTATTTAACATTTTTCTTAGATTACTTTTTGTTACATAGGGCTAATTCATGAGTCAATACGTTTCTGTTACGGTTTTCTCAATGACTTTCTCTACAAGCAAGAACATATGGTGTCCATACATTTTCAAGTATAAAATATGACAACATTAGCCCTCAGCACGTGCAGAAAACACTTTTGTGGTTACTTGTGGTCATGCTTGCGGAAGGGGCTGTTTCTTACGTAGGGTATGGGTAAGGGTCGCTTATCGATGGCCGCGACGTTAAATTTAATAAGTACCTAGGAGCAATTTCTAGTAGCTCCCTCCTAATTTTTACATGCCAGAGAGACCATGGGCATCCGAAGGGGAGCGTCCGGGACCCCTGGTTCACGAAAATATGTACATAATATAGCAAACGATGTATATTAAATACCAGAAATACCATACCTAATATAGCAACCATGGAGATGTTCGCCGTACAAAATTTTCTTCGGCCGCCCCTCAGAGAGAGACCCATGCTTTTCATGTAGTCGCATTAACATAAAACATGACTACGAAAACAAATTTTGACTTGAAAGCAATTCTTCCAGTAGTTAATATCTAGTCAGCAGATGGCAGCACAAACGAAGACTTAAATATTCTTTAAATATATAAAAACCAAAAGAAGAATATAACATTATTCTATAAAATATTAAGGACACTTTTTTTTTGCCTTTTACAGAAGATATACGCTTTTAATATAGTGTAAAACCTGTACAAAGCTTATAATATTTATTTTGTAGCTCACAGGATTTAGAATATTCTTAGGTTATATATACAATTAAAGGGGTCCACGTGATCTAATATAATAATATTCTTTCAATTTTTGGGGAAAGAAGTGTTGGTTGTAGTCACTTCGGCGATTCCTAACTCTTCTTTGAATAAGTCAATACTTTTGTAGCAAACGTAATATGAATAAGGCAATTTTTCTGGGATGTTAAATTTCAACTATTCCAGAAAAATTTACTTTTGAGTTTAGGGTACTTGGCAGCCAAGCAGTTCGTTTACCTTCCCGTGTTTTATGATTGCAGTTACACAGTGAAATATACTGTGTTAAATGAACAATAAGACAGTGGCGTAATTAACGTGTTGCCTAGTGATGGGCATAACGATTCACTTTTGTGAACTGATTCATTTGCTCTGATTCTCAACAATGATTCGCTCATATTAATCGTTTAAATTTCTGCGTTTTCCCTTCGCGCAATTATTTGTTTCGATCAGATCAATTGGTTGGGATGATTCGCTCATTGACTCATTTAGTTTCCGCGCATGCATTTTGCGCAGGTGAGTTATTCGATCATATGAATTGTTTGTCTGCAGCAAATCAATAAATTGCTTCTGACGAAATGCGATCTCTCTTCCTCTTGTTAACCACCTTTGCCATTTGACACGGGCAGCATTGCATTGGGGCCACAACAGCTCTGAAACATGTTTCAAGCTTCATTGTCACTACGAAGTTAGCTGGTTCAGAAACTAGCATTTGCGTCGGAGCGGTCAAAACTTGAAAGTGTTGCAATCTTCATTTTGTATTGCCAAGTTCAATTTCCGAGAAATCATGCTTTATTCAAAGTGATCCATCAGAGGCCCGTTGTAAGTGTGCATTCCTGTTATATATATATATATATATATATATATATATATATATATATATATATATATATATATATATATATATAAAGAGAACGCACAAAATCCTTTGTCCGCTCATCACGCTAATACGGCTGAACCGATTTCTTTCATTTTTGGGGGGTTGTTAGGATTTGGACCCTAGATGGTTTTTATCATATCACTTTAATTTTCAATTAGCAGTGTCTTGAGATAATTGACCAATCAGGTGTTCATACGTAGAAAAAATCCTTTGTCCGCTCATCACGCTAATACGGTTGAACCGATTTCTTTCATTTTTGGGGGGTTGTTAGGATTTGGACCCTAGATGGTTTTTATCATATCACTTTAATTTTCAATTACCAGTGTCTTGAGATAATTGACCATTCAGGTGTCCATACGTACAAATCCTTTGTTATTAGTTCATCATATAAAAATAAACGTACTTATATGCAACCCGCATGACCCTGTGACTCGGCGGGTTAACATAAATGACAGGCGCTATAAATCACTTGAAAGCGAAAAAGTAAAAATTATCTAAGTAACAAAGTTTATTGCGTTCCGGGATGACCGCAGCGAAGCGGGGCGGGTTGGGGTGACCGCAGCGAAGCGGGGCGGGTTAACATAAATGACAGGCGATATAATGTTAACATTAGTGCAATCTTCTATGGTTTTTATCATATCACTTGAAAGCGAAAAAGTAAAAATTATCTAAGTAACAAAGTTTATTGCGTTCCGGGGTGACCGCAGCGAAGCGGGGTGAACGCTGCTAGTATATATATATATATATATATATATATATATATATATATATATAAAACTTTTTAAATCAGAAACCAGTAAGGTAAACGGACATCTTCTGGTCAACTGCAAGATAGTCTGTTTCGAGTAATCTATGGCTGAACTTGTGTGAATTTGTATTAGTGTGAATAGACCTTCCGGTGCAAAATCACATCCTAATTTAGTTAAAAAATGCAGCAAGGAATCGTGAGCAGACTTGCGGAGGACTACAATGTCTTTGTGAAAAATAGTTCTTACAAATATCATCAATCATCGTAATATAACTATCAAAATATTAAAATTAGCTACCTTTTCCTTCAATATTGATTCATCAAGTTCAAAAAATACATATAATTAGTAAATTAGTTATATCACGTGTAAATAATGTATGATGTGGAAGTTTAGTAGTGGAAGACAATCAAAGAAATGCACACAAACTTACTCTGAATATCACGCGAAAAAGAGGAGTAAGAGATGTACGAGAGTACTTCAGACATTATGTAAAAGTAGTGAAAAGAAAGATCATAACAAGTTAAATTAATACTAAACTTGTTTGTACTTTTATAGTGATCACTAAAGTTTATCGAATATGTGAACTAATAATAAATAGTGCGAATTCCACGTCCGTTATCGTGATTGTTCGTGGGCGTGTTGCGTCGGTGTATTGTAATATGGGCTGAAAAACTTCTATTCACATAATACAGGTTTGAATTGGAAATTAATGTTATAAAGTTCACTCGATAATATTGTGAATTATAAAACATGTAAGTATTTGTGAACAGTAAAGAGGGCAGTAAAACAAATGTCACTAAGACAGCCCGAAAATATACATGTTAAACTAAATTGATTTTGTTTAGTGAAAGTGTTCCTATTTAATTACATGGTTAGTTTTAAGCTATGTGCATGTTAAATTAGTAATGTTTGTGCTTCAATGTGGATAACTGAATGAAAATCGTACCGGAATTTCATACAGTTATTCACATGATGATTTTCAGTATGTTCGCGCTCTATTGAAGGATCTGATCACTAAGTAGTTCACAGTTTTGGTTCGAATCCCAATGTGGTAATATAGCGCACCGAACAGAATCTGAACCACGACGGTTACGAATAATGGCATGCCGAACAGGAATATGTAAGAATCGAACCCCGAACGGACACAAAAAGGACTTTCCGAACAAGGACGTACAAGAATCAAACCCTAAACGGTTACACCGTATACCGTGAATCATATTTAGTCCTTTAAACCAGAACGTTGTCCAGAAATGTTAAATTGAAGCAAAAACTTGAATTTTATTAAGTAGCACATTTTATTCGTTTCTGTATAATGATCTGTTTCTTGCTGCAAGCACCGAACATCTCCCATTACCTTCTTACCGATCGAAAAATGTCAAACTCAAGTACCCTAGTACTGCAAAATGACAAGCACGAAGTATGTGGAGCAGATATACTTCCATCGAGGTACACATCGTTAACAGTGAACGTAAAAAAAGTGTAGAGTTGGTCACACCCGTATCCACGGGGGCTAGGGGGCCGTCGCCCTTAATTCTTACTGCTCCCCCTAAGATTCTCACGGTAGGGTCGCAAATGTATTATAATATAGTGATGAACTATGATATGATTGGATCGCCGCCTAACTTCTACCGGGCCCCCCTAAAATTTGTGGCTGGCTACGAGCCTGGAACAGGCCCGTAGTTAGGAAGGGCCACCGACCAGGAGTCTTAATATCCCCTGTGGGCAACTGAAGCCCCCGCGATCACCTTGAACTTCCCCTGAAAGTATCAGTTGTTTCTTTAGATAAATATGTCTTAAAAATAACCACTCAAGAATAAGAGCGACAAGGGTCAAGGGAATCGGGCTAGTTACAGACCTGATTTATGAACTTTCTCCGATATAATTTTAGAACAACTGTCTTTCTACTGTGACGATGGGGCAGCTCTCTAGTTTCATCTTGCTCGATTTTTCCATATATTTGGAGATCTGCTCACGCTAACACAGCGGTTGTCACAAGAGAAAAATAACGAAATACACCAAGAGTTACTTGGGAATAATGGAAACTTAAGTCTAGGGGTTGAATAAAGGCTCTAGTTAATATTAATTGAATTTTATTTACATGATTGATTAAGCATCATGCAGCTCGTTACTTGATTGTTATCAAGTATTTACTACAGATTTTACTATCAACATTTCTCTTAGGACAGACGGCGAAATGCAATTATTCGACTGTCATTCTTAATCGTGAGAGCTTTATCGTAGGGAGACAAAAAATAATTGAGTCTGGTATGACATCCCCAATACAAGAAAACGGTACTATAAGAATCTGTTACGTAACTTGCTGAATTCTTGTAAGGCTGAATAGGTCGTTACTCCTATGGTCGTCACACTCACTGTGGAACACTCTTGAATCACCCAGGGGCTGGGGATCCTAAGACTTTTAAAGGATATCGGGTCACACCCAAATCTTGTGGTGATCAGACCATAATTTGCGTCAGATTGCTAAATATTGAAACCTATTGCCCTTTTAGCCTTCTCATTGGTTCTTACCAACTACCGCACCCAGGATACGATACAGATGATACATGTACAATATCCGACGCATGATGCAATATCAAGCGTCCAAGCATCCGTAAGCACTGACTAAATTTCCTATGTTACTGCGTTGTTGCGTTCATAGTTAAATTCTTCAGGTATCCTGGTTTGTAATATCAATTATCTTCACTGAGTAAGCTTCCTATAATATTGCGTCGTTGTGATAATATCAATTGTCTTCATCGTTTTCATATTTCTCTTCTCTTGTTGCTAACTCTAAGCAAACCAAGAGAACAAAAGTGACTGAATAAACCCATTAATTCAACTTTAATCAATTAAGGGCAAAAGAGAACCATATTTTAAGTTTATTGCCACAGTACCTCTAGCTTCGTTTTATTGTATTATTATGGATAGAGATATAAAGGCCAAAGGTGGATGTGTAACTTTCATGTTTTTACTTGTAAATACTGATAGCACTCCAGTATAGTGTGCGCTCATTTCTGGTATGTAGCTTCTTACATTTTCTTATCCCGTATCTTACGAACTCTATAAAGGATAAACCGTGTTCATGAACACTAGCGTAAATCCTGGGGGATGAGGGGCATATGTCGCCTCCAATCTTGGAACTGTTAGATACTGTCCCCCCAATAATCAGATTTCAAATGTGTTTTTTTTTTTTAGGTAGAAATGTGATTATTTGTGTCCGATTGCCACAAAGGAAAGTGAGATAAAATTGATGTCACCGCAGAATAAGCCTCAAATCTGCCCACCTCCCAATGTTGAAGACAACTCTGCTCCCCTGATCCTCGACACCATTTCTTTTCAACTTCATAAATTTTTTGAAGATAGTTTTAATAAAAGATTATGGGAACGGTCATATCGTTCGTCCCTCCCAATGTTGGAGACAAATTTGCGCAGGGGCGGACCAAGGCAAAATTTTTACCCAGGCAAAGTGACTTTTTGGCGACTCATAATCCTAGCCTAATTTTATATTTTATTAGAATGATTTTAATATTTAACCCTATTTGTCAAAAATACCTTACTCAAATACATGATATATTTATATTTAGTTCTTAAAAATATACATATTTATCAATTACATTGTATTATTAATATTATTATTATTACTTATGTATCGATATGCGTAAGCAAAAACAATATCGAAAAATATTTATTGAATACTACTAATAGTGGCATGGTTACCGCAATATTGCAAATTGTTTTGGTAAATCAATAACATCAGGAGTCATTCTATCATATATGTACCCAACTATGTAACAATATATTCTAATAACGTAAAATACTAATAAATGCATTTCACATATCTTGAACATGTTTTACGCACAGCAATATAACAACCCTTTTTATGTAGGTCCTAGTAGCCGAAGTCCATTCATAAAACGTATTTCATGAATTGGTACAAAAGCTAAACACTCTTACAAGACTAGAGTTTAATAACTGATTATGTTAAGTATTTGAAATCCTCCAACTTTCGTAAAAGTTTGATAAGTAAAAAATATCAAAGTCAATTTAGGGAACTTTATGAAAAAGCGTCCATACCATTTTCTTCTATAGAAACAGTGCCGGTACCTTAAAATCTAGAATTATTTAGACAAATTATTTTCCTAATTTTACAATCTTTGGAGTCAGGCGTGATAATTAATAGCATAACGAAACTTAAGAAAACTATATTACACTAATACTGAAAATTAGCAACACATTAAACAATTTTAAATACATTTGTTTTCAACACCTCACAATAATTACAATATAACCTTTGGAGCTTTTTTGTCTGCAAAACCTCTAACAATGGCATCTATGTCAATGTCTTGAACAATGTCCAATTGAATCTACATCATGGCGAGTCCCGCGAGGCGTCTTTGGCACATGGGAGATCTCAAATAATTGTAATTTTGAGAAGCTCCTTTCGCCTGAAGCCACGCTGACAGGAAGAGTAAGGGTAATTCTCTGTGCAATTGATACATTAGGGAAATTTTCTGTCAGCTGTTTACTCGTCAAGTATTTTAATGCTTAAGGGGGGCTTCTAGCATTTTTTACCTGATAATATTGAGAGTAAAACTCTCAATATCAAAATGCTCTTCATCTGTTAAAGCCAAATGAAGGTCAGCACATTTCTTCATCAAGGAACCTTTTTTTCATTCTTGATGCTGTATATAAAAACCCAAAATGGTCATGATGGTTGTTTAATTGAGAAGACCGAACTTGTAGTTGACTTATGGCTTGATTCAAAAAATGAAAACAAAGATTACTTTTGAAAGAAATTTTGGTATCCGCAATGTGCTCATCAGGGATCTCATATTTAAACTGACGTTTGGGTTTCCGTGGTCGTAATTGTAACTCACTTGGAAATGGAGGTCGATTTCGAGAGCTCTGTAATTTCTCTTCCATCCACTAGTAGCTCCTCAAACCCTCTATCAGTTCGCATTGCTTCAAAATGACTTATCACTTTTGGGATCATATCAACTGCTTCTGAAATGTCAATTTCTTCTTTTTGAAGCATTATGCTGAAAACATTGATTCTGAGTAGAACTTATGGCTAAGTACGAGACAGCAAAAATGAATTTGTAACTCTTAATTTCGTGGGCTAGACTATCAGCTTTAATTTTACGAAACGTATCACTTCTGGAATCAATCAGTGGCGAAGAGTGGTAAGAGGCCTTGAGGTCCGGCCTACCTATTTACTTTCAGAAATTATAATTTATAATTAATTCGTTTCTCTTGCACAGAATGTATGTTAATTTTCTAAGTTAAAAAAATATTGTTTCATAAAGAAATCGTGGTTAGCATCACTGCTCGGACGTTCACTGAGCAGTGTCTCAGGCGGTAGAAGAACTACAGCCAAGCTACTATGAAAATCCCGCGAGAGAACGTGTTGGTTATTACCTGCGAAAGAGACCGGCCTCAGCGCTTATCGACTGTCGTTTTTAGATAAAGCGTTTCTCTCGAGACCTTCGATTTGGATTCGACATGTCAAACAAATATAGAACAAGTGAACGTAGGGCCCGATTCCGTACCAATTTTGCTTAAATTTGCGGACTATAACGCAATGCAGAAGCTGGGACAAGCAATTCAAAAGGTGCTACACCTATTATCGCAAACTAACGCCCTTTATTCTGTTACGTTGTTCCTATTAAAGAATCTTCTATGTCAGTATTCTTTTGAAAATTAGTGTGTTATTAAGGGACGAAGACCAACGCCTGTGTTGAAAATAGAGCAGAGTGCAAGAGAATTCTGCATGCATTGGTACAAAAAATTATTTCGGGTTGCTGACATATAAAGAGCAGCGTATGAAAAAATTTAAGTATGATTCTGCTTTAAAAGGAGAATTAAGTGACGCACAAAATAACTTGATTGAATGCTTGTCATGTGTTTTGAACAATATAATTAAAGATGAAATTTTACCCGCAGAGTTTGTTTCAGTATAGGTAGACTAAATAATATGGGCCTTATGTAGAGTCGTTCTGACGCGTAATTAGAGCTATACTAAAGATATCGACTAACATTTATCCTGCAGTTGTCAGAACTTTAGTATGATGCTAATCATATGTCAAATCGACTCTGCATAAGGCGGCATATGTTTCTTGTAAAGCGCAGATAATGTGATAATCCATCTTTCCCACCCGATAACGCCCAATTAAAACAATTAAACTGCATTACGGCGAATTAAGATTAAGTGAGAATCACATACGTGAATTTCATTATGAAAATTGAGATCCGGGCGAATACGTGCTGCTGTCAATGGACTACAGTCACGTTAAATTTTTGTGAATTTGTCTTCTTGTGTTTCTGTAGTAAAATATTTATGTATAATCTTTTTCATTATTATTATTATTATTATTATTATTATTATTAGTAGTAGTAGTAGTAGTAGTAGTAGTAGTAGTAGTAGTAGTAGTAGTAGTAGTAGTAGTAGAGCCAGTGTCATAAGTCTCTGCCGCGGGTTGCGCGAAGGGGTGGGACTCTCTTCGTGAGAAAGTGTTGCCACCTTAATAGGCAAAGGAAATATATTTCATATCAAAATGTTCGCAGAAAAAAAATAGAATAGCAAGAAAAGATGCGACATACCTTTAAACTGTGCTCTTAAGTGTACGTCCACTATATTTCCTATTAATCAGAATCCAGTGCTTCTATTCTTGACAAGTACTCCTCAGATGTGTTAGAAGATTCAGACCCCAGATTGATGATGAAGGGTGATGTTGCAGCAGCGTCTTCGTAATTGTCTATCAGTGCCTCGTTCTCCATATACTGACGTTCTACCTTTTCTACATGACGACATACTGAAAACCATTCTTCGGAGTAACATTGTTAAATTTTTCTTCTGCAATTTTCATAATTTCGTCCAATTTGAACGTCACATTATGTGATGCCACCCAGTTCTTTACCAGTGCCCAAATTTTTTCTATATGATTTAATTCTGGATGGTAAGGGAGAAGCCTCAAAACGCAACGCCAATGTTCATTCATTAATGAGTCTACTTTGTACGTTACGTGTTTTGGTTAGTGGAATTTTAAATACAATTCATACAATTCTGGTTTTGTCATATCAGGGGCGAAATTGACGCCTCTTTCCTGTAACCAACGCTGCATATCCTTTTTCAATGAGTCTTGAGTAGGGGCAGGGTTTATTTGAGCGTTATGATATGATGCATTGTCAAGAACGATCACAGAACTTGGGGGGAGATTTGGAATTAATTTTTCGCGAAGCCATTGTGTTCATTTCATCGTGATAGTCTCCCGATTTGGTGTTAGATTTGAACGTGAGCAAATCGTTTGGAACGAAGCCATTCTTGCTTCCTGCATGCACTATTATAACACGTCGTCCTTTAGACAAAGGCATTCGAAGACTTTTCTCGGAATCGTCCGACCAAGAATACGACGCGGTGATTCTGAGTAGAACTTATGGCTAAGTACGAGACAGCAAAAATGAATTTGAAACTCTTTATCTTGTGGGCTAAGCTATTAGCTTTACTTTTACGAAACGTATCACTTCTGGAATCAATCACTGGCGAAGGGTCGTAAGGGGCCTTGAATTCCAGCCTACCCATTTACTTTCAGAAATTATAATTTATAATTAATTCATTTCTAATTACGCGTTAGAACGACTCTACATAAGGCCTATGTTGTTTAGTCTACCTATACTGAAACAAACTCTGCTGGTAAAATTTCGTCTTTAATTATATTGTTCAAAACACATGACAAGCATTCAATCAAGTTATTTTGTGTGTCACCTAATTCTGCTTTAAAAGCAGAATCATACTTAAATTTTTTCATACGCTGCTCTTTATATGTCAACAACCCGAAATATTTTTTTGTACCAATGCATGCAGAATTCTCTTGCACTCTGCTCTATTTTCAACACAGGCGTTGGTCTTCGTCCCTTAATAACATTAATTTTCAAAAGACTACTGACATAGAAGATTCTTTAATAGAAACAACGTAACGGAATAAAGGGGCGTTAGTTTGCGATAATAGGCGTAGCACCTTTTGAATTGCTTGTCCCAGCTTCTGCGTTGCGTTAGAGTCCGCCAAATTAAGCAAAGTTGGTACGGAATCGGGCCCTACGTTCACTTGTTCTATATTTGTTTGACATATCGAATCCAAATCGAAGGTCTCGAGAGAAACGCTTTATCTAAAAACGACAGTCGATAAGCGCTGAGACTTGTCTCTTACGCAGGTAATAACCAACACGTTCTCTCGCGGGATTTTCATAGTAGCTTGGCTGTAGTTCTTCTACCGCCTGAGACACTGCTCAGTGAGCGTCCCAGCAGTGGTGCTAAGCACGATTTCTTTATGAAAGAATATTTTTTAACTTAGAAAACTAACATACATTCTGTGCAAGAGAAACGAATTAATTATAAATTATAATTTCTGAAAGTAAATGGGTAGGGCGGACCTCAAGGGCTCTTACCACCGTTCGCCACTGATTGATTCCAGAAGTGATACGTTTCGTAAAAGTAAAGCTAATAGTCTAGCCCACAAGATTAAGAGTTTCAAATTTATTTTTGCTATCTCGTATTAGATTGGGCCGGGGGGCCAAGCCCCCTTGCTCAAAATCTTGGCCCTCCTAGCGCCCCCCCCACAGAGTGAGACTGCTCTAGGTCGACAAGCGGTGAGTTAATAGTGGCCGCAAGTTAAACTTCTACCGAAACATATCTCGACAACAAAGTTACCAATTGCAGAATATCGTATGTTGCAATAGTCTGCGGTCCGAACAAAAATCGTGAGGCTCCTTTTTTGTGATGTGGCGTCCAGAGCACTGCACTCCATCTTAATCTACTTCTCTGCCCACTGCATTCTGCACTAAAATCATTCAGTTTTGCTTCTCCATAATTCAGCACGGCATGCTAATAAATGTATTATTTTCTACAGTATTATTGTGGCACACTTGGCCTCCCATCATATTATGTTTGATCCTCATTATATGTTATTTTTCACCCTTCAATCACCTCTCTGTATGTATGTGTACTCAATAAATGAATAAATATTAAATATGTACAACTCTTGGACACACCACATTAAAGTGCAATCAACTTTTCTACCTATGAAGCACTTACCCGAAGAAAGGGCAAAACCCTTTAAACGGGACGACGGACAAAAAGCTTAAGTGTTCATCTTCTGGGTCGATAGCAATATTGACTGTATCAACTGTGACGTACCAAACGTCAGAACAGTTGTCTTTTGAGAAACCTTTTCCCACTTCCTGGTCGAAGAAGCTTCATACTGTGTGTAACCGCTGAAAGACTCATCAAGCCCACCTCAGCTGATACCAACGCAGTTGCCAAGCGTCTTCAGGCCCACCTAGACCACTATCCGAACGGGTGGTCTTCATATTACCTTACTTTACCTAGTACATCTGGCGGCTTCATAAGCTTGAGTAATGAATCCTGGACCGGGTCAAGGGCATCCCGAATTACCACACCAAGTTGTTCAGGGCCCCTCTATTCCATCAGCGAAAGGGCATAAGCGGAAGTATCTGCATGAAGTCAATTCGAATACTACAGGAACTTCAAATTTGCCATCCAATGCATCCCCTCCTATAAGTACTGACCAAATCAAGCAAGCTTCAAAAGGTCCTCAAACATTGAGTGAATATTCTTCTTCTAATGAGCTCATGGACGCAGACTTCCCACCGCTCAAGTCATCTCCTAAACCACCAATTTATGACTTCCTTCTAACGAACTATGCTGCTACATACCAGGATCTTCGTCAGCTATATTTATGAATTTTGAAATACGTTCCTAGAACTAACATCAAACAACTCATCCATACCAAGAATGGTATCATTATCCGCTTGCCAGATCCAAATCTAGCTTCTACCATTCGTAATAATTACTCTTATGAAATTTTCGGACCATCAGCTGATCTCAAGAAACTAACTCCCAAACAAGCAAATCAACCTCCACCTCCTCGTAAACCGCCGGCACTTTCTGTTGTCATACGAGGCCTCGACCCACAATTCAGCGATGAGGAAATCGCCAAAGAATTACAGCTAGAAGGACATTCAATAATAAAGTGCATTCATATTAAGAACGCAAGTGGTTCTACCTATATGGTACGGGTTCTTACGAATTCCCAAGACACGATAGACAATCTTCTTAGCGATGGTGCTTATATCTATTTAAAACGTCATAGAGTTGAACAATCCCGCTCCTCGCCACCTCTGCCTGTTCGATGCGATCGCTGTCAGTCATATAATTCACATTCTACGTCTGGGTGTAAAAATGAATTAAAGTGCGGCTTCTGTTCAGGACCTCACTCAACGAAGGCCTGTACGAATCTCCAAAACCCTCCTAAATGCTCGACTTGTAACGCGCAGCATCCCACTTACAGTTATAAGTGTAAGGCGAAACCGGGAGCAGAACCTCTTAAACCCGAACTCATTGTACCTATTCGTCCGCATGAATCGCCAGACAATACCCCTGCTCCAGCTTCAGCTTCTCAACCTCTCACGATCAATCAATTTCTCACATTTCTCACAGTCTCTTTACAAAACATCCATCCATTTCTCAGACAACATATCCTTCAGCAAATTCATCTCGCAGCCAAAACCATCTTCCACATTAATTTCACTGGCACATACTCTGGCAACTATGTTCATTTTCATTCAACTCCTTATAAAACTGCCGTTTAACACCTTGCTACACCCACTGCTTATCACTGTGATTATGGCCATTAATTTCTTATTTCTAAATATTCGTTCATTAGCTAAACATAAACCCTTGTTTGAACAACTGCTCTTGGAGGAACACATTCTTTGCTTCTTACTAAATGAAACCTATCTTAATACTGCCTCGCTCTGCAAAATTCCCTCATACCATCTACTCCGTCAAGACTGCCTCCTGCCATCACGTCGCGCCAACGGCGGGGTAGCTATCGGATTTCCTCCTTCAGTTCCCCATAGACTCCATAGCTCTGGGATACAATCTTTGCCTGAACATCTGATCACTACTTTATATTTTCCACAATGTTATGTAACAGTAGCCACCATATACATCCGACCTGGACGTCGCATTCCTTTGCAGTTCTTCCAGTTAATTTCGGACTCCTTTCGCAACTATGTTATCATGGCTGACATCAACTTCCACAGTCGCTCTGACAGACAAAAATCTCACTTTCGAACATATATCCAAACCCATACTACTGGCTTATCCATCACCTTCCAAAACCTACCCAACCTACCAGTAACACTACAACCGATATCGTTATTAGTTCATCCAGCTTACTCTCCCAGATGCAAGTGGCTGTCCTTGATCCCATGGGCAGCGACCACGTGCCCATAACACTTACCATTACTGCAAACGGCCAGCATCATCTAGTTCCTTCCGCCATGCCTCCCAGACTCATACTTCGTTACGACAATGCGGATTGGCCGAACTATCGATCTTATCTCACCACTCACTTAGAAAACATCGCTGCTCCCACCACTGAACAAGATCTATACGACACTCTCCACACGATCACCCAAAGCATCCATCAAGCCTCCTCTAAATATATACCGCAGACGTCTCTTCATGCCTACAAACCGACATTACCGCCTTAATATTTGCCTCTGATTCGTCCCTCGCGACAATTCTATAGGGACTACAAACGTGCCGGTAATCTGGAATCGCTTCGATTATCTCGTCAATACAAACAAACTGTTCATAATTACATTGTAGCGTACAATAAACGAACCTGGATCAAAACCTGTAATAACTTCGCAGAAAACATGCATCCCACAAAATTCTGGAAGCGGTTTAATCGACTAACTGGTAAATCTTCTAGCACTACTTATCCGTTACTTGAGAATAACACTCCTATCCTTACTGATATCGAGAAAGCCGATTCATTTGCACATTATCATCAGGATATTTTCACCCCACTCCCACCTGCCGCACCGAATCGTCTCCATCCTGCTGATCATCTTAATTTTCATGCCCCTGCTTTGCAACCAAATCTCAATCACACTCTCCTACCCAATTCACCTCTCACCGTTCCCATCACAGATGCTAAAATTCATAACACCCTTGCTCGTAAACGCAATATAGCTCCTGAAATTCATACTATCACTTATCGACATATTAAAGAGGGTCCTTATGTTCTACTTTATTTACTCTCCCTAATTTTCACTTTTGCTCTCCGCACAGGATTTATTCCTGCCGACTGGAAGACTTCTAAAACCTTAATGTTTCTGAAACCCGGTAATACAACATCATCTGTTTCATCCTACCGCCCTATACAACTTACTCTAGTCTTCAGCAAAATCCTTGAGCGGATACTAGTCTCCCGCCTTCATATTCATCTCACTACTCATGACTCCATCCCCATTCATCAAGCAGGCTTTAGACCATCCTTCAGTATTAATGATCAACTTCTTCGTCTCACTACACATATCACTAATCATTACAATCTCTGGAAACCTTCTTGTCTTGTGCTCTTTGATTTAGAAAAAGCATTCGATGAAGTTTGGCACATAGGCCTCCTATATAATCTTTCCTTCTTTCGCCTTTCCTATTGCTATATTCGCTTCATCTTTCACTTTCTTTTTTGTCGCTTGACATATGTCTCCATTAACAATCATCTCTCGCATCATGTCTTCATTAATTCAAGTGTTCCACAAGGTTCCGCCCTTTCACTTTTACTCTATCTCTTATACGTGGCGGACTTCCCTCGCCTTCCCTCAAATGTTAGTCTCTTTCAATACGCTGATGACACAGTATTCCTAGCCACTGGTACCACCATTCTTCAGATCAACCATACTCTCCAACAGGTCATAAATTCTTTCTACTCCTGGTGTGAACACTGGCGTCTCAAAATCAATACAGATAAAACTCAGGCAATTGTTTTTCTTCCTCCACGTACCCGCAGCCGTATCCATCGTAACCCCACCAGGCTCCACGTCCAAATCGATAATTCAACTATATCTACAAGTAAAACAGTTACATATCTCGGCATAACCTTCGATTCCCAGCTGAAATGGAATGCTCATCTTAAACGCATTACCACCAAAGCCACAAACCGCTTTAACCTCCTCCGCCGCCTCATAGGTACCACTTGGGGACTCCAAGCAACTACCGTCTTAAACACCTACAAAGTATTCATGCGTCCTATCTTGACGTATGAGTATACAGCTTGGGTCGATGCACCAACTTCCTTTTACAAACGCTTACTCATTTTAGAACGCCATGCACTACGTCTTGCTTACCTATCAGGCTTCCTAGTCCTACACGAGACATATATGCTCGGAACCCCTTCGCCAACCTTCTGTAGCACCTTGAAGACTTGCGACTTCGCTATATAACGAAGCGGTTCCCGACTCACCAACCTATGCTATTCCACACCATGCATCGTGATGCTACTTTCCGCAAGACCTCTGCTCTCTTACGCCATACACTGTTATCTATATTATTCACTCTTTACCATTACACTCTACCGCCCAATAGTCCATTCCTACCCATCATCGAAGATTACATCACCGACTTGCACTCACCTTACATTCTTCCATCATATGTCGCACAGTAATCCTTCCGTCCTAACAGGGCTCCACATGTCTCCATTATATCCAGAGCAGCCCCTGGATAAGAAGATAACCTGCATTCGTCCGACTAACATTTCCCACATGTTGTATCGTCAATCGCACCTCACTCTCATCTCATCACATGATCATCATTTTCTATAGTATCGCTCATACATATATTAATTTGTATTGTATATATTAATTTGTATTGTATATATTAATTTGTTTTGTATATATTAATTTGTATTGTATATATTAATTTGTGTTTTATATCTTACTTCGTATTGTAATACTTCTCCTCAAATCCTGGCTCACTTTACGCTCCTAATGATTATGGTCAAAAGGCCATAATGACCATTATTGATTTGGATTTATGGAAATAAATATAAAAAAATTAATAAAACCCTCTATTAACCAACCACATGTACTGTAACGTGCCCAACTTCCTTCACTTCCTCATTCCGAATGAAGGGTGTAACCCATTGGGCGGGCGCTTGCCTCGGCTAGCAAAAAAAAAAAAAAAAAAAAAAAAAAAAAAAAGACAGATAATCACTTCAGAGATTTCTAACATTTTAAATTTTTTGGGGGGGGGTAGGAATGTTGGTTGTAGTCATTTCGGTGATTCCCAACCTTTCTAAAAGGAAGTAAGTTAAATATTATGGAAAGGAAATTCTAAATTTATAACGACTTAGAATTCCACTAATAATATTCTTATTAAAGGCCATAATGAGTCATACGCTAACTTGAAATCAATCTCCATTATGAAATTTTAAACAGGCATTCTATTTTTCTAATCAGAAAAGTTAATGCTACTGAAGAAATGGTTTTTAGAGTGTCTAACAGTCAAGAATAAAACGCAAGGAAATAAGAAATGAAACACCTTTTGATTTTTTCTCTTAAGTACGTTAATTCATGCAATGTAGGGCTAATATCGAAAAAGGAAGTAGTAGTAGATTCCTTCTATTTGCGGTTTCAGTAAACCTATTAGATTGGAGACTTAGTATATTCTTGGGATGCTTAATTCCTCACGTAAAACTGCTTCCCTTTATCTATTACCTATTTCATACTCCCTTTATTTATTACTTATTTCACTCTACAGCAATCACCATTAAAACTGGAAGTAATTAATTTCAGCCAGTTTCAGTAAAGAGGTCAGAGTAGAGATGGAATATATTCGTCGAATGCTTAACTGAAACCAGAAATCAGCTTCTGGCTATCTGTTACTGTTTTTGCTCAATAGGCATCAATGTTAAAATAATAATTGATTGATTTCTACCGCTGCCTGCAGTGCTATCAACTTTAGCGACAAATCGAAAAATCTAGGGGTTTTGGAGAGAGAAACACCGACAATTTTATTTTCTTTGCAAAAAAACTAATGAATTTCGAAGTATTGTTTGGACGTTAAATGTTCTTTGATGGTTTTTCGTTTTCTTTTTATAAAATTCCATATTACTAAATGAGCGATTGCTAAGAAATTATTAAATATAAAATGAAATCTTTTAGTTTAACGTCCCACGCTTACCCTCTTCAGGCTACAGGAGACGAATGATTAAGGAAAGTGATTGGTGGAATGAAAAATGTGAGAGAAAACCTGCGGATACAATGTTGCTCACCACAGACTTGTTTGGCCGGTGATAGAACCAATAGCCCCACGCACCTGAGGTAAGTCCTCTACCACGGCTTTACAGTGAACCTGTTAAAAAGTGAATATAACGTATGTGAATGATTATGTGAATGCCACGCGCATAATTCGGGAATGACCTGTGTAGTTTATGACATCGCCACCTGTGTACAGCATCTGATACAAATTCTGGAATTCTACTGGTGCTTCTTACAACTGACAACACAACCTCCAGGGTACGATAATGGTGTATCAGGGTAATTAACACTTGACAGTTCGGGACAGGGCGGAAAGCAAATTATTTGTGGATGGTTACTGTGTGTTCGTTTTCCAATCAGAAGAAGAAACTAGGACAGTGGTGGGCAAACTTTCGTAGATGACGGCCAAAGGGAAAGGAAAATCTTAGGCGGTCAGTATAATTTATGAAAATAAGAATGGCACATTTGATGTAACTCTTGTAATGTAAACCCTATTCATAACTGAAGTTTTTCATAAACTGGAACAAACTTGATTGATTTAATTTCCAGTTTCTACCCTTTCACTAGCTAGGCTATATGACACGCGGATCTACAGCTTAACGAGGGATTGGAACTATATAAGCTCCCGCCGGGAATAAAACCCAGGTTTCCCACGACAAAGGCACTTACGTTAAAAGCTTAGCTAGGAGGGAGCATTGGTTCGAACTTGGATGCACTAATTCTCAGAAATGAAGTTAAATGCTTATCTGCTGGTTTGTTTCTAATACAACTCTTTCGAAGAAACCCCTTTCTTTTCTTTATTCGTCAGATTAGGAATCATATCGAGAGTCATTCAGAGAAGTGCTTGTGACCCGCGAGTCATAGTTTGCTCGTTACTGAACTAGGGCATTTCTAATTATATCTAATTGCAGTGTGCACTGTACTACATAGTGCTGAGTAATTGACAAATTGACGTGACTAAAGTGTGCAATCTGTACGTTTTTTATTACCCTTAAAAGTGCTGTTTTCTTTTTTAAAAAAGGAATAGGTTGAGGTGAAGAAGGAGAAGTATGGAGGAGGAGACATTATTTGTTTGCAAATATGAATATGAGTTTATGAATATCA
Source organism: Thermobia domestica (assembly GCF_964235325.1). Lineage (NCBI taxonomy): Eukaryota > Metazoa > Arthropoda > Insecta > Zygentoma > Lepismatidae > Thermobia > Thermobia domestica. Next base: position 335,711,091 of record NC_137456.1, read on the forward strand.
GTTGTTTTTATTCTTAATGATTATGTTTACTTTATGTTTACTTATGCATGTTTACTTTATGTTGTTTCGCAAAAGAGAGAAAGAAAGGAAAATTTCATTTTTAGGCGGGTAAAAAGAAATAATAACTGTTTCAGTGATCTCAGAACCTAATTAGCGACATTTTATCAACAAAAGTTGGCAATAGTGTCGTCTGATTTCAGTATTACCTCCATCAAACAACTTGATTCACAACTTTGAGTTTTCTCGTGGCTTAACGGTTAGTGTACATGCCCTTGTCCTGGGAGACCCGGGTTCGATTCTAGGCGAGATCTCATATACTTCGATTTCACGTTAAGTTGTGGATTCACGTCTCATATAGCCTCGCTGGTGAAAGGGACGCTCAACTTATAAACTCAGATCGATTACCAACTTTTGATCATCTGTATTCTGAGAAAATTTTGTGTTGATCCAGAAGATTGTTCTGGAGATTTTTTGTCTCCTGGATGCAGACGGACAGGGAGAATATGTGAAGAAGCTTTGCTAAACGAAACTCCTAAATAAAAGAAATAATAAATAAAACAAAGAAATAAAATACCAAGGAGGAACTATCAACTTCCGGAATGTTCCACACAAAATGTGTTCAGAACGAAGTTTTTCTAGAACTATCAGGCTCAGTATAAGGTGCTGGCAGAAAGGAGGTGTAGCCACAGCATTTCTATCAACAAACCATAATTGTTCTCGATTAAGAAAACACTCACAAACTGTTTCACATTCGTAGAAAGTCAAATAATCTTATTTTTGTATATTATTATTATTATCTTGTATTTAGTATGACACGGGAAATTCAGAAACCATATGCTACTTTTTGTTCTACAAATGGAGTTATATTACTTTAAAGATTGACATCACAATACCGAATGTACTAAGTTGGTGAAGGCCGTCTGGGAACAAGTCAGGGAAGGGGCACATTCCTGGACAACCTGCACCAAGATCTACCTATTATAGACTTTATTTCTCTGTGATAGAATGGAAAATAAACAAAATGTACTTAAAAAGTGCGTACGAGTTAATAAATGAAACACATCTAGGCTATTTCAATAAAAGATTGCATATATAAAAGTCTATAAATAATTAATAATGTTTTGTACATCACCTCTATAAACTTCGACCATCACTGTTAAAGTATTTATGAAATTATTTAATGTAAGAAAATAAGAAAAAAAATAGATTAAAAATTGTGTGCAATGTTTGAAACAAATGATATTTATTGAACTTCAAAAAATCGCATAATATTAATAATTTATAATTGAGTCACATTGTCGTTTCATTTTAATTGAGTTTTCTTGGTTTTCCCTTGGAATTTCTCTCAGAATTCTATCTAAATTCAAATCCCTAAAAATTTGCGATCCAATGGACAAAACTGCCAAACTGGTCAAAGTTTTTTTTTTTTTTTTTTTTGTGAATTGATGTTCTGAATTAAGTTTTTTTATCCCTTTCAAAACGGAAGAAAGTTGCTTTCTACAAGTGCCACATTCACTAGAATTGTGAATAAGCATGTTTTACAATACTTCTTGTGTGTATTTGCCAACCGAGAGTAGAATAGACACCAGTGTGGGGCCCGAGTCGAAGCAAGAGGTCTAAGTCTGTCCCCACATCACAGTTGGATCTAGAAGAATTCTGAGTATTGCATTGTACGTAAAAGAAGCAGGAAAAAAGGAAAAGAGCATAAAAAGTATTCAACTTGAGTTCTCGTTGAGAAGTACGTTGAGAAGAATGGGAAAACTTGGGTAACTGGAACTACAAACCAATATAAAACATTAGGAATGAAAGGAGTAAAACGTTATAATTTAAAACTTGTAATAGAAAAGTGTTAGCAGATTGTTCGAGAAGAAATTATACCGAGTGAAGTGCGATGAAAGGAAAACAAAGATGGCAGAGAAATATATAATTAATAGGTAGTGTTAATGATATCCGTGAAACGTGGGTTCTCTCCACCACAGCATGGCGCGTTCTCAGATTAGGGATTAGGGAGAACGTCTCTAGATACAGAGGTTAGCTGCGAATATACTTGAAAGCAGTTGGGGACAGACGACCAAGAGTGGTCCTCCAGCTTCGCGTTTGGCATGACGCTAAGCACCTCATTCTGTAGAAATGGCAGTTGTTCATAAAGATACACAAAAGCTTCGGACGGAGACTTATAACTTGGCACGATTAGTGATGGGTAAATTCCCGGTAAGATATTTTTCGGGAATGTTCCCGGGAAGATTCCCAAAATTTGGAATCTTCCGGGAATTTATATACAATCACAAAGAATATATACAATACATTCTATTACTATATAATGATTTCAGAATTGTTTCTTTTTATCACAGTATATTATTACTGTTGTCTCCAAAGGATTCTTTAAAATGTATATTTTGAACGGTATTATGTTATTTTATTAATATTTTATTATATTTAGAGAATACGCATAATTGTATATTTACTTACAATATACAAGTTAATGTGTGGAAAAGAATGGTATAGTAAGTCCACATACTATTACACCGCTAAACAGATTAAATTTATATGTAAGTGGATTTTCTAAACTTGACTCTACTACTAATATTATAAACATATTAAATTTTTAAATGTTATAAACAAATTAGGTTGGGTAACTGCCAGAAGACACATGTCTTTCTATTTTATCAACATTTACGCATACATATTTATGTTCAAAATATTTGCAAGATACTGACTTATCTTTATAATTTTGCACGTAACATTGCCACATACGATCTTTCGTTCTACCTATTTCTCGAAATTCGATGCGTTAATTCACATGTAAAAGAAGTCCCAGCACCTCTTCAGAAACTCGAGTCGTAGATAGGAGACAGGCCTACGTCTATTACTTGCGATGGTTCAGGGTGTATTTCTACTTCATCTCTATTTCTACATTATCTGTACATTACGTTACAAACTGGTTCCTTTTCATCATTTATAAATTAGTACTTTGATACTTTTTAGTGCAAATGGAAATGGAACTTAAAAATCATATTGTTAGTTATATAAAGTACAGTCAACGAATTTTATTTTTTAAACCTCTAATTTGTTTAACACCTAGAAGCAAATCATAATAAATGAAAATAAAGTAATTAGTCATATCTTTCTTATAATTTGGAAGATAAAGTAAAGAAATGGAAACAAATTTATTCCCGGGAATTTATACGCCAGGGAAAACCCCCGGGAATGTTCCCATTTTTTATTTTCCTTCCCACCAGTGGCGGATCTGTAAGGTAAAGGCTGGAAGGACCGGCTAGTACCCACACAATGATAGGTATATCGTATCATAAACTTTCAAAAATATATTAAAAAAAACTAACAGCACAGGATGTGCTAGGCACGTGCCATTTAGGTGTCCCAGCTAGTTTTAGATACCCGACACTTGGCACATATGATATTCATGTGTTAACTATTTACTTCAGCTACCTACAGGTGTAGGTGTTTGTTACACCTAATTGATATTTGCAACTATGTGCCACAAATATATCATTTATATACATGGTTTAGTTTCGCACTCTAACAGTGATTTGTTTTTGTCTTCACTTAGGACATGCATCTCTCATGTTCTAGGTACGTCCTTTAGGTACATACTATTATGTATAATAATATAAATATTATATAAAGTATCTATATTATGTATATTCTGGAATTGGAGATTCTATTCTCCGCTGAAGAAGAATAAATAAATAAACTTTATTAGAGGGAAACTGTCACCGATCATTTGAAAGTGAATATGGAAGAACCATGAATAAATTAAATAGACACTCGTCATTTTGTTATAAAATTACATGGCGAGTGGATTTTATCTGATCTCAAACGGTTATCGTCGAATATACGCGGCTAAAGGAGCACTCTGATTAGCCCAATTCAAATGACCACAAAAAAGTTTTCCCTCTACAAGCGACATTGGGTTCTTCGCCTCCGTGGCCAAGTCGGTAGAGCACGTGGCCAGTAATCCTAAGATTGGCGGTTCGCACCCCTCCTAGGGTAGCCCTACAGCTCTTTTTACTTGTTCTAAGTGTTCTTTAGACTCACCTTAATGTAAACACATTACGCATATAGGCGATTTAACATATTTTTGGGCAATAATTTTGTGGTTCATTGACGTTTACGGGATGGGGAACATAAGTAGAACATACTAAGCACATTCCCCAGATATGTCAGACTTGTGCCTAGAGGCAGACATAGACTGTGACTGAGACTTGCCATCCCTGTGATTTCTCTCTCAGAGGTACACTCATATCCAAAGTGATTGTCGCTTATCTATAACTGTCTTCTTGTAACAATATAATATGTTAATGATTTTGCAGGGTACTTTTAATACTGATACTATGTATATAATCGGGAAATGTATATTTGTGGCAAATTTCATAGCAAAAGAGTTATAAATACGAAAATTAGAATGAGTAAAACAAAATGTTGATAAAAGGACAAGAAAGTTTTATTTTCGTTCCATTGTTCTTCTTTACTGCTCTTTTGACATGACATTTGCGACACACATATTTTTGGCGATTATACACATACTAACAATATAAGAAACATCGGGCGAATTCGTTAGCAAATTATATTGCTACAACAACATATTTATAGACATGCGACAATAATTTTGGACATGAGTGTACATAAGGCACATACTGGACACATTCGCAGGTACGTGAGGGAACATGAAAGGCATATGCCTGCTATGTGATTGTGCTGCTAGGTTAATAGCTTAACTTATTTTGTCACTGAAAAAACTGGGGGGACCTAGAAACAGGAATCCAAAGTAGAGAACGGGTTCAGTTGGCTAAAAAAAGAAGTCAAAATGGAAATCTTTTCTGAACGCGGCATTGAATATCGGGGTTCCATAGACCACAGTGTTAGCTAGTTAGTTCAGTTAGTATTAATGATATAATCCCTACCTCAAGACGAAGATCCATAAGAATTATATAGGATGGAAACTTGTTAATAAATGGAAGCTTGTTAATAACTGCACATAATAAATGGAAGTTTTCTATTATAGTAGTCGCGCCGAGTCGCGATGCTTGACCTAGATCTGCCGATATCACCACCCAATAGAACGCGAGGGTGTGTTCCGGTTGTCAACCCCCACTCATCAAATTTTGTCAGTGCCGTCTCTCGCGCTAGACGGAAGACATCTTCCGAGAGTACAGAGTTGTAGGATTGGCGCCAAGTTTAGTTTTCTTAATTGCTTATGGTTGCGTTATATTTTTTGTTACTATTCGTGTTATTATTACCATTTTAGAACAATAGTAACAGTTGTTATTTTGTGCAATGTTATTATTGGCAATTTTAAGTGTTTTCGTGGGCCTCTGTGTATATGTGATATACGTGTATACTATTATACGCGAACTTGTTATTGGATTCGTTTATTCCCTCTTTCACCTTGTGTTCGTGTTCTGTTCTCGAGATATGCAATACAAGTGACATTAGATACAATACGAAGGTAATTCACAAGCAAAGGAGATATATTATATATAGTATTCTTCAGTTTTTAAAAAGAAGCCAAAATAGAAGCTTGTCTAATCAGCATAAACAAAGTGAAGGACAGACCTGCAAAAGCTATTGGGGTAAGCAGGAGCTCTGTTCAACTCATGGCAGGAGAGACAGAGGGTGCACAAGCTTCAGCAGGTGAAACATCCTTTCTTTCTCCAGGAGTTTCTCTAATCAGCATAAACAAAGTGAAGGAGAGAACTGCAGAAGCTTGTGGGGTAAGCAGGAGCTCTGTTCAACTCATAACTGGAGAGTAAAGGAAGCACAAGCTTCAGCAGGTGAAATGTCCTTATGGTTAGTTAGTTAGTTTTGTTAATGTTAATGATATAATCCCTGCATCCAGACGAAGATCTAAGGATCATATTACTTTATATGGAAAGTTCAATAAATGCAGCAAGTGACCTAACAATAATGGAGGAAACCGTAACTAATAGTACTGATAGAGATAGAAATGGTATAATAACAGCTTTGAATTCAAGTAGCTTTCAATTTATCTAACGATTTTCATGTAAATTTAGCTCGCGAATACCTACATTCTTTGTTCTACTTCTCCCACTTAATTTTTACATGGACGCCCATGACATAAAAAAAAACTTTAAAATCTGTTTGAACTGACCCCAGTAGCACAGTTGATGGGCCGTTGTCGATCAACATGGGAATTTTTGGTGGGATCGATGTCGCTGTCGATGACGATCGATGCAGAATGGCAAACATTTTTTCGACATTGGCCAATATCGGCAAATCTATGTCGATCGACATCGGCGTCGATGTTGATCTATGTGGGTCCCATGTGGATTCTTCCAGATCAATGTTGGCCCCACATTAATCCATGTAGCCCCATCTAGATCTGCCTTATATCAACATAATCGATCTTGGTCCCTGGTTGAACAATACCGGCCTATGTGGGATCAATGTCGGCCCATCTAGATCTGCCCCATACCCACATCGTCGTTCGAGCTCCCTAGTTGACCTATGTGGGATCTATGTTGAACCACCCAGATCTTCCCTGAACCCATATCTTCGTTCTAGCTCCCATAGTTGATCGATGTGGATCTATGTGGGATCCATGTCGGCCCATCTAGACCTTCTTTATACCCACATCGTCGTTCTAGCTCCCTGGTTGACCGATGTGAAATCTATGTTGAACCACCCAGATCTTCTCCATACCCACATCGTCGTTCTAGCTCCCATGCTTAATCGATGTAGCTCTATATGTTCCTTGTAAAAAGAACGGAGCTATTCAAATGTATTTGAATCGCCCAGTACTTTTCACAAGGAACATAGAATAGGCGACATTTCTGATCTTCCAGCTTCTATACACAATTGCGAAACGTACGAGCTCAGCCTATTTCTTTTCACACTAAATGATTAAATATGAAAGTTTTATTCAAACCTGAGTGCGGATATGTTCTTTTGTATTGCATGTTGTAGATCTGGGTTGGACCCATATAGAGCTACATCGGTTAACCATGGAAGCTAAAATGACAATGTGGGTATGGGGAAGATCTGGGTGGGAGATCCCACCCACATCGGTAAACCAGATGTGACCATATAATTTTTACAGATTTAACACCAGATGGATATGTCAACATATCAGATTTGAATAGGGCCATGTACTGCATCTCTGGCGCGCGCTACATGCTTGTCTACCATTTTGGATTCAAGTTATGTTTTTCTAATGAAAATAGAAGAAAATGACATCGGATACATCAGACATTTTTTCAAAATGTCACTGGTGCAAGTAGTTTTGCCGCACTTCTATCTATGGCGGATCCAAGAGGGCGGTCGGACATTTAGCGTGTTTCAGAGATGCAGTATTTAGACTAAACAAAACAGTATATAATAAAAACATTTTCAGATTGAAGTATTCACATTTTTATTTTTTTAAAATAATTAAAATAAAATTTACACAAAACATATTCCCTAACTTTTTTTTTTCGTGAACTTCACTCATTGCATAGAGGTATATATTGTACAATTGTTTTGCTGTTTCCAACTTAACGAATGGAAATAAATACTTTTAAACACGTAACTTATTATCATTAATATAGAAACAACATAAAAAATGAGTGAATCTTCTCTTGCATCAACTTAATAGTTACCAAACGTTGACACTGTCTTCACCATTTTATTTCATTCCATATGAAGAGTTCGCAGGAAGGACTATGAAGGGCACGTTTTAAAATGCTCAGAAAATTCTTTCTCAGTACCAAAATGTATAATTAAGATGGTGAAAACACGTCGTAATTCGCTCACGTGTACATTCGCGAGTGGACTACGCCCTATTTTCACCAACTATTTTGCATCTTTTGGTGTGGAGAAAATATTTTTTGAGCATATTCAAAATGTGACCTTCACTGTTCTTAACGCGTACTCTTCATATACATCATTGTTTCCTTCCACTGAAGAAGGAACCAGCTCTTGTTCCGCAACGTGTGGAAACTATTTAGTTTATTCAAAAAAGGGTTCACTGATAAGTGGCCATTTTCCTGACCCTTATGTCAATATATCATATGTATAATAAAATTAAACACGTAAAAATCATATACACTCTACGTCAACGAAAGCCACTGTAAATAAATTTATTTCAAACATCGAATTTTTCCGCTACACATCCCGACTAGGGAAACTAATATATAATCAAAGAAACTATGCAGATAATATTTATCTTTCTACTTAACCTGAAATAATTTAGAGAAAATTTAGGAAGTTCTTTTCTTCTGTAAATTATTAGTTTCCCATAAATTTTAACTTCTCAAAAGTTTTTTTTTTTAAATCCCACTGTAAAATATCCGTTAATTCGCACACTGGTCTGTAGTGTGGACTCATCCCTTACACTTACACAGACAGCACGGAAGTTCGGAAAGCTCATTATATTCAGTAAAATATGGATGCCACTATAAAGTTTTAATTTGGATAGGTTCTTTGCAGTAAAATACAACATAAAACTTATAAAAATGTATCACTAGGAAATATTTCTGCAAATTAGCGAACTGAAAGTTACTGTGATAAATTAAAAAAAAAAAACTATTAATAACGGTTACTTTCATGAAGTTTATAATTCTCTTGTACTTTAACATATTATTGTCTACTATTTTATTTACAATAAGACATTTCGTTCATATAAGTTTGTTTATATCAGACACGCTGCTGAGGGTTGATCACAACTAGCCGCGGGACCGATCACCCCACGGCTTTCCCTTCGGGGTGACTCTGCAAGGTGAATTCAAGTGGTCCTTGGACTCTTGCGGGTTCCCCGCGAAACGACTGTGCATCTTCCCCTAAGTCTTGAGCCTGTTCTCTTCTCCGATTACATCTGTAGCCATCCCAATCTCGCGAACCACTTAAGACTTTCCCAATCCGTCGGACAATGTCGCTAGTTTGTATATCAGGAAATCGGAGTTGTACTGCTCCTGAAGAAGAAAAAATTGTAAAAACTCAATGCAATAATACTGTATCACCAGAAGGGACTACACATTTAAATAGCAAATGTCATCATTGAGAAATAACAGATTAATTTTGAAGTTACATAAATAAAATTCGAACGAAAATATAACTTTCTCCTAAAATACAAAGAAACCTTTTATACATTGCACAAAAAACATCCATTGTACGCATGAGCGCATTATTACGTGCCCGAAAGGCTAATCTAACAGGACATTGTCGTTCGGTGTCAAACAGAGGAAGTAGGGAGTGGAAAACGATATGTGGATGGCTCAGAATATCCACTCGTTTCAAGTCAAAAATTAAAAATTTACTTGCACGGTGCGATTAACAGAAAATTACAACTTCTTTCAGAGGCAAAAACAAGGAAAGCAATGATTTTATTTACCTGCGAATAACAGCGTTACCAATGCGTTAAAATGTCTACAAATGCCAAAAAACTCTAATTTTCTTAGTTTCATTTTTCTAGATTAACACATATTGGTCTCTGAACCCTCGATATATGACAGAAAAAAAATCTCCAAACACGAACTGCAGTAATAGAAACTGATGAATGAATATGACAAGGAACGCGTATAGCATAGCAGATACGGATCCATATGAAAGGAGAGTATCTAACGTATTATTGAATTATGTTTTGTCCTCTAGAATGACCTTTTACTCTGATGGTGATTCAAATTTTTTTTCATATTCCTGTAGTAAAATGATCACAACGAACAATAACACTTCCAATTCCCTTACTACATATTGTTAAGGAATTCGATTCGATCCGAAGAGGAACTTGTCCTCGTAACTCTGGTATTGTTTGGGAGATATTACCGCAAGCTTTACTTTTACTAGGATAATGCGAGAATGGCACCTAAACAAAGGATTTCACTGGTAGTAATCCCCCTCCAAGATTCCTAAAAATATATACTAAAAAACGCCATACATCCGAAAGATGAAATTAGACTCTAGTATATATATATAACAAAATTCTTTAGGAACTCAGATCCTACACAGGCGAATCAGCGACACCATCGCGAATGGGGCTTTTCCTCAGTCTCATCCGTAAACGGCAGAATGTTAGGACCTAAAATTATTAGGGGCCCCGAACTACATCGTGGCGTGAATCTAGTGCACATATCTTGAAGTGAGGTCACTTTACTACCTGTTTAAACCATTCCATATTCGTCGCACGACAAAAATCGAAGGATAAATGTGTTGTTTCGACTTCATTAGACTTTTGTACGACGCATAGAAATTATATTTACAGTAAAACTTCTAACGGACATCTCAAAATAACGGACAGTTTTCAATTTCCTGGCAGAAATACATTGGGTGGAATGTGAAAATTACTTCTGAATAGCTGACATTCTCAATAACGGACGCGGATACTGAAAACTATTCCCCAGCGTCTATGTAGAACTTCCAACTAACGGACAGCCTGAAATAAAACTTTGTTATTTTCTTGAATTTCAAGCAATAATAGGCAGGATCGTTAATGTACCGCGCATTGTTGGATGTGATAATTGAACGCAAATGTCTCCATTTATTTGTTTTCGACATGCATTTAGTTTAGTATCCATTTTCAGCAAAAGTTTATTTAATCTTTGTCTGTTTGCCTTGCTGCAAGTTGTTAATTTCGAAGAGAAAGAGTATTTTGTCCGAACATAATACCATAGGAAAAAAAAACACTGTATTAGCTCATTATTAAACAGAAAGACATTTTGCCTACGTTATGTTGCTTATACGAGTAGTACGTTAAGTTTATACTGTAGATTTTTTTAAAAAATAATTCTTCTGTCAGTGTCGTTCGATCCCTAATCGTAATCAAATGCACAGGAACAGGCTGATTTAAATCATTGTATAACCATGTCGTACGTCGACATGCTGAGATCGAGAATTGCTGAGATCGTATTGCCCGTTTGTCTTACAAGTTCGCTTCCTGCAAAACCGTGACATCATCATAGTCACTGATTCCGCTTACCAAGGTGGAGATGGGTGCTAGAGAACTTCAAAGAAAGTATCCAGGACTTCCCGAATTCCCGAAAGGTGAAGGGACTTCTCAATTATTTGCAAAGCGAAGGCTTGGAGAATCCATGCACCTGTGGAAGTTGCCCTTAAACACTTAATTTTTATGAGAACCCGCGGATGGTTGGAAAGGTTGTAGAAGATGGTACCGGTATTGCCAAACAAGGCATAACTGTAGACATGTCTACGACACGAGGAAACCGTAAACCATCCTACCTTATGATTTTGTTGTTGAAACACGAAGGTGCTATACAGTGAAAGCAAGATTTTCGAACTAGTATTGGATTGCATTATTATTGGTAGTAGTAGTAGTAGTATTTAAGATCCAATATGGACACCTAAATTATAAGTCCTAAGAATTCACAGTCCAAACTGCTAACGCTAGAGAAATAGTTGATTCGATTTTATTTTATTTGAAACTGCATTATTAAGAATACGTCACAATCAGCTTTAGATTAAAAAATAAATAAAATACATAAAAATAAAAAATACGTCATCTCCAATCCAGTTTGGCTGATGTACACTCATGTCCAAAATTATTGTCGCATGTCTATAAATGTTGTTGTAGGAATATAATTTGATAACGCATTCGCCCGGTATTTCTTATAATGCTAGTATGTGTATAATCGGCAAAGACATGTATGTGGCAAACTTCATGTCAAAAGAGCATTAAATAAGAACAATAAAACGAAAATAAAACTTTCTTGTCCATTTAGCAACATTTTGTTTTACTCATTCTAATTTTCGTTTACCTCAAATATACGTTTTCCGATTATACACATAGTATTAAAAGTACCCTGCAAAATCATTATCAAATTATATTCTTACAAGAAGACAGTTATAGATATGCGACAATTATTTTGGACATGAGTGTACATGTACGCAGCAATATATTATAGGCTCATGACATATCTCATAAAAGAAGTCATACCTGTTCTATATAAAAATGTATGTTAAAAGAATGTGCATTGCGTGCGAAAGGACTCTTCAAAGGCACCGAAAAGCCGAAGTGTAAGTCATTGTTGGCTTACCATCACCTTGTAAAATTAATTTTGTATGCATTGCTGAATTTTGAAACATGCATTTTTGCAATAGAACACCAACGACTTCCTTTATGAGATATGAAGCTGCACTCTCTACGTTGGTTGGACAGTGTTTGAATTTTAGGCTTCTGAAATTTATTTTCCCACGCTTTCGACGGCCTGCATCTCCCAACCTATTGATCGGTATGCACATGTCACAAAGCATATTCTTGTTTCCATGTCAGGTACCCACCCCTACATTGTTTGGTACGCATTAATTTAACAACCTGTACATCCGAAAAAGCATCTGGCCACACGAGATCTATTTTTAAAGAATAAAAGTTTTCTTTTTAAACAATACCTGAAGGATATTTACAAATACTTCGTGTCAATACGAACTTAAGAATACCACTCACCAATTTTGAAGCCATCTCTCTGTCTTAAATCTTCTTCTAAATTATGAACCACAGACAAACTGCGTAAAGGGAGCTTGTCAGCTAGCAGGTTTGCATTTTCTATAGATTGCAAAGCTTCTTTACCACTACAGGGAACTTGGTGCAGCTCATATATTTTGGCTTCCATTTTATCAACTTTACATTTGAGATGTTTCATATCTAGCTGGATTCTCTGCAGTAACTGGAATATTTTTTCAACGGCTGAAATATCAAAAGAAAGAAAAAAATACTAAATTAATACAAGACCAAGGAGGCAATGGTACACATTGTTTGAAATATTTTTTATTCTACCTTAAGATCGTGTGTGCCGCAACTACCATTAACAAAAGTCATCTAGGTTCTGACCGGCACATATCTCATATTGACCCTGAATTCGATACCCACAGCAACATACGGGATGAATTTTAAATCACATATTGATAAAGCTTCATAATTAATGCATAAGCAGTTTTATTTTTATTTTTTATTTTTTTTAAAGTCTATTGCAAGAAAATTACTAATTGCTGTTTGAGGGCTTTCCTAATCATTACACCACATTCGGGTCAATTTTATATGTCTGTAGAGCATTTCAAGTGTCCTAATGGAATAAAATAGCCTGCTCGTGTCAATATCTAGGCATTCTACCGTCTTCTGCTGAGAAAGGTTACTGCAAAAACTCCTGTTGCGAGAGAATGCAGTTACATTTGATATTTCAACTTTCAAATTAATGTAGTATAAGAATGATATGCTCCAATGTTTCTCTGCAGAACCTCCGTATATGGAACAATGTCTAAATATCGATACTAGCAGAGTAACGGTTTCAAATGGGGTGCGAGGAATGCTTAACATTCAAAGAACGTTGATCGCGTCTCTGTGGTGTGGCAATTATGACACCTGAACGGAATTTGCCTAATTTGGGTTCGTTTGAATCTCAGCCAGAGCAACAATAAAAACTTAAGTGTGTGTTGGTAAGCAAGCGAAGAAACCAGAAGCGCCACGAGAGGGCATATCGGTGTGTCGACTTGTCTGCTACCTGCCAATTTTGTCTGCTACCTGCGCACAGGCAGTAAGAAAAAACAAATGACTAACAAGACGATGTTTTGTACAAAAATATAAATTTTTCTGTTTCATGGTACAAACTTTATATCGTCAACCCGTCGGTTTAGCATTCAAAAGGTTGGGAGTTTAATCGCTCCTAACATACGCTTGCCCACAAGCCTCCTCTAATATGGAACAGAATAGTTCCAAAGCAACCATTCCAACAGGATGCGCTGCAAAACAAAATGTGATAAAACTAGAATTACAGATTATATGTTCTGAATTTTAAAGCCAAGAAGTACTTCCATTACGAAAGGAACGCCGGATCTAGAAATACTTTCGGAGATCTTAAACACTAAAGGTTTCACTGTAAAAAGTAAATCTTAGTATGATATATATGTTTTAAAATGTAATTAGTACGAAATTTATATTAGTTACACAAAAATCTATTTTTGAGGAAGAGAAGGGTTCGGACCCCCCCTTCCTTCGCACGGCTTGGAACATAACAATTTCAATTTCCAAGCATAAGTTTTACCATAATTTCGTTTTTCATTAACAAAAATTGGTGATAATCTCGGAGACTACTAGGTCAAGGCGGCCACACTAAGTGGTCGGAGAATATCGATGCATTGACTACGTGCTGCCACACTCTCGAGCTAGCAGGGTTCAAAATGTCTCTAAAGAAGCAATATAGTCTTCATTTTGTTTGGTTATTTAATAATGACGACACACGTAAGTAAGCTTAGCAATACAGTTTAATCTTTGGATACTTACTACTGCCAATTCCTAAACGAGCTGATGTGAAGGTACTGTCTGTATCTGCACATGAAGTAGTGGCAACTGACAACGCTGACATTCTGCATGGAGTTTGGATTTGGGAGTGGGATGGTAAAGGTCCATTTGGACTTTTACGATGTGATGCAGACGAGCAACCTCCGTTTGAATTGTGCACCATAGATGATACGTTTACCTCCGCAATTCCTCCTATAGATACTCCAAGCGACTCTGAAAGCAAGTGATGAAATTATACAAACATCCAGTTTTTACTAGACTGTTAGGTACACAATAAGCAGGTGACAACTTATGGTTTTAAAAGCATGTTTAAAATGTTACAATGATTACATCGAGTATTCTATCTGTAGGGGGATGGCTGGAACTTTCTCCTCTCTGTTTCTCGAAATACCTCTCAACCTTGGATATGGTGGAAATAAACCCCACTTTTTTGAGCTATTGATGAATTCATCCCCCTCTCCGGAAATCGCAGAAATCATACACTGATTACATTAACTCACAACGTTAAAAGATACTAACGCTGTTTATCTGCTTGTTTGATCTTGTCCTAAATAGACTCCATATCATAATTAAATGAATATTTAATGTGTACGTTATTTTTTCATTTATTTATTTATTGATGTATACTCATAATAGAGCCAATTTAACGACACAGTTTGCATTACGAGCCCGGTTTTTCTGTAGTTAACAATCATGAGAAGATAGCATTTATCCGATAAAAGGCGAAAGTATTAACAACCTCGTTAAAAAAAGAAGAAAAACAACTAGCAAGCCTTTCATAGAAATAAATTACTTGAGACTAGATCTGAGTCTGAATGATTTGTTACGTAAGACTTGCTTGAACATAGCAAGTAGCCAATTTTGGACTCCAAATTGAAAAACTTGTTTATAAAAATAAACAAACTAGACATCTTATTTTTAGTTGTTAGGGCTTCTCACTCCAAGCTTGTTGTACACATTACAACAACTACTCTGTACATCTAACGAATAAATTGTTTCCAACAGGTTCATAAAACATTGTAGGTTACTTCTATCTGTCTACTATTTCAGCCAGCCTTACTTTTGAATGTTTTTCAGACGAAGTAGCAATAAACTTTCTCCAAAATAGTATATAGTTTCACATTTAAGTAACGTCTGCACTGGCATAGAATACGAAAGAACACTGTTTCTTTCAGGCCTGTTTCCCCCCCCCCCCCGGACGAAATGGTTAAAACGTACTGGAATAGAACCAGCAGAGGGAAATATATGGTTTCAGCCCCTCCGAATACTAAGAGTAACCCCCGGAACATTTTTTTCTGAAACAAACACTGCGAAAGAAGGTGAACTCCCTGGCAATAAAGAATCGCCCACGAAATCTTGATAATTTTAACTTTCACACATTTAAAAAAATATATATATTTTAAACGCGATTCAATACATAGTCCTATGAAACAAATCAGCTACGAGCTAAACTTTTAATTTGCTTTGAAATTACTATCAAGAGAGATATATATGAGGAGACAAGCAGTGTTCTTGAACGAAATTATGAATATAAAATATATTTAGCATAATTACCTTTCCGAATAGGTGCTGGGGGACTTGGAACACTACATTCGTTAAAAGTTTCATATGGTCTTCTCTTAGTTTCTGGATATGAGTCATCATTGTCCTCTTCAGACAAATATCTTTGTGGCTTTCTGCGACATCTTCTTGAATAAATTTCTTCGTCAGAAGAATCACTACTAACGTTTGAAGTCAGTAAAGCTTTGTCAGCCTTTGCTGCAGCTTTTTGAAATGAATCTGAAATGTTAAAAAATGCATATATTCTACAGTTACTGATAAGGGAAAGTAGCTGCGAAATTATTCTTGGCATGAAAACCATACACGAAAGAAAGCAACATGGTTATGGATACCCTCAGTTGTGATTTCTTTGCTAACTGTAAAACAATAAATATTAGAATATCCCAAATAAAACAAATCTGTTTACGAACTAAATACTCTTGTTTATGTAAAGTTATTCACGACTGAAATTCGAGAGTAAGAAAGCCTGTAACAGAACTAAGAATAGAAGGCCTAAGAATACTAGCATTTTTATTTTATTTATTTATTTTTTAACTTTATTTAACGTACCTTTGACATTTTCTGCTCACGATAAGATAGTGCAAGGCTGGATTTGGAGAGAGTTATACAGACCTTGTCTTTAAAGTACTATATTCAGCATTTGCCTGATTTGACTGAGTATAAGATCCCGGAAAAGTCTCTAGCATAGTTAGACACAAACACACACACACACACACACACACACACACACACACACACACAAACACACAAAAAGAAAAAATTCTTCTTATTTCCCTGACTGGAGCTGCTACTTTTCCCTGACTTCTTTATTTTCTTCCATATACTATTTACTTTATTTAACGTTATTTCAAAACACTTTAAGAATCCTACAAGAAACGTCATGGATTTTAAAAGCTAATTTAGTATATAAGGTCCTAACATAAAAAGTTCATTTTAGGTCATACAAATATATATCAACTCATACCTCATACCAACTTGTAATGTAAAGAGGACACCGTTTTTTCTTTTTTCTTCAATAAGACTGTATTGCAGCAATGTATTAAAATGGAAGACATTTTTAAAGCATGTTTGTCACGAAACAACTGGTGACAGGAAGCTATGAATTTAAACAAGCTTACTTTATATGAGTTTTATTTACCAACTAAGCTTCTCGAACTGTAGTCACAAGTATACAAATTACAATGGAATTAAACCTTTAAACTTTTCCTTGTTTTGACGAAAATATCCTCACAAATTTCGACCTATAGCGCTGGAGCGTCGAACAGGTCAGTTCACCGTTAGTAACCGTTATAAATGAATAAAACAGGAGCAAACGTAATCCGAAACAACCTCTTGCAATTTCCCTGGCATTTATGTTTATCTCTTGTTTCCCTGATTTTCCAGAATGCGGACATGGTGTCTAATCAGGATGACCAGCCACCGGGCTGAAATCTACGACCTACCAAATACTAAGATAACGCGCTACCAATTGAATCACGGCTGCTCCGTATCACAGATCTTGCATTTTAATGCAGAAAATAGTGAAATAATATTACATTTTGACTCAAAATTGAGGTATAAATACTCAAAAACACAACGAGACAGATAAAAAGAAAATACAAATAGTACTCACTGGATTGTCCATAGATTTTTATGTTCACAACTGTCCAATCCGCAGATGGCTCCTTACAGTCCCTGATCAAATTTTGAATACGCCTAACGGATGATGTTTTAGGCCAAAGGCATTCATTTTCGTTTTTAAGCCATTTACTAGGTATAACTTCTAATGCTCCGTCCTCGTCAGTGAAAGCTGCTACGCAAAACTTTTTTTCTTCCTGAGGTCATGTTGATTCTGTCTACAGATATGCTCTTTAAAAAAAATCACAACACTGAATGAGAAAGCACTGCAGCGTATTTCTTTTCCAAACACACAATACATTTTGATGTCACTGAGGTAAGGGAAGCACGGGATATCTTATTCGACATTTTGCCGCACTTATAAACAAATACCAACTGCGAACTGCATGGGAAGGAATAATAGTCACCTTCTATCGGAACATCCAAATAAATCAACCAAATGGATGGGTGATCATTCGAACTATTTGTCTCAATAATATTAATAACTTTGCCTATTTTTCCTGTAGTGAATTGAACAAAACTGTCCTTATCAACAGAGATATCAATGGTGAACCCACTATAACTCACTGCTTTATATTCTTCACCCACAACACCTAAACATGGTCCTCCGCTATACGGTTTATTCAAAGCTAATTTTACATTTTTCTGCTTCTCGTGTTCTATTTCAGATAACCGTCTGTAGATCTGCGATAATGGTTTGTTTGGTGTTCTTAACATTCTCTTCACTTGGTACAAAAATGACTCAAATGGAAAGCAGCTAAAATTGTCTAACGTTCCAAATGTCTGTACGTCATCTACGATATGAATTAATGAATGAACATTATATACTGCACAATCTTCTCCATAAAGAGCTACCATTCTTTGAACAAACAGTTTTAGAAGTGACCTAGCGTATGATAAATATTCTTCTTTGCTTACCAGTTGTGCATTGCACAAAATGGAAATTCCAACATGTAGTAACAGAAAATGATGAAACAACTGCTCAGGCAGCACATCTTGAAAAATTACAACCCCGGTATATAAAATTATTTGCCTGAACTCTGACGCTTTAAATCTATCAATATCTTTCAATGAACGAGGCCTCCTACTGAACTCTCTTGGCATGTGATCCTTCATAACTTTAAGCTTTTCTGATATGAAAGCTATTTGGTGTCCTCCGATTCGCACTCTCTTGGCCCCTGTTCTTGTCCACAACATAATTAACTTCCGCATAACACCAAGACAAACGAGATGCATGTAGTCAAGTGGCATGCGACTTACTAGGCCTATATTTAAACCGATTAATGGACTTGGACCTTTGTGATGATTTTCATCTATTCCCTCTGCAAACGTTACATCTGTCCTCTTCTCTGCATTCATCTCTAGGTAAACAACTCGAGAGTTCACCATCTTACCTTTCTGAGTGCATCTCTCACAACCATAATAGGCATTATGACTTTTAATATTCTTTACAAAGGCTCTGGCAGGTGCATCACATACGATCATAAGTATTTGAAAACTATATCTCTCGCCAGAAGAATGAACAAATCCCTCCCTCTGCAAGAGGCATACTTCTTCGACAAAAGGTCGCAAATATTGTTCTAGTGACTTCGGTTTTTCATGCCCATAAAAGCAGGCAATCATAAATGGCGAAACATTTTTGTCACTCACCAACTGGCCTAAGATTGGCCAAAATTGTGCATTTGAACTTCTAGATATCGATAGTCCATCAATATTAACTTTAAGTTCAACAGAAGTTCCTCTACATAATTCTCTTAAATTAAATTTGTTTAAGGCATTAACAATGCCAAAGTAGCACATCTGTGAGGTTTGTACTTCAGTATGATAATCACCGAATTGCGTTCTCCTTGCTGTTTTTAACAATGTCCTGCCATCTAATGGTAAATCAGGAAACTTTTCTCTTTTCAAAATGCTCATCAGTTCACTCAAAGCATTTATCTTAATGTTATACTTTAATGCCCAGTCCTTCAGAATATTTGCGAAAGACAATGTTTCACCCTCTACATTCGAGTTACACTGTCGACCTGCACCATGCGTTTCATTCTCTTTGTCACTTTCACTGGAACCCCAATCCTCATCATCTAAAGACTGAGATTCGTCGGTGCCCTGTTGAAACCCTTGAGCGACATACTCGTAATCACCGCACACACACATTAAACCATCAATACCGTCCTGTTTTTCAGTTAAACAATCATCAACGTTGGTTTCATGGATTGAATGCACACACACATTTTCGTCTACTGGAACACGGGTAACAACAGGTGCATTAATTATCCTACGTACTTTTTCCTCTATCACAAGTTCATTTAACAGACGTTTTGTCCTCCTTTTAAGAGTTTTAGATAACGACGATCTGTTACCCGACATAATGGATCCTAAAGACGAAAGATAAAACATTACGTAAGACATAGTCGACCGTAAAGACGAAATTCTTTATACTAATTACTATCATTAGAACATAAATTAATGACATAGGGAAATAAATGCGACGCAAGCCTAAAAAAAAGTTAAAATGTGGTTTAACTGAGCATCTAGTGACGGGTATATAGCTCTTGCTGCAGTGAAATCATAACCGCGTCCAAACTGACCCCCCCCCCAAAAAAATAGAACTCGAATCCTTGATCACGCACACAAAATGCCATATGCTATTTACTGTACTTACTCAGGAGACTTGAACAAAGAAAACCTACAATTTATGACCAAGGTCGGGTGTTCAGTTGACATGTAGTTAACGTCAAAGTGCAGTTCTCATTAATGTTCACTGTCCTTTAAGACCTTTATTGGCCGAGCGACAGGGTTGGCAAAAACCATGTTTTTTATTGAAAAAAAAGTTTTTTTTTTGTTTAAACCACGATTTTTTGATTTAAATAATTTGCTCTATATATTCATATCATATATGGACAGAAATATGTTTGTTTCGCCTTGATGTTATTATGCAACAGCCGGGTTATGCTAGAAGGGGTCACATAAGCTTAAAGCGGAATAAAAACTGCTTCTCGAGTTACATCCGAGATAAATTGTCCTCCATTTGAACTCGGAACCAGGACTAATTGGCCACAAATGCGATACGTCTGCCGACTCACTCACGAAGGAACCCTGATAAAAATACTTTGTACTGATCTTTACATGCTTCTTAATATAACTGTCAAGAATCATTTCAGAAGGACAAAAAGATAAACAGTTGCACAAGTGAAACCATTATACAGAATTAAATATGGACAATTTCAAAGTACTACGGAGTACAGAAGATCTGATTTAGTTCCAGTTAGTTAACAACGACTTTTATTGGTCCAAATTAAAGAAATACGACGACTTAATTTGCATATCAGTAAGAAAAGTAAATAAAGATCAGGGTTTGAAAAAACCAGGGATTTTCTGAAAAAGCCCAACCCACCATGGCCCATATGGGTTTTTTCCGGTTTTATTGTTTTTTTTCAGGTTTACTTGGGTTTTATCAAAATATTTCAATGTCTTTGGGGTAAAAGTGTTAAAATATGATTTATATTTCAAGATTATCATTGTCACAACTTGCAACAATTTTCTATTTACTGCTGTTTTGAAAAAAATGGCCGCCATTTTGAAATTTTACGTTGGATCATCGCCAAAATATATACAGCTAATTCAAAGTACCTCGTGCTTCTACTCTAAAAATTTCGACTTAAAAGACCGAAAATTGCGCTTTGTAGCGTGCATACCCGCTATTTTGAAGAAAATAAATTGACTCCATTTTGAAATTTTACGTTGGTATGCCACCTAAATCTACACAGGAAATTTAGTGTGTATCGTGCTTGTACTCTAAAAATTTACACTTAAAAGATCAGAAGTGATTCCCTGCAATATGTGTGGTACAAGCAGACGAACGAACAAATGCAGATTGAATCATCCCAGAAGCCTCAGTAACGTTTGCCAAATATGAACACCAAATATATTAATTTAACAGCGTAAAATAAATGATTTTTATTGTTGAAGTTAACTTTCAATACCTTGTGCGTTCAATTACAGGAATGTCACGAGCACTTGTTGCAAGAAGGATCTTTCCAGAAAATTAATTTAGGACCATTAAGAAAGATATAATCCATATTTTATAAAATAAACTAGCTTTTGGCTAGCTGCATTTCTTTCCCTATTTCAACTATTTAAAAGATAAGATTTTGTATCCCAAGAAAACTCCCATTTAAATAACAAGGGAATTTCTTCATCACCCGTTAGACCCCTAAAAATATTAAAAATATTCACTTTTGGCTATTTTCCTGTCGGTTAGTCCTGGAATGCTATAATCATGCCGGAAGGGCCTAAACATTTTGGGGTGTAGAAGACGTCCCATATAAATAACATGGGAAAGATTTTTCAGTTCCCCATAAAACCACTCTACGGTTGGAAATTTTTATTTCTGATTTTTCACTTAGGTAACGCTTACAAAAACGTAGAAGCATACCGAATTTAAAGATTTTATTCCAATTCTAAGTACCGGTACCTAAAAAATGAGATTATGTTTTTTTTAAAGGCCCGTTTAAATAACATTGGGAAATTCTTCATCCACTCTTTAGACCCCCTCAAAATTAAAAAATATTCACTTTTGGCAATTTTCCTGTGGGTTTGTCCCGAAAAGCTACAATCATGTCAAATTTAACCATTGTAGCCCTACAGGAAGTGCTCAATAATTTGGGGGTGTAAAATGTGTTCCATATAAAAAACATGGGAAGGATATTTCAGTTCCCTATAAAACCACTCTAAAGTTGGATTTTTAAATTTTTACTGATTTACTTAGGTTCTGCTAAGAAAACGTACAAGCATACCGAATTTCAAGTTTTTATTCCAATTCTAAGTACCCAAAACATGAGATTATAGGTCCAAAAAAGGCCCATTTAAATAACATGGGGAAACTTTTCATCCCATCTTTAGAACCCTTAAAAATTAAAAATATTCACTTTTGGCAATTTTTCTGACCGTTAGTCCCAGAAAGCTACCATCATGCCAAATTTAATCATTGTAGCCCTACAGGAAGTGCTCAATAATTTACATCAGCTCATGTAGTTTTATATATAGTTAGGATGTTTCAGAATGTCTTAAAGGAAATTAAATATCTTACACCATAAAATAAATAGTTATATTGTTGAGGTATTCAGTTCCGATGCTTTGTGCGTTCAATTGGAGGAATTTCCCGTGAACTTCTTTCGGGACGTTTTTTTTTTCCTCCTCCCTCGAAAATGCAGCTCCCTTTACTGTACATCGAAAATTCCACTAGTACGAAAGTTCGAATTCAGCACTTAAAATAGTAAGGGGTACGTAGTTTTCGGAACTCTGAGCATCGAGTTTCTTAAATTTGACGAATTTTTACGCTTTTGTTGGTGTTGATTCTACAGAATGCTTATTTGAAGAGTACCTACAAATAACTGCACTAAACTGTTGTTGTTGGAAAACTAAATTTTATTGAAGAATACTTGTGTTACCATCAAAGGTAAGAAATAATAATAATAGTTTTACTAATGCACTACATGTTTACTGGTAGTACCGGCATCTATGGCTTTAAACGCGTCAAACGTATAAGGGACAACGTTCCTCGGCGTCGCCGAGTTGGCGAGCAAACGATTCACGGAAAGTATTTTCTAAAATATGAAATTGCTTTTTTTCTTCCTTCAAATAGGCTATAAGTATAATCCATACATTAATTTGTTACTTAATTATCTCAAGCCAAGGTAAGGGTTTTTTATTCATTCAGTGCATTCAGAACTTGATAAAGGTCTTATGTTGAATGTTGTATACCTTAACGGGAAAGCATTCAATTCGCCCAAGGAAAGTTCAAAATCTGATAAAAATCACTTTCAATGTGATCATCTTGGTTGTATCAGTAATATATTAAGAAAAAGCTCAAAACCCCAGGTGGGTTTTTTCAGGTGGGTCCAACCCGAAAAAACCCGGTGGCTTTTTTCGGGCTGAGCCCACTTGGGCAAACCCTGATAAAGATACAAATTATTTGAGTCCACTTTGGCTCAGACTCATTTATACATAAATAGATACCAAAGATACTTCTCATTTCACTAAATGCCTCTCGTGGGGTATGTAATCCCCCCACACACACACAAAGTACGGCATTTCGATGTAATTTATCAATAGTAAACATTGAAACGAAACAATATTTAGAATTTTTCTTTGATTGTAATTACATAACAATAATACCAACTACAAAAAAAAAATCACAAAACAAACATTTATAAACTTATGCAAAAAAAAGTTGCTTTTGTAGCATAATCATTTTGAATAATGAATGGGGAATTTAGATCTGAATATAATACGAATAATATACGGGAGTGAAACGTGATAACCCACAAATGTGTGTTCATCAAGATTTTACAAACACTTACACTTTTACGAACATTTTTCGTTTTTTGGTTTAAACTAGTTGGTTTTTTTGAAAAAAAAAAAGCTGGTTTAAGCCTTGGTTTAAACCAGCCAACCCTGCCGAGCGAAGTGACGATGCCCAGAAAATGAAAACGGGGGTGCTCTAAAAATGAACAGTGACGAATTCGAATGCAACTTTAATGTATTTTTATTGGCTGAAACGAAAGGTCAATCTGGTCGCGGAAGAAAATCGGACCAGGGGGAAGGGTAAGATGGTTCTGATCGGTGCTCTGCACGAAGCCAGGTCTTTGACTCGAAGGTCTCTGGACAAGGTGAACTCATGGTGCTTGTCTTCAACGGGATGATGATGACGTCCTAAGAATGGGACTTACAGTTTATCGAGGGATCCTCAACTCTTGTGTCCCCAACCGGCAATTGAACCTGAGACTCCTTGATTCCAAGACGACGAGCTTATCCACTCATCCACAGAGGGCACAGAAGGGGGTATAATCCCCCTTCAAAAGGGGTGTATCCCGCGTGAAACTCCAGGTCCCGTCCTTGGAAGCTCAACAACTTGTTCAAAACGTTAACTTAATTCACTCACACTCAATTACTATTCAAACAAGTTTTCCCAGGGCAACGTTCTCACTTATTTGCCAAGATCAAATTCAATGACTTTTCTAAGTTTTACACGTCACTGCTCAGAACTTCCAGTTACCCCAGTACGATAGATATTTGTACTTGTGTGTAGATACATAAAAACATATCTTTATGAACAGAAACATAATACCATGAAAAAAATAAGGTAGCGAATGTTGCATGGAAATAAAGATAGGTCTACATCAGAATATTTCACTGTACTGTTTCCTTAACTTGTTTCATGGCTGGCACATCAGCCTGTAAGTTATTTCAAAAGAGATCTGACCAACCTAGCTAGCTTTTTTTTGGGGGGGGGGGCAATTCTAGTTTCTAAGTGACAATCACAGGCTAAGTAACCTACGTGTGAATCTGTATTTTCATGGCCAATTCTAGTTTTCAAATGGCGGTTACAGGCAAACCAACGTAGTGGCAGACAGAAACTAACCTAACATGACCTAACCGGCAAGACCTTATTTTGATTATTTATTTACTCATGGGAAGGACAAAAAGAAGGGATCGATCCTTCAGGTAAAACTAGGATTTGGACAGGATGTGGCCCTGGCCTTTCAAAGAACGTACTATCCCGGCATTCTCATTGTGGGGCGGAGGAAAGCCTCAGTCAGGCCTGCGCGGGATTCCAACCCACGCTCGAACTGCCAAAGTGCTGCGTGACAGGCGGATGCTCTTCCCCTACACCAACAGCTGGATTCAAGATCTTACGTTGCGCAGAACAGCTAAAGTATGCGCTCACCTAAAGTTTATTAAGTACAAGGAGCAAAATAGTAAATTAACTTACTTAAAATGGAGTTACAAGTTATATTTATCAACACTGTGTCCCTTGTACTTAACACAAATCAGTTGTGATGCGTGTGCATCTACCACTGTTTTATACAAAGTAAAATCTTGCTGATCTTAACCTAACCTGAAACTATGCGAAAATGTGCCAATTCGGTAGTCAATAGCTCGATAGTACCTCCATTTGTCATAATCTGTCAATTTAAAGTACTTTTTAACGCATTTTTTTAAAGTAGTAAATAAACTTGTTCCAATGTTTGGCCGTCTCGGCCTGAGCCTCCTCCTATGCTTGAAGACCATAAATCAAAATTATTCACGACTAAGTATAGTGATATCTACACATGTTTGCACCTGTAACAACAAAACCAGTACCAGATTTCTTGCATCGAGCGCGGACTATAAACTAGCCAAAATTTATTTGGAACAGTTTATGTGGATCTCTTTTTCTATAGTCGACATCGTTCATGCAAATCAAAGATAAAATATGCATTCTATTAATGGAAGAAAAATAATTTTAATACTCACCTTCAATAATAAATACGATTTCGTCGAATTGATGGTAAAACCAAAACAAACAACAGTCATAAGTATATTTCCTGCTTTTCCCTCGCTTCGCACCGCTTGTGGCGCCATACGGTGTTATGGTTTTAAAACTGTGAACAGTTGACAAACAATCTGCGTACTACGATCGACATCGATTCGACATAGATCGAGGCCGAATCGAAAAATTACTTTTTCAAATAATTGCCACAGAACCATCAAAATGTTAATTTCATGTGTTTCAAATTTATTCATTGTAAAAAGGAAATGTTTCCATGCTTTTTTCTTTTTGGTGGGCAAGCCTATTTATATCCCACGTGGGACCTATATCGGTAAATCAACATCGGCAAGCCCACCAAGTTCCCACGTGGGACCCATATCAGTAAATCAACCTCGGCAAGCCCACCAAGTTCCCATGTGGGACCCATATGGGAACTTGGTGGGTTATTGTGGGCCAGTTTAGATCCACGACGCCGACATTGGCCGATGTCGCACAAATATGGGTCCCACGTCGGCGTGCTACTGGGGGAATAAAATTAGTTTGGGATGAAATTAAAGATCCACATATGAGTCAACCTTAAAAACTTGTATAGCTATAAGAAATTATATAGAATAATATAGTCAGGAGAGATACTGAACAATTTATTATCCTTTGAGTGACATATGTTCATCATACAATCTTGATGAGTAGTGTAAAAGATTTTGATTACGCGACAAGTTAATTGAGAGAAATTAGAAGAACTTTTATCAAACGATAGTATATTTTGTTTCCAGCTGATATGGCTTCTTTTGGAACCTGAATCTGAAATAAACATGATGTCAGATAAGATAATGAAAAATGAAGAAATAATTTGACATTAAAATAAATATGAAATAAATTAAAGGAATAGTGGGTGGCGTAATTGAGACTGTAGCATTTTTACAAGTCTGAGCAAAGAAAGTTAAAAAGGTGGCTAGTTCTAAATACTTGTGAAGTTCTATTATTAACGAAGGTATGAAATATATGACAACAAATAAAAAGTAACAAGAAATGGTGAAATATTTTTTAGATGATTATTATAATAATGGTGAGAGCTCACTAGATGTGATTCACTGACTTAACAGTTACAAACACACGGGAAGATAGAAAGATAAGGCAGGGGGGCAACAACACACACATTATATATATAGATAGATAGATAGATAGACAGATAGATATAATGTGTGTGTGTGATTGGCTACTATCCTGTAGAGCCGTGCATCTACAGTTTGAGGTAGAACCAAAAACATCGTAAAGGGTTTTTCTTCGGAGGTATTTTAATGCTCTCCCAGTGGGAATTTAACTTAGGACTACGTTCACCAAAAGCCTATGCGCTAGCCACTGGGCCACTTTTACGGTTACAGAGTCCATCTATACCTAAGGTACGTGTGCTAATCATCCAGCTAAGCTGGAAATTGCAAAAGCAACATAAACAATCAAAATATCTACAAGCATTACCAGTACATAATTATTATCAAACACAATAGTGGATTGTTACTTTTTGATCTTATTATCAGAAGCATTTATCACGGATTGACAAGAGATAAGGTGTATATACATGTAAAACACAATAACTAGAACATGAAGAATAACGGGAATTTTCTATTTGTTTACATAACTAATACCTTCTTTAAAAAATGAAAAATTCGTAGGGTAATTTAATTGGAATCGGGAGGAACCCACGAACGCAATGTTTCTACCACAGACTCACTCAGCCTGGAATCGAATCAGAGACCCCCTTGTATAGTGGGACACATAAATACTATTGTCTTAAGACTTCATCTTATGTAACCTATTTGAGATGATATTCCACAGATTGCTGCGAAGCCAATCTAACCTTAAACTAACGCCTGAAAGGCAAGTAGCCTCCGAAGCAGTGGCGGAGCCAAGGGACCGCCAAATGGGGCCAGTCCCCCTTGCTCAAATTCTTGGCCCCCCAAGTTGGCCTCCTCCCATACAGAGTGATACTGCTATAGGTAGACAAACGGAGTCGTCACAAGTCGCCTAGTTGATAGGCGAAACAGCAGAGTTACCAACTGCAGAATAACGTATGTTGCAGTAGTCTGCGTTCCGAGCAGGGGCGGATCCAGGACCGACTTCTGGGGGGGCGGTGGGTTGTCATACTGTTACTTTTAGGGATCCAAACTTTCAAATATATATAAAATAAGAAAGTTTTCTTTTCTGGGGGAGATCGGGGTGATCGCCTCCCCTTCTGGATCCGCCCCTGGTTCCGAGTAAAAAGCTTCAGGCAGCTCTTTTGTTCGTAGTACAGCAAGATCTAGTTCATCGAAATCTGTGTCGTGCATGCATTGACATCACTACCTGAACGTTCATTTTAACCTCTGTCCCTTATCTGGTTATATTCTTTGTTTTCAACAAAGAATCCGAAAAAATGCAAAATTAGTCAGCATTCTCATTCACTTGAATGTTGAAAGTCATATAGATGCTTGCTTACAAATAGCAAACACTACAGCAAAACATGACATTTGCGTTCAACGAAAGAAGTCTTCGTACGCTACTTATTATAATTCGTACACTAAGTAATTAACTTTCATTGATTATGGCGACAGAACAAATGCATATCATCTATTAAATAATTTGGTATTATTATTTTCAAAGAATCTTAATATCGAGCCGTCTCGTTTAATATACAGTAAAAGAAGAGAACAAAAGTTTTTATCAGATCTTATTTCTGCAATAGTCATTCTCTCTGTTGTTCGTATCCAGATCGCTGGATACTGAATATTACCTACACCTAGTACTTGCTACCGATAATGATTCTCCCTCTAGACTACCTTCTGTATTTGCCTCTAGTATGTATACTTCTTAACGCTCTTAGCCGTTGGCAACTGTGCAGAAACCTTCTGCTATGACTTAACTAGCGATACTAGCGAATTCCAAGGAAAAGAATGTCAGCGTTTGGTGGACCTATATTACTAACTAAAACCTGGGGAAATGTAGTAAAAATCAGTGATTTTTAAAAATAAATCGTTCTGAACTATTTTGTTTTAATCGATTTTAACTGTATCCTAATCCCAAAAATACTACTTCTAGAGAAATTCCTCAGCTTATCAATGCCAGTGCTTCAATCTTCTGATTACTAACCATCAGGTAAGATACCGAGATGATACAACTTGGTCGCGGTAGTAATGAGTAGTAGAAAAATAGGGCTTCTGCGCCACTGACTCTCTACCCACTTTTTCAGTCCCGCCTGAAGCAGACAATGAATTTCCCAGTGCCTCCTGACACACTATGCACAGGGGATACAGGGGGATATAGGAAATCGAGCATCTTGAACCCTCCACCCACGGTGTTTTACGACCTCCATTTTAGGGGTGTATTTGTTCCCTTTCTGTGAGCACTTTTTAGGGGGTGTACTCGTTCTCTTTTATATTCACTTTTTCAACCCTTATGAACATAGCAGTAGCACAGAACACATAACATAGTAGATAATACATAAGACTACGTAACATAATGAGGGGGTGTATTCGTTCTCTTTTATGAGCATATTTTCCAACCCCTATTTTAAGTACGAACATAGCATCGCTCTTTCCAACCCTTATTTAAAAATAGCAGTTGACCTATTTTTCGACCCCTATTTGAACATAGTCAATTAAGGGGTATACTCGTTCTCTTTTATGAGCATATTTTTCCAACCCTATTTTAACAGAGCAGAGCGTTCCACCCATATTTGAACATAAGACTACGTAACATAACAGGGGGTGTATTCGTTCTCCTTTATGAGCATATTTAGAATACAAAGCAGTTGGCCTATTTTTCCATCCCTAATTGAACATAACGTATCAGGGGGGTACTCGTTATCTTTTACGAGCATATTTTCCAACCCCTATTTTAACTACGAAAATAGCATCGTTCTTTCCAAACTTTATTTTAACATAGCAGTTGGCCTATTTTTCCACCCCTATTTGAACATAGTCCATTTTAGGGGTGGACTCGTTCTCTTTTATGAGCTTATTTTCCAACCCCTATTTTAGCATAGCAGAAATTACATAAGACTACGAAACATAGCAGGGGTGTATTCATTCTCTTTTATGAGCATTTTTTAACCCCTATTTTAAGACAAAGAATACCTATGTAACATAGCAAAGGGGGTACGAACAAACAACTATTTAACATAGTAGGGCTGTATTCATTTCACCCCTATTTAAATATAGCACAGTATGACTTATTTTCCAACCATTATTTTAATATAGCAGAAATTACATAAGACTACGAAACATAGCAGGGGTGTATTCATTCCCTTTTATGAGCATTTTTCAACCCCTACTTTAAGACAATGAATACCTATGTAACATAGCAAAGGGGGTACGAACACACAACTAGTTAACATAGCAGGGCTGTATTCGTTCAACCCCTTATTTTAACAGAGCAGAAATTACATAACATTATGAACACATTCTCCACCCCACAGATTTCGTTCCCAACCCCTAACTTAACATAGCAGAAAAGACAAAAAGATGTCCCCAAACTACTGACCATCGTGAACAAAGGTCAAACTCGTAACCGAAGCCACATTTAGTAATTGATCATCAAAAAGCACATGTCCCAAAAGTGTTTATCATCAAGCTCAAAGGTCAAACTCGAAAACGGATCCATATCTTGAGGTGGTGTTTCCACATCTAGTAATTGGTCATCAACTACAACAAGTTCCAAAAATACTGACCATAAAGGTCAAAGGTCAAAATACCTAAAACCTAAAAACTCGAAAACGGATCCACATATTGAGGTGGTGTTTCCACATTTAGTAATTGGTCATCAACTACTACAAGTTCCAAAAATACTGACCATAAAGGTCAAAGGTCAAAATACTTAAAATCTAATAACTCGGAAACGGAGCCACATATTGAGGTGGTGTTTCCACATTTAGTAATTGGTCATCAACTACTGCAAGTTCCAAAAATAATGACCATCGAGGTCAAAGGTCAAAACACTTAAAACCTAATAACTCGAAAACAGAGCCACATATTGAGGTGGTGTTTCAACATTTAGTAATTGATCATGAAGTACTACAAGTTCCAAAAATAATGACAATCGAAATCAAAGGTCAAAATACTTAAAACCTAATAACTTGAAAACGGAGCCACATATTGAGGTGGTTTCCACATTTAGTAATTGGTCATCAACTACTACAAGTTCCAAAAATACTGACCATCGAGGTCAAAGGTCAAAATACTTAAAACCTAATAACTCGAAAACGGAGCCACATATTGAGGTGGTGTTTCCACATTTAGTAATTGGTCATCAACTACTGCAAGTTCCAAAAACACTGACCATCGAGTTTAAAGGTCAAAAGACATAAAACCTAATAACTCGGAAACGGAGACACATATTGAGGGGGTGTTTCCACATTGAGTAATAGGTCATCAACTACTATATGTCCCAAAAATATTGACCATCGAGGTCAAAGGTCAAATAAATCGTAAACGGAGCAACATATTGAGGTGTTGTTTCCACGTTTAGTAATAGGTCATCTACTACTACATGTCCCAAAAGTACTGATCATCGATGTCAAAGGTGAAGTAACTCGTAAACGCAGCAAAATATTGAGGTGCTGTCTCCACATTTAATAATAGGTCATCTAGAAATACATGTCCCAAAAGTATTAACCATCGAGGTCAAAGGTCAAATAACTCGTAAACGGTGTCACATATTGAGGTGCTGTTTCCACATTTAGTGATAGGTAATCAAATATTATACGTTCCCAAAAGGTTTGACCATCGAGGTCAAAGGTCAAATAACTCTTAAACGGAGCAATATATTGAGATGACGTTTTCACATTTAGTAACAGATCATCAACTACTACATGCACGAAAATATTGACTTTTGATGTCAAAAGTTCAAATAACTCGTAAACAGAGTAACGGATAAATTTGTGTGACCTATTCAATTTTGTAACAAGCAGAAAAAAGTGAAGAGGGAATAAATTTGAGGGCTTATTTACTTTTGTGTTAACGAGGAAAAAATAAAAAAACACAATTTTAACTAGCGGAGAATTTCTGTACCTTTTTGGGCTATTCAAATATACGCAAAAATGAATTTTGATGGAGTATTTATTTTTCTACTAACAAGAAAGAAAGCAAAGATATGGCATTTTAACCAGCTGAGAATTTTATATTATCTTGTACTATTATACAAACGAAGGGATAAATTTAAGTTATCTCTTCTATTTTGCACCAAGGAGAAATGCCCTTTTAATACCTCAGAATTTATGTACCTTTATGTGCTAACCTAAAAAATGCGAAGAAGTTTCATTTTATATCTTGTACTATTTAAATAAACAAAGGAATATATTTGAGTGGTCTATTCGATATTGTACCAATGAGAAATGCCATTTTTATCTAGCTCAGAATTTCTAGAGCATGTTGTATTATTTAAACAAACGAAGGTATAAATTTCTACTAACCAGAAAAAGCGAAAACGGACTCAGAATTTATGTATAACATTTGTACTGCTCAAATAAAAGAACGAATATATTTGCGTGTCCTACTTTTATAAAAACGAGAAGTGCCAGTTTAACTAACTCAGCATTTTATACCATCTTGAAATTTTTAATAAACAAAGGAATATGCTTGTACTATACAGAAAAAATGAAAAAGGAATCTAAAATGTATGTACTTTTGTATCACTCCAATTAACGAAAGAATAAATTTAATTGTTCTACGTTTTATACCCACGAGAAATAAATAAACGTCCATTTTAACTAGCTGAGTATTTTATACTATTTAAATAAACAAAGGAATAAATTTGTACTAACTAGATAAAGCGAAAAAGGACCATTTTAACTGACTCAGAATATCAATACCATTTTGTACTATTTACGAAGGGGTAACTTTTGAATGGGCATTTAAATTTTGTAGCAACAAGGAGCATTATAACTAACTCAGAATTTTGTAACATTTTATAATACTCAAATAAACGAAGAAATAAATTTCGATGATGTATATAGTTTTGTACCAAGCAGAAAAAAGCAAAGAATTAACAATTTGTGCTAAACAAGCAAACAAAGGAATAAATTTATACTTGCCAGAAAAGGCGAAGAAGGATCATTTTAACTAACTCAGCTCTTTATATCTTTTTTGTGCTATTCAAATAATCAAAAGAATAAATTTAAGGTGTCAATTTTATTTTTGTACCAATCAGAAGAAAAATCAAAGGAGGTCTATTTTAACAAGCTCAATATTTTAGAACTTTTGTGCCATTTAAAAAATGAATAAATATATTGGAGTGTCCTATTTCTTTTGTATCAACGAGAAAAAAAGTGAAGAAGAACCATTTTTAACTGGCTTAGAATCTTATATCTTTGGTATCATTTGAACAAACGAAGGGATAAAGTTGTACCAAACAGAAAAAAACAGAAATACCATTTAACTAACTAATAATTTTTGTGCTACACAAATAAAGGAATAAATTTGTACTAATCAGAAAAAGCGAAGAAAGACCATTTTAAATAGCTTAGCATGTTATACATTTTCGTACTACTGAAACAAACGAAGCAATAAATTTGAGTGTCTTATTTACTTTTGTACCAAGGAGAAATGACATTTTAACTAACTGAGAATTTTATAACTTTTGTATTACGCAATTAAAGGAAGGAATAAATTTATACCAAATAGAAAGAAATGAAGAGGAACCATTTTAACTAGCTGACTATTTTATACCATTTTGTACTCCTCAAATAAACGAAGGAGTTAATTTGAGTGATCTATTCAATTTTGTACCAATCAGAAGAAAAGCAAAGAAAGGCCGTTTTAACTAGCTGAGTATTTTTGTGCTACACAAATCAACAAATGAATAAATTTGTACTAAGCAAAAAAAGCGAAAAGGACTCAGTTTTTATGTACATTTTGTACTACTCAAATAAATGAAGGAATAAATTTGGCTGGCACATTTAGTTTTGTACCTACTATGAGAAAAAAGCGAAGAAGGTCCCTTTCAACTAGCTCAATATTTTGTGCTCCTCAGATAAACGAAAGAATAAATTTGAATGGCCTATTCAATTTAGTACCAATGAGAAATGCCATTTTAAGTAACTTGCCATTTTTTCCTTTTTGTGCTATTTAAATAAACAAAGAAATAAGTTTTTACTAACCAGAAAAAAAGCGAAGGAGGACCATTTTTAACTAACTTAGAATTTTATATCTTTTGTAGTACTCAAATAAACGAAGGAATAAATTTGTGTGATCTATTCAGTTTTGTAGCAAGTACCATTTTGTACTAATCAATTAAACGAAGGAATAAATTTGGGTGTCTCATTTAATTTTGTACCAACCAAGAAAAAAAGCGTAGAAGGTTCATTTTTACTACCAGTAGCTCAATATTTCTGTACCATATTGTGCAACTCAAATAAACGAAGGAATAAATTTGGGTAGCTCATTTATCTTTGTACCAATCAGAAGAAAAGCAAAGAAGGTCCATTTTAACTAGCTCTGCATTCCTAATGAAATTACACTAAAAAGGTCTTGTTAATAGCCGTTTGCCTTCCATACTAGTAAGGTGCCCTATATTATATAAAAACAAATTTGCGCTCAATAGACTGTGCCTTAGGACTGTCACTACACTAAAAATACAAATGTTCGGTAACGCATTCGTAACGTTGCTTAAATATCTGCAGCAACCGAAAGAATAATAGTTTTGAGAGTTGAGTAATTTAGCACTATCTATAGATGGTGGGCAGCTTGGAACTTGAAAAACTTTTCTGTTTTTGATGAACTGATTTTTACTTTGATATGACCTCTTCTTCGTCTGGTTTCCCTTCTGCCTTTTTTTTATCAGCGCGATGACACAAAAATGGCCGAGCATGATGTTTCTTCTTTTTTTCTTTAGTACGTCTTCATTCCTTAATAAAGCTAATTGCTTTGGAGTTTGCTCTACAGACGCTACTCTTCTCTGTCACCAATAGTAGCTCTGGTTGGTTAAATCTTACGTTCAAATATGTAGTTAATGACCGGAAAACTTTGAACTTCAGTGTCGGCGTTAGTATATTGTCAACCGATACTAAATATAAACTTAATTCGCTAAACGCACATCTATTAACCATATAACTATGAGCCTTACTTAGTGACGGGAGAGGCAATTAAATTTTATTTAGCAGTGCTACTTTAAAGTGGCCCTTTCTCTGGTGACACAAAATAAAAAATCTAGCACCACAACTAAATAGACCACTCAAACTTATTCTTTTGTTTATTTGAAGCCCCAGCAAAAAATGCTGAAAAACCGACATTGTTAAAATAGGGGTTGAAAAAATGCTCATAAAAGGGAATGAATACACCCCTATAGTCTTATGTTCTGTGCTATGTTTAGCTCTGCTATCTTCGTTATATTAAAATAGGGGTTGGAAAATAAGCCACATTCTTTTACTAGTTCTGCTATGTTTAAACAGGGGTGGAACGAATACAGCCCTACTATGTTAAATAGTTGTGTGTTCGTAGTCTTATGTACAACCCCTTTGCTATATTACATTTGGAACTTGTAGTAGTTGATGACCAATTACTAAATGTGGAAACACCACCTCAATATGTGGATCCGTTTCCGAGTTTTTAGGTTTTAAGTATTTTGACCTTTGACCTCGATGGTCATTATTTTTGGAACTTGTAGTAGTTGATGACCAATTACTAAATGTGGAAACACCACCTCAATATGTGGCTAAGTTTCCGAGTTTTTAGGTTTTAAGTATTTTGACCTTTGACCTCGACGGTCATTATTTTCGAACTTGTAGTAGTTGATGACCAATTACTAAATGTTGAAACACCGCCTCAATATGTGACTCCGTTTCCGAGTTTTTAGGTTTTAAGTATTTTGACCTTTGACCTCGACGGTCATTATTTTTGGAACTTGTAGTAGTTGATGACCAATTACTAAATGTGGAAACACCACCTCGATATGTGGCTGCGTTTTCGAGTTATTAGGTTTTAACCTTTGATTTCGATGGTAATCATTCTTGGAACTTGTAGTAATTGATAACCAATTACTAAATGTGGAAACACCACCTCAATATGTGGATCCGTTTTCGTGTTTGACCTTTGAGCTCGATGGTCAACACTTTTGGGACATGTGCTTTTTGATGATCAATTACTAAATGTGGCTTCGTTTACGAGTTTGACCTTTGTTCACGATGGTCAGTAGTGTGGGGACATGCTTTTGTCATTTCTGCTATGTTAAGTTAAGGTTTGGGAACGAAATCTGTGGGGTGGAGATTGTGTTCATAATGTTATGTATATTTTGCTATGTTAAAATAGGGGGTTGAACGAATACAGCCCTGCTATGTTAAATAGTAGTGTGTTCGTACCCCCTTTGCTATGTTACATAGGTATTCATTGTCTTAAAATAGGGGTTGAAAAAGTGCTCATAAAGGAGGATGAATACACCCCTGCTATGTTTCGTAGTCTTATGTAATTTCTGCTATGTTAAAATAGGGGTTAGAAAATAAGCCATACTGTGCTTTGTTTAAATAGGGGTGTTAAATAGTTCTTTGTTCGTACCCCCTTTGCTATGATACATAGGTATTCATTGTCTTAAAATAGGGGTTGAAAAAATGCTGATAAAAGAGAACCAGTACACCCCTGAAGTTTCGTAGTCTTCTGTATTCCCTGCTGTGCTATGTGTTCGTAGTCTTATGTATTTTCTGCTAAGTTTGAATAGGGGTTGGAAATGATGCTATGTTAAAATAGGGGATGGAAAATATGTTCATAAAAGAGAACGAGTCCACCCCTAAAATGGACTATGTTCAAATAGGGATAAAAAATAGGTCATCTGCTATGTTAAAATAGGGGTTGAAAATATGCTCATAAAAGATAACGAGTACACCCCTGCTATGTTATGTTCAATTAGGGGTGGATTCTAATTTCTGTTATGTAAATTAGGGGTTGAAAATATGCTCATAAAAAGAACGAGTACACCCCTGCAATGTTATGTTCAATTAGGGGTGGATTCTAATTTCTGTTATGTAAAATAGGGGTTGGGAAAGTTCTCGTAAAAGAGAACGAATACACCCCCTTATTATGTTACGTAGTCTTATGTATTATCTGCTATGTTATGTGTTCTGTGCTATTTTAAATAGTGGTTATTAGCTCTGCTATGTTCATAGGGGTTGAAAAAGTGATCATAAAAGAGAACGAGTACACCCCTAAAAAGTGCTCATAAAAGGGAACAAATACACCCCTAAAATGGGGGTCGTAAAACACCGTGGGTGGACGGTTCAAGGTGCTCGATTTCCCATATCCCCCTGTGTCCCCCGGCATAGTGTGTCAGGCGACACTGGGAAATTCATTGTCTGCTTCAGGCGGGACTGAGAAAGTGGGTAGAGGGTCAGTGGCGCAGAAGCCCTATTTGTCTACTACTGTAATGCTATTTTATGTAAAAGTGGTAGTTAGTCCCGTGACCAGGTTGTTTCATCCCGTTTTGTAATGTTTAGTAATCAGAGAGTTATGAGGAGTTATGTGGGACTGGTCCACGGATATTCCATACAGTGAATTCAGTCAGTCAGTGAATACTCGATTTTCTCGCATATTAATATTTGTTCTTTGTTAAAATATGAATTTCTAAGAAAATTAAGCTTTCAGCATTTCTGACAAAATTACATCGTAGGAATTATGCAGAAGAGTAAATCAGTAGTGACGAATTTTTAACAGGATATTCTAACTAATGGTCCTCGTTCAAATCTAATCCGAAAACAAACAATATTAATTTAGTATCGACTACAGGATAATAGCAGAATTTTCTAAAGATAATATACCAAGAGGCATTTTTTTGCGTACTATTGATAGAGCAATCACTGAGACGGAAAAACGCTTTGGACAACGTAGCAAAATCACTAGATCAATCGCCACTCCACATCCAAAAAGTGCAAACTTCCTAAATTACAAAATTGTCGAGCCTATGGACCAGCATTATGGAACTGATCTGGAAATATTTAAATGTGAATACAAAATCCCCGCAAAACAATTAAGTCGTATGAAGACGAGAGAAACCCAAAGTTGATTTTTTGATGAATTTAAATCCTTAGATATTGTTGAAGTTGTTGATAAGTTTACTGCTGTCCACAAGAATAGAAAGATCCTCTTTTAAGTAGATGCATGAACCTATGAGTTATTTTCTTTACCTGTAAAAGTGTATTTCTCTGTTTCCACTTAAATCAACAAGCCACACTTGTTTTAAATGCAGTGATTAAATAACTACTTATATTAGAAATTAATTCTATTAATGTACCCTAGTTGTTTGAGGTAGTAGATTCTTACATTTTCACTGTAAAAGAGTAAAATCATGAACAATAAAGATGAAAACACACCCACCCACACCCACCCACACACATACACACACACACACACACACACACATATATATATATATATATATATATATATATATATATATATATATATATATATATATATATATATATATATATATAGGGTAACTTCGGAAAATAACACCATTTAAAGGTTTCCACTATGCTAGCATAAACGCGTGGTTCGTAAGGTGACCCCTTATGAGTGTATGATAAACAGTGATGCCTATTGTCTTTGTAAGCATAAAGAATAGAGGCAATCCAGGCGTCAGTAAAGAGAAACCGGTGAACAAATGTTGACGTGACAGCCGCGGAGCAGAGGAAACAGCTCGCAAATTTTTAGTATGTGAAACGAGGTAGGCGAATTGTTTGGGTAAAAGTGAGATTTTACTATTACTAAAGGCATGCGTTGATAGGGCCGTACTTGCATAATATTATGATATAGATAAAATATGCAGGACCACTATTCTTATATAGAAATAATGACCAAAACAAAGTCTATTGTTTCTGGAAATAACGCCACTATCGCGACGGGAAATAACGCCTCTTCATCTAATCGCTAATCGAAACTAATACTAGTGTTAAAAGTTTGCATTTCTTTGTGGTAGTTGTAGAGCCGGAATAGTCTAGTTTTATGCTTTCATGGCAAGACACTCGAATATCGTGTGCAGAAAGGCGGAGAATTTGAGCTATGGTAATCTAATGCGTTTCAAAAGAACTACGTGAACGAATTGTATACGATATTGGGAAATACACTTGATGCTGTGAATCTTTTGTGACAATCCTGAACTTATTTGCAATGCAGATTAAATGCAGGACTATAACTAACATACAACAGTAGCCTAACAATATTGGCACATAAAGGGAGCAAGCGAGTATTTAATGCCACACATGGCGAAAAAGGTGAAACTGTGAGTGTTAGTGCGTGCACTAATGTATCAGGTTCAAATTTGATCCCTTCGATGGTGTTATACAAGAGAAAGTATTAAAAAAATAGTTTAGTGATGATCTTCCTCCAGATAACACTTATGCAATGACACCTAAAGGCTGTGTTACAAAGGGAGAATTCCGTACATTTCTAGAACATCTCAACAGACATCGGATCCCTGGCCGAGCGCTGCTTATTGTAGACTGCCATCGCAATCATGTTGATATTACCATTTTAAATGCTGCTGAGACCATGTATATTAAACTGCTGTGCTTGCCTGCACATTGCACCCATGAACTTGAACCACTCGACAAAAGCTTCTTCAAATTCATTAAAACTGTAACTGCCCTGAAACATTTGACAGTAATCGACGAACGCATCCCGGAATAACACTTGGGAAGCTACAGTTTCCAAAACTGTTTTCACAGCCATGATTCCGTTCAGCAACACCTCAGACCACAATTTTGGGCTTCAGCGTTACAGGGCATCCTTTTTAACAAAAATGTCGCTTTTTCTACAAATGATGTCTCAGAGCAACAGCAACCTCCACCAAACCTCCAAACACATGACCAGCCTCCATCTCTCCTTCAACACCACCGAGTGCCTTCTCCATCCACGAGCTTCTACCTACAGCTAAAATAACTAAGAACAAATCTCATCCCAGGGGGATTTCTCTTACTGCCAGAGGAGTATTGGTAACACTAGAACTATTCGCAAGAGCTGCCTCTAACTTCTTCCGGCACGAAGAAACAAGCATCCTCTGGAAAGACAAAGGATGGAAATATGCTCCGTGGAAACTTTGGAGGATATTACTACGATCTCAGGGGTCTTAAAACGTGGATTCAATGTATTGAATGCAAGATTATGGTTTCACGACTTATGTGATTCTGACAGCATTGTTAAATATGGCTTCTGAACATTTTGTGACGCAGGTTGTGCATTGTTGTCTGCCTCCGACGAGTAGTGCTCCATATGACTGCAGCTGTTATGTTAAGAGGTTCGTAACCATCACAAGAGTTACCGGTTAACATGTACGATGACTATGAGTTTTGTGTACCAGCAAAGCAGGTAGCACATTGCCAAGAACATTATTTAGTTGTGTTCAAAATGTATTTCATTACGATTCCAACACCTTTCTGTTGTTGTAAAGCAAGTGGCGTTATTTGCCGACACGTCTGGTAATAACGCCATCTCATACTCACTCCGATTCTCAGTGCATTGTGGTCGACATTGTATGTGTAGGATCTTTGTTTTCTCATTTCATTATAGCGGAGGGTTCACTCCATCTTCCATGTAATGTGCACAGCTCTAGATATAAGAGCACTTGAACACCAGAACAATATGTTGAATTGGTGGCGTTATTTGCCGAAGTTACCCTACATATATGTCTCATTATGTTTTTCTGTTGGCGCGAAATTGCCTTTATCCTCATTGGTTCCCTCCGACCAATGAGAGAGAAGAAAGGGCGTGGCCTTTCACTTTCTCATGTATATAAGATCTGCTGTCACCTAAGATTAACGCCGAGAGAAGAGAAGACGCCGAGACACACCAGTAAACCTTGCGGTGTTAACTGAGGTGTGTTCACCAGCAGAGTGATCTCATAGCTGAGATACATTAAGACTCAATATAGAGTCCATTAGAGAAGAGAAACTGTGTTTCACTGTGTTCTAATAAAGGAAAAATTCACAACACATTTAACACACACCGCTTCCTGTGGAAATAGGCATTGTTTTTCGTCGGCTGGACCCCCTATTGTGAGTCAAGCTTCGCGCTGGCCATATAGGTTGTACAGCCTTTGGTGACAGTCGGCTGACGAGAACGAATACTATCTCCCCGGGACAGCTTAGAGAAGCACAAGACACTTATAATTAGAGACTAACGGGCCCTTTCAAGGACCAAGCCAACCCTATAGTGAAATAGTGACATTGTGTGTACTCAGAAAGTGTGGCCCTTTTCAGGACCAAAGTGCAAAGTGTTACCAATCATGCCGCGTCCAAGAAAGATGACTCCTACCCGGAGAGTGCCAACCGTGCAAGACAAGACGGAGCGAGAGGAAGCTTCCTTCGAGTTCACCAACCCAGATGCTTCAGAAGATTTTGACCTGCCAGTAACGCTAGCCAATCTTAGCGGAGGGTTCAAAAAAGGAAGGGACATCATGGACCTTGTAGCAAAGAAGATGGACCTAACAAACGTGAAGTTTAGAAAAACTGGACACAGGGAAATTACTTTTCTGTTTTCCAACCTCGTTACAAGAAAGATGTTCCTTCGGCTACTCAGAGCTTCCGAGTTCGGCCCACAAGCGTACTTTATGGAAGATGAAGAAGCCAACAACACAGAAGAAGAAGTCCACCAAGAGAAATACGATAAACAAGATCAAGATAGGAAGAATCCAACAACTCACAAAGAAGAACTTCCAGTCGGAAAGAACCAAGTAACCAATGAAGGAAGAGCTCCAGAAGAATCGAACGGCTTCACCCTGGTGAAGCCAAGAAGACAGAAGAAAGAAGCCACCCAAGAAGACAAGAAAAAGCACACCGGCCCTCTTCAGGACCAGCAACCCAGAGAAAACCAGAAGAAAGAGCATCAACCACCCACAACAGCCAGCAACCAAACCCACTCTTCACCCCTGCCAAATACTAGAGAGAATCATGATGGACCAATAGCTACAATAGAATCCAGGAGAACAAATCAAAGCAGAAGAACCAGCACCACGTTTACATGCGTTGTAAAGAGTGTACCTACTAACCTAGATGTGGAAGAAATAAAGATAGACTTTAGGAAACAAAAACTCAATATCCGGAACATCACAAGAATCAAAACGGACAGAGGCCCAACACCATTACTGAGAATTTTCTCTGACGACCCACAGCAAGTCAACCAACTACTAGCAACCGGAGTGAAGATACAACAAAAGCTATACAAAGTAGAAACTTCGAGGACGCTCCCAAGACCGATGCCATGTCATAACTGCTACCAGTACGGGCATTTGAAGTACTGGTGCAAAGAGGAGAGAGTATGCAACCGCTGTGGCAAACAGCACAAAGAAGATTGCAACAAACAAAGAAACAATAACTTCTGTGCCACGTGCATCAGCGATTCCCACCGTACTGGTAGCAGCAGTTGCCCAAAAAGAGCAAAAGCAGAACAACCAAGACGACCACCACCACTAATAACAATAGAAGACAAATCAGATCCAACCACCGGCTCTTTTCAGGACCACCAGTCACCACAAACGCCCACAACCAGTACAGAAGAAGAATGCAACAGTGAAATGAAGAAATGGATAGAAGCAGCAATAGAAAAAGCCACAAACAAAATAGTAACTTGGACGACATACATACTCACAACAACCACAAGTCAACAACAACGCAGAAACCTCACAATAGCCATAAAAGCAACGTCCAGAAAAATCTTCGGAAATGCAGTCAATGCAATTACAACCACTACAGGCCAGATATACATCAGCAACACCTACGCAGATACTGTGAAGAGGAATACAAACATAGACAGACCACCATTAAAGCAGAAGAAGCAGTGCGGAGATAACAGTATAGAGCAGGGGTAATCAACGCAACTGGGACTGATGCAAACCGATGACGACCTGGCGAGACCATGGACAATGAATACAAATATGCATGCTTAAAAAATAACAGACTTCCCTACTAACAAAACACATCCCAATTACAGACAACACAGCTAGTGTAACATTTACAGATAGGTTTTGTAATTTAAATTAAAATATAATTTATTAATTTATTATACAGACATTTTTACATGGATTTTTACCACCCTTCACAAGTGGTTTTGCCATGTAAATACTATTGCATGCAGCATGACCGATACAGGGTTTTTTTCCTGGATTCCAGGTTTTTTGTCCCTCTATCAAGACAATAAAATCTTCTTACGCGCTTTCCTATCTTCTAATTTACTCTTCTTTCTTTCGATTTACACTTTATTCACAGATACGCGTGTAAATGTCTTCCAAAAAGATAGAAACCGCGAGACATACCCACCGACAGCAGCTTTAGGCTACTAATTGCATGGGGGAGAGGCATGTAGAATGTTGGTTGATGCCTTACCCACTATCCAGGGCGCGGGCTTTCCCGAGGGGCGTCCTTATTTTTAACTTTTCTGTTTCTGTTTCTGTCTTTTCTCAGTGTTTGTGTCTGATGAAAAGGACGTTAGGTCCTTGAAACTGTAACACATTGTAAGTATAGTTTTTAATAAATTTCATTCTGCTCTGGTCAGAACTGTGTCTTATTTATTACTCTTCAAAAGTGTTGTTTCAAAAGAGTAATTCAGTGTTGCCAAGCGTAGCAGAATTCCGCTAAACGTAGGGACTTTTGGTTGCCCTGGCGACAAATTGGCGACGGACGAAATATATGGAAAATGTAGCTACTTTTGACAACCTATCTTAAAACTTCGAATTTTCCGCCATAGCTTGAAAGAAGTTAAGAAATTAGGTTATTACAAAACATTTATATTAGGTTAGAAAACATGTGACAAAATTTAATCAATTTGGGCTTTATGCAGAGTTGTTCTGACGCTTGATTAGCGCCATACTAAAGAGATCGTCTAACATATTTCCTGTAATAATCAGGCCTTTAGTATGACGCTAATCACACGTCAAAACGACTTTGCATAAGGCCAAATCTATCTTCTGCATTTAATGCTGATCCAGCCTTAATGAGAGTATTGTTTTCGGGAAAGAGGGTTCACTTGTTGTAAGGTATAAGTACTATTGAGACAAAAGTATAGAATTTTTTATGTTGTTAAATAGTATTTTATAGTAGAGAGAAATTAAAAACAAAGTAGGATTAAACGAAAAACTTCTTTTTTTAAAATAATTGTAATGAAACATTTTATAAATTTTATATTTGATACATGTATCGA
The DNA here is from genome assembly GCF_964235325.1 of Thermobia domestica. Lineage (NCBI taxonomy): Eukaryota > Metazoa > Arthropoda > Insecta > Zygentoma > Lepismatidae > Thermobia > Thermobia domestica. The sequence continues at coordinate 335,754,982 of NC_137456.1, forward strand.
CATTATTTGCACGCTCATCTTTGTTTAATTTATGTCAAGTGACATTATTGTAATTATTCTTACATTAAAATTTAGAAGTTATTGTACGCAATAAGAATAAAACACATGTGTCCCTTTTCTTTCATTTCTTCTATTTTTTAGAAGAAAAAGATGTTTACAATTGCAACTGATGTTACATAATGTTAGTATGTTAGTATAAAATGAAATGAAATCTTTGAGTTTTACGTCCCTCGATTATGCCAGTTAGGCTAAAGGAGACGGTGATTATGAGAAATGAGTGAAATGGTGGAATGAAGAAGGTGGAAGAAAACGGGAGAGCCCCAGAATACCCACAAGCACGGTGTTTGTCCACCTCAAGGTCCACACGGCACGAGCTGAGATCGAACTAGGGACCGAGCTGAACGATCCACCACTGAGCTATCGCGTCTCCTTAATATGTTAATAAACAAAGTTATAATAAAAGAACGATAAGTATTGACCGTGACTTTTACTTTATTAATATTAACTGAAATAAGACTGAAGTTCTTTTTTTAAATCATGAAATTTAATGAAGTACTAAATCAAGGTTTTCCGTTTAGAATTTAGTCCTATTATTAATTTGTGAAATATTTTGCACTTTTGTTAACAGCGTTCTTTTTTTTTTTTACCATTTGTGTTTAATTTTATAATGCAGTGAAAAATAGCGGAATTTCAGTAAGGGTAGCGGAACGTGGCGGAATTTTGGCGGCCCAGTAGTGACTTCTCGACTTAGGGACCTGGCAACACTGGAGTAATTATATTGTAATTTATAAAGATGTGATTGCATGTTTGATTGCAAGTATAAAATTGCTTCTATGAACGTTCTTGTAAGCCATTTCATTAACACATGCACCATAAAATAAAATGGAAGTATCAAGCATAGTTGCAAGTTCGTATTAAATTTGTAGCGATAATGGCTGGTGAAGCATCTGTTAAGTTGGAATTTTTGTACAAAGAAGAAATTGATTATGGTTTTCCTCAGGAAGATCCACTCGAAGGGAAAGGATGGACGTACGAAATGATAACTGACAGTGAAGAATTAATATTATCTTCAACCGAAGGGGAGCAAACAAGAGAGAAAGATGTAGCTATGTATTCTTCGGATGTCAAATTAAACATTGGTATGATGAAATCTGAATTTGCAGTAAAAGACCCTGCCTTTGAAAATAATATAGAAACACTAAGAAAAGTAGAGGTTGAAGAGACTTGCGCTTCATTGGGCGATGACAACAAACAATTAACTACAAGTAGTTCAAATTCAGTTGGGACAGAAAGGTAATGTTAAATTTTATATACAATAACTGGTTCAGATTGATAATACAGTTACATGGGTACGAAATTTTATACTTGTAAGGAATACTTTTCGAGAAATAGTTACGGAAGGTAGATTTACGTGTAACGTAAATTAATAATCAACAGTTTGGAAGTGGCGCAGCACACATAGACTAGTTGTACCCAGAAGCACAATTGAGTGCACCCATCTTAATGAAGGAATCATTACCTAAAACTGAATACACATTTCAAACCAATTCTTGTAGATATTTTTGATATGGGTACTTTGCGATAGTGTTCCATATATAAAGGCTTGTTTAAGAAACCTCCGTGGCTGAATGGGATCAGAAAATTTCCGTAATACTACCGTGATTTTTTTTTATACCGGACCAAACGTATAGATGTTTGTAACTTTATCCCCAAGTTATCTCGAATACGCCACTTATCCGAAGGTCTTCTAAAGTCATTAATAAAACATAAGTCTAACTAAAAAAAGGTGGATATTTATTGAAAAACCTATACATAAATTCATTGCATATTTTACTTCATTTGCTGAAAGTCGGCTGTTTTTATTTTCAAAATCATTTTTGGGGGACGGAGTTGCACTTATCTATATAGTTTCACATCAGCACTTTAGTGTACGTATACACCAAGAATTATTATGTAAAAGACACGAATCAAATTGTGCTGGCTTGCCACTAGAAAGAAGTAACGCTGTGTATGCCTAAGTCAGGGCAGGACTGCAGCATGTTTGCCGGAGAAGGAGCGAAGTGTTGCGTAGGGAACAGGCGCGTCACAAAAGGTCAATATACATGTAAACAAGCATAGGACAAAACACTCTATATGGCATAAAGTGTATTATTTTTCATGCTGAATTGTGTATTTGTACGCTAGTAAAGATGTTATATGAAACATTCCAATATGTTGTCATTGCTTACATATTTGTGTTCCAATATAATACACTACTAACGTAAATTTTGCAATTATCTTGATCCTTTAAGTCTCGGTTTTTTCTCTAGTACCGCGACAATTACATTTATACTTCATTTCATTTACAATGGTTAATAGCTTCTTTGTGTGTGAATCCGCGCATAACAGGTTCGATCTTGATTAATTTATTTTTATGGAGGTAGGTATCTTAGAAGTAAGAACACAAGTTATTTACGATATCTATGTACTAGTCTATTAAAATATTATTTCGAATTGGGTCAAGATTTTACTTTGGCTCGGGCAGTGACTTCAATCGGTTCTTATGGGTTCAGTCACTTCCTGGAACTGTTTCCGCCTCAGTCAGTTCTTGGAACTGTTTGTGCCTTTGGAGCTTTCACGTGGTATATACTTTTCAGACGCAAATTCACTAACCGTTTTGTACATTGGACCTCGCGTTTGCAGAATTAACGTCTTAGTTTTACTTTCACAACACTTTCTCTAATTATTTAATTAATTAATTACATTAATGAATTTCATACAGTCCACGTTTCTATGACATCATTACACAAAGTCACACATATATATATATACGAATTGCATATCTTCCCTACACATTACATATATTAATACTTAGAAGTAAAATAGGACATTTTTTATACACGGAGCAAATTCAAATATGTCTAACATTTCTTCTCTTGTTACATTTGTGGTAGATATGAGGGTAAATATATATTGGAGGGCTCGACGTTTTTACGCATGAGTACACTTGAAGACCTACGAGCTTTTATTTTAGATATATATTTACTATTCTTACAATTCAATTACTCTTAGTATATGTACCTGTATTTATTAGTATTTTTATAAAATATATAACTAGTACTCTTTAGGAAATTGAAAAACTTATACTAGCAAAAAACATGTTTCAAATTCGATACTAGTCATGAATTTTGCTGAGCATAAGCTAACAGTCTTTTTTCAGGTCTTTGAAAAGATGCTTACAACCCATGGTACTTTGGAGAACACTTCTGGTGTAACCTCTCTTGACACAGAAAACACATTTTTCTTGTACAAGATTTGCACACTACTCATCGTTCTTGTGATGTATCTACAATGTAATGCGTGTCAGAGTTTCGAGCTTCGATAGGGATATACGATCTTGGACCTGGCCTAATTGATGTCATGTTTCCAATGCGAAGAAGACACATGGTAACTTCTCTCAAAAACTAGATATGTGAGTTCATTGTTCTTGTTAAATTCGCAATGCAATTTCCAAGAAGAATCAACTGCTAAATTGAGCGCATTATTGAAAAGATTCCACCACCGTTTCTTGGATCTGAGTTTGGGTCTGTATGATGCAAGAAGACGATCCATAACGTCAACTCCTCCCATTCCTTCATTGTACTTTTGAATAACGAGTAGTCGACTAATTAGAACCTTGGGCCGTTCGCCTCTGGTGCTTGGGGTCCCGGGTTCGATCCCACCATTTCATTCATTACTCATCATCACCGTCTCCCTTAGTCTAACTGGCATAATTGTGAAACTCAAAGATTTCATTTTTTAATTGGAACCTTTATTTTATGTACACGAGAGTATCTCCTCACTGATTCTACTGGCAAGTTTGTAAAACAGTTTGAACCAACAGTTACAAGCGGACTCTAATTTCACCTTACAAAGCACACATTACCATCACTTTTGACGTCAAACTTTCCTTTTTCGTCCTTAGCAAGTTTTTCTGTGGAGTCAGAGGACACTGTTGAACACGATTATCTCTTACATTTTTTTTGCTCAATTGCCTTTTCCTTCTAATTCTAAAACAACATCATAAGATGTAAAGAAATTTAAAAAAAAGACTTCGTGCTGTGCATTATTTTCTATGATGTGAGAGTACGAATAACTCGTTCCTAATGGGATATCCTCAGTAACGTTATCAGTACTATTGTCTTTTACACCATAGTGGTCCATTGCATATGGATAACCGTCAGAAGAACATAAAAACCATATTTCGTAACCAAAACGAATTGGTTTTCTACTAATAAACAGTTTGCATATGTGATGCCCATAGTACGGAACCATGCTTTCATCAATGCTCAGAGATTGGTGAAAGATATCAAACTACTGTCAAAGATATCAAAGATATCAAAGTTCTTCTGTAGCTCATCGTATATAGGTCTTATTTTCCCAAATTTTTCACCTCTTGGTAAGTTAGAATTGTCAACAATATGGTAATATTTTTTGTTCGAAACGGGCTCTTGGCTTTACGGATGACACATTCGGTATACACAGGTCGTCTGCTGTACTCCAATAGGACTTCTCAGAAGGAGAATATGATACCCACTGAGAAGTAGTAAACCAAAAAATTGTAGTAACTGTTCATATGCTACTTTTATGTGTGGAGCTCACTTCTGCTGTGCGTACAAATTATACATTAGAACAAGGTGCTCAGTGTATGATGGAGGCAAGATCTTGAAGAAATTATCTGTCGGAGAACTACCGTCAAGATGAGGATGAGAAACCCAAGTTTTTCTGGTGAACAAGAAATGGGATTGAGGCTAATTTTTGCAATTAGGCACACACTGTTTCTCTTCCTTTTTTAGATGATCAAGTTTATGGTATATTTTCGAGCTCATTTGCATCATAGATGTCATTATTCACTGCCTCTATCAACTCACCACATACGTCCTTACGCATAACAGGAACTAATTCGTCTTCATTTATGTGCTCCTCGTTTGAAATGTCATCTGTTCAATCTGGAGGGAGAATGTAAACATCCGTTTCCTCATGATCAGAAACACACAAAGTGTCCAAAGTGCCTACTATATCATCCAGCGTAAAAAATTGCCTTGCCATTTCGCGATTTCAGACAAATATTCAAACTAACTTGCTACGTACCAATGTTCCCAAATGGGAACATTAAATATTTCATTTGCGCAATAAGAAACGATGGTCTCAGACGCACGTTCTCACCCTAATAACAAACATTAAACTCTCAGCTGTCCAAAGAATGTCTTGCCAACTTCTATATTACGTCGTAAGCACGCAGTAATAGTACCTCTTGTAAAAAGCAGGAAAACATCAATTGTAAAAAAATCGAAAGAAATTATTTAATATACATTTTTGTGAAATTAAGGCAAATAAAGCAATTAACAATTCTTTCATTTATAATACCACTCAATGTTGGGCCAGAACTATAGAAAATATACAACGCTAGAACACTGAAAATTTCCTGCTTCCAAAAGGGAACAATGGTACCTAAATGGTTAACGAAAAAGTTACCTACTTACGTACGAATCAGCTGAGCGTTCGAAGGGAGTTAGAGGCCACGCAGGAGTAATTTCATTGCACTTTTGCCACCATGATAATACCACACGGCGTTACGTCACGATCGCTTGGAGCGACTGGAATGTAATTCCTCAACTGCACCGGGAACCGGGTAAGAGAAATCGGTTGCACTGTCCGGTCAAAGTAAAAGCTTCCCCGAATTTTTTATATATTGTTTATAATTCTGTGAATTTTACGGTAAATCTGTAAAAAATAAATGCTTGCTGTTGATTCCTCTGGTGTGGAAATTGACAGAGTAGAGTTCGATAGTTTAAAGTAGTTGTATCAAGAACATCATAGTTTGGAAGAAATCGTAGCCTTTATATAAACGTTTGGTTGTAAACTTTAACTGGAGAGAATGAAACATCAACGAAATAGGGTTGGTTCAAAATTTACACACACTCCCACTTATATATATATATATATATATATATATATATATATATATATATATATATTTATAAAAAAATCAATCACGTGTCAAACATGGAACTCGGTTCATATCTGATTTCAATCAATGAGTTCAAATACACATGTAACTACAAATCAGGAGAAAAGTACTATCTAGGTGAGAGACCCCTAGGGTTTGGAATGGGGGAAGATATAATAAAAATCGAAAAGGGCTGCTGTCAGTATCGAATCCATTGTCTTGGAGGTCACTAAACTAATCGGTGATAGATTCGGTAACTAAGCCGGAAGTAAGTCAAGAACAATCTCAATTTGCTTATTGATATTCATTTTGCTCATTTATAATAATAATAAATATAATAATATTTATTATTGTTATTATTAATAGCGAATTGTAATTTTACCGGATTAGGCACGGATAACGCAAAAATATTACTCTTCTGTATTTATTTTCGTCAGTATTTTTTAAAATTATTTTTATGCAACTGCTGGTGCTTCAATTGGAAATGATAAAATAGAAGTTAAGGCCGTTAACAATAATAATTTTTAGCTAACCAAGTGGCTTAAAAAATCTTTATTTTAAATTAGTCTTTTTGAACAAAGCACACAAGAAATATAGTTGCAAAATGTATATTGATAATCATACTCGTTGAGTATTTGACGAAACTACAGCATGCAATTTATTTACTGATATGAAAAACAAATACTCAGAAATACTCTCCCTCTTTAATATTGAGCATGACGCCAATGATCCGTAATGTTTCGAAACCCGTTTCAAGGAGGAAAAGCTAGGAAATAGTTCGTGACATATCTAGGTCGATATTTACACTCCTATAGATTCTAGAAAAGATGTTAACCCATTAGATTGTTGTAACAAAATTGACGTGATTTTAAATTGTACCCTATAATAAAAGAGAAATACACCATTAATCGTTCAACATTCAAGGCGTGTATTAATAGAACTATTGGTAATTTTTTCATGCCTCATTCATATGCATTCTTACACTTTTCTAAATTCTGAAAAGAAAACTCAATTTATTTCATTATTGAAGTTTCGTTATGATTATTTAAAATGAAACACTTCCATGATAGTTTCCCATATTGGCGTAAATAACAGGTCAAAATTTAGAATAAATGGAAGAAGAAAATAGAAGAAGAAAAGATTTTCGTTACTGGTATCTGATGACATTTTTACAGTAGATTGCATAAAATTATAAAAAATATTTTTTTTTTTCACTCAGGTAATGGGTATAAGAAAATTTCAAATTATATCCTTTGCGTTGAGAAACAGAAAAACTACCATTATAAATTCGAAGTTCGATAACATTTCAAATAGAATGGCTGGTAACTTTTTCGTAATGTTATCTGGACTTGTAGTTTTCAATCGGAACAATTCAACTTGAAAATGCGAAATGTATAATTTTTTATCTTGTAATTTTTATGAGATGAGTGCATTAAATTTCGAGCTTTATCTTTCCGGAATTGAGAAAAATGTAAGAATGTACTTAGCTACAAGTTACGAAGAGAGTTTAGTTCGTGCTATTTCAAACACATTCGGGATTAGAATATCTTGTTTGCACCTTATTGGAACCTACCGTCGAAATATATATTTGACATCATGCTAACTCTACTGGCAAGCTATGAGAAAATTCTGGATCGTAGTATATATTCTTGTTGCAGTGTTGGGCATCTAAAGTGCTTCTTTTCGGCTTGTAACTGCGGATGGTTCAAATTGAGATCCTGTCATTTTTTCGGTGAGTGACGTAAATTGATATTATTTTTGGGAATTTAGGAAACTTAAAGTATCTCTAGTACATGTCACGAAAAATTTCCCGATCGCTCTATTTCAAGTATATTTTTAGCTTTCAACCATCTTCTGTATTGCATTTTTTTTTGGCTTCTATCACGAGAAAATGGAACCTGAAGCCAGTTTTTCTTACTAGATGAATAAAATAAATTATGTGTTGTTGGTTTTCTAGATTTTGTACGTGAGAATGACCCTAGATACAAAACAACCATTTTTTTTTATCTTTTTCATTTGAAAAGTCTTTTGACATTATGCAAATTATTCTAGCCACTGCAGCTTGTAACTATATGTACTTTCCGCCTTATTTTACTTTTATTATACGAGTGAAATAAATAAATATTTTTGTAATCTCTTAGCAGTGAATCAATCACACTCTGCATTTTTAGAAATGTTTCTTGTATGCTTTAGTAGAAAATATATTGTAAAATCAAGGACTTTTTTTTCATTTCTTAAAAAGTTTTCGAATCTGAAATTCGAAAATTGTTTCTTCTGGTTTCGAATGTGACATAATACCACTAATTTTTGAACTGTATACAAAATTCTTTTTGGTAAGTTATGTTACATAATGTCCATAAAACCGAAGCAGCTTTTGTGACTTTTAAGCTGTTACGTGCATATATTTAATATATTTAAGTTTAAAAGAAAATTTTAATATATCGAGAAGCGGATGTTCGTGCACGATTCATCGTCTTAGCACAACGTTCAAGGCTATTCAAATTATTTATTTATTTATTTAACAATCACCAAATACAGCTCAGAGGCCATTTTATAGTGGATACCTAACAACAACAATAAAAATCAAAAGGAATAGGGAAGATGTGGCCCAGGGCCTCTTTAGTTGGTACTATCCTGATATTTGGCTAGTAGGATTGAGGGAGACTGGAAAACTCCAGTCAGGATGGTCGGCAACGAGAATGGAACTCAAGATCTACCGAATGCGAAGGCAACGCTTTACTACTTGCGTTGTTTCGCTTGGTTCTCCCGAAACGGAAAGTAGTTCAAATTTACTATGACGTCCGGTTCATGACTGATTCTCGTACAAGATAAACGGTCAATGCTTTCAAACTGATTTTATTATAAGTATTTCAGTGTCTTAAGAATATGTCTCATTTCATCCGTTAACCCTGTTTTCAAACCGAACTTTATTCAGTTTAGTCATTTTGATTTTAGCCTTTATTGCCACAGAAGGTAGGTGTAATACACAACGAGAAGCGATTGTTTGTAAACGATTCAGTACCTATGTATAACATACGTATCATGACTGTCTATAACTGTCAAATACGGATGTTGTTCAAATTAACTATTACTTCAGCTTTCACATTCTCTGCTAACTCCTATTCAAACCGGAGCGATTGAAACCGAGAATGATGCGTTTCGGTTTAAATATTTGTCACCATAGAACGGGAACGATAACAGATATTGACAAACGTTCTTTTTTACAGTCAATAGAAGGTCTAAAGAGGTTATACTAAACGCGCAACAATCTAGCAAATTCGGAAGTGTTTGAAATTTAATAATATGATTCGTTTCTATACTGACCTCTATCTACAAAAGACGGTAAGGGATATCGAGATATGCTTTGTTACAATCGGTTCAGTTCCCAAATGTAGGTTCCATCTTCTCCGTTAAGCCTCTATTCCGACCACTAGTTTTTTAAATGACCATTTCCAGTTTCAACATTATAGCTTCTGAACAAAGACAGACAAGCGTGTGTATGTGGATTTTTCTTGGTTCTTTTTTGTTCATTTCAATATTTCATTCCTTTGTCATCATTCCTTTGTCCTTTAGACTAGCTGACATACCCGTGAGACGTGAAGCTAAGGAATTCATTTAATTTAATTTTGAATGAAAACGGGTCAATGGTTGAACAATCACCTCTGATATATCGAGAGAGTGCTGCGATCCCAGTTCGCGCCAATCGGACTTTATAGTAGAAAAACACTGTGTAAGTAGGTTTCCTTGGGGTTCTTCTATTTTCTTCGTTTCAATATTTCATTCATTTCTCATAATCCCTGTCCCGCTTAGCCTGGTCGGCATAAGCGTGTAACATAACACTTAACATTTCATTTTCGTATCAAAACGAAAACGGTAGCAGGTAGGGTAAGGCGGGTCTATGAAAACAATTCGGCGTTTAATTGCAACATATGATAACGAGAAACACTTTTGTGCAGAGGATTCAGCTACGCAACACAATGTATGATGACTATCCTCAACATTCTTAAAGTGAGGCAGCACTGGCTCAGTAGTAGAGCGTTCACTTCTGGTGCATGGGTCCTTGTTTCGAACGCAAGTGCTGCCAAGTGAACTTTGTGTTGGACAAACACCGTGTGCGTGGGTTATGTCGGGCTTATCCCCCCATCCCGCTACTATCATTCCACAATTTCTTTCATTTCTTATCATCACTGTCTCCTTTAGCCTAGCCGGTGGAAACGTCGAACATAAAACTTCAAGAATTTTAAAATGGGAAGTTAATCACATTTACAATTACGTGCAATTTCAGAACTGATTTTCTTACAGCAAAAGCGCTAAAAGCTCTTAACTTGCAGTTTCTTGCAATCGATTTGGCATTTAAAGAACATCTTCAATTCCTGCGTTGAGATTCTATTCAAACAAGAAGTGATTAGAAATAACGAGATGTGGTTTCAACATTTATCGCCACACAACAAATACTAATAAATAGGGAGAAGTATTTTCTTCAAACGGTTCAACGTGACTATTTACAGCACTATGCGAGAAACGAAAGTCTTAGATTTACCATTGCGGTTTAAACACTGATTTCCGTAGAGCCAAAACGCTAAGAAATATGGATGTGTTCTTCGACTCGAGTTTGCTGGTAGAGAAAACGTTACTTTGCGTTGAAGCTCTATTCAAACCATAGGTGTTTAAAATTACCATTTTCCAGTTTCAACTTTTATCGACGTAAAACGAAAATTGTAACAAATAGCGTGTAATTATTTTATTTAAAAAGATTTCAGCCATTTCCAGCGTCTCAGGACAAGTAAGCATAACCATCGGCAACACTGTTCCAAAACAGAAATTGTTTCAAGCTTACCAGTTTTAACACATCTATAGAACAAAAACGATAAAACATATCGATATGAGTGTTTTTAATTCATTAATTTGACAAGAATTGGTTTTGTTTTACGTTAACTCTAAGATGAAACCGGAAGAGGTTGAAATTGTCCATTTCTGGTTTCAAAAGTTATCGTAATAAAACCCAAATGATAATAGATGTCGACAAATTATACTTGGAAATCATATAACTTCTGTTTCTTATATAAAACCTCACAACCCGCAGCAGCACATCGAAACTGGAAGTTGTTGAATGTATTAGTACTTCATTTATCAGATTTTCATAGAGAAAGACTCAAAAAGATTTAGAGAGATGCTTTTCAGACCTTTTCAGCGTCCCAAGTGTAGCTTCTATCTCATCCCTCCACCCTCTATTCAAATTGGAAGTACTTCAAATTAACGATAGTTTTCAACATTTATTTTCACAGAATTAATAGAGTAAGGGAAAATAACCCCTTCTTTACATGGAATCAATGTCCAAAGAACAAACACTATTTTTGACATTGTTTTCTATTGCAACCAGTATTTACAGATGTTTTACCTCCAGTCTGAATATTGAATTCGCTTAGTTTGGAAGTCTTAGTTTCACAATTTAAATATATATTCACTTGTTTAACTTGGGTATTGGTACTTAAGACTCGTGCAATATTTGTCACTAGGTTGACTCCTAGTCATAGATGAAAACAATCGAGCAGTGTAACAGATTTGTGGCAGACGTGCGAATTTTAAGCAAGATGTAGCTCCTTCACCCGTTTTTCCTCCAGTGCCACCAGTGATTGTTATTTTAACTACTATCCAAAAATAAAGCAACGATATTTAATTCGTCATTAAGATAATGATATATGTGTTACCCACGCTACGTTCTTATCGTTTCGACATTTACCTTGTATATCTTACACATTCGCTCACATCCTATCATTTATTCAATCAATTGAAAGCATTTCACGAACTTGTTTAACTTGATCATTTGTAGTTCTCTTACTGTAAACAAAATGTTTCGGTGAGATTTTTAAACAGCTTTTTATTTCCTCATTTTCATATGTACGCAATACTTTGTCCGCTTCTATCATTTTGCTAAGTATCTTATAAATAAAAGCTAAAACTATTGGGCTTTATGCAGAGTCGTTCTAACGTGTCATTAGAGCCATGCTGAAGAGCTCGACAGCCTCTAGCATAACGGTAATCATACGTCAGAACTACTCTGTATTAGCTTCCGGTAACGCACCGGACCTACAAGTGTAAGGTCGTGAGTTCGATTCTAATTTGGGTCACATTTTTTGGAATGCAATAATATATTTGTTAGTACATGTGTAATTATATCAGTAAAGTTTCGTCCCGTTCAATGAATTTTATTCATGTGTGTGTTAGAAAAGTTTACTAGCTTGTATAATTCTAAAGCAAAATACCAGTGGTGTGTTGTAGAAGAAATTTCCTTTGGATGTATAATAATTTATGTAAGTGATAGTTGTTGATGTAATCATGGAGATAAATGTAGATATTTGTATAGACCTATCACACAGCTACAGTTGTATTTTTAACATATGGCCTGTAAACATTACTTGCAATCGAGTAGAAAGAAAATACTGTCTGTTGAACAGATTCACAAGATATGTCAACTGTAAATAATGCACATGCAATACTACGTTGAAAAAGGGATCATTTACCCAACTATCTCGCCTTTAATTAAGCTGAATAACATTACATTGTGCAATATATTGTATTATATAGATGGGTAATAACATCAGGAAAGAAGACCTACGAAATTTCAAAACAAAATTTGAGTAAGTTACTTAACGTTATGTGAAGTAAACGAAGGTTCACGTCGCTAAATGTATAGTCGATGTCTATAAAAGAAAGATATCACATATATTTACAAAAGTATTGCAAACAAAATGTCTAAGTTAATAGTTTCACTTTGCGACAGAAATATGCATGGAAATTGTAATATTCTTCTGAAAGTATAAAACTATGTAGGCGGGTTTGTAGGTCAGAAGCAACAAGAGAGTATTATACAACAGGAGCCTATTAAAGTTCGTGATAGGAATCCAGGGCAGCTTGGTTTAATCGTGGATTATATCCAGTAGAGGTGGTTTCTTTTCTGACGCCATGAGCCTACGGGACCACTTAATCACAGGATGTTTGTGTTTTGTATATTACCGTATGTATACTTAAGTTTAACGATGAAGAGTATATTGCATTTTCTTCAGTTCTCACGTATGCAGGTAAAATTACACAGCAAAAATTACTATCGAAACTTCTGTTGGAACTCGGGTCTGTTGGAAATATTTAACTCTTTAGGTTCTCATTCATAATTTCGTGAACGTATGCACAATAAGTTCTTTGCTTGTAGCCAGTGAAACAAGCACCCGATACCTCTAAAACAGTATATCAAAAATACCAATGCTTAACTTCAACTTTTGAATTCCAGAGATCGTTCCGTATACAGAGCCAGGGTAAACTTATTGTACACTGGCTCAGAATCGTTGCACTTTCACAGTCATACTTTTGGCTGGATTGAAATATTGACAAGTTTCAAGACGCATTTCTACAAAGAAAAAGAAACTTTAACTGAGGAAGTATAAGTGTAATGTGTATTTTCTTCGGAATCCGTTGGTGAATCCTCGAAATACGATATTTTTTTAAAAATTTTTATTTTAAATGTGTTCTTCTTTTCTAGTTTCGGCCTTTTGAATACTTATATAAGTTAAGTGTTAATCCAACATTAAGAATATTGTATCATAATTTTCAATCCCTCTAACGCGTAAAAAAGGTTATACCATGTATAAGCCATTAAAACTAAGTAGATGTACTGAAGAAAAATTTCCCACAAGGTGCTCTCCTTTGAATATTTTTGTGTGTTAACTCGCGAACAAAACCGGTAATTTGAACTAGATTTACTTAAGAAAAAATTGTGATTCTGTGGCCCGTTTTGCCAGTTCACATAAGTAAACGGGAAATTGCGTTATTTATATGAATAATGATGAAAATATTTTGTTTGCCTGATTTTTTTTTAAATTTTGTGCCACGAGACCTTCTGCAGTTTTAGACGTTTTACATGTTAGAATACCGAAACTAGTCTATATGTAGTGTTTAAGATGTATGGGTTCACAGTTGAATAATTTTTCATAACATTCCAACAGAAATGTAGGTATCCTAGTTTATTTTCTTTTATATGCTGGCAAAGCTGTGATCACTAAACTGCATCAGATGGTGTTTAATGAATATCTGTGCAATACATCTTATTAGGAGATCAGATCGGAAAGCAACGCGCAGTATTTTTTCCCAAAAAAATTTAATATACCAAAACCAAAGAAAGCACAAAAAAAGTTACGTATTTGATCCACTTTTCTACAGTCACCAACTTTCTCCATACATGTCTATGAGCGTGGTACCGGTTTCAGGATGCCCTGTTCATGAAAGTCTGTTATGGTGGAGTATAGGAATGTGCGGACTGCTGTTTTCACTTCCGTATCTGTCGCAAAATTTTGACCGGTGAGGAATTTCTTCATGAGAACATAGAGATGTGAAAGTGAGAGACGAAAGAGACTTGTGGACTGGTAGTAATGATGAAGTTTGACGTTGTCACCATTATTGTAGCGGAGTTTGTCACGCAGGTTACGACGCAACGTTAACCAAAGTTTTAACTTACGCTGCAGCATTTACAGTTGTCCAGTGTTTTACAAATCCCCCCCAAAAACTACAAACGTCCCAGAACACTGTCACAAGACTTTTCTCGCAAATTGAATTACGTTTAGTTTTTGTCGAGTTGGAAACCAGTATGTTTCCACTCCATAAAGACGTGCTTGGTCTCGGGCGTCTAATAGTATGCCCAAGACATCCACGATTGCATACAGATGGCATAACGCGTTAGGTGGTCCAAGCATGTCATCATTTGCTGAACTTCGTGGTTATCTGTCAAGTTCGTAAGCACCTAGCGAGCACCAACTTTATGGAATTGCAATGTGTCCTGAGCAAAGTCGTACACTACAGCATAGTAAATGTTGAATTTGTGCAATAAGGTTCGCACGTGCACACGATGTTCACTTAGAATTGCTCAATTAGAAAAAAAATTGTGGTTTATCGATCTGCCCTCGAATTTAAATCATATGGTAATTTTATGTATTTAGGAAACAACGGGAATTTCCCGTTTCCGTTCCTTAAAGCCAATAACACTTGCCTACTGGTTTTCAGTAAAGATTTTAATTACGAGACCCGAAAATACCGTAAGAAGAATGTCTTTTTAAGCTGATGCTGGCAACCCTCCAAACTTGAAACGCCACTACAAACCGGGTAAGTGAGCTTGTACGAGGCAGTTAAAATCAGACGCACATTTTCTCGATTTATGTTGTTTATCCTCAATCATTTTCACGGTTAATCGTCTATCCTATCAGAGAAGTTCCCTCTGTCTATATGCTCTCTTCCATCCATATTGTTGTAAGTCGCCCACTACGATGTTCATCTTCGATTTCTGTTCTGCCTTCCGCAAACATTTTGTACCAACAATATACCTCTGCTATTGGTAACAGTATATTTCCAAAGGCCTGCTAAATCTTCCGGTACGTTATCGAGGCAGTCTCACCAAGTTTCATACAGAAGGCGATTGCGTAGCACTGGTCAATATTACGTGCTTCCGTTGTTGTGACGGGTCGAACATACGATCGCACTCTTTAACTTCTAACTTCACAATAAAAAATATTTCGTGCGTTCCACGTGCTGTGCTATTGGAGCAGGCCCAAGGCTACTCTCTGGCGTTTCACACTGCAGCGTTGCCAGCAGAAGCTGAAACAATTTTCTTATTACTTTCTTGTCGAACTTCGTATGTTGTAAATTTCACCTTCGTAACGTAGTCCACTTGTCAGATACTCTGCTTTGGCGTAAAGTTTTTCTCTTACTCATAGAACACTGATTCTAATGATAGTAACGTAAAAAGACAATAAAAAGTAACAAAATGGGGAGACAAAGTGCTCATCTGTGTAAAGTATACTTTCAAGGTATTCACATGTTTCCTGAAACTATAGCAGAAAATTTGTATCTCAACTGTAAGTACTGATAAATATTATGTTGAATGTTACTTTTCTCCCTCTTAAATATAACATTTTCCAATACACCTGTGCATTCACCCGTTTATTTTAAAGGATAAGCTTATGCTAATTTTCCTTCTTTGAAAAGAATGACACATGAGATGATAATTTTTGACGTGTATTTCTTGATCCTCCTTGTCTCCTTATAATACCAATTTGAATGAAAGCAACATGATAGAAACTCAGGTAAAGGTAGGTACTGAACAAAATAGCTAACTTATTTTAAAAAGTAAAGCTGCCTTTCTTTTATAATTAAATGTATACCATGTTTCTTTCGTTTTGTTAATATTCAGGGCGTAGCATTCTCAAACGTTCTTATTTAAGAAGAGTGCTTTTTTCACTTAGATGTATATCAATAGACTTGAAGATTGTATAACGGTTTAAATCTTAATATCTCAGAGCATTCAAATAATATTAGAAGCACTAGTAGAGATTAGCATACTGCTTGAAATGACGTATTTTGTACAAAATTTTAAAAATGGTTATAGTCTTGTTTTCTTTCTTTGTCATAATACGAACAGTTTTGGTAGTTGTAATTGCAAAAATCTCTCGGAATTGCTAAATTATATACCACAAAAATTTTTTGATTTAGTACACAAGTACTGTCAGTGAGAGCGTACCACCATTTTTACCTGTAATCAGATGTTCATTCCATGGTGTAAGGTGGTAGTATGCATTTGAGTGAAATCCGATAACTGATAGATAAATGTAGATGCGATTTGAGATATCAATTTAAAGGACATGCTTTTCTTTGGAGAGCAGAAATGATACTAAAACACCTCAATAGTTCTCTTCTCCTAATATCTACAAGATTTTATGTAATATTACAATAGTAATATAAATCAGTTTATGGGGGGAAAGTGCAAAACATCGTATCTCCACTTTTTATGAAATTTTAGATTTTGGGTGCATTCAATTTCCCACATCTGATTCTACGTGCGTGTGAGAGATCGTAAACGAAAACCCGGTAAAGAAAAACGTGAAAAAAATAACTTTTAAAACCTGGTATCGCAAATAAGATAGTGTAAAATCAGAACAGATTTATTGCTATCCTGAAAGTTTGGTTATGGTGAGTTATGAGGTATAGCACTTTCGCCATTCTAAAACTTATTATTACCTTGAAAAGCCTCACGATAAAAATTCAATACTTTTGTTGTTCTATTTTAGATGGTAACTTGTGCATTTCTTTGTTGTTCCATATAGTGTACCTAGATTTCCACTCAATATTTTACTGAATTTATTACAGGATCAATACAAATGAAAAACCTCACACATGCAAAGAGTGTGGACCCAAATTTGGTCAACGTTCATGTTCAGCTAAACACTTGTTGACACATACAAATGATAAACCTCACACATGCCAAGAGTGTGGAAACAAATTTAATTACCGTTCAGGTTTAGCTGTACACATGTTAAAACATACAGGTGAAAAACCTCACACATGCAAAGAGTGCGGCAAAAAATTTATTCATCGTTCACGTTTGGCTACACACATGTTAATCCATACAGGTGAAAAATCTCACATATGCCAAGAGTTGGTAGGAAATTTAATGACGTTCAAATTTAGCTAAACACATGTTAATACATACTGGTGAGAAACCTCACACATGCAAAGACTGTGGTGGGAAGTTTAGAGAACGTTCATCTTTATCTAAACACATGTTAATCCATACAGGTGCAAAACCTCACACATGCAAAGAGTGCGGCAAAAAATTTCGTCATCGTTCAACTTTAGCTAGACACATGTTAACACATACAGGTTCAAAACCTCACACATCCAAAGAGTGCGGCAACAAATTTAGTCAACGTTCACATTTGGCTACACAGATGTTAATCCATACAGGTGAAAAATCTCACACATGCCAAGAGTGGACACAAATGTGGTCAGCGTTCTAGTTTAGCTAGACACATATCAATACTTACAAAAGAAAAAGCTCACACATGCCAAGAGTGTGGAAAGAAATTTAATTACCGTTCTGATTTAGCTAGACACATATTAATACATACAGGTTCAAAACCTCACACATCCAAAGAGTGCGGCAACAAATTTAGTCAACGTTCACAATTGGCTACACAGATGTTAATCCATACAGGTGAAAAACTCACATATGCGAAGAGTGTGGTGGAAATTTAATCGGCGTTCAAATTTAGCCATACACATGTTAATACATACAGGTGAAAAAACTCACACAAGCAAAGACTGTGGTAAGAAGTTTAGTCAACGTTCATACTTAGCTAGACAGATGTTAATCCAAATGTCAAAAATTTATTGATCGTTCACATTTAACTAGGCACAAGCTAATACATACAAGTTAAAAATTCACATATGCTAGACACAAGTTAAAACATACATGCATATAACCTCATAAATGGAAAGAGCGTAGAAACAAATTTTGTCAGCGTTTAAATTTAGTTGCACACATGTTAATACCTACAGGGTGAAAAACCTCACACATGCTAAGAGGGTAGGAATAAATTTTTTCGACGTTCACATAGAGCTGCACACATGTTAATACATTCAGGTGGAAAATTTCACATGTGCGAAAAGTCGAAATAAATTTAGTGAACGATCAAAGTTGGTTAAACATACGTTGATACATGCCTGTGAAAAACATTACTTATCACAAAGGTGTGGGAGATTTTTTCGACGTTCAAATTTGACTAAACATATCTTGATACACAGTTAAAAAACCTCATACACTCCAAGACTGTCAGTACAGCTTTCGTCAAACTGCATTTTTTTATACATACGTTAATACATATAGGTGAAATTTCTCTTCAATGGCAAGAGTTTGAAGTTGATTTTGAGTTTAATGTCCCGTTCTGCAGCCAGACTAGGTGGACTTTCTTATAAGCGTGGTATCCAAAACACGAGCTACCGCCGGGAATCGAACCCAGGATTCCCACACCAAAGCTGCGTACGGTAACGGCTTAGCCGTGTAGGAGCTCCCATGCAAAAAATTTGGGATACGATTTGTGCAAAATTAACATTTGGCAGAAGGCAGTAATTAACACAGAAAAAGGAGCTCAGTGTGTGAAATGTGATTTGGTTTAAGTTCAATTTTGGCAAGTCATATGTTAGCACACACTAATGAGAAAGCTGATATATCGAAGGAGTGTGGAGAAGAAAGATTTTGGAGAAGATCAAACACTGCAAAGATATTAAAACATGAAGGTTATAAAGCTCACAGGTACCATGAGTTTATAAATTTTTCTCGCAAATTCAATTTTTGTAAAACACCCACACAGCACAGGCTCATTCAAAAATGATCCAGGAATTTAGCCGATTCAGGTCGTCTAAATGAATGGAAGATGGACCAACATGTTACGTGCGAACTGGGTCCATGAGAAAGTAAACATCCATTGATACTTAACCATGAATATATTGTGTACCTTAACAGAACACTAAGAGGATGTCCACTGAACGTTTGTATAGATCTTAATAGTACCCCATGCAACGTCCATTAGATGTCCGCTTTTTTAAGAGTCAGTGGGTCAGTGAGGGGTATTGCGGACGTAAGTAGATTTTCAGTATATGTGATCAAGACATCGATGTGTACGTTTATAGACGTTCATTTGTCATGGATGTGAACCCTAATAGAGGTAAATCTTTTGTCGAAAATTTTTCCAGTAAACCTTCAGGAATTAGAATGTGTGCCCAGTGGACACCAGATACGTACCTGCATAAAAGTGCAATGTATGCCGTGCGGATGTCAGTAACTGAGCTTTATGAACGTACACAAACACCCAGTATTCTGCCGTAGACGTAAGACGCAGGTAAAACGAACGTTTAGTCCACTGGACGATTCATATGTATATCGAGGGACGTTTCATAAGTACATAGAGGGACGTGCACTAGATATTAGACAATCTCTGTGTGTGCGACTATGGATGTGAAGAGGCGTCGAATGTCAAAATTAAAGACAGCTCGTAAGGGAAATCTTATAGGTAAAAATATAGTTTTCTCGTGCCGAACTCATCCATTAAACATATATTTTAATATAACAATATACAACATTAATTCAGTAGAAGAGGTTGCTTTTCTTTCCTTAGTTCCAGACAAGAAACCTCTTGATTTTACCGAAATGCTTTTCGTTAGGAGACGCCTCTAATTTTGGCTACATGCTTCGTCTATAGCGCTAAAACAGCTCCTCATACCAACGTACCTGTGGAAACAAAATTGACCAAGTCAGAACATTGAAGTCTACAATAAACGCTATATAAAAAGTTGATACCAATCGAGCAGTATTTCGAGAAACATTGTAAAATGTACTTCAGCAATCAGGTCTTTGACTTTCACGCGGATATTATATTTGTATTACATTAACTCTGGAATACATTAAGTAACCAAACAACTGTTAAGAATTACTCAACTACATATTAAAAATCTTCTACAAATAAAGATAAAAGTATATACGCCCTTGGTTTGGCTTTACTCTTCAAGATAATATCTACTACAAAACAAAGAATTAAACACTGCTTCCTCGCGCCTATAATACGTGTAATTCTTCCCCACGTGCAGGCAAAGCTTGATAGTATAATTATGAATACATGCATTCCATGTAATTAAATTATAATGGACAGGAGTGACTGACTGTATTTACGCGATTGACTGTACGAAATTGACTTCAATTTTGGTTATTATGTCCACTTGCTTCACAATTTTGGCCCACAAATGAACCTTTCATATTTTGTCCAAAAAAATCTTTCAAGTTAAACGTATAGTAAACATATTTAAACATCAAAAATGTCCTCGATAGGATTTTTTTTTTTTTGGTAATTTTCAACTGGCTGTCTTCACCAACGAAACTGAAATAAAAAATCACATATTAAGACATCAATATTGCCATTAATTCCTTCACATTCAGTTACACATACACATTCATCAATACAGTTATAACTAAAATTAAACAGGTAATTGGCAACACATACAGCGTACATATGCCTAAATATGTCCAGTGGAGATTCAATGTACGTGTACACTGCCTTAATCAAGGGTTTTGGGACACCCAAGAACGTGCCCCCTTACGACGGCTTAGCCCTTATGTATTGAAAGCGACGATATGAAAAACATCTTTGGCGAAGCATTTCTATAGCTAATAAGCTGGCTGGATTTTCTTAGTTTGCCGCCAGATGGAACCGTGGCGCTGGTGTAGCTCGTTTGGAACGCACCCTCATACCATCAACTTTTGTGGCTCCACTCCAGATCCACCTCCTCTGTTCTGCTTTGGAGTCCCCTTGTTCTCTCTCTTCCACTATTCTTACCCTAGGTTAATCTAGGAGGTAGACTATATAAGGAGTCTAGAGATGACATAGATAAGTTCCGGTTAGCAGAAAACCATGAACTATCGAACTGATCGGATGTGTTTTAAGCAGTCTCCGATAAATCAAGATATAGCGGGACTTAATCTTTTTGCTGAGACTCACTGTAGCATGTAGAGTTCGACTTCAAGTAAGTAAGATGCATCACCGTTCACACAGCAGAGGTTAGTCCAACGCACTACTCTTTCCTTTCGAGTTTTATTCCAATCGACTCTGTCTCTTCTTGTTATTTTCCTCTTTTACTACTTTTCCCTCATTCCGGAATTTGATCAATAAGTTGAAGGAATAACAGAAAGCGTGGACACATCCTTAAACTCGATTCTTTGGAACATAATGTTCATTTTACTCGGACCTCACTCACTCTCGCACTCACAGTGGCAGTTGGCCCTCGCCCTCATTATTGTCCTCATTCTGGAAACTTGTCCTCGCGAAGGGAGTTGTCCATCACCCTCGCCTCGTAGTGGAAGTTGGCCCTCGCTCTGGCGATGGGAATTGTCCATCGCCCTCGCTTGCCCTCACCCTCATGCTTGAAATGGGCCCTCGCAGTGAAAGTTAGCTCTCGACCTCGTTCAAACTCGTCCTCATGAGGATTTTTGTCCATCGCCCTCGCGTTCCTACTGGAAATTTCTTCTCGCCCTTGTTAACCCTCATCCTCGCGTAGGAAGCTGTCCGTCGCTCTCTCCCACATATCATTGAGGGCGAGGTTATTTTAGGGTAAGAAAGCCCTCGCGAGGATCAGATCCTCAATTTTCCAGCATATTTCCTGAAGTATTTCTTTAAAATACCTCCTAAACAAAGAAAATTAAACATTCCACCGTATAACTTGGTCCGTAATACCTAAAATGGAACAAATCATTGACCACTCGACGCTTAATATTACCATGAATATGTTCAGGTAAAATTTGAATAGAGGTTCCTTTAAACCTTTCGGTTCAAAACTTGTGTTGCCCATGGGACGAGTCGACACTAGAAATAAGAAAAATAAATTGAAGTGTTTGAGTTTTACGTCCCACGGTAATATGTGGTATATATTTCTTATTTGCAAAAATAATTGGCCCATTTTTTAATGTTAGTTTTGTGTGATGAGGAAGATACCTCTACTAAATTCAAAGAAATCTTTACGTTATCACAGGACGAAGTGTCGTTTGCCCCTCTCCTTAGTGTCCCTATTGCGGCAGATTCAGATCATCGGAGAAACCTTTCTCTGCCCCCAAAGAGTCCGTCGTGAATCCTGGTCAGGATTCCAGTCCAAGATTGCCTTATAGCTGCAGATAAAATCTTAGGCTTTATAGCTGCAGATAAAATCTTTTCTTCGGGTACTGTAAATTAAAGATTCGTTCTGACGACCTTTCCAAAGAATGCGTATTGGTTGGTTGGTAGGTAATATTGTCTGATGTCTAATAATAATACCGTATTTACTCGCGTAATTTTCGCACTTTTTTAGAGGAAAAAAGTTGTTTTGAAACAAGTGTGCGTAAATTATGCGAGGGGAAAATTTAGCCACATCAGTGAACATCATCTAATTTTTCTCCCACTCAAAATAACACGAAAATACCGGTACACATTTTCTTTGTAGCAAGAATTGACAACAAACAACTAATTCTAAATTTGTAGAAAAATAACATAAAAAAATTGATTAAGAAGACGTGTGGTTTCTTACAAATCACTGCCAAATCCTCGCGTGCGCAAATTACGCGAGGAAAATAAAATATACAGAAAATGCTCTTCAAAATTGGGATGTGAAAATTATGCGAGGGCGCAAATTACGCGCGTATTTATGGTAATAACATGTGCCCGAACGAACTCTATACTACTGCATAAGAACTATTTAAGAAATTATCATATTTAATGTGTTTTTAGCATTACAATATGTCTTCAAACAATTAAAAGTAGAGGCTGTTCCTAAGGGAACTCATATAGTTACAAATTTAAACCTTTCTTGCTTCAAAGTAACGGGTAAAAAGGTAGTATAATGAAATTAGAAGATGCAGGGCCCGACTGGGAACACTATTCCGGGACCACAGCTTCCCAACTAATTTGCAAATACAGTATATTGCATATACTAGAGTGCCCCAGGGTGTGTGTGTGAGTACTTTGAACGTATAAAACTTTTTTTGTGTGGAACAACAACATATTGCTTGTTTCCAGAAACTTAACATAAACTATTCATCTAATAATTAAGCGCAAGACGAACTGAGGGAACTGAACCAGTCGAAAGAACTGAGTCCGAGCCCGAGCAAGCCCTATGCAATCAAAATGGCAATCTCATTCAGTCAAGTCTTTTTCCATCTAATCTACTGCATTCTGTTGGTTCTCTCACTGCTTGTGTTCGTTCAGATATCAGCGCTCTTAAGATTATGTCATTTACTGCTGAATGACGTGAGTCACTGTCTGTCCATCAGTAATCTTTAAACGTGAGAGTGTAGACACTTTTTAACTAAAAAAGTCTTTAGATAGGCAGGGCAACAATGAGGCACACTCGCTTCTAAACGTAGCGCTATTTCTATCAGGAAACTTTCCTGACAAACATGTAAATATTATATTCATTTGCATTATTATTTTTAATAATTATGTAGAAGCACACAAGAGAAATTCTCCACTGCAATTAAGTGAAAGAAAGAATACGACTATTCCATAATCTTACTATGACATCAATTATTATATAGCGGGCATATCAGATGTTATTTTAAATATCATATTCTTCTAAACAGTGGTGAAACTGCAAATTCAAAATAGTTGTTGTCAAGAAGGCTTGTCCGTCTCCCTCGCTTGCCTTCGTTCTCGCGAAGGAAATTGTTCCTCTCCCTCGGGCAACCCACGCCCTCGTTCACTCGCCTTCGCGCACCCACACCCTTCCAGTAAAAATTGATCCTCGCCCTTGCGAAAGGATTTGTCCATCGCCCTCGCGCTGAAGACGCGTCCTCGCCCTGGCGAAGGGAGTTGTGCATCGCCCTCACTCGCCCTCGTATTGGAAATTTTCCCTAGCCCTTGCGCATCCTCTCCCTAGCCCTTGCGCATCCTCGCTGCCGAAACTTCTCACCCTCGTGCAATCTCGTCTTCGCGAATGACGTTGTCCATCGCCGTCGTCCTCGTGTTGGAAATATCTCCTCACTCTTGCTTACATTCAACCTCTCTTCATTGTGGGCGAGGGAGCTTGAGGGTGAGGATGCCCTTGAGAGGGCCACCCTCGCGATGGTGAAAATCTCTGGAATAGTGTATCGGGCAAAATTATAGACGTTAATCTTAGCGATTTATGTAATCACGACACATATAAGAAATTAATGTCTCACATAGTTATGTTCCCTCTCTTGTACTCATCTTGTATATCTATTCTAATATTGTAATAAACTCTGTTATGTCTCATTGAACTTCTCCTAGGGGGATATTATGATAATATGATTAGAGACAACAAACAACTGAGCTAGGACTTCTATATGTATTCTCTATGAGCTTCACGTCATACCAGCGAATCAAAAAAGATAGGAGTATCTGGATTAAATGCGGGGTGTTAACTAATTACAGCCGCGTTTGGAAGGAAGGAGAGAGAGAGAGATTTGAGTTGAGTTGACTTTAGTTTAGCGTCCTTTTCAGCAACGAGGCTATATGAGACGTGGATCTACTGATTAAAGTGGAATTCGAACCACATACGCTCCCGCCGGGAATCGAATCCGGGTCTCCCACGCCAAAGGCGCGTACGGGAGAGAGAGAGAATGAATTCCAAATCTATACAAAGCAAAGCTCTATAATGAAAATTGTCTTAAATGGAATAGTGTGTGCTTCTTGCCACGAACACACACTATGTGGTTCGTATCACGCCTCTCAAACACGTTGGAGCCCTCAAACAGTTAGTGATCGGCTGCCGGATTACAACCGCTGGACCGCGTCATCTTCAGTCACCAAGTCACCACAGCACCGTAAAGGTTGATGGAGTTTCGCCAGGTATGAATGGTGAACTCTACACAGTAACTATACACCCCAACAACCCCAACTGTAATAGTTGCTGTCTACCTCCGGTGGTACTGACGTTTTACTTTCACACTCGTTTGTCGTTTGCCCAGGCTTGTGCATCGGTGAGACCAGTTCTACAATGTACCAGAGGTACAGTTTTATTTTTATATGTAAAAATACACACTTGGTTTCAGCATTTAAGTATTACTACCGTTTTGTGTTTTTCTTACAAGTGAATCATGAAAATAATTACTTTCTTTGGTGTCGTAGTATACCTGCTAAATAGTATGTAGTCAGTGAACAGTGATGTATAATACCGGGATAGTGCTCAACCTACAAATACAGATATGAAAACGATTAAAATAAGTAAGTAGTTTTGAATGTAATTTCTCAATCGTTTCCTTATCTGGAGCATAGTATTAACGCACCATTATTCTCTTTGAGCTCTATTATGTGACGTTCGCTAATAATCCTCGATTAGATCAGAGCCTATGTTAATTTCGTGTTGCGTCAAAGTGAAACATCCTCTCTTTTAAGTATAAGACAGCAAAAAATATTGTATAACGGAAGTGAACAGATTACACGAAGTAAATTGAATTTTATTTTATCTATATTATCCAAATGATAATACAGCAATAATCTTAATACTCGTTCTAGAAAAATAGACAGGAGAAGGAAACGTAACTATCCTCTTAAAGCAGGAAAAGAATTCTTTATTTTTAATCTTCTTGTATGTCACTTCCTGATGAAGTAATTCTTCGCGAATTAAATTATTTCTGCTGTATGCATGTTTTTACAATAGGATCTAGGTTAAATCATAGCGTTGCTACAGATATATGTTGAGCCACTAATGAAATAAAAAGAAAAATTGAACACTAGAACCATGAGTTTTCCGCAGTAAATAAAAACGCTGGCGCGAAGTAGGGAAATCACATTGCCCAGCTGGCGATGGAAAACCTTATTATATATGGGATTCATATGGCAATGTTTATTGTTTATATAGTGATAAAGGAAAAGTATACGCTATTCCTCAATTTAGTCGATGGCAACATAGTAATGCGCCGAAGTATATTGATACGTAGGATAGAACCTTGTATTTAGATCCTCCCACTCCGACTTCTGACGTGCAAGAACCACCTGAGATCGGTTGTGAAACAACCCGCTTAGCAGTTTGTAATCATGCAGGACCTGCGCTTAATCCTCCACAAGGAAACTAGAAACCGATTCCATTACTTCGAACTTTGGTTCTTGAATCGGAAATAGAGAAATGCCGTCTGGAATGAATGCTAGGGAGTTGAGAAACAAAAATAATTTACAAGAGGAATTAGAGGTAGCCGAATGGTGGCTGGTCAGGTAGATACGAGGACCACTATAGAGTTATAATCTACATCAGGCGTTTTTTCCTATTAGAGAGTCGAACCCAGTTCGTCAGAAAGGAATAGACAACGAAATTTTAGAAAATAAATCTCCTAAAACCGACAATGACAGTAGGAAAGAAGCCTTCCTCTATTTGCGTGAACCTGACAGTCCGGAAACAATTTACTTCCCAGTAAAATACGAACCATCTGAGATTCCATCTCAACCTGCGTTAGAACAGTTTGACTAGGAAACTCATAAAGCTATTATTAGAAACTAACTTAGCGGCGTCGATATAAGCATTAAACTTGACTTGGCTGATACGGGTATCGAACCCAGTGCCTCCAAATAGCAACTACTAAGTGCATACAAAGAAAATGATCCGTACTACTCAAATATTAGTCAGGACGACGAAATAGTAAAACGACTTAGGACATAATGACAAACTGACTTATCGCCAGTGATAGGAGCCTTAGCAACACCACTTGTAACAGCCAAGGTGGGTAATGTTGCCATTACCGTCCCTTCCCAGAAAAACTAAATCTTTGAAAATCAGGAAAGAAAGTTTTACGTTCCCTTCCCTCTACTCAAACAAGTAGCCCCTCCGAGAAGAGTTTCCCGGGCCAGGTATGTGGTTTACAACGCCGCTTAACGCACGTAAAAATGTAAGTTACTGAAAGAGAATGGTATGCTAAAGTTCAACAAATAATAATACGTCTTCACAGGTTGCAGGGACATATCTTTACTTGATCAACACAAAAAAAGAATCCAGATAGCATTAACAAATTTTATTATTATTTTTTTTTTTTAAATAAACGTAATGTTGAATCTAACAACGAATTTGTAAAGTTCGTAAAAGTTTGTCCGATTTTGAAAAATATTTTCAATTACTAGTAGATTTAGACAATTTCGATTCATGCAAAAACCACAAGAAATTTATAATTACTGAAAAATTTATCAGGCACATGTTGCATGAAGTAAAAGTCCAAGATGGCTCCTGCCTTATCACAAGACATATTCAGCATAAACCATATTTGAAATACACATATTTATATTATAGAAATTCAATACCAATATTTGAACTGATGGTTCAATTAGAATATTTAACAATTTTCTATCTACATGTTTTTTTATATATATACTCACGGAAAAACCCAGAATAGATTTTAAATTCACAAAATAAAATATACTATACACAATATTAAATATGGTGTAACACATACCTCGCGAAGAGAACAAGTGACGGGCCCAATCACTTATTTTCAAGGCTCCTTCATCGGAAGGGTAAACAACCAATCAAATTTAAATATATCAATAACATGACATTGACAAAAGACTAACCATAATACCGGATCATTTAAATTGAGAAAACACCAACTCTCTATCGCAAAAATATACTGTAGTGGAATACAGGGAGGAAAAAGGAAGGTGAATAGGTTACCAAAATAATAATAATAATAATAATAATAATAATAATAATAATAATAATATAGAAGGAAACAGTATATAAGGAAACAGCGCTGTTTCTAATTTTAAATTAAATCCCTATTGTATTCATTTTACTCTATAATACCAATGTAAAGATCACTACGGCACACACTGATTAGAGGAAATAAAAATAAGGTACAAACCACCATGGTTCGTTGCATGGACTAGGGTGTAGAAATATTATGTTTACTTTTTAAAGCAGATCCGATCATTCCTAGCGAGAACTTATCACTAATAGATCATGTAATTGTAACCGCTATAGTGTAATCTGGTCGCTGTCCGTGGCTCGTGGTACTACCAATAAGTATCTTCCTGATACTTTAACTTACCTGGACAGGACGATGAAGGACCTCTCCAAGAAAAGGTTACAAACTGTTTCCAAATCGCTCGTCGGTCTCAATAATGCGATGAGCATTAGGCGCCGAGAGTTTCGGGCGTCTCGTCTCGAAAACCGCAGGGACGATCAGACGGTCATCCAGACCATAACGCACTCAAACATCACTCATACAAACAACGAAAACACGCTTGATTAAATAACACTATACTTATTTATTAGAACACTATTGTATAAAAAAAATAACGAAGAGGAATTGATGCAACACTGAACACTAAATATATATAATAATCTTCGTCGCTGAAATCACACTCTGCCCTTTTCAGGCAATATAGCTCTTTATATATATATGATTATAATTCAGATATCACTACAAATGCTTCTCTCACACCATTGACACACTTGGGGCATTAGCACTGGGGAAAAGTTGTCTGGATCGTCCCACGATGAATCCAATTGTTGTGCCGACAATCCCGCGGCGTAAAGATGCGTCTTCAGCAAATTAAAAAAGGTCTCCACAGTGGAATGCTGATGTTGGAGGGCGCGTGTATAACTTTTTAAACGCACAAGGTCTGCGGACCTGGGGCTTCACTAGTTGGGGCTAGCCGTAATAAAACGTCTTTCACCGGCTAATAGCTTGTGCCCCTTAACAAAAAGTTACATTTGAAGCTCGACGCGATATGCGTGGTTACGGCTTCCAGACCTGGAGTCAAACTCTCTGAGCATCCAAGCGCAAGCTACGGGTTGCAATGATCAACTAAAAAGTGTTGGCAGTTCATTTCAAAACTCACTCAGTTAACTCACCTGTATGCACATACAAACAGAATACGGAAGAGAATTTATGTTAATTTTAGTCAACTGCCTATAATGCACTAGACACGGCGATAACTTTGGCGTGAGAAAGTACAGATAAGGGACTACGAAACAACGCAGTCGGTGCCACTTTGGTTGCTGAAACATCTGGTCAGCCCGTATTTCTCTAATCTATTATAATGTTTCCATAAGCGATTAAAGAAAGCACTTAATTCAGTTCCAAATAACCGCAGAATATACACTGTGCAAATAATAAGTCAGGGAGAAACACTGAAATGGTTAGTCACTAACTAAAATGTTCTCAGTAAAAGCAATATTTTAAATATATATATATGAAAAATGATGAAAGACTTCTTTTTCCAACTGTGTGGGAAAGAAGCAATTCCCATCGAAGGAAGAACTTATGTACGTTGCAGAATAAAGTATAAATCGGAAATAAAGATCACTGTCTTTACGAAATATATAGAGTGTCCACAAAAAATTCTTCTATAACCTTGTGGCGTTATAGAGGGAAAAATCCTTCTATAGGGAATATCGACATCGAAGTTCAAACTGAATATCCCATGCGGAGAACGGACCGTAGTGTTCAAACCGATTCCCATAAATGATTAGCATCGAGACTAATCCGGATCTCAAAGCGTTATGTAGGGTTTCTACTGAAACCAAGCCCACAAGCTTTCCGCTGGAAGAAAAACTGTCGCACCTAAGAGACATAGATAATTTTCTTAGTGTAGTTAGGCGAGTTAGATGTTCAGATGAAATCATTTGTAATTCCAAATCCGAGGATGATGATACTGTAAAGGAAGCGTGGCTGGAATATAAATTGAACCGATTACAAGCTGAAAATGAGTCTCTCTCCGAGTTGGAATTAAAGCATTCCCACAGAAGTAACCCAGAGTTAAATCCCACCTTATTGAGTAACGAAGCAGCGCTGTTTACTCCGTTGAGCCCAGAAGACAACCTTAACTATTGTAATTGGGACACCTTGGTAGCATCCATGCCCCAGTGAACAGCTCGAGACCTCATTCCTAGTAAAGGTAACGAAGAAGATGATGACGCCAACCTTGATTTGATGCAAGACCTTCAGTGGAAGAGAATAAAGAAAATGAAGATATTTTTCCTATCCATCCTTCTAACCAGATAGAGGAAGAAATAGGAAGGGATAACAACGACTCGTGGTCGTAATCTAGTTTTAGAAAATATCGAAAAGATACCGGTATTTGAGTATGCGGAATACGGACCTTCCATAGTGTGTTTACAGGAGATAAAAAACCAAAATCTTCTTCACCTCCTTTACAACCAAGTATAGTTCAGGAAAAGATAGTGTCAGACCTAGTAGTAGTTTATTATGTACAGCCTATACGAGCTCGAAACATAGTAAAAGTTAATTACCGACCATTAAAGAAATGAAAAGGAACAGAAAAGTGGACAGTATATCGCGCTAAAATAGTTTGTTTCTCCACATATAGTGCGAGCTCTCCCACTACTAGTGGGCCCAATATGTTAGAAAATGCAGAAATGAGACCGGATCAAAAATACAGAGTCACAGAGTAAGTATTTAAGTAGGTTAGATTCGACGAAAACCTCGATGGAGGTCGACCCCCCCCCCCACAGGACATAAATAACTGAATTTTCTTCGTATGAAAGCTATTAAAAGGAAATGACCAGCAGTCAAAGGTTAGAAATAATTCAGGACATTAGTTCAAAACAAAACGATAACATTACTACTAAATCTGAAACATAATTTAAGACTAGTCCGTTTACAGAACCTTCGTCTCAACCTAGCTTAGAGAAACCTCAGATTCCAAATTTACATTTAGAAGAAAATTGGCCATCTCCACCACCCGCAGGTGGTCCGCACACTTTATTATTGTTACTCAATCTCGAGCATATCGTATTTACCCGGACGTAAAAATCCCGTTATTTTCAGTCGGTAAATATGAGGCTGTAAAGAATTTTCTTTCTTCCTACGAAATGATGGTACGCACATACGATTTGACACCCCATGAAATGGTGGATTATTTCCCTATTTGCTTAAATGGCCGGGCAACCGCTTGGTAGTTTGTGGAAAACAGCAAATCAGCCTACGTTGAACTATGCAGAGCTAAGAGGTAAGGTACAATTTGTTTTCCCGTCTATCCCTTATCGCGCTAATCTTAAATATGACTTAGAACATAGACCAAAAAAGTAGGCGAAGATATCATACGTTTGTTTACAAGTTAGGAAAAGATTTTAAATACTTGTGTAGAAGTACAGATCAGTCGGAAGTGTTGCATAGGCTCAGAGTGAATTTACTACCACAGATTTTACACCAACGAATGCTTAATGTCGAAGACATAGATAAGTTAGAGCAATGCATAGATTACCTGCGAAAATATGAAATCGCGAAAGGAACTGGTGGACATATTTGCAAACTAGTCCTGGCGTCGTCCGAAAAAATGATCGTGTAGACTGGTCCTTGCTTGAAACTACTGTGCAATCTGAATCTGTTTCAGTTTGCTATTACTCTTCGAATTATGCATTGCCTAAAAGTGATCGGAAGTCCTACCAGAATAATTACTCTAATGACTATGAGCTGGGCACTGGCCGAGGTCAACTCAGTACAGTTAAAATAAAAATAGGAGACCGCTGAACGTTACATCTAATTGACAAGGGGACAACCATTTCATCCCTATCTAGTGAATGCCTATCACTTAGGTTCCCAGTGTTGATTCGATTGAAAGGTTACGTACGAATACAAGTAGTAGGCTCCCAGCTTTCAGAATACCTACCGGAGGTCATAACGGCATGCTACATAAAAGATCACTTAAAAACCACTAGTCGAAAGTACATTGATGTAGTATGCTACCGCTATTCACCCTAAATATTTACCTCTCGCGGATAGTGATAGGAACTAAGTAGAATATCGCTGGTTCAAATTCCTCTGGGTCTTCGAAATTTCCGTAAGAACATGGTTTATAATCTAGATTTATCACACGTTGAAAGATATACAAGAACAAAACAAGTGAGAGCTTCCCAGACACAGAGATTTTGTGAACAATTGAGGGAAGGAAAAAGCTAACCACATATATCATACAACTATCCCAGTAATCCCCTGCTCAAATACGGCACTTTAGAAACCAGATTTTCACTAAAAAGAATCAAAACTTTTCCAATTTGGGGGACGCCATTTAAAGCTTTCACAAGGAAAAAGGAGCAAAATGTCCGCCCTACGACTATTATGTCACGAGTATTTGTACGCTTAAGGGAACCGCCTAAAATTTCTTTTCCGAAGCCTATAATTACCTTAAAGAGACCGTTTCAAGCGAAAGAAAGAGTAAATGGTTTCAGACTCAACGAAGGAAATATTAACTGCAGTACTCATGAACTGGATATTGGCAGCTCAATTACCGTGGTAGAAAATGTTTCTTACTCCGTTAACGGTAGAAGAAAAACCAAAAAGCCTGTCTCTTCGAAACTAGGGAGGAAGAAATATTCTCCTAGAATCGCCATTGCCAACAGTTCGATAGAATCATCTACCGAGAGCTATCAGACTTGCTCAATAGGTACGAATGATCAAATGTGTGAAACATATTCTAATGAGAAGGCGCCTCTAAACGGCAACTTATAGGAAGCTAAATTTCTAGAAATCTCTTCGTCAGAGGTCTCTTCGCATAGTCCCTTCGAAAAGGGCTCTCAAGAAACGATCGTTGGTGTAAGTGATGAGGTGGTAAAACTTTACACCAACAGCGTTTTCAAGATATAATTACCAACCAACCTGCGTGTCCCAGCCAACGTATGCTAAGGAAGAATTACGTAAATCCCTGAATTTTGGACCGAACTTACAACCCCATGAGAAAGACCAATTACTGGACATGTTTATGGAATTCTGAGATGTCGCCTGCGACAAACCATGTCTCTCGGCGACAACAGACAAATTCATGTGCCCGCCCCTAGAGATAACAAGAGATGTTCCTGTTTTTCAGCCTCCTTATATTGGGAGACTCAAGGAAAGAGAGAAATAATCGGGGCAGAGGTGCAGAAAATACTGGATAGCAACATTATACGAAGGAGCCGGAGCACATACTCCAGCTCCGTCGTTGTAGTTCCTAAAAATAACAATATGTATCGCTTCAGTATCGGTTACCGAAAACTTAACCTTATTCTGAATCCAAATATTTACTCGATACCGCGTATAGACGAGGTTCTAATGTTCCTCGGTGGTATACAATGTATTACTACATTGGACCGTTAATCGAAATACCACCAAATGCCCATAAAACCTACCGACAGAGAAAACTGCCTTTGTCTGTAGCAGTAGTAAGCTTGAATTTTTCTCCCGTCTGGCCTGGCTCCAGCGCCAGCTCTTTTACATAATATGATGGATGTGATCCTTTAGCATGTAAAATGGAAATATTTAATGGTCTACTTGAATGGTGTCATTTGTCCTAATCCGTCCTTTCCAGGTCTGTCAGATAGAACGGGAGCTATCCTAACCCGGCTCAATAAAGTTAATCTCAAGCTGAGTCCTAAGAAGTGTTTCTTCGCTTATGAAGAGGTCTATGTTCTCGGTCACATTGCTGGAAAAGCGAGGCGTTCGTGTAGGCCCTGCTAAAGGTGAGGCTATTTTGAAGGTGCCCCATCCGACAACCTAAAGAGGTTAGAAGTTTTATAGGACTTTCTTCGGGCGATTTTTTAAGTGCCGTCGATGTCAAAATTTTGAAAATGAAATGAAATTTTTTACTTTTACGTCCAACAGTTATGCCGGTTAGGCTAAAGGAGACGGTGATGATGAGTAATGAATAAAATGGTGGAATGAAGAAAGAGGGAGGAAACGGGAGAACCCCGAGAAAACCCACGCACACGGTGTTTGTCAACCACAAAGTTCATTTGGCGGGGGCTGGAATCGAACCCGGAACCCCAAGCACCAGAGTTGAACGCTCTACCACTGAGCCACCGCGGCCCGTCAAAATTTTGAATCGGGGGACAATATATTACACAGGGTGGTAGGTAACTCCACCGACAAATTTGGGAGGAGATTCCTTATGCGAAATGAAAGAAAAAAGTTTATAAACATGGGTCGAAAAACGTCTCCTTTCATAGTTATGAACTACCGAAAATTCGAAATATCACAATTCAAAACATCCTGGCTTAGAAACAATAGAGCCTATCCCAAGCGGTTTAAGGAATTACACAGGAATATATATATTGACAATGAATTTATATATGTAGTAGTATTTATTTATATAGTACGATTTTTCATAATTATAAAATAAATAATAAACCTTGTGAAACCACTTGCTAAGCATTTTTCTATTTTCAGTTTTTTAAATCGACGAATTTTACACAAAAAAGAGTTTCTTACTTATTTTTCCCTCTGCAAATTCCTTTATCGCATCAGAGATATCCAATTCATGAGCTCATTTTCGCTCAATATCTGTAGTCAGCATGGCCACACCCCAAAGGCGTTTCTTTGGTCATACTGTTTCTGTGATATTTATTGGTTAATTTTAACTTGGAGAATGCTTGCTCAGCAGTTGCAACTGTAACAGAAAGAGTTATATATAAACAAAGCACAATCATAAGATTTGGAAATGCTGAGCTGAGGTCAGATTTGGTAATAAAATGAAGAATCTCTTCGTGGGTTGAAAGATTTGAGTCTGTCTTGAAAAGTATCTGAAAGTCAACAGTTCTCGTGGAAAGTCAATGGATAAATTGTATGCATACAGAAGCACAAAGTCATATGACTGCTTGGTGATGTCTTCTTCAAGAGTGGTTCGTAACATTGACAGGCATAAGTACGAAAATCTTTCACAATGTTCTCTAATTCTTTGAAGCGTACCGTTATGTTTACTATTACGGAGTCGAGAATAGGCAATAGCACTTGAATCACGAATTCTTTAACAGGGTCAGTAAATCGCGTACCTTGTACCAATTGATCAAAGAATATTTTCGGCACTGGCTTCCTTCTTTAAAACTTATCTGAAAAATAAAATTTGTGTCAACAAGTACTGACTTCCTCTAATACTTCAGGCACATTCTTTCTAAGATCTTACTCCACTGTATAACATTTTTTTCTTTTCGTTGACACTGACAAGCCCTACTGAAGCTCTGCAGCTTTTTTATTGTTTTTACACAACATTAATGCTTCTTAGAACGTTTTCCTACAACACAAGCATTACCACGAAATGGAACTTTTCCATTTTTTGTTTAACGAAGGGTTTCTGTCCGTTATTTTTCTGTTGCAGTAAGGCACATGACGTTAAGACATTTCATGACGTCATACCTTTTTCTTTGTGTGAACACGGCATTGTGACTCCAATCCCTGCGTGTTTGAGAGAGTTTCTTCAGTGTCGTTTCATTTTCCAGGGATGTATCCTTGTGAATACAGTCTTGTAGAGTGGCAAAGAAATTAACAGCTTCTGTGTTAACTTTTGCAGCATCTGATAACACGAGGTTCAGATCATCTGCTGTTCAGTGAACATATATTGCATTCTTGACATATTTTTGAATCCGTGTTTGCAAGCCAGAAAAGAACTTCTCATTGGTGCTGCTCCATCTTAGTTTTGCGCTCTGCACTTCTTGATGTCAATCTCATTTTCTAATGGGACTTTTATTATTAAATCTGCATAATTTTCTGCACAGTGTTCGTCCATATCATAAAATTCAAAGAAAGCTTTTTACAATTTCGAACTGTGGGAAATGAAGAAAAGATGTCTTTCTGGCGAGTTCCGAATCCACCTATTCCTGGCTTATATTTTATATGTTATTACAGTGATATTAGAAAATACGCTCGAAAATTTATTTTGGGTTATTGTCTAGTCGTACTCTGACGTTGGCACCCCGGAGAGTTGCCCGGTTTTCCCGACCCTTGGTGTTTGTGCTTGGTTCTGTGAAGCCGCATTATCTGGCTGTGACTCTTAATCATGGCAACTCCTAACACTTTTTAACTCATTTTAACCCAGATCTTATAAATCATAGACTTTGTCATTATTGTTGAAAGCCTCTTGCGCAACGGAATTTTTTTTTTAGTTAGTAAAATCAGTACATGTAATATAGGACTGACATCGCGTTAATACAGGAGGATAAATTTCTTAATCACACAGTGCTATAACCTCGGCGAGTTTACAGTAATGCCAATAATTTGATATGGAAATGTAACAAACTAAGAGCGAAGTGAACAGGAATTTTTATTCTTGCCATGTTCCAAAATGAAGACAGCGAAAAACTTCTGGCTCCATTTATATAAATAACTTCTTTTTTTTATTAAAAACCGGGGGCGCTGCCTAATATACCGAAACGGCCTGAGTCCGTAGGCAATGCCTACCCTGCTACTCTATTTCTACGCCACTACTATTGGT
This sequence comes from Thermobia domestica, assembly GCF_964235325.1. Taxonomy (NCBI): domain Eukaryota; kingdom Metazoa; phylum Arthropoda; class Insecta; order Zygentoma; family Lepismatidae; genus Thermobia; species Thermobia domestica. Next base: position 335,791,489 of record NC_137456.1, read on the forward strand.
GTGGAATGGACTATTTTATGTGAAATTGTTATGAAAGTAAAGAACTTTTTTTTTTTAAAAAAAAAAGAGAAAACAAACGAATAGAGAACTGACATTAAGTGTGAAAAAGAGAGAAAAGAAATCACTTTAAAAGTAATTTAGTTGTTTTGTAACGAGTATTATGTACTTTTACTTCAATAGTCAACTTTTGCACGCTTGCATTCTTCTTCGTGGCTGATGCCTTGGTTTGCTGGCGCCAGAAGCTTGGGAGAATTGAATGTTGCATTGAGGTGCTGTTTGATAGCACTCAAGCCATCCCAACCATGCTGTCTCTGTCTGTTACGTCAACGAGTTACTATATGCAAGTACGAGCGGGTGTGTGTTAAATCTAACAGGGATTCTTTCTAATTGAATTCATTTTCATTTTATGGATCTTGGCAATTCTACCGTTTGGATCTGTGCTGAACGTCTTTTGATTTTCTAAAACTTTTGGATTATTCATCGAGTGGGTTTGTTTCTGTTTGAAAATGTTAAAGGAGCTAGCTGTATTTTCACCTAAATTTCTGATCGTTGAGAAGAGATGTAGACAAGGGTCAGCAGTTGAAGTGTTTGCGGTAAGTAGAGAAATATTATATTTAGTATTTCTCTTTGTTTGTCTTTTTTTATGGGGGGGGCGGTTGTTGTATTCTCCGATATTAAGGTCAGGAATTTTCTCTGCTTGCTTTTGAGTTCACCAATTAGAGGATAAATTGCTTTTGTTTAATTAGTTTGCTAGTTTCAGTTTATAGTTCCTCTTTGGTTTTTAAAGTTAGTACTATTTCAGGTTTGTCAAAGGAATCATTTTTACTGATATAGCGTCCCACCTACCTTACTTCAATTTCGAGTATTTTTGCTTAGTTTCATTTGAAGACTTTCGCTTTAGTTTAACGTCCCATTTAAGTTGTTTCAGTTTCCAGTATTTTTGCGTGATTGGTTTGAAGCTTGGTTGATTTAGCTTAGCGTCCCAATTAAAAATGAAAATGAAATGAAATCTTTGAGTTTTACGTCCCACGGTTATGCCGGTTAGGCTAAAGGAGACGGTGATGATGAGTAATGAATGAAATGGTGGAATGAAGAAAGTGGGAGGAAACGGGAGAACCCCGAGAAAACCCACGCACACGGTGTTTGTCCACCACAAAGTTCACTTGGCTTGGGCTGGGATCGAACCCGGGACCCCAAGCACCAGAGGTGAACGCTCTACAACTGAGCCCCCGCGTCCCAATTAAGTTGTTTCAGTTGGCACCATTTTGTTTAGTTTGATTTGAAGAATTTTTGCATTTGTTTAGTGTCCACTTAAGTTGTTTTAGTCTCTAGTCGTTTTGCGTGATTGGTTTGAAAGTTTGGGGGCGAGATGGCTCAGTGGTAAAGGGTTCATCTCAGGTGCTTGAGGTCCTTGGTTCGATCTCAACTCGCGCCGTGTGGACTTTGTGGTGGACAATCACCGTGGTCGTGGGTTTTCTCAGAGTTCTTCCGTTTCATCCTACTTACTTCATTCCACCATTTCATTCATTTCTCATAATCACCGTCTCCTTTAGCCTAACCGGCATAACCATGGGACGTAAAACTTAAAGATTTCATTTCATGTCATTTTCAATTGTGGGTCGGATATCCTTGTGTGTGGGGGGTCCCCCTCACAAGTGTGATACATGTTCCCCCTTCATTTTGACGAGCTTAATTAAAATATGTCATTAAAAGTGCTTTATGGAGCACATGTGCAGCACAGGTCTCTACTAGTTTCTGGGATTTGAATCACAAGTTGAGAACTGAAGGGGTTGAAATAGAAGTTTGGCAGAATCCGTGCTTACTGTATGGATTGTATGTTTTACAGGAGTGAAACGCTCATCCGGAATTGGTAGCAACAACGATAGTACAATGTAGGCGATGTCATATTCACTTTAAATTGTGTTAATATTTTATATTTTGTAATTAACGATTAGCAAGTATGTATACCTACAGAACCTTTAGATACGTGTACTAGAAAACTCGTTAGTCACTTCGTGACTAATAGAAATAGTATATGGAACATAACGAAGAAACAAAATACGAAAGGAAACTGCAGAGACATCAACTAATCCAATGATTTTGAATTACCCAGGGTGCGGGAGCGAGGACTCCTCTCCACTTGCTTACCCAACTGCTGCTTCAACGAAGCCTCTCTGACTATAAGCAATGCATAAACTAATGTAGACGTGAACAAACTTTCTGCATGCATTTATTTGGTACTTATGAGTATTTTAAAATTAAAAAAAAAAAATAGTATTCAGAAATAGAGCACAATCAATTCTATATTGCTGTGTAAACAGCCGTTAAAACAACGAAAAGGTTGCGTGCACAACGTTAAATACAATCACAATCCATTTGACGTTGTTTGATGCTGTTTAAACCATGCGCGAGAAACCTGTTTAATCAATTCGCGAAGTGCACGCGTTCTTGTACAGACGTTCTTTCGGGTTATCGTTTTATATAGAGATTGCATATCTGTCATTAGTAAGCCAAGGTCTTATAGCGCGTTATGAATTGCGTTTTCGCTGGTGTTAGGTTCAATGGGATTGCATAGCGTTAGTAAATTGGATATGTTTTTGAATGCGTGAAGCCTCATAATGAATCCTGTGAATATAATTTTACTTTTACAAACTGCATTTCCTGCTCAAAAATATGTAGCAATAATTATTACAGATAAGGAAAAAGAATTGGCATCATTTGTCATTGATATTTTACAATGTGGATGAAAGATCCTATTTTCGTTGTCGAAAAGACGGCAGAAGTCGACATCGATAAATGCTTAACAGTGTCCATAGCCGTAGACGATCCGGAATGCGAAGTTGTAGAAGATGGCATCCCTAAAGGTGATGCAGTGCCAATAGAGTACAAGAAAAAAGTCGTCGATTTTTGGAAATCTAAATCAAGTCCTGGAAGTAAAAGAAAATTTTCAAGTTTTCAATGACAAATGTCCATCTATTTCCAATTTTGTGCATGAAAAGTTCATTGAAGCCATAAGAGATTTCATGCTGTACATGACATGGATATTCGGAAATGGGCAATTAAAAAAGCGAAAGAAATTAATCTTGAAAACTTATGGGTTCCAAAAGTTGGTGTGCCCGTTTTAAACGGAAACATAATATTGTGGCGCGAGAAATAACAAAATTCGTGTCGTGAGCAGACGTTGACAATTCAGAACAAATACAAAATTCGGCCATATCTTTCCAGCTAGAAGTCAGGGATACGTTACCGGAATTCGATATAGACAATACTTACAATTCTGATCAAAGGGGTTTTGCCATGGAACTGCACTATAATCGTATGTTAGCTATACAAGGTCAAAAAAAGTAGAAGCTTATGCACAATTCAAGAATGCGTTATCTCATAGCTATACAATAATGCCCCTTATGTCTGCCAGTAGAAAATTAGTTGTGCCATTATATATTTTATTGCAAGAACCGACAGGACAATTTGGACCACAATTAAAGAAAACTTTATTCCAGCCCCCAAATATTAAGCTTTCCGCATCAGAATATGGAAAGATGGGTAAGCTGCACTTGGAGGAGTGGATCGGTGACGTTTTGGTTCCTAACATGGGGGACAAAAGTGTCTTCCTCGTAGATTCGTGGTCATCTTTCAACAAGGAAGAGATGCAGCAACACATTCCGGACGACAAAACGCTATGTATCAAACAGATTCCGCCGGGAAGTACATGGGCTTTACAACCGTGGGATGTTTGGGGCTTTAGGATATGGAATAATTTTGTACCGAAAATAACAGATTTCATAATTTTACACCAAATTGATACACAACTTCACCAACGTAACAACATTATAAAGTTGCAATCGCTAGTTTATGAACAACTATCATCGCCAAGATATCATGATGTGTTCAAATATAGTTGGTATAAATCCGGATATGTAGATACGAGGCCGCCAGAATTTGTTAATCCAGTGAGTTTCTCATTTTCCTTAAACGACACTATCATATGCAATGAGTGCGAAGATATAACACTCCTGAAATGTAGTCGGTGCTGCAAAAGTCTTTGGGTGGAACATTTTTCGAGCAGTTTCATTTCTGTAAAACACACAATCCATAAAGTAAGCATGGATTCTGCCAAACTCCTATTTCAAACCCCTCAATTCTCTTTCAACTTGTGATTCAGCATCCCAGAAACTAAATGGAGACCTGTGCCGCACATGTGCTCCACAAATACTTTTAATGACATATTTGAATTTAGGTCGTCAAAATGAAGGGAGAACATGCATCACACTTGTGAAGGGGATCCCCCCACAGGGATCCCCTATCCACAATTGAAGTATCTTTATGCAAATGAAGACGAATGACAACGATTGTCGAAAACAATAAGTCAATTTTTAAATCAAAAGGCCGATTTTTACAATGAAAGCCGAAAATCCCAAATGGGGCACTGCCCTACCCAAATATGGGATTCCGCCGAAATTTGTTGTGCCGATCTTTATTCCATGAGCCCCCTAACGATCTGCACAAACTTTTTTGAAATCTGAGATTTACACTTCAGACACTCTCCTTATTAGGAAGTCTAAAAAGTAGATAGTTGGTGAAACTGTTACACGTTTGTTTTACAAAATAAAGTATATTTTTACTCTTAGTGAGTAATTAGATTTGAATAAGGTATAGAAAGCAGAGTTTTCAAAGAAAGGGAATTTTCAATAATTACATAGGAATTTATTTTCACAAAAATATCCCTGAAGTTATGTTTTATGTCAAATCTAACTCAAAATTAAGATAAGTTTTATTTGCACTCACAGAAGACGGAAAATATATTTGACGAACAGTATCACGGCACGTAGAGTGTCCGGGGCCAAAGTCCGCAGAGGGTAAAAGTCCTTTTTGGGGTTTTGGAGTACTTTTTGTTGGAGTTGTGCAACATTGCTTATGCTACAGAAAGATTAAATGGCGGCGGTGTACTTTTCATGTTCGTAATGGTGTGCGGTGAAATTAGTTAATACAATTTGGTAAGTTATATTTTGGCTTAATTTGAGTAATATTTTGTTTTATGGGAAATATTACTACAGTCTGTGGGAGAAGTTGCGACTTATTTTATGAAAACACTTTTTTAGTAACAATATTCACTACCTCTCCTTTTCCCGGTATCAGTTATGAAGTCAGAATTTCATTGCAATTAAAACATGTACGAATGAGGCAGAAGTCCGATTTTTATCTCGAGCAAAAATCCGAATGCGGACTTTTGTCCCAGCACTCGAATTTGTAAATAATTTTATTCTTAAATTTAAATTCCAGTTTCTAACAGTAGACCTATTTAAATTCGTTTGCTACGTAGGCTTTCTTTATCTTAACTAAAGTTATGTAGGCCTGTATGGAGGTTGATCTTTGAATTTGGGCAAGAAACGCTCAACACTGATCAGTGAATCGATGGCACCAAGGGCCCTACTCATATTTCAGCGGTCTAAACAGAGCCTAGGATTAATAGTCAGTAGTGCTAACACATACCCGTTTGTGTTGCTGAATCCATCTGTTGACATGTGAAAAGTGCTCTTGATGTCATTTGGTTCATCGGTGCTGAGAGAGTTTTGTCCTTTGCTATTAGAAACATGAAACACTACGAAAAAATATGGTTTAAATTTAAACAGATACCACATCTTTTTCGGAAGGTCAAGAAAAACATACGTTGTCGCTTTGGTGGGACGAATGTGATGGTTGGCTCTCAATTTACAATACACGTGTTTTTTTTTCTGGGAGTGTTAGTAGTTTATATTCTGATTATTGACAACAACGAACCTTTTTATATTATTTCTACAGGGTGGCCCGTAAGTCTTAGTACAGTGGATTGTTTGGGAAAAATCATGATTAAAGCAAATCTGACGAGTGGAAGGTTGGGTAAAGGAGCTACCGACTGATGCCTACGTTGTGAATGGCGGCCATCTTGATGGCCGTTATCATGGATCCAGGTTATTTTTTAATGGGAAGGTAGGCATGTGACACATCAATTAACATTGCTTTTTGCAGAGGAATGGAGTCCCGCAAGAAAAAGTGCGTTATCATGTCCCGTTTTAAAGTTATGATGCCCCGAAGTTGTCGGTTTTCAGTTTCCTTTCAGGAAGAGCGACATGGCACTAACGCTGCAAGAAAGACGTGATGCCCCAAATTTGGCAGTTTCTTTTCGTTGCAGATAGAACGAGATGGCTCTGACGAAGCAGGAAAGAATTGAGATCATCTTAATGTCTGGGCAAAGAAGCAGTCGTGTGATTGCCCAGAACTCCAACGCGTGCCACCTCCAAAGACCCGCAATAAGCCACAACACCGTTAGCTACCTCATTAGGAAATTCAGTGTAACTTGTAATGTTCCCGACATACCACGTTCAGGTTCCCCACGAACCGCAACAAATGAGGAAACATCCACAATGGTGCTTGCTGCTAGTGTGAAAAGTCCGAAGCGCAGCACAAGGTGATAACAGGCGTACCACGTGCTTCCGTGATGAGGATTCTCCATATGAACAAGTGGCATCCCTTCAAGCTGCAGCTTGTCCACAACCTTTCATAGGATGATCCAGACCGGCGCATGGAATTCGTGAATTTGGCTCTGTTACAATATGACCGAGATCCGCATTTCCCAGCCAGCATTCTCTTCACACGCGAGGCAAACTTTTATTTGGATGGGGAAGTGAATCGCCAGAACATGCGATATTGGTCGCATGCAAACTCACATGCGATCAATCCTTGCAAGAGAGTTACCCCTTCTCATATCATGGTGTGGTGTGGTATATGGAACACGTCGATCATATGACCCTTTTTCACTCCTGCTACCCTAAATGATGTTCGATATCTGGACATGTTAGAGGAGTTGGCGTTTCCGTTGCTTCTTTGCCCTGATGCCACTTTGCCGCGATATTTTCAGCAAAATGTTGCCCCACCGCACTATGCGTTGTCTCTGCGGGAATGCTTGCATCTGCATTTTCCTGGACGTTGAATCAATCACTGAAACCCTGTGGAATGGCCAGCCCGGTCGCCGGACCTCACTCTTTTGGATTTTTTAAGGGGACACTTAAAACACCTGTTGTATCAGAAGTTTCGGGATGTTGCACACCTACAGCGACGTATTCAGGACGCCTGTGATAGCATCACCCCTAATATGCTGTTATGGGTTCAGGAGAACTGCATTAAGAGACTCCGGTGTGTGCTGCAATGGACGAGAAACATGTGAAGCACATCCTGTAGACGGGACTTTGGGGCGTCATAACTTTGAGAGGGGACATAACAATGCATTTCAGCTTGCGGGACTGCATTCCCCTGCAACAAACAGTGTTAATTGATGTCTCGTGCCCTCTCTCTCTTTTGAAAAAAAAAACTGGATCCAAGATGGTTGCCATTCACCACGCATGCATCAATCGGTAGTTCCTTTACCCAAGTCCGCCCTCCACTAGTCAGGTTTGCTTTACTCATGTTTGTTTCCAAAATAATCCACTGTACAAATACTTATGGACCATCCTGTAGTTTATCAATACGAGGAATAGCTTTATACTTTGTATGTTTATTGAGTTCTTCTCAAGTGAGATAAACTTAAATATTTGCTTAGTCTACCTTATCTTTTAATACGCAAAATCACTTCATGCTTCGTATGCTCTTTGTTTATCTTAAGATTCTTGTAAAAAACAAAATAATTCAATAAAAATGCCTTATGTCGATTTCCTACTTCGTGTATTTCAGCGGACTTTTGTCCCATTGCGATAGGACTTCTGCTTCCTATACTGGGGTAAAAGTGCGAATTTGTCCATCCTTTTATAAATTGGTGTATTTTGTTAAGTAATAAATTGGTAGGCTTTCTAGCATTTTCAAAATATAGAGGAATGTTCACTTATACCTTTGTGCCAAATTCGTTATTTTGCCGTTATATCTTTCCGCTCCAGCGCGATTAAAACACCAAACTTCGGCTTCCCCCCCCCCCCGCTTTCTCTACATATTTCATACCAAGGTTGTTCGGATGCTAATAACGCCAGAGGCAAACACATTTTACGAGAGGGAATCATATCTTCGATCATCTCAATGTAAATGAATCGGTCGCTCATAGAATAGATAAAAGTTCCTGTCGCTTCTAGTACTAATTCGAAGAATTCTTGCATTAGTTTAGCGTCCCATTTAAGTTGTATCAATTTCTAGTATTATTTGTAATTAGTTTGGATGTTTGTTGCTTTGGTTTAGCGTCCCATTTAAGTTGTTTCAGTTTCGAGTAATCGTGCATAAATAGTTAGGTTTGTTAACGGTTCCGTTTGTTTTAGCTTAACACCCCTTTTTAGTTCTCGCAGTTTCGAGTATTTTTGCGATGTTAATTTGATTTGTTGAAGATTTAATATATTTTGGTTTAGCATCCATTTTGAATTGTCAGATTTTTGAGCAGTTTTACATTAGTTTAATTGTTTCTTTTAGTGAATGTTTCTTTCGTTTTAGTTTAGTGTCCCAGTTTATTACTCAAGTTCGGTGCTCTTTCCTCATTTGGTTTGGTTGACTGAAGCTAGTTTGCTCATTTAAATTCATGAAGGTTGAAGTTTACCCAGTGCATTAGCGTCCTTATTGGTTGTTGGGGGTTATTTTGCATTCCAATTTGATTATCTTTAATTATTGTTAAATCAACCTTATGAATTGGTCCATTAAAATTTGTTTGTTGGAATTTATAGTCCCTGTTGGTTTGCTTTGATTTCATATTTTTGATTTGTTTAGATATTTTGTTTCAGATTAATGTCCACATAGGGAATTTTATTGCTCTTGGCCTACAAAAGTTAGTTGGTTTGAAATTTATCATCTTTTTGTATAGATTTCGAGAAAATGGTGAATAGCTTCCCAGAATTATTGCTGTTCAGTGAAACTATTTGTCGGTAGTTATCATCAGTTTTATATATATTATTTTGAATCCTGCATTTATCAGTTTTCTGGGATTAAATCTTTTTCCTTGCACCTAATTAAATCGCTTTAGCTTCTGTTTATAATCTTTTGTTGATTAATAATTTAATTAGTTTGAGTTTTTGATTTGGAAACTAGCGTCCCAATCAAACATTAGAGAGTGTTAAACACTACTTACTTAATTTGACTTGTGTTAAATTTAGTATTTACAAAAAAAAAAAGTCATTGATTAAAAGCAATAATTCAGATGACCGTTTAATGTGTGACCAATTTCTGAGCTCGTCTTATTTTTGTTGAGTTTAATAACTTCTAATCGAGTTTTTCAGCCGCTGTTTAAAATCTATATGCTTAAGCATTCATTTGCATTCACCCCAGCTTTACTACGGCAGATCACGATTACTTCCGCACTTATATCTTATTGAAACCGAACCTGGGCACACAGATCAATAAAATATAAGCACCGTAAAATAGAAAAATATAAATGATTAATTTTAACACAAATATTAACGAACGAGAATTACCCTACAATATAAATCACAAAAACCTAGTTAATCTGTGCGAGAAATATAGTATTACTAAATTATGAAATACACCATTAAAATGACACTAAAAGATTACAAGCAACTTTTGTTTGTAATTTTTTGATCGTTTCAACCTTTCATTTTCAATCCTACTTGATCTCCTTCAACGAAGAGGTGGCTATTTAACTTTGTTAAAAAGTTAATGTTTCACTTACTCACAGTCAATCTTTGACCGGTCATTTAATCCATCGCTGATACCACTCGGGCCCTGGCGTCGAATCCACTGGACAAAAGATCCACAAAAAGTTCCTGTACTGGAGCCGGACTAAGTCTGGATCAGTGTCGATTAATTTCGAGGTCCCAATTCAGTTTTCCGCTAATAGGGGAAAGCGAGCGTCCTAGTTGGTGCTATTGGCTCCTGCTACTCGATAGTTTGAACTTAAAAGTCCATTACGAAAAATTGAGATCACAAACAAACATGAAAATGTTGGTACGTATATAAATCACTTCATTTAAGATTTTCGTACAATGTTGAGATATTTGTTCTCTACGAATGCGGAGAATATCACTAGCGATAACTATAAAAAAATTATTTTTACTTATGCCAATAACGATTCAGTATTCGAAGCTCAACCGTTTTAAGGGGAGCACTTTCACTTAAAAAGTAATACACCCCACTCGGCTTTGTGGGTGCTCTTCAAAGTGACAGGCATACGCGCGTACCAAACACACACTGAGCGTTCTAGTTAGCAAACCAAAGCTTGTGTATGGCCAACCTGGAAAATCCCGATTTTCACTCCTAGCGTCGGGACCAGAATTATTGTCCAATAAGCTTTTGGTTATGGAAATGCGTAGGTGAGAAGTGATTTTCCCGAAAATCAGACTCAAAGGAACATTCACTTAGCATGTTAAAATTGAAATGAAATCTTTGAGTTTTACGTCCCACGGTTATGCCGGTTAGGCTAAAGGAGACGGTGGTGATGAGAGATGAGTGAAATGGTGGAATGAAGAAAGTGGGAGGAAACGGGAGAACCCCAAGAAAACCCACGAGCACAGTGTTTGTCCACCGCAAAGTTCAATTGGCGGAGGCTGGGATCGAACCCGGGACCCCAAGCACCAGAAGTGAACACTCTACCACTGAGCCACCGCGCCCCCCCGACTAAGCATGTTATTATCACGTGAACAGTCCTTGTTTCTCGACCATTTATGACCGTAAAAATCGAAGTGAAGCCTACCAACACAAATGTACAAAATACCAAACTGATGAAGAAAGCTGCAAGATTGTTCCTTTTGTATACGAGGGTTGGATAATAAAATTTGAAATTAAATCTCCCTTTTCCAATGTCTTTTTAAATTTAAAAAAATGAGCTTCGGGTCGGTTATAAACTGATTGGAAAAAAATTAGCAAATCTTCAAATGAATCTATTTGATTTGGGGTAAGGAAAAGATAATCTGATTTTATCAGTTGACTATTGGCTTACTGATCATAATAAGATTTCAAATTGAAGTTTGTCCAGTCATAGATTTCTGATTGGCAGTGTCAGCATTTAAATTATTCTCATTTGTACTAAACATTTTGTTAGTTTCTGGTGAGACTTGTAACTATTAATTATCAGAACTGTTCCTATTCAATGAATAGAATGGGAGTGGAATTATACGCAAGATGATTAAAAAGTAATATTTATTGTAATTATTTTCTTCAATTTTCACGTGAAACTGTTAAAGAAAATAAATTGAATTTAGTTTTTTTTGAATTGATAGGTTACTTGTATAAATCCTGTAAAAATAGTTATTTCTTGACTTTGAGATTTATTTTTTGATGTGATGTTTTCATATTGAGATTGATATAGTGATTGGCCGAATCGTCCTTACTGGTAGTTAGTTTCACCGGACTTCTTTTTTTGTGAGATTGTTGGACGAATTAGATGGTTTCTCACTATTAAGCGCGGTAGAGTTACAAACATTCTTCCAAGATTCTCACCATAAAATTTTTGTCTACCATTTCACTATATTTGTTTTGTGTCTCACCATATTATATTTGTCTTGCACCTCCCCATTTTTTGGCATTGGAAATTGTTGATCTGAATTTATAAATTGAGCTGGGATTGTTTCAGTTAGGTTTTTATTCGGTTTGTTAAGTAATCAGTTGTTTGTGTCTTTACGAATATTGAGAATTGTTTGGATCTCTGCAACCACGTCAATTTAAAATAGTCTTTCAAAAAAAAAACGAAAATAAAATAAAAACCTAAGGTAAATTTTGTATGAATGGAAGTTTGAATTTAAAACAAGTTATTATTTCTGATAGCAGCTTATATTTGAGGGTCGATCTTTTTCTTCTTTCTTTAGAAATTAGTAGTTAGCGTAGTGTGAAGTAGCTTGTTTGTTATATATATTAATGTTAATTAAGTGTTACAATAATTTAATTCTTGATTATTGAATTGATATTTCTTTTGTGGAAAGATTTACTGCTATTTTTGTAAAATTTTTTTGTAACATTTGATCAACTTTTGTGTCTTGAAATCAGATTGAAAATGTCTTCACGAGAGGAGTCAGCTCGTATTGATATTTCAGATAATAATCTACAATTTGTTACTATAGATCAGACAGGGCACATGACAAATGATACTTTAATTAGTGCAACTATGAGCCTGACCCCTCCTCGAAGTCCCTTTTTCAAGTTTTGTGATCGTGTAGAAGATAATTCGAGAATTTATAGTTTAGAAGAACCTTTTTCTAGGAACTTTAGTTGTCTTGCTTAACCTCCAACACCAATTCGAGCGGAGACTAGTCAATTACTAGAGATATCTTAGGTTTTGGTACAGGTATTAATCAAAATTACTGTTTTAGTCCTATTATGCGTGGGGACGTTGAATTTCAGTTTTCAGAGAATAGTTCAGAATTGCCAACTCGTAGTAGGCCAACGAACAGTGCTTTTTGATTACTATAAGAGAGTTTCTTTAGTTAAAAATTCGACTCCTATAGTCATGTTTCGGACGGGTAGGCCAATGCCTCATGATCATAGATGTTTTGATAGATTGCCGAATAATTTTTCAAATTATGATAGTCATGCTCAGAGTAATAATGCAGTTGTTAGTACAATTCCGCATTATATTAGTAAATATTCTTTCCAGAAAATTTTTGAATGTTTTGAATCAAAAATAAAAGTATTTTAATTCATTGGTGTCAGAAATCGTTTTTTTTTAAAGTTCTTCATGTTCTACTGATAATTGAATAAATAGTGGAGCAATTTTCTTGCCCAATCACAGTTGTCTATAGTACATTGTTAACACGTAGTGAAGGATATATCGAAGTGGAAATACAATATGCCGTCAATAATAACTATTCATGGGGTTTATTTAAATGTAGAATACTTGATAGATTTGCGTCAAATACAGTAAAACATTCCTTAGTATCTGAAATATTATTCAGGAAACAAAAGTTAAATGAAGAGATGGATCAGTTTGTTGAAGATTTATTATGCATCTCTTGTTTCGAGATTTAATTGTAGTGATTCCCAACTTATTAATATCTTGTTAATGGGATGAATCAATCAGAATGAAGATGAATCAGTTAGATACAGGATGCTTCAGAAACCATTCACCTGGTTCAAGCGTTTCAACAGTTGTATCAAGTGGATTCCATGTCAGAAGGGCCCGGACAAAAGGGCGAGGACAGAAAGGCCCGAGTCAAAACGGCCCCGCGTCAAAAGGGCCCAGGTCAAAACGGCCCCGCGTCAAAAGCGCCCGGGTCAAAAGGGCCCCGCGTCAAAAGGGCCCCGCGTCAAAAGGGCCCCGCGTCAAAAGGGCCCTGCGACCAAAGGGCCCGGGTCAAAAGGGCACCGCAACAAAATGGCCTGAGTCTAAATGCCCCCCCTCAAAACGGCCCCGCAAGAAAACGCCCGAGTCAAAAGGGTCCCGCAAAAAAGGGCTTGAGTGGAAAGAGCCCGGGTAGAAATAGTCCCATGGCCAGAAAGCCTGAAATCAAAACAGAAGTGGAAATCAAAGATGCACGAGTGGATAGTGCCACCTTAGTAAGTAGAAGTGATTGTCTAATAGAAGGAAGAATATTAGTGTTTATTAGAGACAAAAAGGAAACTTGAATGGTGATCTTAATTTTGTTTGGTTGCTGTTTGTTCTGCAACAATCCCTATCGCTTAAAACGTTTCTCGATGAAAGTTTGCTTTCAACCGCGTCTCTCTGAGTTTGTATACGTGGAAGACCCGGGTTCGATTCCCGGCGGGATCTCATGTGGTTCGAATTCCACGTTAATCAGTAGGTCCACATCTCATACAGCCTCGCTGCTGAAAGGGATGCTAAAGTGAAAATCATATCATATCATATCTCTAAGTTTGTATTCTCGAGACCTAGCCCAATCAGACTATTTATTAATGATTGTTCCCTTAGTTCTAAAATTCAATTTCTGCCCTTGAATCAAAGTAGAAAAATACGTATTATATGAATAATATTATATTGAAAACGTTTCTTTAATTTTGGTGTAAGAACATACATGTGGATCTCCATACAGGGTTAGTCAAAAGTATTGGGACAGAACAATAATAACGACACGCGTGGACGGGGGGAAATCAAATGTTGCAATTGGTGTTATTGCAAGAACTGCATTGGCTTGGAGTGTGGTCACCGTGGAAGCCATTTTGAATTACACTATATTGCGGATCGTACATTTTTTAATGGAAAAGGCTATGATCTTACACTTCAGTTTAGGCTTTATATTTCCACAAATGTGAAGGTGAACTCATTTTTGACACATTACCATTTGTTTATGAGACAGGGTGTTTGACATATGTATCTAATAGAAAAAAGTATCATGACAGGGCAGTAACAAAGAGACAAATGGACAAAGAAAAAGTAAATATTACAGCTTGCTATTGGTGTTAAAACTGCGTTAAATGATCATGGCACCCAACTTGAATTCCGCATATTATATACCATAAAATATTTTCAAATAGACAGGGGTACTTGTGTCACATAAATTTATGCTAGAATCTTGCTCTAAACGATAATCTGAATTAGGGATGCGCACGAGACAAGATTTGAGGCTGTCTCGTCTCAAATATGTACTGTAAATGTGATGTCTCGACTCGAAAAATGTGCATTTTTCTATTGGAAGAGCTGTCTCGACTCGGATATTCTCAGGAAAATTCTGTCTCCACTCGTCTCGTGCGCATCCCTTACTGAGTCGACTTTTGACCGATCTCTATTCATTTACGCGATAGTGTGTGCTAAGTTTGACATTTGTTTCTAGTAGAAGAAAGTATTTAGACAGGTAACTAATAAATAGTACTTCATTGTGTTCTTAACGTTTCTGTTTGTTTGCTTACGTTTGTAAAATATTGAGAAGTTACCACATATGTATAACATATTTTAATAATAAGTATATTTGTGATTAATTGTTACTTTACTACTAGGCCTATTAGTTAAATAACTCTACATCCATGTCCAAGGGCAAGCAGGCATCCGAAATAATAAAAAGAGTATTAGAAAACATTGCGGTGGTAATCCATTGAAATCTGAGTTGACATTTATAAATATTTTTCCAATGGTTGTACCCACAGCTGCAAAAGAAGAAACTTAATTGTGAAGAGAAAGGAGAAACTGCTTAGAATGAGTTTCTGAACAGCTTCCTACGTGAAGACACAGCAACGGCGTCACACTGGATTGCACTAAAGAATTAAGCTTATAACATTCAATACAACCTGTAAAATGCGGTGACTGTGAAAACAGATTTACCCCAAACTTCACGGAACGACTACGCTAATAGCTATGAGGAATTACAATTTGAATTTAATTAATCAGTTATTTCAATAATTTTGAATGGATTTTTCCTTCATTATTTTAGCCGCTGTTTATTTCTCCCCATTTCTGCATATATTTTCCCGCTTGTTGCGAATGAATGTCTTGTTATATGCTGTTTCTTTTCTGTGTGTGTGTGAAACTGGCTTATTTTTGGATTAGATTTTCATGGAAAAATGGTGAAAAACAAGGACATAAATAAAACTGATGCACTAAAACATACATTAGGAACAATTTTACTTACACCATAATAAAAGTAAATACGCAACAAGAAAACAGTTTAGACTAAAATTTCAGAGCCAGAACATCACAGGAGAATTTGAGAATATTCGTATCAGACTAAGAACTAGTGATGGGCAGTGGGAATATTCCCGGTGGGAAGGAATTTAAAAACTTGAATATTCATGTCTTTTTTTCCCTGGCCTATAAATTCCCGGGAAAGAATTTATTTCCATTTGTTTACTTTATCTTCCAAATTATAAAAAAACATATGAAAAAATTACTTTATTTTAATACATTATGATTTACTTCTAAGTTTTAAAGAATTTGGAGGTTAGAAACTTAAAAATTCTTTAACTGTACTTATATAACTAAATATGATTTTTTAAGTTCCATTTCCATTTGCACTAAATGCAAGATAATTGTAATAATAATACTAATATTGGGGAGCCAAAAGTAGCAAAAGGTAGGATCATTTACGGAACAAATGAGTTGATAGTTGTGTTCAAGTTGTTAAGAACGTATCGAACACATTTTTTTAGGGCAGTATGGGATTTGTACAAACCGTAAAGGTAAAAGGAAGTGATTTATATGAGAAAAATGTGAATTCTTGGTAACTAAGATAGAAAACAACGTGCCATGCGATGCTCTAACCCGCCTTCACTCGTTAACGCTCGCTCTGCAGTGCTGTCTGAATTTAATGTCGGTATCGTAATTTAACGTATGAAACCATAAAACAACCGCGTCGGAATAGAATATCGGAAAAAAGTAGGTGCAAAAGCTGGCCCCCAAATGCTAAAGAATAGCCAAAATTAGCAAAGTACTAATTTACAAATGATGAAAAGGAACAATTTTGTAATGTAATGTAGAATTATGTAAAAATAGAGATGAAGTACCATTAATAAACCCTGAACCACCGTTAGTAATAGACGCCGGTCTGTCTCCTCTCTCTGACTTGAATTTCTGAAGAGGTACTCGGAGTTCTCTTAAATGTGAATTAATGCATGAAATTTCGAGAAATATGTAGGAAGAAAGGTCGTGTATGGCAATGTTACGTGCTAAATTATAAAGATAAATCAGTATCTTGCAAATTTTGGGAACATAAATGCGTATGGGCAAATGTTGATAAATTGGTGAGACATGTAGGCCTATCCTACGGCAGTTACCCAATCTAATTTGTTTATAACATTTAAAAATTTAATATGTTTATAATATCAGTAATAGAGTAAAGTTTAGAAAATCCACTTACTTATAACTTTAAACTGTTTAGCGGTGTAAAAATATGTGGACTTACTATACCATTTTTACACATATTTACTTTCATAGAGCATATTGTAAGTAAATATAAATTTATGCGTATTATCTAAACATAATAAAGTATTAATAAAGCAACATAGTACCGTTCAGAATATACATTTTAAAGAATCCCTTGGGGACAAGTGTAATAATATACTGTGATAAAAAACGAATTTAACTTCGAAATATTAATATAGTAATAGAATGCACTTTTCTTTGGGATTGTACATAAATTCCCGGAAAAATTCCCATTTTGGGAATCTTCCCGGGAATATTCTCGAAAAATATCTTCCCGGGAATTTACCCATCACTATTCAGAACTTTATATTGCTAGGAAGAGATCGAAAAAAAACAAAAGATACAGAAAAATCTAGCTTCCAAAGATGTTTAGTACAAAGAGCAGCATTTGTAAGGGGAACGCTTTTGCCCACAGTCTTCGAAAGGAACCAAATGAGAAAGTAGGAAAATGTGACATTGGATTTTGAAATCAGGACATGAAATTGTTGGGAAATGCGTAAAAAATAATCTAACATCGTACGAAAATCGAGTGGAAGCCACAACTTGCGATATCTGCCGTTCTCAAATAAATGACATTAGTAAACTTACGTTGTGTGAACTGATTTCTTCCTATATTCCATTGATTAATGCTAATAGCTATTCTTTCTGTGGCAAATAAAACAGCAGGACTAGAAATAATGTCTTTTTAATGACAATTTAACATGGCCTGTCCGGTTGCCATGATGTGAATAGAATTTGGGAGAGATGGCTGAAGTTCCGCTCAAATGTAGAAGAGACCATGTAAATTTCAAATTGTCCTAAAATGAATGGAATATAGTAATAAACCACAAAACATGAACATTAATGTCAATGGAAAATGAATGACAAAAATGAAGTCGCCACCTAACTCAAAAACTATACTAAGGAGATGGCTAATTGAAAGATTATTTCCAAGGCGTAATGAAGAGCTTAAAAACAATGTATAGCACGTAAGGTAAATATGGAAAGAACATTCTCAAAAGTCAAGTTCTTTGAGTAAAATCAATAATATTGAGAAAGCAGTGGCGGATCCAGGACGGACTTCTGGGGGGGGGGTAATACTGCCTACTTAGAGGTACTTTTAAGAGTTCCAAACTATCGGATGGGTTTTGTTTATATATAAAACAAGGAAAAGTTTTCTCTTCCGGGGGAAGGAATGATTGCCCCCCCCTCCTATAAGAATGTATAATGTATTTTCTGAGAATTACCCACGACGACCCACGTGGAGGTCAGGTAACGTGCTTGAAATATCACACGTCTGGATTTTGAACCCTCAGACTCGATTTAACACGCAACGTGAATTTTGACGGGATCCTTTGACGTAGTCTATACATGGCAAATCGAATGGGCTCTTTTGAACATATTGTGATTTAACGTTATACATAACAGAAGGGTTGGGAATCACCGAAATGACTACAACCAACACCCCTTACAAAAAATAAATTGCAAGATGAAAACCTTACAAATTTGAAAAGTTAAAATGCGAATTTCACTGTGTCGAATTACCGTACATTTTCTTACGTAACCTCCACTTTTTACAATTCTTGTGAACTTCGAAATGAACAATACAAACTAATTGAAGAATTATCATTATGTTTAAAGTGCATGACCTCCATCGATGAAATAAATATATTTTTTTTAAACGGTTATTGTAATTTCGATCTCATCCATTTGCTACTTGAAAATTCTTGGGATAATTGAAAATGATCTTGTGCTGCTATCTAGAGAGCAGGCATTAACTACTACAGAAAAAATGTTTTGTATTTATAGCGAGAAAGTCTTTCTCTCACACAATGTGATAACTCGTTGGATTATCTTAGTTTTATTTAATGAGGCTTTACACTATATGACAGTGGTTGCCAACCTTTTTTGTCTGACGACACGGTAGTGAATTCTCACAACATCGCGGAAAGTTGTTTTGGATTTTTAAAAATTAATGGCAATATAAAATATAATAATCGAACCCTTAATGTTTTTATAAAGCACGGTCGTCAATCCAACTGGGGACACCACCGACGTGTCCCCCCTAAGCACTGACGTCTTTGGCATATAATTTTTTTGGGGGGGGCATCAAAGATAGTTATTTAATGGCACTACTTAACCTAACCTGTTCATTAACTTCGATTCTATTTGTTACCTTTTTACTTACCATCACGGACCCCCTAAGGTATATTAGGAACTCGATTACAATCGTAGGGGCATCGGTGGCTCAGTGGTAGAGAGTTCACTTCTAGTGCGTGGGGTCTCGGGTTCGATCTCAGCCCCGCCAAGTGAACACTGTGGTGGTCAAACATTGTGTGCGTGGGTTTCCTCAGGGTTCTCCCGTTTCCTCCCATTTTTTTCATTCCACCATTCCATTCATTACTCATCATCACCGTCTCCTTTAGCCTCACCGACATAACCATGGGACGTTAAACTCAGATTTCATTTCATTTCATTTTTCGATTACAATCGTTTGATAGCCTGAATATTATATTCCAAATAAATATAATTATTATTATTTATATTTGTATTTTGTCGTTTAGTAAATAAATAAAATTAGAATAAAATATTGAATATTATGTACTTCAATATATTGGGGGGACACATCCCGCTCGTTCCCTCCGCCAGATACACCCGTGCCCTAAGATTTGTAAAACAGTTTCGTCATCCCTAATATTTCAAGTATCTTAGGCAGTGTTCGAAGTGGGAAAAAAGGCAGAGGCGGTATATTTTATTACAATTTTCATTCGACATACCGATTATCTAAGTGTGAGAGTATGTTACCTAAAACATTGCACTTCTATTTATATAATGACTTAAAACCATGAAAGAGCTTTTCCGTAGTTACGGCGAAAGGGAGCATGGAGGATCTTTGTTCCCCGACCCCAATTTTCTGAGAAAAATTAAAAAAAAAAATATTCCGTTATGTTGTATTATAGAGAATTACACATGAAAATGCTCAAAAGGGAGTTTTTGTATCAACAATTTTTAAACAATGTTTTTGTGGGACAACTCTCGGTCCCCCACTTAACTGAGGGTATTCCAGACCCCCGGAAAGTTCGCTCCCTTCCATAGCAGACAATCCGAATTCCGCTCATGTTCACATTTTCAGATTTTATTTCAGCCATGTACGGTCTTTAAATTTGGACACACATTGTGCTTTAGTAAGATAATAAGGAAATTCAGCAAAATCTGTGTCATGAGGATTAACTTCCTGATAAATGAATTTATTGGGGATGGATGTAAGGAACTAAAATCTTCTCCACATTGAAAACATTTAACTTCCATTAACTAACAATATCAGATCGAATTAAAAGGAAACACAACACAGCTCTAAATGTTATTTATACACTCATGCACACGTATTCACAGTGATATCCAATTATTTGAAAGACGCAAAAACACTTTTTGAAAATGAAAACAACGGATTTTTGATTAAATAAACTATATATTTTTTTCTCGCAAATACCGGATTTAGTTACGTATTTCTTTATCATAGTAGGCACTAAAGAAATCCCGACCAAGAGTAACTATGCCATGTGTGCAACACGTGCGTTTGTACGGGGCAGCAAAATCTGTCATTAGTTAAATTAAATATTTCTTGTTGGAAACAGACTTCATGATGATGATTAGTTAAATTTACTAAGCTGACCTTCTGTTTTAATACTACATTAATAAATCATGTTTAGGTCGATTGAAACTCGATATTGAATTTTATAAAAAAGATAACCATCTTTCCTCTGCAGGTGTATATGCTAATCTTTTGCTAACATAATAGATTATTACGAGATTGCATTTGTAGTGTTTTAGACCTTTCAGAGCACGAGTGCGCCTTCCCTTCTTTTCGTTGCTCTTGATGGTGGTAGCACACTTAAAATTGTAGACTTTTAGATTTGTTTTTCTGGAGAAAGGGGGCGGCAAATGATTCTATTGCACGGGGCGACAAACTTCCTAGTGCCGGTTCTAGTCCCGAGGAACTCACAACAATCCCTTCCGATCCTAGTTTAAATGAGTCACCCCTATACGCTACCTTTTTGTTTGGATTGGGCCCAAAAAGCAACACAACAAATACGAGTTCTTGTATAGGAGAAATGGGTGAACTTTTTTGTAGACATCTCATTTTAAAAACAAAAGGTAGGGAAAATAACAGAAATGTCGGTGTTGGAAACTTAGAAATTATTTCTAATAAGAAATTAAATCTTTGACGTTCAAAGCTATTTGTCAATTACTGTGTATAAAAATGGATTTATTAAATTTATATTAGCATCCACTTTCCAGTGACGGTATGTCTTGATCACTGAAAAACCAGAGGCGGTATGACATACCACCGCATACCGTCTCACTTCGACCACTGATGTTAGGTCAACTATGACCCAAAAGTGGTTCAACCATATATCAGTTTATCAAGTTAACAAAACAGTGTTAGCAGTGGTCGAAATGAGACGGTATGCGGTGGTATGTCTCTGGTATTTCAGTGATCAAAACAAACCGTCACTGCAGAGTAGATGCTAAATACTTTTAATAAATCCATTTGAATAGCCAGTAATTGACGAATACCTTTGCATGTAAAAAGATTTTATTTCTTATGTAGAAATAATTTCTAAGATGACAACACCGACATTTGTTATCTTTTTCCTACCTTTTATTTTTAAAATGAGGTGTGTACATTATCTAATATATATTGCGATATGCCACACTGAATTGTTTTTCTTATGTATGTATGTATGTGTCTTTTTGCCTTAAAGCATATAAATGTTGTGTTTTGAGCATGGACGGATTTAGGGATTGTCTGCTGTGAAGATAGGATGTTCCAGGGTTTGGAATACCGGTTCCGTCGAGTGAGGGATCCGGAAGTTTTGCAGCAATAAATTGTTAATATAAAAACTCGGTTTTTGAGCGTTTTCTTGTAAATTCTCTATAGAACAGCATATGGGATATTTTTTATTTTCAGAAAGTTATTGGCGGGGGATCAAAGTCTCTTCATGTGACCTCCCCGAAACTGCAGAGAAGCTCTCGAAAGGTTTTCAATCATTATGTAAATAGAAATGGAATATTTTAGGTAACATACCCTCACTGTATTTCAATATTTAGATAGCCTGCATGTCGAGTCAAAATCGTAATAAAATACATCGCCTCTGCTTTTTTTCCACTTCAAACACTGTGCGTTTTCAGAAAGTGGATATTATATAAAATCACAAAAGTTTCTTTCCAATTACGAAAAAAGGCAGTCATTTTTAGGCCCTATGAAAGTGAAGGTGATGTAACCTGTGAAACAACAAACTGTCTTTATTTAGATAGCGAGTAGCAAAGCGAATTAATTTAGCTTTAAAAACATTTTTCAACTAATTTTTTAGCTACCGGTATGCATTGTTGGGTTTCATTTACATTAGTTGTAGGCTTATAGGCCTACGCCAGAAACCTATTTTCAAAACTCCATTGTTCGTGAGTATTCACTTCACTCTACTTTTATCATTAGGCCTATTTTGTTTTTGAATTAGGGAAAGGAGAGGCAAAGCGAATAACGTAATTTACAGTCAATTGAATATATATTGCAGGAAATGGTTGACCAACCTTATGACGTCATTAGTGGAAGAAGAGAAAGACGTTAATTCCTAATGTCTACGTGTTTTTGTTTCCACGAGAGGGAAGAAAATTCGAATTTTGCTTAAAAAAATTCACGGGGTAAATATTTCAAAATCTCTTCCTATTATTTCGTACAATGTTTGCGAACATAGCATGCATGAATAGTGTGCGGTCTTATGTTTATCATCATATTTGGAAGTAATCGTAACTACGCAGTTCATGCGCTGTAGATATTCTTTTGTTTCGTGTGGCAGTGTTGTGTAAAGAGAATAATTTTAGAAGGGACAAAACGAATAGCGATTCACTGTCAAGGAATCTTTACCAAAGAAGAGTGCAGAGAAGTATATCAAGTCCACTAAGTCTACCGAAGCAGGTACTTGTACACTTTCCGTGAAGGAACTACCAGAAAAAGAATGAAATGTACCGGTCAAAGTTTTTCTGCAAGAAGAAATATTTTTGCTGCTGCCATAGATATACAAAGTACATCTGAATTTGCAGAGACAGTAACTTCAAAAATGATCAGAAGAAGACAGTGGTTACGAGGGTCACTACGAAAGTTTAGACATGTGAAATAACTTACATACTTAAAATCAACTTAACACTTACATTTTCTCAAAGTATTCACCATTACACTGTACACACTTTTGCATCCTCGAAAACCACTTTTGGAAGCAGATTTGCCAGTCTTTTTCTTCAAGTGTTGAAAGTTAATTCTCGTAAGCCACTACAGCTTCTTCAGGGATGCAAAATCTCTTTCCACGCATGCGATCTTTGATCCTGGGGAACAGAAAAAATCACACAGGGCCAGGTCAGGGCTATATGGCGGATGAGTCATAAGTTTGACCTCCGTACATTCTGAAAACTGAATTTTGATGTTGGCCGTGTGTGCGGACGCGTTGTCATGAAACAGGATCCCACGCAATCCAGTTCTTGTACGCCGTTCCGAAGCTTCTGGAACCCTTTTGTTAGGCAAACAGTGGCGTACCACTGAGCAGTGACAGTCCTTTGTTCTTCAAGTGGAACAGTTGCAACATGGCCAGATTTGGAGAAGGTTGCGATCATCTTCTTCCCCACACTTCGCGGCCGCTTCACTTTCGTGGGTGGATTTTCGTCTGGAAAGATCCAAACTGTAGACTGGCGTAAAATTGATACATTCAAGTCTCATCACCAGTAACAATGTCAGAGACGCGTCGAGAATTGCCTCCATCAAATCTTCCAAGCATTTCTTCACACCATTCCACACGCATGCGCTTCTGCTGTTCAGTCAAAGTGTAAGGCACCCAACGAGATGAAACCTTCCTGAGCGGAAGATGATCATGAAGAATTTTTGTTACTGCTGGCGATCCAATGTTCACTGTAGATTCAATGTCCTTGAAAGTTATTCGAGGATTTTCTCGAATCATTTGTTCCACAGCGGCAATGTTTTCATTTGACACAGTTGTTGCCGGACGTCCAGCTCTCTCTTCATCTTTAAGTGATGTCCGGCCTCTTCTGAATTCACCAAACCACCGAAAAAATTTGCACGGGAAGGAGCAAGGTCCCCAAATGCCCCCTGCAAACAGTCAAGGCTTTGTGTTTCGTTCAAACCAGTTTTGAAATCGTAAAGGATCATTGCCCGAAGATGTTCCCTTTCAAGCTCCATTCTAGACAGCCGAATACTGCTCACATCAACAAACAAGTGAAGGCGATACGGCCACGTCGATAAGCGAGGCGAGTAGAAATTTGCTTCGCTTCTTCTCTCTGGATACCACTATCGAACACAATTGTTGGAATTCAGATACTGTGCCACAACAATTCGTATCTCAAAACTTTAGTAGTGACCCTCGTACCATGGCAAATGTTGTCATGAATAGTATTCACACCCATCTACTGAAGACTGTGACCAATGCTCTATTTCTCTGTCATGGTTTCACGAAAATTGCATTGATTGAGAGTCAAGACATTTACGTTTTTGATATGTGCAAACCAAGCACATGATTTGATATTCTCATCCCTAACTTGTTTTATTCACTTGGTTTGCAGTTACTCAGATTGTTGTAATTAAGGGTACTTTAGATTAAAATTAACTAGACACATAGAACACTGCCTATTTCAGTAGAAAGTAGACCTATATGGTCTTGAACTCTTTAAATATGTTTATTTCTAGTGTGTATGCAAGCCTAGTGTAGATACAATTCCGTATTTAATTGTATTAGACTAACACTCACAAAACGTTAAGCATTTCAATATTATTGTATTCAAGCAGTTCGTTTAAATGGTAATTCAATAGTATTTATATTCTTATATAAAATTTATAGTTTAAATATTTGTATTAAACTCTTGCCTTTAATACGTGAGTTTTAGCTTATTCACTTTGTCCCAATATTATGATCCGATTTGTCCGACCATTGAGGCAAAGCGAACAAATTCCAATAGTTCACTTAATACGTATACGTAATATCACTTGTGTACATGAGGTTCTCATTATTCTTATATTATTATTTGGAAGTTCTATAATCATAAAATATTTCCTCAAAGTTTTAATTTCCTCGTTTTATTTTAGCTGTCACTTGAGGCAGTTGAAGTTAACTGGTTCGCTTTGCCCTCCTTCAGTTGGTGTCATTTTAGTTTAACTAAAATTGTCACATAAGGTTCAACAGTACTATTTGAATAAAAAAAACTGTAAAGTTTGCGAGTGTGTGTGTTTTTAATACCTTTTCAAAAAACAAAAAACAACAAAGATAAAAATAGGAGTATGTGTAGCAGAAGGGGTCCAGAAGCACGTAAAATCACAAAATTTACAGGAGAATTCAATGACGCAAGTACTTAGACGTAACATAATGTAACGAAATCTAACCTCACCTAACCTACACTAACCTGAACTAACCTAACTAACCTAATATTACTAGAAACAAAAGAAATTCTATCATTTTTTGGAAAAGTATGCTGGACTTCTACACTAATATAACATAAACTAACCTAACCTAACTTAAACTCACCTAAACTAGCCTACCCTACCCTAAACTAACCGAATGTGGACGGAAACTACCGAAATTGTAACATTTGTTAGAGAAAAGAGCTGGAGCCCTTCTGCGAAATAAGGCCTAAAAATATAACAAACAACTTATATTTTTGTTTAGCTTTTAAGTAAAAATGCTTTAAAATGCAATGTAAGAAGATTTTTTTAATTTTCCGGGGAACGGTCACCAGACCCCCGTTTTCCTGGGATGTTCCATACATCCCAGTCCCTCCGGTATTCTGTGCCCTCCCCCCCAAAGTTTATGTACTGCTGACGCCAATGTTATAAAGTAATGAAAGTAGTGACTATATGTAGTAATTACTGATCATTGTCGACGCAAACGAAGGCATTGACTGTGATACACTCACGGAATTAACAACCTCACCACCTAATAGGTCCCTTGATGAGAAGGCAACATTGTTCTCCGAAGTTTAGGAAGGGTATCCCATTTCTTGGTACCCTAAGACTGGTTACTTTGAACATCACGGGTTACTTTGCACAGCACATAAAAAGAGTTGCACAGTCCTCTGTCTTTAAAACCATGAATTGTGAAGAGAAAGTTACAACCGTCATCGTAAGATAAAACATCTATTGTGACTATAATATTGGCGAATAACTTCAGTTCTAATTACCGGGAGGGTTTGTTGTTGTAGAGGTATGGAAAGCAGTCACTGTAAAGGCCGACAAAATTTCAAAGATATCAGATACGAGAATTTCTGTTAAGTCAGTATCACAGAATACTACTGTGTGTAATGGGACTTGGAAACAATAGTTGAAATTAAAGTGTGAAAAGTTTTAAAGTTATAGAAAAGATAAAACTGGGAAAACGGGTTCCATCCTCTAATCTGTCCCAAGTAACCCCTTAGAAAGGAAATTACTACTGCTGGTACCTCCTGTCTCCTAATTTTTAGGTAAATTTGCTATTTAGTTAGATGCCGGAATGGATTTCTTGTTGGAAAATAAATTGCGAACAGTGGCGAATCCAGAAAATTAGATTGAGAGGGGCTTCACTCACAAAAACTTAGTTTTATTTTTAAAATCACCAGACTTTGGGGGGCTTGAAGCTTATACGCATAGGAATGACTAACATTAGATTTTAGAAAAATCAAGCAATTTGGATGGGCTTCAGCCTGAAAGTCCCAAACCCCGTAAATATTTTACTCATTACGTTTGGAATGATATTCTCAGACACAAAGAGCAACCAAGAAAAATCAGTTCACATAGATTTTTTTCTGTTCCTTAGTTCGCATTTTTGTCGGGCATATGTTAAATTATCATAATGTAGTTCCTGTTCCGGTATCAGAAAATACATATTTCTCTGTACAAATATCGATAATTCATACTAAGTACTGATAGCAGTACCATCATTCTAATATCAGTATTTGTAGACTCCATACAGTTTATCGTAGGAAGTGAAATATATATAAATACTGAAGGGAAAATATTTTGTTCAGAAATATTATGTTCGTATGTTGATCATGCTTTCTTGTATGTTGTGCAAAGTATCCCCACCTATAGAGTTACTTTGCACCAAATTTTATATATAAACAACTGTAGTCATATTGAATGTTTACTAATGCACTTGTACAAATGTTTTCCTTACATGAGTAGATAGCCAACCTAACTACTGGCGCATTTCCCCTTCCACCCCCTAACTACCAAAAAATTATGAACCCACCACTAACCATTACACTTTAACACAGAAGGATAGCGCAAAGTGAGATTGAATATGCTTTTATGACATTTAAAATCATAAAAACTTACATCTAAAAACTTACATCTAAAACTACAACTAAATTATTCTACGCATTTACAAATATAATCATATCCATAATTTTCACATCTACTACATCTTCCAAAGCTACAGAAGTCACTTGTACATTCTTTTTTAGTTTGCGTTGCAATTGATTTACATGTTGTGCAATAATATCGAAAATAGTCTAATTTTATTATGCTTTGTTTAGGCATTTATTATATAAATGAATTGTATATATATTTCATTTTTCTTCTAACTTATAATGACCCCATGGTAGGGTATTGATCCCATCATTTAAAACACATCTCTTATCATCCACGCAACTTAAAGCTAACTTATTTACTTCTATACTGTACAAATCGTGCTTATAACTTCTAATCAAATTCATCTTCTTATAATATTCTCTTTGGCTAATCAAACAGTCCTTATATTTATTAAATGTAAGTTCTTTATACACGACACTCTTCTTAACACCTTTAGCTTTCTTACAACACTTTTCTTTATCGAACTTACCTTTAAAGTTTTTATCTGTTAAATCTATTTGAGGTGCTTTTATACTGTACATCTTACTTCTTAAACCCACAAACTCTTCTATGATTGTGCCTTTAATTTCATCCTTCATCTTACCAAGTATTTTCTTATTGATTTGTGGTATCTTATACTTGTTATTTTTAGGGTAATCACTCGTGTCGAAGTAATCAATGTAATTTTTCATGTCCTCGTACACATCTTCTGTTTGGATATGGTATATATAACTATCGGTATCTGTATAACATACTTCTATTTTGTCTTGATATTTTGGTTTCATCACATTATAATGGAAATCGTACATTAAATATTTTGACAAATCTAGAATTGACATACCAACATAAATCGGTTTGTTAAATTGCACTTTAACCTTGTTCATGTGAACTGCTACTAAATTTTCCGTAAAAGCTGTAGTACTCTTATAATTCGGTTTTGCTACAAGCTTCTCGTATTTTTCTCATCACTTACAAGTTTAATATTAACTCTCTTTCTAATATTTTCCATAGTTTTCCCAAATACTGAATTATTCATGAGCTTATAAAAGTCTTTTTCAAAATCATTTGTTGCTTTCGTTCTCATTTGTGTGTTTAAATCAATATATTTATTTAACCAATCTGATTGTTCGAACTCTACTACTCGATGTATCTTGTTAAGTTTTAATCCAAGTGAAAGACATTGTTTTAGGTTTCGATAGTGAATTACATATTTTTCTTTATCATATAGGGTTGTTAATAGCTTCGATTGTTTTGAACCAGGCGGACATATATTTTGAGGAGCTAATGGATAGTCTTTGTGATAGTCATGTAATTCTTTAGGATATTCAAGATCAACTTCTAATATATAACCAGTATCAGAATCATTAGTTATACTTGTAAAATCTATTTCTTCAATCTCATCTTCACTTAACCATCTAAATCCCTTATACGGTAAATATTGACTCATTGCCCACCCATACAAGTTATTGGCATCTAGATACATTAAGTAAGAATCTTCTTTATTCTTATCATAATCTTCCATATACTTATTGTTTGCTTTTACATATCTTTTTGAGCATTGACTAATCCCACCTCTTATACCTTTCTCCACCATTAATACCATATCATAATCCCACAACAATTCTAATTTTATATTTGCCATCTTTAACATTGCATCCCAAGCTAAACCTGGTGCCGTCATATACCAAGCAGGATCAAGATCATAATCTTTAAGACATGTTTCTCTAAAGTTCTCAAACACATCTGCTAACAATAATACATCTGTTTTCAAATATAAATCATGGTATTGTCCGAGATTCTTAATGTCAAATGTTTCCCATACTTTCTTTGCATGTTCATAATCTTCATCACTTATATGTGTGTTCATAAGCTTGTTGAAGAATGCTTCCTTTATCGGTAATTTTCTTTCTCTAAACCTATCCCAATTGTTAACATAATCATATGGATAAACACCTTTTCTTATTACAAGTTGAAACTGTTCTTGATTAGGATAAAAGTGTTGGGTATGTATCATTTGCTCAGGTTTCAAGTTCGATGATAATTTGTCTAAACTAGAAGCCATAAATCTAAATGAATCTACAAATTTCAATTTAATAGTTCCAACCTTTTTACTGAATGATATGTATCTTTCTTCATTATTGGGTATTAGATCTATTTCTTCTTTATTACATCCAAGCTCTTTTATAAAGAAGTGAGAGTAATATCCTGTTAAGTTATGTATGATCACTGGTACAAACTTTGGTACTTTAACTTTTAAATTGCAGTTATTACATAGTGGTGCTATAAATTTTCCTGTTATATGATCGTGATGCTTAATTTTATAATTTTCTTTAGTATACTCCTGCTTACAGTAATAACAACATTTCGATTCATTGAACTCTTTTCTCTGACTTTTTGTTAATGGTAATTCGTTATTTTGTTTGTATATGTTCGATATGTGTTTGGCTTCTTTTGTTAATAGTTTTATAAATTTATTAGCAGCGTTCTTACCTCTATACAAAACAGGATTAGTTTTACTTCCATCGCTCTTTACTACATAATAACAAAATCCAGATGGCTTATGTTGTTGATATTTTTTCGTATATGGCTCGTTATCCGGATAACATTCTTCACAACCCATAACTTTATGTAGCAAACATTCAAAATCAGCATAAATCACAAATGGCATTTCATTGTGTATTGGTAGTTTTTAAACTCAACACATTTACCTTTTTCAGGCATTATTATTTTTACAGGATCATTTAACGAACAATCTTGCTCATGTTTATTTAAAGCGTCTTGTGAGTAAAAGTATAACAAACATCTATTACATAAATATTTTCGAGCTCTCTTTTTAGTTAATTGTGTACATACTAGTCTGCTTAAATCCTTAATCCAACAATAATGAGTTTTAACTTGGTCTTCATTTTGTTCTTTTATATATAATAAATTGACATGATTTTCTTGCTTGTTTTGTGTGTGATGTAGTATATAGATTGAATAGTCTTTATCATATGCATAAACATTTATAGAAATATTAAGTAATTTTTCAGCTCTTGGAATATCACATAGTTTTACAGGAAAATGAATATTTTTTAATTTTTCTTTTAAGTATTTAACAGCTTGCTTGTACTTGGAAGGTCGTTGTGGATCTTTATTAACTGGGTATAGTGCAGAACAAATTGAATATAAGAAACATTTTTCATTTTCGTTCTTTACATTTATGATTGCTTGTTTATTTTTAATTTTATCAGGTAGATCTATGTATGTTGATCCTCTATATGGTGTATATTTGACGATTGCTAGTTGTAAAAAGTTAATGTTTATAAGAGCCCAGCCAGAACCTTTAGCTTGGAACTCATCCATTCTTGTTCTTAATCTTTGTTTCATTTTAGTTATTTCTTGTTTTAAATTACTTGATTGATATATTTCTTGGTTTTCAGTGTTAAAATAGAAGTTTAGAGTTTCTTCACCTTTCTTATATGTACAACTTATATAAAGATTAGCTTTCAATGAACTATGTTTACTTAAGCCAATTTGTAATCTGTTTAATATAGCTTTAGATGTTGCAGTAATATATTGTTCAAGTGGATCTTGTGGTTTGTAATCTGTTGTAAATCTCCATGTTTCTAATCTTGATTTTAATGCAATGTTCTGACGTTTTACATCGATTGGTATTGATTCAACTTTGATTCTTGGTTCTTCAAATATTTCTTCTTTAAATGGGAATATATTTCTAATCTGTCTCTTGCTTTGTTCATCGTCATATTGTTTAAGAAGGTCTATCAGTTCTGCTTTTCTTAATCGGGAATATCTTTTGATTCCCTTTTCTTTACATTGTCGCCATAACTCTAATACAGTAAATCTATTATAATTACTCATCTTATTTAATATATAGAAAATCTTTATACTCTTCAATTTTTACCTACACCAAAATTTTTTACTTCATTTTCGTCCATTTTTTTAACACATCGTTCAAACATCTGCATGTGCCTACATATGTTTAAACTGCGTGTTAGTCTAGAACTTTCATGGGAATACCCCATCAAAGTCATATATACACATTTAAAACTGAATCATTTTGTAAACTTACTCATCATCATCTTCATCATAATCATCACTGCCATATTTATATTCATCATCACTACTCAAATCAGATGTTTTTTGTTGCATTGTTAATAATACTTTTTCCTTTAACAGTATTTGCTTCTCTAGTAGTGCTGCTAAGAGTTTAAGATCATGATGAATAAGTTTAAGTCTATCATGTAATAAATCAAATTCTTTATCCATATTTGTTATATAGAAAACCAACAAAAAATGAAATAAATTTAAAATCTAAGAATAAAAACAAACATGACTAGTGCTAAGGAAATATTATCTTACAAACCTGTATTTGATTGTGTATGTAAATATTTAGATATTGGTGGTTATAATGATGAAGACAAAATAAATTTTAGCATCTCCATAGGTATGTTAGATCATTTGTTCAAGAAAGCCACTAAAGAAAACAACTCATTTCTTACACAAAACATTCTCTATGCAAATGTTATGAATTTGTCTGATGAAATATTAGATTCACTGACTGATGAACAATGGTTATCTATAGGTTATGATGATTATGAGGGGGAATATAACTATGATCACATTACAGAAGACTTCATACGTAAATATCTGCAGAAAGTTAATTTGAACGAAATATGTTTATGGAAAAGGTTATCGGAAGAGTTTATAAGAGAATTAGCTGATAAAGTTGATTGGCAGATTATTTCAGGAAGCCAAGACTTATCAGAAGACTTTATAAATGAATTTGCAGATAGAGTTGATTGGAAAGAAGTATCGTATAACCAAAAGCTATCTGAAGGATTTATTAATGAGTTTATAGATAAAGTTGATTTTGATGCTATATCTTATGGAAGCAAACTCTCTGAAGCCTTTATACGAGAACATGCAGATAAAGTTTCTTGGGGACGCTTATCTGGAACTCAACATTTATCAGAAAACCTTATAAGAGATTACGCTGACAAAGTAGATTGGGAAATAATTTCAATATTTCAAAATTTAACAGAAGGATTTATTGCAGAGTTCAAAGACAGAGTTCATTGGCATAACATTTCAATTTTTCAACACCTCTCTGTAGAGTTTATATATTTATTTAGACATTATGTAGATTGGAGAGTTATAATAAGAAAATACCGTAATAATCCTGATTTAGGTGGTATATTGAATTTAGCATTCGATGTTACAGCAGATGGTTTGTTTAATGTTTAACTAATTACCTTTTATGACTATTATATCATAAAAGTCGTAACCTTAATTATCTTTTATGATTATTATATCATAAAAGTTGTAACTTTAATTATTTAATATTAACCTTAATTATCAGATAATAACCTATCATATAAACAATCAATTTCTTTAATCAATTCTTGTTCTGATAGTGGCGTCCAAAACTCATTACCCTTACCTTTACGAATATCTAGTTCTTGTTGCATTAGGTTGAATAGCTTAATACTGTTAGGATCTCTAAACTTTTCATATATTATTACATGATTCGGATATTTTTCTTCTGCTTCATTAAAAGGTTTATATAGGCTTCTCTTCTGACAACGAATAGCATAATAAGGGAAAGGATCATTAGGTTTGTTCTTCTTATATATGATTAGACAATTATCTTTTGAAACATCATCTGTATATGGTACCGCAATTTCTTTTAAGCCTTCGTTTTGAATCCTTAATTTCTCCATTGATTGCTCAACTTCTTCTAATCTGGTTACTAATTTTTCATTGTCTTGTGCATATTGTCTAAAGTCTCGAGTGAAGTAATTGATAATAATCTGGTTACATTTAAGATAAAACTCAGGAGAAAGCCATAAAGATATAGCAAGAATTAATTCCTTAGTTACGTATTGACCAGTTATTTTCTTTGTTAACCCATCTTTATTATCCCCAGTTACTTCGTAGCCGGCGCCAGATATCCCGCACCGGCTTTGATTTATGTAAGAGACCAACTCTATGCTATGTTTGCTACATTTCCAATCTCTGAACCTCTTACCACCATCTTGACACAGTTTAGTAGCATTGAAGTAACCAGTCTTCTTATCTATAATCAGTCTAAAGTCACCAAACAGACCGTACCAGTAATCATCTTTAATCTGTTCATAGCAAATATCATTTAAACTATACGAGTTATCCATAGTACTTATATTTATTATATAGAAAATCTTTATTTTTAACTTCATTTTCGTTACCAGGAC
Organism: Thermobia domestica; assembly: GCF_964235325.1. Taxonomy (NCBI): domain Eukaryota; kingdom Metazoa; phylum Arthropoda; class Insecta; order Zygentoma; family Lepismatidae; genus Thermobia; species Thermobia domestica. Next base: position 335,824,838 of record NC_137456.1, read on the forward strand.
CCGTATTTGTTTGTTATTAACTTTGCCTTGGAGCGACCCCTCGTATAAGAGTAGTCGCTTATTTTTTGATAATTTCCACAGTCGGTATACCGACCCTGGAAATATATGTTATGAGGTATCGTTTCGATACCCCTATCTCATTTAAACTATCCTTTTATGGAATAATAACCATAAAAGACAAACATTTATATTTACACTACAACATTACTCTTATCTACCCAACTATTATGTGAATCATCGAAACCTAGCCATTTAACATATACTTTATCACCTTTCTTTCTTAACACCTTTTCCACCAAGTATTCATCCTTATGTTTCGTCTGTAATAGTTCTGGTTCGTAAAATCTACCTTGCACATCCTCTTCTTCTAAATCTTTAATTCTATAGGTAGGTGGATTAGATGGAATAACTTCACTAATAACAAATACTTCTGTTGACCAATTAGGTGTATATCCTTTCTCAAATAACCCTTTCGACTTACTTATACGAACATGATCACCTAACTTGTATTTAGGTTTAACACGCTTATATTCTTTCTTATACACTTTCTCCAATATTGTTCGCTCATTCTTCTCATTAACTTCTATAGGTTTTAAACCAATTGTTCTATGTACTCTATTATTATACTCACTAACCAATGTTGGTAATATCTCTATCCATTTATAATTTCCTTGTGTTGTGAACCTTTTCCACATGTTTTGTTTAAGTGTTCGATTAAATCTCTCAACAACAGAAGCTTTCTTACCACTATAGGTTGAGTAGTGATTAATCTTATTTTCATCCATCAACTTCTTAAACTCTTTATTGTAAAACTCTTTCCCTTGATCTGTTTGTAAGTTACTAGGTTTTCTCGTTCTTAATATGGATTCGAATGCTTCTGTAACATTCTTACCACTTTTATCTTTAACAGGAACAGCAAACGCATATTTCGAGAACACATCTATAATCGTTAGCAGATACTTATAACCTTTATTTAATTTAGAAACACCTTTTAATACTCCACTATCCATTTCAACAAGATCAGCTTGCCAAAGATCATCGATACCTTTTATAACTACACTTAATCTGTCAAAGTTTTTTCTAGATGGTTTGTGAATTTCTTCTATAATGTCTTCTCTAACACCTTTACCTTCTTCTAGTCAATCAGGCTTTTTAACGAATTGAGTTTTAGTAACACCACATACAGAACAAATACCTTTCTTTAGATATCTTCCATTCTTCGTTTGTTCTATTTTAATGGTATCTTTCTTCATATCTGTCGATTTCTTACACTTAACACAATACATTCTGTTTATTATATAGAAAATCAATAACTATCGCTGTTTAATATTAGGCTATCAACATTCTCATCATCATCACTATCTTCGTCTTCTCTTTCTACATGCATAAGAAGCAATAGTAATTTACCATGTTTCAGAACAGAATCTTTAGATGGCCTAACTGCTAATAGATCATTTACATTAAAGTGTAATGGAAAAGTTTCAACTAGAGAACCATTTAAATATATATCTATAAAATACGTATTATAAGATGATTCTATATGCATTACCCTACCTTTATAAAGAAATTTGTATGCGGCAGATTGATTATGTATTAAAAAGAACGGATTTTCAACAATTTCTGATATCAATCGACTTGGAAGCTCTATAACATGACTCCGTTTGATGAAGTTAAGCTCTTCTTTTAACATGACAATATCTTTTCTCACAACTGTATTATCTAACTCTGATGTCATTTTAACATTACCAAAGATATCCATATTTATTGTATAGCAAACGTCCTTAGGAAAGCTCTCTTTCTATGTACATTACAACAAACAATAATTGTCCTTCTTCCATAGCAGAATTTTTATTTGGTTTAATCGTAATTATATCGCTCTTGTTAAAGTTAAAAGGTAAATTTTCAATCAAAGTATCACCTAAATATATCTCTAGAAAGTATTTATCCAAACTTAATTCTATGTGCATTATTTTCCCATTATAGAGAAATTTGTAACCATTAGAGAGATTAAATATTCTAAAGATTGGCTCCTTAACGTTTTTAGCTCTCAATCGACATAATAGAGGTATGGTTTCTTTCTGCATAATCAATTTAGTAGTATCCATCCTAACCTTTTGAAAATCTTCTTTCTTGATGTATGTGTCTTGTAACGTTTCTAATGCATCTTCAAATCGTTTTCTATCGTTCTCTAATTGAACTTCTATTGATTTAAGTTGACTTACGCTAACAACATCATTTAAGTTCTCCAACAATTTTAATTTTTCTTCACTAATATCAACATCACCTTTTCTATCTACAACATTACCAAATATATCCATACTCATTTATTATACAGAAAATGTCCATCCTAATTTTTCAAAACATTTCTTTAACATCTCTATTTGTTTAGATGAGTGTTTAAAATCAATATCAACATGAACATCGTGTTTTTCAACGCATAGTACAATACACATTTTAAGTTAATAAACAATACTCTTTTCGGATACTGTTCTTTAAAGGTTTTGTATAAGTTTTCGAAGTCGGTTATAAGTGTTTCTTCCATATGTTGTAAGTTTAATGGCTTTTGATCAGTAAGGTGATAGTGTATTAAATAAACATCATCATAATATTTTGTGTATTTGTTTTTCTTTAGTACTTCTAGAACATCTTTTGTTGATATTAATGTTTTAATATATCTCTAAATTCATCATTTAACACCTTGAACACATCTTCAGGAATAATTCTATCCTGTAAAGCTTGCAAACGAGATAACTACAACTTAAATCTTTTTATAGTATCATACCATGGTGTTCTTACGCAAGCTCTCATTCCTTCACAAGTACTGTAAACAAAACCATTCGCTACAGAACAATAATCACAAATGTATGTACTCCTACCTTTTGTTAATGACTTACAACCACAATTACTGCATTTTAATGGTCTAGAGCTATAATTTGACAACAACTCCTTTAAGGTAATTATTGGACGTAACTTTACCAACTCTTCTTCCGTGTACAAAAATTTAGGTATTAACATTCTCCAAAAATCAATAACATCATATACATTGTTTTTATCTTTTAAGTCTATCTCACTAACATACTCAAAATACTGATAAAAATTATATCTATTTAGTGGATCTAGTTCATCCTCATGCTTCTTAAAATTATCTAAAAATCTATTGTGTATAGCTTCCATATTTATCTTAAAACAAAACTTTTATGAATATAAACCATAAAAGTACTTAAACTTAATAATATTTAATCATTTTTAATCATATACATAACATCACTAAAAGAATACCCTTGATTTAGAAGATTTAAAACCTTAACACAAAGATGACCACATATAACTGAACTAAAGTCTTGTATTCGCTCGTCATTGTAAAATAAGTTTTCGGTACCAAGATATTGTACCAGTTGTTTAGGAGACACACCACCATAAGAATCGAACACGTACCTTATGGTGTTATCTTTCCAATATCATATCCAATGAGTACCAATGTATTCTGATTTATCAACGTTAAATACACCACACTCATTTACATAGGGTTTTTGTGGAAGTTCATCACTCATAAATACACCTCTAAATCGTTTTATCTTAGATTCTTTAGCCAACCTCTCTATATCGAAGTTGGTCAATGGTTTTAGTTTTTTGACTTCTTTGGTTTACCTGCTCCCTGCTTTTTTTCTTTAGCCATATTGTGTCTTTTTTGTTCTTCAAGTTCTTGTTTATTCTTCTTAGCATCCAGTACAGTTTTAGTAATCGCTGCTACACCACCTGCTAATGAGCCAACTGCTCCTAAAGCTGCTAAAATGGCTGGAATTGTAAAGATAAAACCACCCATATGCTCTTTCTTAATCTTTTTCATTTGTGCAGTAGTTAAAGTTAAATCCATTCCTTTACCTTCTTTAATTTTCTTAGATTTATCGTTAAGTTGTTTCTTTGTTAATACATGATCAATATTTAAATCCTTTAGTTCGTTATAAGGAACACTAAACATACAACCTTTAATAGAACACATCTTCCTATTTATTTAAGAGAAAATCTTAGTTTGTAAAAATACAGTTGTTGTTGCTCCACCAAAATCAATTAAGGAATCATTCTCATCTGTTATCCTTATCTCAAAATTGTCAACCTTGTCTTTGGATATAGGAAAAAATAATGGATAAGTAGGCTCGTAAATGATGCTATGTTTAAACTCAGCATCTGTTTTGAATGATGCTAAAATTCCTGTTTCTCTATGTGTATATTCTGTATCTTTAACAAACATGCCATCTGCTATATTACAGTGAACATTTATAGTATCAAACGGATGAAACTTTGGCAACTTACTTCCAATATGTGTTTTGTTCTTTTCTAAAACTTCAAAAACATTAAACCCGAGGACAGTACCTATACTCCCAATTGTAACATCATTACTATCAGTTTCAATTTTAACTCTATTTCTTAAATGATCTTCTGATAATGTTATGTTGATGGATTGAGATTTTAAATATTCATTAAGACTGTTTAAGCTGTATTGTCCTTCTGGTATAAAAACTTGTCTATCACCATATGAGAAACTGTTTTTTTCTGTTGTTATGTTTGGAGTTAGATATGTACTGTAAAACCCAACTAGTCCTATACTTAAATAGTTGCTACTGTTGTCTAATTCGTAATGGAGTTTCTTCTTTAAAACAGAAGTATCACTTGTTAACTTAAATACCTTAGCCATTTATTATATAATAAATGAATGAGTTTGATTTACCTAGAGATATTCCAAGAGAGAAAGTAATCAAGTTAATTGAAGATGTCATTCAAAAGTTAGAATACAGTTTAAAGAAGAAAAAGAGAAAACTACGAATTGTTAAATATGCATACTACACTTTGATCATGTTATCAGTTATACTTTCTGCAACTACTGGGTTTATTAATATTTTTATACCTGTAACAATTTACTCAATATTAACAACGTCTCTTGCAACTGGAAGTGCTATTATAACTGGTTTGTCTTCTAAGTTAAACATAAGCAAAAGAAAAGATGAATATAAAACCATTGTCATTTGTATTAACTCATTTAAAGAACAGTTAGAGATGATAATAACACTAAATGGTGAAATGGATAGCGAATATATAAAAGATACGTTGCTTAAGATCAGAGAACAACTTAAAGATATAAGATCATAAAAGAGTCGATTTTCTCTATAATAAATGAGTAAGAAAACTATTAATTTTGATGTAAAAGAGATGATAGAAGAAACAACAGCTAAGAAAAGAAATGGAGAGCTTATACCTGATGATATTCGATGCCTTATCGTGGGTCCGTCTGGGTCTGGGAAGACGTTTTTGTTATTTAACTTCTTATTACAGCCAGGTTGGTTAAACAATAATTACTTCTACTTAAATTCTAAAAGCATGAATCAGCCAAAGTATGAGCAGTTAAAAGATCGATTTGAAAAAGCAGAACTAAAGTTTAAGAAACAAATAGCAACGTTCTTAAGCGGTAATGATTCTATTGTACCTATTGATGAATGTGAAAAATACTCTGTAGTAGTGTTTGACGATTACATTTTGGAAAATCAAGATGCTGTTAGAAATTACTTTACAAGAGGTAGGCATAGACATTTAGACTGCTTCTATCTTGCACAAACATATTCAAAAGTACCTAAACAGCTTATAAGAGATAACGTTAACTTCCTATGCATATTCAGACAAGATGATACTAATCTTAAACATGTGCATAATGAGTTTGTTGGAGGAGATATGTCTTATGATAAATTTAAAGAGATATGTTCAAAATGTTGGCAAGAAGATTATGGTTTTATAGTAATTGATATGACAAGGAAGGTAAACAATGGTAAGTATAGGAACAAGATAAAACACTTCTTAAACGTTTGACTTTTTCACGTTTATTGACGTTCTTTGACGTTTATTGACGTTTGTTCGTTTTCTATATAATAAATGGATGAGAAAGATATTAATAAGAATATCAAGCTAAAAGAGTTCTTGATAAAGGGCTTCAAATCTTGGAAGAAAGAAAGAGCAGGTATATATGATAAATTTAAAACACAAGAACAACCTGTAATTGATGCTATTCAAAAGTTAGGAAGTGAGATCAAAGAAGTAGCAGAACAAAATAAAAATCTAATAACTGAACTTGTTCCAGTTGTACATAAGACGGTTTTAATAGATCCTAGTCTACTAGAAACACCTAAAAAGGTAACTTATGATAGTTACCCAAGTAGTAGTGATACGCCTATAACGAAAGAAATAAAACAAATGAGAAAACAAATTAAAGACAAAGTTGAAGGAGTAGAGCCTTTAACAACAGCACAATCATTTGGTAAGATTGCAACGAAATATTATAGTAAAAGAAATGATAGTGTATTTGGAATAAGAACTCTAGAAGAAGATGGAAAAATAATAAATAAAATAGGAAATTCCGAAGTTAAAGTGAATGGTGATGATTTAATAATTAATGGTAAAACTTATAAAGGAACAGAAGGTCTATGGGAGTTGTTAACGATGAATACTAATAAAACCATTGAAGATTATGATGATGATGATTTTGAACAGTACAAGGAAATAATAGAATCAGATGCTGCCTTCCAAAAATATAGTCGAGATAAAAAAGTAGCATCTAATAGAGGTTCTAAGTACATTAATATTATCAAGCCTATTTGGGATAATTATATTAAACCATCTTTACCTCCAACTCCTAAAAGGGCTGGTGAAGGAATTAAACAATATACAGAGATACCTAAGGAATATATATGGATGGATGATGTGAGAAACTTAATTGATCGGTTAATAGTTATAGATGGAGAAGAAAAGGCTGGTAATAGTAACTTTTATAATGAGAAAGTAGGTATAGTGAGTATGATTAATAATAAGCTTTCACAATTTATTCCTAATGATCCAAAAGGTATAGGTTATTTGATTAAGATATTAAATACATTACCACCACGATTCTGGAATGATGAGAAGCTTGGAAAAGGATTAGTAAATGATTTGATTAATAAACTCCCATTTGAATTACATATTCCAGGATTTTCGTATTGTGGTCCGGGAACTAAGCTACAAGAAAGATTAGAAAGAGGTGATAAAGGTATTAATCCATTAGATGAGGCTTGTAAAGAACATGATATATACTATAGGGATAATAAAGATACAGAATCAAGACACATTGCAGATAAGGAACTAGAAACTAAAGCATGGAAAAGAGCATTTAGTAGTGATGCGTCAATTGGTGAACGATTAGCTGCTTTTGGGGTTGGTACTGCTATGAATGCTAAGGTTAAGTTAGGATGGGGATTATAAGTTTTTTATTGTTATTATGTATGATTCTTTTATGGGTATATCCCATAAAAGTGTTGTTTCAAGATTTTCTTTATAATAAATGGATAGTGTTGAGAGTTACGACTTACAGAGCTTTAAGGCTAACACAAGAACATTTAATAATTTGAATGAAGCTAACAAATATATTGAGTTCGATTTCGATGTGGGGGATGGGTTCGTACATCCATACAAAGCAGATTGTCATATGACTTTTGAAGTTGTTGGTGCATCAGTTGGAGGAACATTTGGTGCAAATGATACTATAAAACTTGTAGATAACTTCTTACCATTCTTCTTTTCTCAAATTGAGGTTAGAAAGCATGGAGTTGTTATAGATAAGATTGAGCTACCAGGAATAACATCTACAGCTATCGGAACATTAAAGATTTCCAAACCAGAAGTTGAATATTTAAAACAAGCAGGATTTGAAACAGATGATAAACTTGGTCTAAGAAAGGACTTTAGTGTTTTATATCCATTAAGATTAATTCCTGGCTTTTTAAGTGATTATAAAGAGGTTATGTGGAAAGGTGGATTGAGAATAACATTTACAAAAGCTAACAACAATAACGATGTCTTGTATAAATGGACTGGATCAGGAGCAGGTGCAGCAGCTCCTCATGATGGAAAAATAACAATAAAGAGTATGGAGATAAGAATGCCTATTGTTGAATACGAATCTAATTATGAAAACAAGTTAAAGTTGAATATTCTTAAAGAACCTAAAATCATGTTTTCATTCCATACTTATCAATGTGTTCAAAAGACTGTTGTAGGTTCTTTCTTAGAGTTTGATGTTACTACTCAATTTAATTCAAGACAATTTGATATGCCTGATTTCGTAGTTGTAATGTTCCAAACTGATAGAAGTGGCAAACAAACAGCAAATGCAAGTAAGTTTGATCATTGTAAGGTAAAGAATATCTATCTTAAGAATGGAAGGAATGAGGTATTTCCAAAAGAATCAAGAAACTTAGATATTGCTAACAAGGATTATTTTAAGATGTACGAAGACTATACTGCGTTTAAGAGAATAACATGTGGCAATACCGAAATGTACTATGACCCTAAAGAGTTTATAGATAACAGACCAATGTATGTCATTAATTGTAGTAAGAGGAAGAATGTATCGGTAAATGAGAGAACAAACATAAAGATTTTAGTAGACTTTGCAGAAGCTGTGGCTGCTAATACTATATGTTATGCGATTTTAATTGGACAAAAAACTTTACATATGACCCTAAGAATGAGAAAGTAGTAGAAGAGTTTTAGATAGTTAAATGTATTAAAGTTTTTCCATAAACAAAATTGATAAAAAATGATTAAATATTTTTTGGTGAAGATAAAAATTGAAGAGTGTTCATTGATTTTCTATATAATAAATACGATGTCAAGACATATTGAGCTTTTAAATAAACTTGGAAGTCTTGAACAAAAACAAGTTATTGGATTAAGAAAATTAGAATTAAATACAGAATATAAGATTGTGAAAATGGAAAAGATTAAAACTAAGTTTCGGAAGAGCATTTTAGTTGAATGTGAAGAGTTTAAGGTATTTCTTCCACCTAGATTTACAAAACACTTAACAGATAAAATGATTGATGAGATCGTTAAAGATGGAATAAAAATCAAATATACTGGTTTAAAAGATAATTATCCAACTGTTGAGTTCTGTATGTAAATGAGGATTGGTTTTAAGAATTTCTCATAAAACGAGCATTTTCCTTATAATAAATAAACTATGGCTAATTATTTGAATAGAAAAAATGATGTTAAAGCATTGAGATTCCTTCGCATAGATGAGTTAGAAAAAGGTAAAACGTACGAGATAACATTATGGAAATTGATTCAAACACAGCGTTATGGTCAAAAAGTTTTAGTACATTTAGATGAGAAATATAAGACGTTATTACCACAAAGATATAATGATGAAACCGAGCAAGTATTGAAAGATTTGAAAAAGTATAAGCTGTTTGTTAAGTATGACAGTTTGAAAGATTTAGATAATGGTTATAAAATACATCAGTTTTACTTTAGAAATGAATCCAAAAAATAAAACTTGTAATTTTAAGTGTATAAGTGTTTTTATGATTTCATTATCAATATCCGAACTTGTAATTTTAAGTGTATAAGTGTTTTTTATAGTATCAGACTATAAAAACTAAGACCTTTGGATATATAGAACACAATGTCATTTGAATTTTAAAGATACATGTATAAATAAGGGATTTATTTGAGTTTTTTATAAATATATCCTTAGAGTTATGCAATTTATAAGACATTCAATAGATAGGAAATTTACTTGTCTATTGATTGTCGTTTGAATTTTGAAAATCGGTTAATATTTGACGATGTTACAGCAAGTTCAAAATTTCGGGAATTTTTTACGGGTTTATTTTTGAGTTTTTGGGAAAATGTTATTCTTTAAAAAAGTCTTAGAATTCTATTGTGATTAAGGTAGTATTTTCATTTTTTCGATTTGTTGAAAATTTGTGGAGATATTGAAAAAGGGAAAATTATCCTTTGGGTTATGCAACCATCTATGCATTTTAAAAAATTGGTTATGTTATTAGTATTCATTTGCCGTTTGAATTTTTGAAATCAGTTAATTAGGAACCGAGGTATTAAATAATAACGTTATTTGGGGGTGGGACTGCAAGTGTTGCCAACTCACTTTTAACAATTATCATATTTATTAGTTATGGGGTGAATTCATCCCGATATGTTTTAAAGCGATATCTTGAAAAATTAAAATCCTGGAACGTTCCGAAAAAATATATGGAGTTGGAGACACTGCATGGTAAAACATGAGTTTCGTTGGCGGGTTTATTTAAACAGTTTCTCGTTCATGCTAGCTAAGTATCACGGAAAGTTTTTTTAATTTGCATAGTTGAAGTTGTCCGTTCAAAAATTTTCATGAGCGACGATTGTGAATCAAAAAATCAAAGACAGACACTCCGGCAAAGGTTTCTTCTGGGTTAATGCTGGCGGAGTTGCTTTTAAAAAGAAAGAAAACATGTTGCAGCTGCTATAAGACTCTATGTATATGTATATATGTATGTTGGCATAAGGAAAAGGAAAGAGAATCGGATTGGACGGTCCTGTGCTGGTACTGGAATCGTTCAAAATGAATCAGTGACAGATCACCTGTTCCGGAGCTGTATGTATTCCTTCTCATTGAGTTTTTAAAGCTAATTATTAACGGATATTCATGATTCAAGTGCCAAATGAAAGCTTATAAACCGGAGATTAAGATGCAATAAATATATTTTGTGTAGGATTCCATTGTAATATTTTAGATGTAAGTTTTTATGATTTTAAATGTCATAAAAGCATATTCAATCTCACTTTGCGCTATCCTTCTGTGTTAAAGTGTAATGGTTAGTGGTGGGTTCATAATTTTTTGGTAGTTAGGGGGTGGAAGGGGAAATGCGCCAGTAGTTAGGTTGACTATCTACTTACATGTCGAGTTCTTATGTTTAAAATACAGCGTTTAAAATCAGTATGTTTTTAAGTTACATGCGATTTCCTTTAAGATCCCTTAATTCTGGTGTAAAATAACCTCGTCTTACGGTACGCTACAACAGGGGCGGATCCTTCTGCGGGGTTGGTGGGTTGTAATGTTGCTACTCAGAGATACTTTTAAGAGCTCCAAAGTCTGGGATGTTTTTTTTAAATATATAAAATAAGAAAGTTTTCTCTTCTGAGAGGGGGGGAGAATCGCCCCGATCACTCCCTGTAGATCCGCGTCTGTCCTACAATAAAAATAATAAGAATATAAAGAATAAATTCCATAGCTTTCAGGATATTGTTATTATTAACAATAATAATTATAATGTTCAGTAGCCTTGTAACTGAAAGCTCTTTCCTACTTATTCTTTAAAAATGTCTGATTCTTAAATCTTAATTCTATAATAAAATAAACGTAATAATAATCAATATTTCTGAGTGATTTGTTTCTTGTTTTTTTTCTTTTTCTAAACGGGCGAAAGTAAGCTGGAATTGTTTTTTCAAAGGCATTAAGAGTTCTACAAAGAGACCCCTACTCAATTTCAATAACAACACACATATAGTACATTATTCACATAATGTTCTTTAGAGTACTAGTCATGCTATCAAAATGTTCTACAAATCTCCACTTAATTAATGTATAAACTTTGCGAAAAAAATCTAAGAGATTTTTTCACTTAATACTCTCCTAATAATGAATAAAAACAATTAGGTAAACACATTAAAATGGAAACTGAGCAAAGGGTCCTCTGCGCAGAAAGTGCAGAGGTGGAGTCCCAGCAGAATTTTTGTATTGGCTTTCAGTCTAGTTGAACTACAGCGACAAACAAATTTGTTGGGATTATTTCGCTGTGGGAGGCCAGTCTTTTCTAAAAAGAAGAATCTGGTCGGTTCAGAACCGTTACAGATTATTTTCAGTGCCGGAATTACGTATAAGGTAAACAAGCTATAGAGTAGTGCTCCACTCTCTTGGGGGCCCCAAAAATTTACACAAAAAAATGGATGTACATTTCCAAACTATAGGGTAAAAAATAAGTTATAAAACTTAGGTACATCAACAGTATTTTATGTTGTGTAGGTTCCCATGATATAGCCCCTTCTGCTAGCCTCCTCCCAAAGATATTACTAATTTCTATGCATACGTTTATGTACTGGTTGCATGCTACATGTAGCAGGCAGCTGCAGACAATTTCTCATTGACAAACAATAGCAGAACACATAAAAGGCCCCATTACCTTCAATAAGGACCCTTTACTGTAGGGCCTCACTAAACCTAAATCCGGCTCTGTGTATATTATTGTGTAAAAAAGGAATGACAAAAAAGGTAGGCGCGAGGACGTGCCAGCGAGCGAGAGACAGAAGGATCCAAATATTATAGGCTTTGAATACAGTTAACTGACCTCAAGAAGAACAAAGATTCTCAACTCTCTCTCTAGAAAGAAAAAAAAGGAAAAGGAAAAGAATAAAGACTCTGGTTTAAATAAAACTATATATATTTATTATTTGGTATTTTCGAGGTTTCTCGTCAACAACTTTTTAAGACAGAAGAGGAAATATTAATTTATAATTAAAAAGGTGCCGGTAAGTACTACAGTTGCGTACCGCAAGAAATAAAATATTCATATATATTAGCCGCAGAATCATCACAATATTTCTAGCTAAACTTTGATTTATTTATATATGAGCAAAGGGAGGAAATTTTTAGACAAAATATCCGAACACAAACTTCTTTGACAATATATCTATAAAGCTAACAAATGGATCCTAATAACCGGACAGATAGACCAGTTGTTAATAAAAGGAACAACGAAATTGGTAAAGTCGAAGAACGACGTTCCAATCTCCATAACGTTTTTCGTTGCTAGAGCGTGAGGAGGTGCGCTGTATACCCTCTGCGACTGACTCACTTCTTGGTCTTGGACGTGAGGTCTTTGTTGAGTATTTGTTCTGACTTGTCACATATAGTAAAACATTCTATTTATTGTTTTTCAAATGTCTTTCTAAAAAGAATGAAGTTTTTGTTTTAGTTGCATAGTTTCTTCTAATTGAAGATACCATTTGTTAAAAGAGTAAACACATTGAACTATGATTTTGGTCGTAACTCGTATGTTAGAGGCTTACATCTCTTGTGATTCATGAGTGGTAGCATAACACCTCTTTTAATGTTGATTAGGTTTTCAGTGTTCTACTGAGTGTGTATCGTAAGTTAATTTTAGTCTCTTTACAATTATGTAAGAAAACCCTTAGTGATATAAATGGTGTTGCAGAGTTCACCGATTTCCTAAGTTCATATAATATAAAAGTGACGGGCGAAGGTTAGTATTCTAATATTAAAACTCCATGTTACTCTCTTGGAGCTGGTATATAACGCCGTTAAACATATCCTTACAAAATTCGGCAAGATATATCATATATAGGATGAATTGTATTCAGCTGAACCTGTCTACCCTACTTGAATCGGTACTAAATTAATTAAAATAGAACTGCAACATACCATTCCTTCGTTTGTAAGCATTCAAAATAGTTTGCTGTTGCGTTACCTATCCTAGTCGATGAAAGACATGCTGTCAATGCAACTCTTATCTGCATCTGCACCCGGCTTGTTTCCTCCATTCTCAACAATGAAATGAAAATGTTTTTATTGAAGCGGGCGAGGTTCAGCCATGGCTGCTCTACCACCTAACAAAAAGCTGCATTTACTACTTCAAACTATGCTGGATGAGTATGTGTTCTAAAGTTCTCTAATTTGACAGCAACACCTATCGATTTTCCTTCTAAATTTTCTTCTCTTACCAAACATGTTCCACAGGAAGAAAGTGATCGAAGTTTATCTACAGTTTCTCCAAATATTTCCGCATCAGAAAGTGGTATATCTGATGTTAGTATGCACGATAACAGCATACTTGTTATCACATTTGGACAATACGACTAAATTTTCACTCCTCTTATCTACAAGTACTGTTGTCCGTGATAAATCCATTTCATGTTAGAATGAGGCTAATAATCATCAGTCTCTGAATATATAACCACCTGATCTCCTGAATGCACTGCTCCAACCTTTAAACTCCCATTCTCCGATTGAAACCTTTTCTAATATGGCCACATCTCTTCTTGTTCAACTGATGGCTCCGGTACTATAGTTAATGAAAAAAAGTGTCACATCCATTCAATCAACCTTGGGAAAGGTTAGTGTTCCACTTCTCTCAATCTTTCAGTAGACTATCAACTGAAGTATTACTCCTCTCCACGAGAAATTGTAGGTTCAATTCACCCGACCGTACTAAACGAAAACATGCAAAAAGACAAGAAGTGAGTAAAGTTTTCTCTCAAAGAACATAACAATTGTGTGAACATACCATTTTCACATTCCTCTGAAAATAAGTAAGTACAACCCTACCATAGTTGTATAATATTTTTAATTCATGTTTGCTCTTTGACTGGTCTGAAAATTAGTCGGACAATACCGGCGATTTCTTTTGCAACATTGCAGTTCTATGACATTTTCATTTCCATTTCCTGTAATAGCAAGATTTATAAGATATTTCAGTTTAGCATATGTATTTTTATGGACTTCAATATCTCGTGAAATATGCCGTAATCACAAAATGATTTACATTTTTCGGCAGTGCTATTCTTCATATTTGTCAATTGTGACACAATAACTACCGTTAATACTAACAACCTGCTGACATGAACGAAATAATCTTTATTACACGCTTTTCTTATATAGTCGCACACATAATGACGCACACTCACAAGGATTCAATCTGAGTGTAATTATACCGTATATAATAATTATACCACAATCGAAACCGGTACTGGATTAGTTGCTAACAATAACGTAAACTTCACACTTGAGAAATTTTATCCAACTTGCAGAATAATGACTGGAACACAAGGGAACATTATAAAGCGATTTGTATTCACCATCCGGATCACACAGTCGTTTTGAACGATTTGAATTTTATGAACATCATTTTCTTCTACCTTCTCCTAAACAATAACTATATATTTTTTTAAGGTCGGATATATTAACGCAGTAATTCGTTTAGAAGACCGAACTCTTGGTTTTCACTATATTCCTACCTTCATAAACTGGTTAAAGAGTTTCACTTACAAGTTACGTGGTAATTGACACATCCAAATGAATGCATAAACTTAAGGAATCAACAACTCTGATTCGAAATTTATTTAAATGCGAAACACTTGATAGATTTGCGTCAAATACAGTAAAATATTCCTAAGTATATGAGAGATTATGCAGGAATAGTGTTGTAAATAGAAAAAAAAGTTCGTATTTTTTCAGAAATGTACGTTTTTAAAAAAAAACATTTCTTCTCGTTTTTTCCTAAATTTCGTATTTTTTCAAATAGTCATTTGTATTGCATCTTCCGTCTATTTAAGTATGAAACACAGCGTGAGTACAGAAAAAGTACCTGATTTTAAAGTGTCATATAATTAACATTTAATTGAATATTTACATGAAATTTTGTACAGAGCTCAGTAAACTCAAAGTATTTTCCCATCTATCTTTTCAGAATCCTAGTTTTGACCAGGGCAGCTAGAGGCCAGTAAAATCGAAAGTGGCGTTCACGCCACAGCAACGAAGCTGCTGCGTTTTACAATTTGCAAAAACAAGCAGTTTTGTGAGAGTGCAGCGTGATTTTAAACGAAAATTTAATGCTGATCCATCCACACACAAATCCATTGTGAAGTGGCATAGAACGTTTATTGAGACGGGGTGCATTTGTGATCAAATAAAAGGACATTCTGGGCGAAATCCAGTCTCCGAGGAAACTGTGGAGCGCGGAAGAGCAGCCTTCGTACACAGCCCTCAGAAGTCTACACGTAAAGCTAGCAGAGAGTTGCAGATGCCACAAACAACAGTAAGCAAGATCTTACGCAAGTGTTTGCGGTGTTACCCGTACCGACTGCTGTTGGTTCAGAAGTTATACCCACAAGACAAGGTAAAGCGCCGTGAGTTCTGTGAGACTATGCAAAATTTCATGGAGGACGACGAAAACTTTCTGACGAAGATCATTTTCAGCGATGAGGCGACATTTAACTTAAATGGAAAGGTGAATAGACACAATGTAAGGATATGGGAAACCCAGAATCCTCATGCAACTGTAAATGTGGAACGTGACTCACCGAAAATCAATGTTTTTTTGTGCAGTATCAGAGCGTCGGGTACACGGTCCGTTCTTCCTTCAGGAACAAACAATTACAGGTGAAAGTTACTTAGCATTGCTACGTAACTCGTTGATTCCGCAACTTAGTAATGCAGAGATTGACGACTTCGTTCTACAACAAGATGGAGCGCCGCCACACTGACATCGTGCTGTACGCAGGTTTCTAAACGAGAACTTCCCAAACCGATGGATAGAGCGTTCTTGAGTCAATTATGAAGTTCTTTCAAGTGGCCTACAAGATCACCTGACCTCACTGTTTGTGACTTCTTTCTGTGGGGATTTCTGAAGGACAAAGGGTATGCACCTTCACTACCCGCAACTCTGAACAATCTCCAAGAAAGCATCATTCATGCTGTCAACTCCATCACATCGGATATGCTTCACAATGTGTGGTTGGAGCTAGATTATCGCCTCGATATTCCCCGCGTTACAGGTGGCGCTCACATCGAGTGTTTGTGATATCAATTATTGCTACAAAAACTTTTTGAGTTTATGTATCACTGTTCAAAATTTCAGCAATATATTCCTTCGCATATTAAATTTACACTAATTTGAAACCTGGAACAGTTTCTGTGCTCACCCTGTATTTTTATGTAGGTGTAATAACCGTAAAATGCAAAATAAATTAAACGCCAGATACTGATACGCTACAAATATTTTACAATTTACATGAATACAATACCTATAAACAATTCGGTTTTCAGCAGTTTTTATCAATATCAACAAAGAAATAAAAGTAGAAATGAAATTTTGTTTTTTCGTGAAAGCTGGCTTTGAATGTGTACGAAAATAATGTCACGAACAGTATAAAAATCAACTAACTTGTCTAAAGGTAAAAACAAATACTAATTTGCCTAATAGTATTTTTCTAAAAATCATATGTAAATAATTTGTCGACAAGATATATATGATATGCAGAGCCAGCTCTACCATATATGCAACACGCGCATTTGCATAGAGCGGCAAGTTTGTAGGGTCCGGCAAAATCTGTCATAAGTATATTATTTAAATTAAATATTTCTTGTTGGAAACAGACTTCATGATGATGGTAGTTACATTTACTAAACGGACCTATTTGAATATTATATTTAGATTGCATTGGTTTAAAGTCACATGGACAATGCTAAAGCAAATGGTCGAATAAATCCGAGCACAAATTGCTTGATTGTTGTCAAATGCAAGAATTCAATTCTCGAATAGTAGCGAATATCTATTCCATTTAGTAAGTTATCACAGTTTTCATATGACAACTGTTGATAGTCTTGATTTTGTCACAAACAAATTCCTTGCCATTGAAGATAGAAACAAGTTTTTAAGAAACTGTTAACAGATGTAGAAGAAAAATCAAGAAATAAAGATGAAACAGCTAGTTGCACTGGAATTGCAAACTGATACATCAAGATTGAAGCTCGACATTGAATTCTATAAAAAGGATTACCACTTTTCCTCTGCAGGTGTGTTTGCTTTATGTTTCACTAACATAATACATTAATATTTAAAGAAGAAAAAAACAGACACAACGGGATTGCATTTTTAGTAAGTATTTAAGCCTTTCTGAGTGCAACTGCACTTACCCTCCCCTTCGTTGTTCATGCTGAAGTATCATACTTAAAATCATAACTTTTGAGATTTGTTCTTTCTGGAGAAAGAGGGAGGCGGCAAATTATGCCATTGCACGGGGCGTCAAATTGCCTAGGGCAGGCTCTGATGATATGTAGATACAAGACATGAATATAGGATGACACAATTTGAAGTAATACAGGGTGTTTCAAAATTAATATTAGGGTTTTGAAACTTTGTAGTATGTATTACAATTAACTTACAATTATAAATATTATATCAAATGAAAGAGCAACTCAAACGGTTTTGTACGCACACATGTACATATATTGTTTCTTCTGCCTGCCGTTAGAAAGAGCAAGTAGCAAAGATGGAGACTAGAGAGCAGAAAGCTTTTTGTGTTTTAATAAAGACTGAATCTGTACAGTGCAACTGTCTGTGTGAAGAATATTAAGCAGACGCTTGCAACTAAGTCTTTATCGTTTGCAGTTGCTACAGGTCTAAAGCCTACAGACTACGGTTTACGCGCCAATTTCGCAAGTGACATATTGCTGCATAACAGTGAAGATTTTCAGGATCGTCTCGTCTTCAGTGATAAATCGACATTTCACCTAAGAGCTAATGTGAACACTCATAACGTTCGCATCTGGCGGTCAGCAAATCCTCAGAAGATGGTACAGTTGAAACGAGACTCCCATAAATTGAATGTGTTTTGTGCCATATGGCAGAAAGTTTATGGGTCTTTCTCGCCTATCGACTAGATGTGCGCTGTGTGACGAATGAATTTTACATCAAACACTTGTAGCAAAGACTGTTTGAGGTTCTCTTTTACTTGATGCATTGCTTATAATTGTACGTAAAATGTAATTAAGTACTATTAAGATTTAAATCCCGATATTCATTTTGAAACACCCTGCATTTCTCACCAACAGTGTTCGAACTAAGATGTAGAAAGGAGAGAAAATTTTCCTTATGAAGTTATTGTTTACAACAACGATATTACTATTAGTCGAGACTATAAGTACAACAACAACACGGGTTAGAAGTTAAAAAAATGTAATCAAATGTACACTTGGTGGCTCAGGTGGCTAAAGTGGCACACACGGTTTTGTCAGTTTTTTGATCCACTCGTGTGTGGACACTAATTAAGACATCGGGACATTATTCTTGCCAAATATGGTTGGACCTTAGTTTATCATATTAATTTCTTTTTTCCTGGTGTCGAATTTCCTTCTAAAATTCACCCCAGTCAAAAATTAGAGAATTTTCTAATTTCGAATTTCCTTTACTTCTTTTTTCGTTTTAGCTTCCTTCGTATTAGAAAGACCTCCATAAGACTTGGCACGTAGATACCTCGGAGGATACCTAACTGCTGACATCAACTGGACGGGCCTTTGCGCAGTGTTGCCAATTAGGGAAATTAAAATTTCGCTAAATTTGGGCAAAACGTTAGAATTTTTTGTTTATAAATCCGTACCTATACGTCCGAGTGCAAGTCTACTTACGCCAATCGAACATTTGTCCTTGCTAAAGAAAGGCGGGTACAGATCGTTACAGTGGTGTAATTAGGGGGTGCACGAAAAATTCGTATTTAGATTCTAACCCTTGGTTTTTCTAGTTTTTCACTACTTTTCTGTTTACCGTTATATATTTTTGGTTATTAGAAGCTTTGTTCCTTAAATACTTTAGGATGTAAGTTACTTGTAGGTTATATTAGCGGTGTACCAATGTTTAATTTAAGATAGCTTGCGTCTGCCTGCTAGCAGTGTTGCCAGCTACAGAAAATTTTAATTCCAGATTTTGGAGGCAAATTTTGGAAAAAATCCCTTTTTTGTTTGTTATTTCCCTTTTGTTGGCTACACTCGAACAAACGTACCAGTGTCTAAATGCCTCGTCCTTATCCTAGACAGCGCACTATAAAAAGTTTCACTAGAATAATTATTAGAAGTACAGTTGACGTTTATAATGAACTATATTCTGGAAATGGTAAAAAAAAAAGGAACGAATTTCTGAGGTAGAATGAGATATATTTTTTTAATTTCATGCTTACTTTGTTAGATATCGCCATGATACTTGTAGGATATATTCTTGGAGTACTAAGATTTATTTTCAGATAGTTCTCGTCTGTCTGATGGCAGTGTTTCCTAGCGAAAACAATTAATTCACTATTTTATGTGAAAAATTCGGAAACTTTACCTTTTCCCTCTATTATTACCCTCTTGCTGGCTACATTGAAACAAACATACACTACCTGAAAGCTTCCTCTTTGCCCCACAGGACGCACCATAAAAAGTTTAAATAGGATAATTAGAGGAGCTGTATCCCCGGCATGGCTGTTGATTTTTGCTTCTGAGGCGTAAAAAGTGTCAAAATTTCATGTGTATGATGACAGAGAATTTTTTTTCCTTCCCTCTTTGAATGGAAGCCAGAGACTTTAGGATCTCACTGTACCTTGTCAACACACCAAAGAATTTTTAGGTGACTTGAACCTATATAGTGGTGCTAGATACAAAGAATTTTGAAATTCGGTTACGGAATTTTATTAAATATTCACCCCTACATTTCCCTCAATAATTTCCCACCTGTTGCAACACTGCAGTGCAACTTTCACCAAAAGATAGCTTCATCCATTTTATAAAAAGAAACAAGCCCTTAACCATATCAATCGAATGAATGTTTTTTCAGCAATAAGTCACTAACTGAAAATGTAGGAAAACGCCAAAAATAACTTCGGTCCGAAAGGTATAATCACATAATTTTGCTCGTATAGATACAAAGAAACAAACGATTTGTAAGTTACGAGGGCTTCGACTCAAGTTCTGTTGATTACTGCAACATAAGTCAATAAATAATAGTTGCTAGAAAAAAACAGATATTTGAAGGAAAAAAACACGAAAAAGAAGGATGTTTTTTATTGAAAAAAACATCACAGAAAAGAAAACTTTTTTTACAACACTATTCAGGAAACACAAGTTAAATGAAGCGGTGGATCAGTTTGTTGAATATTTATTATGCATCTTTTATTTTGAGATTTAATTGTAATGATTCCCAACTTATTAACATGTTGTTAGATGGGATGTATTCATCAGTTAGATATAGGATGTATCAGAAACCATGTACCTGGTTCAAGAGTTTCAGCAGTTGTATCAGTTGAATGCTGAGAATATCAGGAAGACTCAGTGTCAGTACTATCAGTCAGTGGCGGATCTAGAAAGTAAAAGGTTGGGGGGGGGCAGTCAGAACCCAGACTATATAGGTATATTATGAGATCATTATAAATTTTCAAAACAAAATATGAAAATAGTAGGACCCGAGCTACATCCTCCACTGCTATCAGTTGCATAACTCTACATCCATCTCCAAGGCCAAGCATGCAGACGACATATATATATATATATATATATATATATAAATATTAGGGATGGCCAATTCCGGAATTTTTACTTTCCGGAATCTGGAAAGTAAAATCGGAAAATTCCGGAATTCAAAAAATTCCGGGTTTCGGAAAAATTCCGGAATTCAGAAAAATTTCGGATTTCGGAAAAATCCGGATTTCAGAAAAATTCCGGATTTCGAAAAAATCCGGAATTCAGAAAAATTCCGGATTTCGGAAAAAATCCGGAATTCAGAAAAATTCCGGAATTCAGAAAAATTTCGGATTTCATTAAAATTCCCGATTTCGGAAAAATTCCGGAATTCAGAAAAAAATCCGGATTTCGGAAAAATTCCGGAATTCAGTAATATTCCGGAATTCGGAAAAATTATTTTTTTTGTAATCCTAAGAATTTTGTTCAAATGCAAACGAACAAATTTCCTTTCTGTAATCCTAAGAATGTATGATGCAAGTTAAGTTGAAACTTACATCCTAAAGTATACACTGCTCAATCTTCCCATGGTTAATGAGATGTAGTCCAAAAGTACGATGTACTCCTAATATTTAATTTTTGTTTTACTGTGATATTGTCCAGAGGTAAGACATATATCACACTGAGATAAACAACTTGACATAATAAAGATGTTATCATACGTAGTTTTCCAGAAAATCGTGAGAAACGAATTTTTATGAAGTTAAAATATACGTCGCTTGTTGCCCAGTGTGATGAAATTGATAACTTTTATGCTGGAATAGTCTTATTATTATTATTATTATTATTATTATTATTATTATTATTATTATTATTATTATTATTATTATTATTATTATTATTATTATTATTATTAATCGTTTATGTACTGTAAAAGAAAAATATGAACCGTTAAGTAGTAGATTTTATCTGTTGTTTTTTGATATCTTCTAACAGTAATAACAAACTGCTTGTAAATACGCAATGATTATCAAAGACAATGGCATATTAATGTAAGGACTACTCTGCAGACTAGCAATAAACAATAAACAATAAAAGATAAACAATAGTTGCAAAAAAAAAGTAACTAACTTGGGCACGTCAGAATGTTCGCGAGAATATAGGGACGCATTGAGACTCTAGCAAAGAGCGTAGTGTTATTATTACTCAAAGGGCCGTACGATGGAGGCATTAACGTTAATGTTAATGGCACTAATGAGCACTTACTTGCTCTAACGGTTAACCTCAATTTTGAGATGATTCTTAGAAGTGGGCGTGTTGGCATGCAGTTAGAAGACTTATATCCATTATTTAAAAAGCACACGTTATCTGTGGAGTACTAACGATTTGCGTCACTATCGAACACTAACGTAGCACTAGCGACGTTTAAAGTCGAAACTGGAGTCTGACATAAGTGGCTTGTCAACTTCATGGACATTATATTTTCCTTGAATGCGAGAAATTTGCGCCCTATCACAAAAATAGGAAAAAATTCGCTCGCAATATATTTGCACTGGGATGTTTGCGCCCTACCCCAAAAAGAGGGGAAAATGCGCCGGCTATATATTTGCACTGGGATGTTAGCGCCCTACAATTCAACTTATTTTTGTATTGTGTAAACTAACTTCCACTCACACTTGAACTAGGCTTGCCTCTCATCGTCTCAGTGAGTTACTCCATCCGTTATAATATTCCGAACAAATGAAAAAAAATACAATTTTAGTTTACTAAAGGACAATCCATACAAATACAATTTTTCATTATACTACAAAATTTACAATAAAAGTATAAATGACTGATATATAATTATTTATTAATATAATCAAAGAGTATAATTTAATCTACAAAAGGCTGTTTGGCTCTACCCAGATATCTCTGTTCACAATCCTTGCGAGTTGTTTGGCTTTTCAGGACACAAAATATAGAAAAGAAAATGTAAAGTGAATGTAAAATCAGTTCAGTAATATTATCAAGAAAACTATGTACAGTGTGTTTACTTGCTGGAATTACACTTCAAACACACAATTGCGTTCAGTCGTTCTTTCAGAAAAAATGTTCCGGGGGCACACTTAGTATTCCGGAGGGAGGGTCACTGCTGGTACTATTCTATTTATTATTATATTATAGACGCATTGTTTTGGTCTCCTCCGAGGGGGCACTCTGAGAGCTCTGCGGAGGCCAGTGTTCCCCCAAAATCATCTCTGGAAGAAGCAGTGATTGCGTTGATCCGTTGCGTTCTTTTGGCTTATATTGAAGGTTATTCTCCCCTTATATAGCCACAATGAAAATAAATCACAAATGGCATGGTTGTGGGGGAAGAATTGTTTATGCTGTAATGTCAGCCCCTCCGAGCAAATGCGTAATCTCCAATAGGTTCTTTTATTTCGCAGGGCTCAAACTTCCCGGTGGAGGTACATCGCAGGCGCAATTTTCCCTGTTCTTGAGGTAGGGCGAAAATTTCCCAGACGCAAAATTCTCGACACCGTTCGAATGACCTCGGAAGACTATATCTTTTTCAATACTTTTTTAATATTCTTTTACTCGAGATTTCTTCATAGCTTCTTATTAAAATACTAATATATCCTCATTTTATTGGACTAACCAATCAATATGGGTATGTTGTCAGTAAAATATTTAGATTGATCGAGCCTCTGGTGTGGTATTTCATTTCATCCTCCCATTAGAAATCTTGGCTAAACGAACCAATATATGTTGCCAATAAAATAGTTTAGAATGATTGAGCCCCTGGTAAATAACCACAGTATTTCGCGACAGGCAGTAGTAATGGCCTGACTTAACCTAACTTTTGATTATTCTCAATGAGGGGCCCCAAGGCCCGGAGTCAATGACCTAGGGGTACATAGGACCACCCCCTCTAAATTTTGGCAGGGGTACCTTGGCCCACCCCCTAAATTTTGGCAGGGGTACATAGGACCACCCCCCTTAAATTTTGGAAATTGCCAAATCTAAAAATTTGGTATGGTAGCCTAGGACCGTAGTATGTACCTCTATCAGTATTGGGTGTCTATGTCGTTCCCTTTCATGGGTAAAAAATTGCCAAAAAATTCAAATTTCGGGCGGTTTTGGCCTAATTTATCCCCTTTGATGAGTTGTTAATACCTTATATAGTTATATGGGCGTATAGAGGGGTCCATTCCCTTTCATAAGGTATGGGTATATTAATGCATCCCTTGAAAAATTTGGGAGGGGTACCTTGGCCCACCCCTTAAATTTTGGAAATTGACCAATGTAAACATTGGGTATTATAGTACAGGACCCTAATATGTATTATGATAAATTTGGATGGTCCACCTTGTTCCCTTTTAGGGGTACAAAATTGCCAAAAATATAAACGTAAGCAATACGTTATACCACGTGTTTGGTTTTTGGTCGATTTTATCCCCTTTGATGAGGTGTTATTATCCTATATAGTTATATGGCCATATATAGGGGTCCATTCCCTTTCATAAGATATGGGTATATTTGTGCACCCCTTTAAAAATTTGGGAGGGGTGCCTTGGCCCACCCCTTAAATTTTAGAAATTGCCCAATTTAAACATTTGGTATTATAGTACTGGACCCTAACATGTATTATGATAAATTTGGGTGGTCCACCTCATTCCGTTTTAGGGGTACAAAATTGCCAAAATATAAACGTAAGCAATACGTTGTACCACGTGTTTGTTCTTTTGGCCCATTTTATCCCCTTTGATGAGGTCCTATTACCTTATATAGTTATATGGTTATGTATAGGGGTCTATTTCCTATCATAAGACATAGGTACATTTGTGCACCCCTTTAAAAATTTGGGAGGGGTACCTTGGCCCACCCCTTCATTTTTAGAAATTGCCCATTTTACTCATTTGGTATAATAGTATAGGACCCTAATATATATTACTATAAATTTGGGTGGTCCACCTCGTTCCCTTTCATGGGTACGAAATTGCCAAATTTTTAGTACAACCACGTGTTTCGTTTTTTACCTAATTTATTCCCTTGGATGAGGTCCTATTACCTTATATGGTTGTATGGTTATGTATAGGGGTCCATTACCTATCATAAGACATAGGTGCATTTGTGCACCCCGGGAGGGGTACCTTGGACGATCCCCTTTAATTTTGGAAATTGCCCAATTTAAACATTTGGTATAATAGTATAGGACCTAATATATATGTATATAGTGATCAATGATTTGGTTTTGATGCGCGACGAGGCCCCTGGTCAATGTTCTCTAGGAATTAGGTGGAAACTTTGAACAAGATACATGGCATTTAAAACTTTTTTTAACTTTCAAACTAAAAAAAAATCAAAACAAAAATTGAAACGAAAACTCATAAACAAAAATCTTGAAACTAAAAAATTTTCAAAACAAAAATTTGAAACGAAAAATTTTGAAACGAAAAAATTTCAAACAAAAATTTTAAAACGAGAAATTTTCAACAAAAAATTTGAAACGAAAAATTTTCAAACAAAAAATTTTGAAACAATAAACTTACAAACAAAAATTTCAAACAAAAAATTGAAACGAAAACTTTTAAACAAAAATCTTGAAACTAAAAAATTTTCAAAACAAAAATTTGAAACGAAAAATTTTGAAACGAAGAAATTTCAAACAAAAATTTTGAAACAAAAAATTTTCAACAAAAAATTTGAAACGAAAAATTTTCAAACAAAAAATTTTGAAACAATAAATGTACAAACAAAAATTTCAAACAAAAAATTGGAAAAAAAATTTTGAAAAAAAATTTTCAAAAAATTTTGAAAAAAAATTCAAAACAAATTTGAAACGAAAAATTTTCAAATAGAATTTAAATCAAACAGTGATCAGCTTTCACGGTTAACCGTTAAACTTTATCCGGTTTTTAACTATTCGATTAACAAATAAACGGTTTTCAACTATTCGATTAACAAATAAACGGTTTTCAACTAATCGATAAACAGATGAACTGTTTCTTTCCTTTTCACACCAGTGAGTGCAAGAATTTACAAACTAAAACAAAAAATTTTTTGTACTCGCTTTTAATACGCATCATTTTTGAAACAAGGTGTTAGTGTTCATCATGGATACACAGTGGAAACATCCATTTACCTGTATTCTCGCAGGGCCTAGTGGGTGTGGAAAAACGTCTTTTGTGAAGCGATTACTGTCACATCTCCCAACCATGATCAATGCAAAATTTCGTAAGATATACTGGTATTATGCAGAATGGCAAGACGTGTATTCAACAATGCCGGTTCCAGTAGAATTTCACGAAGGACTTCCACGAATGAAAGATTTTCAGCCTCAAGATGGACCACATTTGATTATTATTGATGACCATATGCGAGAAGTGAATAGTGATACTGTTGATATGTTCACAAAAGGATCACATCATCGAAATATTAGTGTGATTTTTATAATACAAAATGTATTTCATCAAAGTAAAGCAAATAGAAATATGAGTTTAAATTGTTCGTATTTGGTGTTGTTTAAAAATCCACGTGACAAGTCACAAATCAAGCATATGAGTTATCAAATCGTGCCTGAGCATCCACTGTTTCTACAAGAAAGTTATGCAGACGCAACAAAAAATCCACATGGTTATTTACTGATGGATCTTAAACAAGATACACCCGATGAAATGCGATTTCGTACAAACATTTTTCCCGACGATTTGCATCATTATGTTTACGTACCGACAAAACATGTTTAAATTATTGTGCATGTGAAAAGAATGACTTAGTCTGTCACGATGTCTCCTACAGTGAAACACGCTGATCTGCTACGTGCTCTGCACAAAGCTAAACCAAGATTGCGTAAAGCTATTATTGCCAATGCAGACGCTTCATTAATTCATAGTATTTGTGAATGTTGTTATAATGTCTTAAAAGGCAATGTTCCACTGACAAGTGCGCAGAAGTCAAGATTAAAGCGTTACAAGAACACGCTCCGCTATCTCGTGGACAATACAAAATCATTGGATAAAAAGAAGAAACATTTAGCCGTACAACAAGGAGGATTCTTACCTGCATTACTTGCACCTATTGTAGGAAGTGTGTTATCCAGTATTTTGTTTAAACAATAAACATCATGGAACATAGCAAGAAGATGGTTTTAGTGCCACCAGAAATGCTTCAACGAATGCATGCATCATTATCCCGTGCGAGTGAAAATCGAGAATCTAATCTCGATCATGAAATGCAATCTATATTGAATACATCGTATCCAAGTGATGAAGAAAAATGGAATCAGTACAATAGAATATTACAGAAATATCTTTATGTGATACGTAAACAAGAAGAACCAATACCACTTACAATTACATCAATGAAACCTGATGGTGACGTCCCGAATGTTGACGATAGCACGAAACAAGAAATTTTAGCCGCAATACCACAAATGTATCGTAAGAAAGCCGAACTACTATTCCGTCGTTTAAAACAAGATGACGCAATTACGTGGGATCATAAAGGAGCAGTGTACATCAACGATAATAAACTACATGGATCCAATATTGTAGATTTAATGTGCGATGTCACTCGACCGAGGAAACATTCTAATCCTCAAGGCTGGGAATTGTTTTGCAACTACCTTGCATCGTCAAACACACCTCAAGAATTGATTGGTAATCCACGAAGATTAAACTATATTGTCAAGCATAATAGTACAACAGCATCTGAAGGATCTGCACCACCAAAACCGGCACCTGAATTATTTTCTTCCGGAGAAGAAGAAGAAGAAGAAGATGATGATGTTTTAGAAGTCCGACCAAAAAGAAAACGTATCATTCCACAATGGTCAACGTACAAACCATGAACAAAAAGTTGAAATCCATTTATTACAATCCAGCACATCCTGCATCGTTTTCTACTGCAAGGAAATTATGGCAAGCCACAGGAAAATCTATACCTCTAGCCAAAATAAAACTTTGGTTAAACAAACAACCTACCTACACGTTACACCGTCCTGTACGTCGTTGTTTCCGTAGAGATTTTTATCTTGTCAACAATATTGATGATCAATGGGAATGTGATTTAAATGATTTACAATCACTTCAAAACTATAATGACAATTACCGCTATATTCTTACAGTGATTGATGTGTTTAGTCGGTACGGATGGGCTATACCACTAAAATCAAAAAGTGCCGAGGATATAGTGAATGCATTTGAAATGATTTTCCAGGACAGGAAACCAATTGTGCTACGTAGTGATCAAGGAACTGAATTTACCAACAAGACAGTACAAAAGTTTTTCAGGAAACACAACGTGCAACATGTTACAACAAAGGATCCAGATATTAAAGCCAGCATCGCAGAAAGATTTAATCAGACATTGAAACATCGTATGTGGAAATACTTTACCAAATATCAAACATACAATTACATCAAAGTATTGCCTTTACTTGTAAAAGCATACAATGAAAGTCGGCATCCCAGTATTAAAATGGCACCTGCAAACGTTTCTCAGGACAATTTACTGGAGGTGTGGCATAACTTATACGACAAAGAGCTACAACGTTCAAAACCAGATACGGATTTATCTGTTGGTGATACTGTTCGTATAAGTAAAACAAAACGTATCTTTGACAAGGGTTACCTCGAGAACTGGACTTGGGAAGTATTTAGAGTAAAAGCCATTGTACCAAGAAACCCACCAGTGTATCGACTAGAGGATTTAAATCATCAACTCATCGATGGTGTTTTCTACAGAGAAGAATTACAATCAGTGCCGCTCCCTTCGACGTTTCTCATCGATAAAGTATTACGTACAAGAACAAAAGGTCGCAGAAAGGAGTATCTCGTCCAGTGGAAAGGATATCCTTCCTCATTCAATTCGTGGATCCCTGCAACTTCATTGAAGAAGAAGAAGAATGGAACCTGATCAAGATTTTCACGTTACACTTCCCAGTAATAGTTCCATGGTTTATTTTCCAGAAAATACATTGACTTCATATATTACGAAATTACAACGACGTGTAGAGTTTCGCCAGAAATGGGATGTGGCAATTGTAGAGATTCATTATCCACATTCTTTGCTGAACATTAACAGTGAAAACAATAAAATATATTACAAATCATCAAGTAGTAATGATCAGGAACCGTGGAAGGTTGTAACGATCCCTGGTCGCTATTATAACAATATACGGCATCTTATTCATGCAATTAATATACATCATAAAGAAACCAATTTATTTATATCCCATGATGCAACTAATAATACATGCCTCATAAGACATCCCAATAAGGAAATCCATACTTCTGTACAAATCTCACCAAGTGTTAGTTTAATGCTTGGATTTGAACCGAAAAGTGATTTAAAAGATATGCAAAAGGGACAATATACACCGGATGTACGATTAGGTTTACCATCACAAATGTACGTCTAGTGTGACATTATTGAATCTGTCATTGTTGGAGATACAATGTACCCTTGCTACGAATTGTCAACATGGATCCTGTGAATCATACTTTTAGAAGTCATGCAGTACAAATCTTTAATCCTGCACATTATGTTCCGGTGGAAAAAATGAATTTTGAGCAAATAC
This sequence comes from Thermobia domestica, assembly GCF_964235325.1. NCBI lineage: Eukaryota > Metazoa > Arthropoda > Insecta > Zygentoma > Lepismatidae > Thermobia > Thermobia domestica. The sequence goes on from NC_137456.1 coordinate 335,854,267, forward strand.
AAATCGATATAAGGGATAGCACAGGTCATCGTATGCCATTCGCCTTTGGAACGGTGTGTACAAGACTACATTTCCGTCGTCGTCGTCATGACTGATCCGTATTTGCAATACTACCAAAAACAAGCGTTGTCCGGTATCGGCAACGTCTATGTGGGAAGTCCCTATCAAGCAGGACATGGCATTGGAAGTTTCCTTGGTGGCTTATTTCGTTCAGTGTTACCACTTGTGAAGCAAGGAGCTACAACTGTGGGAAAAGAATTATTAAAATCAGGTGCCAATATGATTATTGATGTTGTGATCTCGAATCAACCACTGGAAGAATCGTTTCATCAACGTATGCAAGAGGCAAAATCAAATTTACAAGAAAAAGCTAAAAATAAGTTGAAAACTATGCTGGGAAGTGGATATCATAAACGAAAATGGGATGACTGCTCTCAGTTTGAGGTTGACCTTCCAACGATCAACAACATCATCAATCCTACGAAGAGACGTATATTATCACACAAGAAGAAGAAGAGATCATTGGCATCGTCACCAGATATTTTTGATTAATTCAACGATGGCCTTCTTACATCATCAATCCTGTGAATGTGTAAAAAGCGAATTGGACATTTTTTCAACATTACCCACGCAAACCAGTGTTCTGGACAATCGTATTATTGGCTACAAACCAATTAGTTCAATAGCTGAAAATTCACCAATAGAATTTGTAGTGAGTGGTAGCAGTGATGAATATATTGATTTACCACAAACCTTATTGTACATCCAAGCACAAATTGTGAAACCAGATGGCTCCTTTTTCACCGAAACGGATAAAGCAATTGCACTTGTCAATGATTTTCTAAATGCTATGTTTAGTGAAGTACAAATCTACTTGAACAATAAACTGATTTCATTTCCGTCACATAATCATCCATATCGTTCGTACCTGGAAAAACTGCTCAATTACAGTGATGGAGCTAAAAATACACATTTACAAACAGCAATGTGGTTTCAAGATACGGCTGGTCATATGAACGCAACCACCAGGGAGAACAAAGGATTTCAACAACGCTATGAACTGACAAAACAAAGTATGAAATTCGATATGATTGGACATCTTCAATGTGACATTTTTAATCAAGATAAATTTTTAATTCATGGAATGGAATTACGTGTGAAACTTATTCCTGCAAAACCAAACTTTTGTCTCATGACCGGTGAAAGTGGTGTCAATGCAAAAATCAATATTCTAGATGCATCGTTGCTGGTGAAAAAAGTCAGCATCAGCCCTAGTGTTAAATTGGCACACAATAAAATTTTACAATCTACACCGGCAAAATATCCTCTGACAAGGGTTCAAATGAAATCATTTACCATCCCGAAGGATATACAATCCAAAACTATTGATAACCTGTTTATGGGAACATTGCCAAATCGTATTATTGTAGGATTTACATCGAATGAAGCATCCAGTGGAACTATTACCAGCAATCCATTTGAATTTCAACATCTAAACATTAATTTCTTTACACTGTACGTGGATGGAAAAGCTGTACCTTCAAAACCGTTGCAACCCAACTTTGAAGAAAATCTCTACATTTCATCGTACCACACATTGTTCTCAGGTTCTGGCATACATTTTACCAATACTGGAAATACAATTTCAAGAGCCGACTACAAGAATGGATATACACTGTTTGTATTTGACCTAACTCCCGATTCTTCTGCTGGAGATTGTCACTATTGGAATTTACAACGACATGGAGCCATCCGATTGGAAGTTCATTTCCAAGAGAAATTAGCAGCACCTGCAAACTGTATTGTGTGTGGAGAGTTTTCCTCACTCCTAGAGATCGACCACCAGCGCAACATTATCCTGGACTTCTAAATTACAAGGTACGTATACGTTATGTATCATTTCCATTCATAATGTTGAATACATTACAATTAGCTAGTGCTTTAAACGGTAGTCCGTTATTCAGAAATCATTTTACCGGGGTATTTGCAAGCGATGAGTTGCCCTCACGGATTTCTCTTCCTCTGGCAATCAATGTAAATACAGATCCATCTACAAAACTAGGAAGCCATTGGATTGCAATTTATATTGATAATCGCGGTGTTGGAGAATATATTGACAGCTATGGCCTTCCTCCTTATGTACCACAACATGTTGCATTCTTAAAACTTCATTGTATGTACTATAAATATAATAATAGCCAAATGCAAAGTCTTGGTTCATCCGTATGTGGCTATTATGCTTACTTTTATTTGTGCTGTAAAGCCCAAGGAAAATCTCTGCGTGAAATTCAATACTTGTTCACAACAGTACCCACGGTTAATGATCGTAGACTGCTGCAATATACCTTCAAGGTAATTTTATCATATTTATCATTGTAAGTGTATTTGTTTAATCATCATCTATTTCTATACTAATCATCTTCTTCCTCGTTCTTTTTACAGAATTCACAATACGAAGTTTTGCAAACGGGTGCTATGCTGCAAAACATGGAAACAAATCATCGCAATCATGAAGAGGAGGCGGTCTAATGAAGAAATCTAGCTCAATATACAAACATTGTCAATTAGAAAGAAAAAGAAGAAACCAAAAATATAAATAAAATACAATTTATTCTTATCTATGTGTTTTTATTGTTCATTCCACATACAACGTTATCAGATTCTCCTAAAGAACTGTGCGATATAAGACGAGAACTCTGGGCAAAGTTTCCACCCAATTCCTAGAGAACATTGACCAGGGACCTCGTCGCGCATCAAAACCAAATCATTGATCACTATATACATATATATTAGGTCCTATACTATTATACCAAATGTTTAAATTGGACAATTTCCAAAATTAAAGGGGATGGTCCAAGGTACCCCTCCCGGGGTGCACAAATGCACCTATGTCTTATGATAGGTAATGGACCCCTATACATAACCATACAACCATATAAGGTAATAGGACCTCATCCAAGGGAATAAATTAGGTAAAAGACGAAACACGTGGTTGTACTAAAAATTTGGCAATTTCGTACCCATGAAAGGGAACGAGGTGGACCACCCAAATTTATAGTAATATATATTAGGGTCCTATACTATTATACCAAATGTGTAAAATGGGCAATTTCTAAAAATGAAGGGGTGGGCCAAGGTACCCCTCCCAAATTTTTAAAGGGGTGCACAAATGTACCTATGTCTTATGATAGGAAATAGACCCCTATACATAACCATATAACTATATAAGGTAATAGGACCTCATCAAAGGGGATAAAATGGGTCAAAAGAACAAACACGTGGTACAACGTATTGCTTACGTTTATATTTTGGCAATTTTATACCCCTAAAACGGAATGAGGTGGACCACCCAAATTTATCATAATACATGTTAGGGTCCAGTACTATAATACCAAATGTTTAAATTGGACAATTTCTAAAATTTAAGGGGTGGGCCAAGGCACCCCTCCCAAACTTTTAAAGGGGTGCACAAATATACCCATATCTTATGAAAGGGAATGGACCCCTATATATGACCATATAACTATATAGGATAATAACACCTCATCAAAGGGGATAAAATCGACCAAAAACCAAGCACGTGGTATAACGTATTGCTTACGATTATAATTTTGGCAATTTTGTACCCCTAAAAGGGAACAAGGTGGACCATCCAAATTTATCATAATACATATTAGGGTCCTGTACTATAATACCCAATGTTTACATTGGTCAATTTCCAAAATTTAAGGGGTGGGCCAAGGTACCCCTCCCAAATTTTTCAAGGGATGCATTAATATACCCATACCTTATGAAAGGGAATGGACCCCTCTATACGCCCATATAACTATATAAGGTATTAACAACTCATCAAACGGGATAAATTAGGCCAAAACCGCCCGAAATTTGAATTTTTTGGCAATTTTTTACCCATGAAAGGGAACGACATAGACACCCAATACTGATAGAGGTACATACTATGGTCCTAGGCTACCATACCAAATTTTTAGATTTGGCAATTTCCAAAATTTAAGGGGGGTGGTCCTATTTACCCCTGCCAAAATTTAGGGGGTGGGCCAAGGTACCCCTGCCAAAATTTAGAGGGGGTGGTCCTATGTACCCCTAGGTCATTGACCCCGGGCCTTGGGGCCCCTCATTGAGAATAATCAAAAGTTAGTTCAAGTCAGGCCATTACTACTCAGGCCCCCCCTTCCTATTACCATATTCTAGCTACGTGTCTGACTCAGCTAATTCTCTACATTCTTTACCAAGCACACATTTTCTAAAGCGGAAAATGCTCTCTAAATACCTAAGCTCATTATTTTCAGCAGATGCACAAATTGGGTAACATTATATCTACATGAATGTTATATATGTCGATTACTGGAAACCACTTCTCGCTATCTTTTTCCATATTTACTATATAATGATTAACGTTAAAACCGGAAATGGTTGATTTGTACCGCTTCCGGTTTGAATATTACATTCATCAGGGAACTCGATTCTTAACTATTGACTCTGTACATCATGGCCAAAATTGATGGTAATCCATCAGATAGTTCTTGAGACTGTTTGTTTCACTGACGGACATAATGAATATATGGCTATAGTTTTGATAAACTAAATTCGTTAATGAGTGATGATGGAACAAATATAAGAAAGGGAACCAAGAGTAGGCCTACCACCGAGAAAATTTTCGAACACAAAATTAGCCATCGAAAACCCACATGTCCTGGGTTAGAATACCATAGATGAAAACTCTACCACTGAGTCATCAATCACCCGCTTATTAGTTTTATTTATTATTATATTAATATAAATTCATGAATGCCTGCTTATGTTAATTATTGAACAATTATATTGTATACTTCGTAAAGTCAAAAATTATAAATTTGTTTTTACTGTACATACAGTGAGCGCAGAAAGTGTTCGTACACCTATGCTATTGAAACGAGAATGCCTGCGAAAAAGAAACAAAATTTAAGAAGTGTAATAACACACACAATATGAATAATGAAAACTAAGCTTTATGAATATATCAATAAAGAACCACAAAGGCAAGTTTAATGGTCAGAAAGTAAATAAATTTCGTAGAAAGTGTATAGAGTAGACGCAAAAAGTGATCGTACACCTGACGTACGAATACGAAACAAAGATACCACAACTGGAGTTCACTAGTATTCACCTGAGTATACGCGATGTTACTGACGAGTAACAGAATGAGTTTAGTTGTGAATAGGAGTGAAAAAACTGCACGGTGGGCTGTCAAAATGAGAAGCAATCGAAAAAAACAAATGAGGAGACAAAAAAGTAATTATTAAATTGCATAAGAAGGGTAAATCTTTGAGAAAGATAGCAAACCTTGCAGACAGGCCTCGTTCAACAGTACAAACAATAATTGCGATGTATAATGTTTCTATCACTGTGCGAAAAAAAAAAAGAACGGGAAGACCAAGAGTGTTGAGTGAACAAGATAAACGTTACATTATTAGGGAAAGAAAAAAGGTTCCGAAAAGTAGTGCTGTGCAATTGGCAACGGATCTGGAAACACGCGGTGTTAATGTATCAGCCAGTACAGTGCGGAATATTTGCAGGGTATAATGGTCGGATAGCCAGTAAAATGTTCTGGATGAACAAGACAAATCGTATAAAGAGACTAAAGTTTGAAAAAGAGTATAAAGATAAGGGATCAGGCTTCTTTCTGGAATAGGGTCATATTTTCGGACGAAAGTAAATTTAATCTTATCGAGTCCAATGGGAGGCGTATGGTATGGCGCAAGGTGAATACAGAGATGAATCCTCAAAATCTCGTTCCTAAAGTAAGACACGGAGGAGGGTCCGTGCTCGTCTGGGGTTGTATAAGTGCCTCAGAAGTGGGTCGTCTCTACCTTATCGATGTAGTGATGATCCACAAAGTGTATATTAACATATTAAAGGAAAATCTCCATACTAGTGCGCAGAAGATGGTTCTTGAAAACAATTTATTGTTCAGCAAGACAACGACTCCAAACATACAGCGGAAAATACTCGATTGTGGCTACTCTGTAATACCTTGAAACAGCTTCGCACACCTCCCCAATCCCCAGACATGAACTCCATAGAACATCTATGGTCTGTTCTGGAGACAAGAATCAGAAGACACAGCTTCTCTACTAAAGAAGGCCTGAGAAAAGCTATTCAAGAAGAATGGGACATAATCAGTCCCGAAGCTACAAAACTACGAACTACTACAGGTGAAATCAATGCCAGGAAAACTACAGACAATCATTAACGCACAGGGTAATCCCACAAAATATTAAATAACGTAATATACTTTATAAGCATTAATTCAAACATAAGTGTACGGTGACTTTTTGCGTTTACAAAAAAGGAATTCTCTCTTTTCTTCTGAACAAAACAGTGATTGTGTTTGTTTGGCCTTTCTCTTGTATATAGAAATAAAATGTATGAATGTGTAGTATTAATTCTGGTTATATATATATTTTACACCTCCCGTTCTCATGCTAGCTGTTTTCAATATAAAGTATGCACGGTGTACGAACACTTTCTGCGCTCACTGTAGGTATGTTGACAATAAGCGAATGTTATTAGAATATTTGTTGAGATTTCTTTTCCTTCACTGCCTTTCGCCTGGTTTAAAAGTAGTTTGCAGTGCTTTGGAGCAGCTGCAGCTGGAACGCGATAATGTTTGAGACATACCGGCGACTTTTTTGTGTGTGAAAATAAGACCTTCCTCATAAAGCAGTAAATAACTGCAGTAGCAATTGTCTACGTAAGTATCCAACTACAAGAAACTAATACAGTATATATATTCATTATTGTGTTTCTCTTTTAACAGCTACTAGCTAGGGATGGCCAATTCCAGAATTTTTACTTTCCGGAATCCGGAAAGTAAAATCGGAAAAAATCCGGATTTCGAAAAAAATCCGAATTTTTTCTAAATTCCGGATTTTTTCCGAATGTCGGATTTTTTATAAATTCCGGAATTTTTCCGAAATCCGGAATTTTTCCGAATTCCGGATTTTTTTCTGAATTCCGGATTTTTTTCTGAATTCCGGAATTTTTCCGAATTCCGGATTTTTTCTGAATTCCGGACTTTTTCTGAATTCCGGAATTTTTCTGAATTACGGAATTTTTCCAAAATCCGGAATTTTTCCGAATTTCGGATTTTTTCTGAATTTCGGATTTTTTCTTAGTTCCGGAATTTTTCCGAATTCCGGAATTTTTCCGAATTCCGGAAAGTAAATTTTCCGATTCCGGAAAACAAAATTTCCGGAATCCGGATTCCGGAAAATTTTGGCCATCCCTAATATATATATATATATATATATATATATATATATATATATATATATATATATATATATATATATATATATATGAAAAAAGAACATTAGAAAACATTGCGGTGGTAATCTATTGAAATCTGAATTGACATTTAAGAATATTTTCAAATGGTTGTACCCACAGCTGCAAAAGAAGAAACTTAATTGTGACGAGAAAGGAGAAACTGCTTAGAATGAGTTTCTGAACAGCTTCCTACGCGAAGATACAGCAACGACATCACACTGGAATCCGCTAAAGAATTAAGCTTATATCATTCAATACAACCTGTAAAATACGGTGACTATGAAAACAGATTTACCCCAAGCTTCACGGAACGACTACGCTATTAGCTATGAGAAATTACAATTTTAATTTAATTAATCAGTTATTTCAATAATTATTTTGAATGGATTTTTCCTCCATCATTTTAGCCCCGGTTTATTTCTACTCCATCTCTGCATATGTTTCTCCCCTTGATGCGAATGAATGTCTTGTTCTATGCTGTTTCTTTTCTGTGTGTATGTGAAACTACCTTACTTTTGGATTTGATTTTTATGGAAAAAATGGTGAAAAAAAGGACATAAATAAAACTGATGCGCGAAAAACATAAATTAGGAACAATTTTACTTACACCATAATAAAAGTACCAGGTCATAAAATAATATCGTTCTTCACCGGAAATCGAACCCCGGATTCTTTGAACACAAGACAAAGATTCTGGGAAGAATAAAGAAGAAAACATCGGATCACCATCAATTATCTTCTGGCACATAGTGGCCGTCTAACCCGTATCATTGAGATGGATGTAGGCGTGAGTAAGCGCCTGGAGAGATAATTGCAGTCTTTCTTATCATTTAGCATCATTAATGTAATTTTTTTAACGCTGCATTCACAAGGCGTTGTGCAGTGCCACAATTAACCCTGGTGGCGAAAATTGAAACAAATTTTGTTTTCTTCACCAATTGCTTCTGCATGTTCTCAAATATCTTCCTACCAAGTTTGGTTGCATACTGTCGAGTGGTTACGTCTCCAGAGTTCTCTGAACAGCGATACTTATTTTATGATAATCTAGTAAAAACGCAACAAGAAAACAGTTTAGACTAAAATTTTAGTCAAGACATCACAAGAAAATTTGAGAATATGCATTTCAGATTGAGAACTTTATATTGCTAGGAAGCGATCGAAAAATATAAACGTTACACAAAAATCTAGCTTCGAAAGATGCAGTATTTGTACAAAGAGCAGTATTTGTAAGGGCAACCCTTTTGCCCACAGTCTTCGAAAGGAACCAAATGAGAAAGTGGGAAAATGTGGCAACATTCGTTTTTGAAATCAGGACATGAAATTGTTGGGAAATGCGTAAAAAATAATCTAACATCGTACGAAAATCGAGCAGTAACCACAACTTGCAATATCTGCCGTTCTCAAATAAATGACATAAGTAAGTAAACTTACGTTGTGTGAACTGATTTCTTCCTATGTTCCATTGATTAATGCTAATAGCTATTCTTTCTGTGGCAAATAAAACAGCAGGACAAGAAATAATGTCTTTTTAATGACAATTTAACACGGTCTTTCCGGTTGCAATGATGTGAATAGACTTTGGGAGAGATGGATGAAGTCCAGCTCAAATGTAAAAGAGACCATGTAGATTTCAAATTGTCCTAAAATGGATGGAATATAGTAAAAAACCTCGAAACATGAACATTAATGTCAATGGAAAATGAATGACAGAAATGAAGTCGTCACCTACCTCAAAAACTATACTAAGGAGATGGCTAATTGAAAGATAATTTCCAAGGCATAATGAAAAGCTTAAAAACAATGTATGGCATTTAAGGTAAATATGGAAAGAACATTCTCAAAAGTCAAGTTCTTTCAGTAAAATCAATAATATTGAGAAAGCAGTGGCGGATCCAGGACAGGCTTCTGGGGGGATTAATACTGCCACTTAGAACTAGTTTTAAGAGTTCCATACTCTCGGATGGGTTTTGTTTATATATAAAATCAGAAAAAGTTTGAGTATTTTACCATCCTCTGTTATCGGCGTAACGAACGCGTTATTAGTACTTAAAGGAGTGTTCCTATACCTCAAGTTCCTTTTTACAGTTCGTTTCGCCGATAACGGAGGATGCTAAAACATGGATATTTAGATAGTTCGCATATTAGTTCCTTTGCAATTCCTTAAACCGCTAGTAATAGGTCCTATAGTTTCTAAGGCAGGGCGTTTCGAGATACGATTTTGCGAATTTTAGGCGGTTCACAACTCTGAAATGAGACTTTTTTAACCTATGTTTATAAGAACTTTTTCTTTCATTTCATATAAGGAATGACCTCCCAGAGTTTTTCGGAGGAGTTATTTACAATATATATTCTAACATAAAAAACCTTTGAAATAATTAGTTATATAAAGAAATAGGTAGGCGCTTAGTTACTCGCTTGTTTCTCCAGACTTGCTATAGTAGAAACTTTCAAACTGACAATTCGGGAAGCAATTACATTCTTGTAATGACTTTACAGCTGACTTCGAGCCTACGAATCAGAAACACAAATATCAGATTATTCGTTCGTTTATTATAATAAGGATGCGGATACGTACATTTTAATATTTATTTTTACTATCATACAGTGTATTATTTTTAAATTTCAAACGACATGTGATTACAAATGTGAACGACAGAAAAATATGTATATTCTATGTAAATTATATTTAAACTCAGATGATCTAAATTTTATTAATCACTTTTTGAGAGATGTAAATCGTATGTTTGTAGGAAAAAATGAGTATATTCACATTTAAACGCGTGAAGTACAACGTTATTAGCAACGAATATTGACAATTGGCATGATGGTTTTTACTTCCTACTGCTTGATTATTGGCCTCGATTCTCAAATTGTCTATTGCAAGTAGGATGGCGGATGTCAAAGGCGTAATGGTTGAGAATATACAGAAAAACTGCGCACGATTTCCAAAACCATTTCATCTGTTTGTATCCACACCAATCAATAAATACAGTGGAAGATTTGTACATAGTATAAACTTCTTCATCATGACGTTATGATGTTCAAATAAACAACCAAATAAACTTCGTCTTCATGCTAATGAATCAGTTCTTATTACGAAACATACGATTGTGTCAGTTTGCGTTCTAAAGGCATGTTACCTTGGCATGCTTAGTTATTTGGCAGCTGATTGCTTTCTCCCGAACGTCCCTTATTCTATATCTTAAAACAATATTACACACTCTACAAATTCTTAAGTAATCGTAAGCTAGAGATTTCAAAAAGTATCTTGATAAGACAATCTATACATTGGAAGGCATATATTGTTATCATTATATAAGACAACTATAAATTGTATGGAAACTCATAAGACATCCTCTTTGTAACGGTCTGGCGAAGACCGCGGTGTTTTATTTTTGTGGGATAATATTCCTTTGAAGAGATATGGTTTACATGAAAACCAATAGTATGGCAGTGCAAAGTGAATTGACTAGATGCTGTTAACGTAGAACGAAATGCAACTGCGAAATCGGATGAAATAAAAATTGTCAAGGCAGAAAATCTTGTCAAAAGTGAATTTGTAAAACAGAACAATATTGTCAAACGAGAACCATCAGTCACAGACGCCGTCAAATTCTGTTTTCTTCAGTACAAATGGCTAAGGAACAGAAACAGTACATGCCACAACCTGTGCAGAAAATCATAGTGTGTCCATTCATACTACGGCATTCAAATTTAATGAGGGAAACAATTGATTTGTGACACGTTTGACGCTAAGAAGAAGCGATAGTTTTCACAGATTTTGCCCATCATCTCAAGAACCGCAAAATTGGAGGGAGCTTCTCAGCCCGAACAAGTACATCAGACCTGGTCATTTAAGCGATTGTGCATAACGAATTCTTTCTTGGGAGACAGGCCACCGATAACGTGTTCTACTGTCATGTTTCTAGTGTCAGTTTCTGTAGGAGGACATTTGGACAAATCGACAGTGTTTGTGCCACAAGAAGAAATGGCTGTTGTACTACGACAACGATCCCAGTCACTATACTTTCATCACAAGTGATTTTAACACAGAAACAAAATAATATCACTTTTGCATACCGTTTTACAAACTAGATTCGGCTTGTGAGAACTTCACTATCATCCACTATTGCGGGGATCCAGTTTGAATAGCAGACAGTACTCGGTGCGCTTCGGCAAGAAGACATATTTACATTCCATCAGTACCAGAAATCAGCTGCATTGAATTGTGGTATACAGGGTAAGTATTTTTGAAGTGATAGTGTCCAAATTTATGATAACTAAAACAGTTTCATATAAACAGAACTAAATATATAAAATACTCTTTTCTAGGGCGAAATTAGGAAACAATAATAGATATTTTATATGGTAATTTTAATGCCGCTGAGATGTGATACTTAAGCTGTAATAAGGCGGAATTTTGCAAGTGCGGGAGGTACTATTAGCTGTGTCTGCAATATTAATATCGTTACTCAATTTTATTTAATGTGTAGGTGATAGAAATATGTACATTTAATATTTTGCTAATTAATTGCGTTTTCTAATATCCACAAGAATTTTTATAGAGGGAGTTTGACTGCGGGTCTACGATATAAAGTACTCTCCAACTATCTCCATAAAAATTGTTGCATGAGCACCTAAGGATTCTAAAACGTATTTTTGAATAGAGCACATACTAGTTCCTTATGAAGTCTTGATCCGACCTTGGTAGGTTGTATAGTTTTTGTGATATGAACCTTTTAAAATCATTTTTTCATGTTTTCGGCTGGCTATAACAAGTAAACTATGAGGTTTTCACCCAATGTTTATTGGAACTTTTTTGTTTGGTTTACTTTCAGGAATCACTCCTTTGCTTTTGTACAACCAATTTAGTGCAATACTGTATATAGTGCAATACTGTTACGTCGCAGTAGGGCTTTCACTGTAAAACAGGGGCAGTAAGTATGGGGTATGGTAGACACAATTCACCAGCAAAGTCTTGTTGTTTCAAGAATGACGCACTTTATAAAATTATAATGAAAACATTTTGTTCTATGTCTCTGCTTAGGCTGTGGTTGTATTCACAGAAAAACCTTTAATACTTACTCGAAGTCTTATGTATACTAGATTATAAGTAACGTCGTCTAACGGAGGCTTTTGCGTGCCTTATTTGGTTAACATCAAGCTTGAACTCCTTGTTTTATCCAACACTGGGGGAGATCCTGTCGCAATTCCTTTGCTTGGCCGTGTGTTTTAATATTGCTATGGAAAAATTTGAAGTGTATATATTCATACTTAATGCAAATATAACTATGATATATTGAGTTGTTCTGGCTGCACGTCTCTCAGTCCCGTGAGAAACAAAAAAAAACTTTAAATTGCAATTAAATAAGTATTCCACACAAACTTTACGACTCCAGTGTATGACTAACGAATTCTTACACGTTAGTTCAATATAAAACAGTTTAATAAAAAAGAATATAGATTGGCAATTGTGGAAATTGACAATCCTGTCTCCAATTCACTCAGATTACAAGCACAGATCTAATCGTAGTTGACATAACAAATCGTCTTTCTGTCGGACTCACGCCTTTCTGCAATGTAATAATTTCGTAGCTAAATAGATTCCCAAGTATTGATAGTCATTTATATGAAAAATATATATTCAGTTGTCCTGGTAGTCTAAATCACGAGTTGATTACTTAACTCAAGAAAAGAAAAACAATGTTGTTTTAAAACACTGTGCTAACTAGATAAACATGTACTCCAATAAATACTGGTTTCTTTGAATTATCTAATGCGCCAGTCTGTCTACAGAACCCTCGCGTGCAGAGAACAGTAGTTTCTCACCCTTTCTAAAGTGTCCAAAGTGAAGAAAAGAAAATACGATTTTCGTTCATAGGAGTTAAATATTAATTTTACAAGGTGACTAGAAATCGACGAAAATATACATTTTTTTTCCAAATAAATGGGTTGTTACGGTGGTATATGGGTATATGGGTGGTATATGGAGCATTAGCAAATCTAAACTCTGAAATTGCTAAGGAAAATACAACATTAAAATCTGAAGTTGTGAACTTACAATCAGAGTTAGACAAGGCAGAAGAATACAACCGACGGGAAAATTTGGAAATTAAAAATGTCCCTTTTAATAAAGTGCAAATGCCGAAGCAGTTGTAACGGCAATTGCATCTGCTATCGTGGTTGAAGTAGACATTGAAAATGACACACATGCAGTGCATTGGGTACCAGTTCCTTCCAAACCCACACACAAAAATATAGTGATGCGATTCGTCAACAGACGGAAGCGAGACCAGTTCATGAGGGCAGTAAAAAACTAAAATAAAACTAATGAAAAACTCACGACTCGTTCCATTGGTTTTCAGAATACTGTGCCAATTTATGTGAATGACCATTTCACACCAGCAAGGAAAAGACTACTGGGTATGGCTATGGCAAAAAAGAAACAAGCAAGATGGCAATTTGTGTGAACTGATTCAAATGGAACGAATGTGGAAAAAATATCCTAAGTGCATCTTTCGTGTTTGTATTTAGCTTCAGCCACATGTGTTTAGTATCAGAGTGTGTATTAGTAAACTTGTAGTAGTATAGTTGCTAATTGTTGTATTGCTAGTCGTATTAACAGTAGGAAGATAGTAGTATCGTAGTAGTAGAAATATTGTATAGAATAACTATAATCCTTGTATGATAGACTGTGACATTGAAGATCCAATATTTGACTACGTTCATCCGTTTTTAACCTGCAAAAGTGTAGAACCAAATGAGCTCGACATCCCACATAACGATCTACTTCCACTATTACATTTAAATATACAAAACTTAAATAGTAAATACAATGAATTTCAAACATTCTTAAGTCAAATAAAAACTGAGTTCAGTGTCATTGCTTTAAATGAAACTCATCTTAAACATGAAGAAGAAACAAATTATGTAACTTTGCCTAATTATAATTATGTAAACAAATTAAGAAATTATAATTGCAACAACATCCGAAACGGACATGGAGGAGTAGACCTGTACATTAGAACGTCATTAAATTATTTTATTCGGGAAGACTTAAACGGAATTAATAATGTTAACTTATGTGAAATGTTATGGGTTGAAGTGACCATAGCCAATTTGAAAAAGAGCATTGTCATAATAGTTTTCTATAGGTCACCTGATAAAAATTATGAGTAATTCAAAAATTGTTTAAATGTAATACTAACTAAAATTATTAGCAAAAATAAATATTGCGTATATGCAGGGGACATTAACATTCATTTGAATGATGAGCAGGAAAGCGTAGAGTACATACATATGCAAAACAGCAATAGTGACAAAATGTGTATAACGGTTCCCACCCGTATTCAAGGAAGTACACGTAGTATAATAGATCACATTGGGACGAATATGATAAATAGTAAAATAGCATCAGGGGCAATAACAACATCCCTTAGTGATCACTTTTCTGTTTACATGTCAACGTCACTGACATTAGGAAGTTGTAACAAAAGAGTACGGGAAGTTACTACTCGGGATTACAAGAAAATAAAGCAGAAGATAAAAGAAACAAAATGGTCCGAAATCGGAGTGTACACTACAGCATGCCCATCAAAAGCCTTGCAAATTCTTCAAACAACAATAGAGAAGTGTATAGAAGAATGCACTGTAACGAAGAGGTGTACTAATAAATACAACATACAAATCCAACCGTGGATGACGAAGGCTATACTTAACTCAATTAAAAGAAAGAATACTCTTTGGAAAAGAAGTACTCAAAATCCATTCAATTTAAAGCTTCGCGAAAGATACAAACAATATCGCAATACTTTAAAGAAAGTTATCGAGAATGCCAAAAACACCTATTATATGAATAATATAATAGAAGCAGGGAATAATATCAAGAAAAAATGGGCGATCATCAAATCGGCAATAAATATTCAAACAAAGGGAAAACACGCGGAAATAAATATCATTAATTAACGTGGGACCCTTATTAATGACCCGATAAAAGTAGCAAATGAGTTCAACAGTTTTTATTTTTTATTTTTATTTTTTTTGTCGGAGCTAGAACGGATTTGGCGGCCAATATAAAATCATTACCAGGGGATTTTTCTCACCATATATCTCGAAATGTTGAGGCAAGTCTGTTTCTCAAGCCTATTAGTGAAATTGAAATATATAGCAGCATAATTAGGGCTTTACCTAACAAATCAAGCACAGGACATGACAATATAAACACCAAAATTATCAAAGATTCTAGTGAGGAAATGGCACCCATTCTTGACCATACAATTAATAGAACTTTAGAAATAGGAATATTCCCTGATGGATTGAAAATCGCGAAATTAATACCAGTATACGAAGGCGGTAAGAAAACATGTAAAACTAATTACAGACCAATTTCGATACTCCCTATTTTGAGCAAGATATATGAGAAACTAATCTATTCCAGATTAATAGAGTTCATAACAAAACATAAAATAATAACTCAAGAACAACATGGGTTTCAGAAAAAAAGGCTACACAACTTGCCATTAATAGTCTTTCAAACTACATCTCAAATGCTCTTGACGAGAGTAGTTATGTGATAGGTGTGTTTATTGATCTTAAAAAGGCGTTCGATACCGTAAATCACAAAATATTACTGCAGAAACTATAATGTTATGGAATACGGGGAGTCGCCTTCAATCTTATGAAAAGCTACTTAAAGAACCGGTTGCAATACACTAGTGTGACTAGACACACATCAACCACAGCACTTGTAAACTGTGGAATTCCTCAAGGTTCCATATTAGGGCCGTTACTGTTCCTTTTATATATTAACGACTTGCCATGAGTATTGAAAAATTCCCAGTGCTGTTTGTTTTCAAACGATACAGCTATATTCACGAAAGGACCAGAGCTTAAAACAATACAGAAATCGATTAATTTTGAGTTAGACAGATTATAACAGTGGTTTCGAATTAATAAATTAACGTTAAATGTTGACAAAACTAAGTGCGTATTTTTTAGAAACAGACATAAAATGCAAAACATAAATAACTAACTATCCTATTACAATAAGCTCTCAAAAAGTAACAGTTGTTGAAAACATAAAATACCTAGGTGTTTGGTTTGATGAGAACTTCACATGGGAGAAACATTGTTCTGAAATCAGTAAAAAAATTTCGGTACACACTGGGTTATTGTTTAAAATATCAAAAATGTTTCCAAAATCTATCGCAAGAATATATTACTATGCATTCATCCTCCCATACTTTTCATACGGAATCGAAGCCTGGTATGAAAACTTAAGTGCTGAGCTTAAATTTAAGCTCCTTGTTCTTCAGAAGAGAGTAATGAGAATAATAAAAAATGAACATTTTCTTGCACATACGGAACTGTTATTCCATGAACTGAACATATTAAAGTAGATAAAATTTATGTTTACAGGATAAATTGTCTAATGTACAGAATCCTCAAGAAAGATGTAATTGTGTTTTCAACACAATTTGTCGAAATAAAACACTCAGTTAGTACACGTGCAAAGACAAACAAAGAACTTGAAAAATGAAAAACCACGATTAAATTATGGCATCAAAAGCATCAGATACCAATGTATTAAGGCCTGGAATGCCCTTCCCCTAGGTATCAGAGAACTACAAAGTTTTAGCAAATTTGAAAAACAGCTGAACGAGTATTTAAAAAATTGAGAAAATACCATGTTAATGTGTCATTATTATTGTTATTATTTTTACTATGAACGAATTAAGTATTTATAACTTCATGTAACTTTGTGTTATCTACATATATTAAGTATTTACCCGCCATCCTATAATATGTAAATAAATTCTGAAAGGGAGAACAACAAACAGCAGAAGCTCGGCCTCTCCCTGAATCGCTATAAAGATTGTTAAGTAACTGTTTGTACTCGTATACATATTAATAAATAATAATAATAATATTAACCTACCATTCCGCAAGATACCACAACATTGCAAGTAAGTGAAGTAATCTGTTGAGAATACTTGATACATATTCGTTAGAACACTGAGTTTGGAGAATTTTAGTATTTTGGCAAAATTAAGAGTTTCCACCACTGCTCTTGATATACTAAAGGTTGACGATTATAGGGAAAACACTGGCAACACTGTTTTCGGTGAATACTTTTTAATGTGAATAATTCAGGGTTTCTCACTATAAATCACTATAGCTATATTCATTTTTTTTAAGTTTCAAATACTGTTGATACAGACGGATAACTATAAGCTGATTTCAAATTCCATCAAAGATTCCTGAAAACTCAATAATCAGATGTCTTCTCTTTTCTTTCTTCTGTGGCGAGATTTAAAGGTAGTGAAAAATACGGTTTGCTTATCACTTGGGGTTACAGAGCATGAAAACAGTCACTTCACTTATGTAAAAGTCTTTTCTTTAAGACTGTGAGAATGAACATTATTACTTCATTGTAAACAGTTGTTTTGAAATAAGGTCTCAGTATATCGAATGTTTGTGGTATGTATGACAGTTTGGGCTAAAATGTTTACGTAAGGAGAGAGGTACGAAATGCCAAAATGTTGATAGGGCTAAATATTTTGTGTTTTATATTTTTCAGTTTAGAGCATTCTTCCTTGGATCGTAAAACTGTTTAAATAAATCTAAGAAAATGTGGACACAACATACAAATATTAAAATGTTCAAATATAAAGAATACTGAATGTCTTTCAGAATACTTGAGAATATTCGAGTGAGTCCGCTAACTTAAATAAGATTACTACAAAGTTAATTTATTAACCTTATAACCAATAACTTATGAATAGAGGTTAATTTACCTGAAAACGGATGTTGATTCGTAGTAGTCCAGAGAATATACACGAACGCTTGTTCGTGATATGTTTCTTGTGTGAACCTTGAGAACGCAAAACTTTGCGTAATGATAAACAAAAAATTTCAAATTCCAAATCTAAGTAGAATATATATATATATATATATATATATATATATATATATATATATATATATATATATATATATATATATATATTCGTATTTAAAAAACATTTTACGCTGATAATAATATATATTCGAAAATTGTATACAAAATAGTCTTAGTAGCCATCATGAGTTAGTAACCACTCAAGAAAAGAAAATAAATTTGCCGTATTGGAGCATTCTGGTAATGAGATAGACATTTAGTTGAATAAGGAATGGTTTATTTGTATCATCTAAAGCGCCAAAGTATTCGGATTACACCTGTGCTCAGAGAGAAGTTGTTTCTCACCGGCTCTTAAAGCGGTTGGAGCGAAGCAAGAAAATATCTTTTTCGTTCAAATGAATAAAATATTTATTTTCTATGACAATTTAAAATCAACTAAAGTACACTTTTTCTAAGAAACTAGCGATTATCGCTGTTTTGACAGTAATAAATTCTTTAAAATTATGTTGTTTTAGAGAAATTGCAAACTTTTCCATTATTAAACAAAACTTTGCATTTCTAATACATAGACATATTAATTTGTCTTACCTACTACACGAGAATAACAACCAATAGCTTTCACATTGCATTCAGGATATTTCCCTGCAAGAAAAATACAATTTTTTGTTCAACTGTATGACATGAGTTTCTTTCATATTAGAAATAAAATATAAGTTTCGTTCATTATTAATTAAGAAATTAATATTAGGTGAATGTACCTTCGTTATAAAAGTATAATCATTTCAAAGATGCAGTCTGTAAAGTGCACGGTTTTATTATTTTTCATGAAACCTCAATGTACATGCAATTACAGTATATGTGGTACTTAGCTAACTATCTATAAAATTTGAGCATCTTATGACAAAGTTGCAAACAGCTTGTATTGATATTCGACGAAAAATGACCTTCTAGCTGACGTTCTGAAGCATTTCAAAAAGGGAAGAAATTGAACATTGTTGCATAAGAAAATTGCCGCTTACTCTGTTTAAATACATATAAAGGTATGGATAGCTTAGAGATGCTGTGTGTTTAGAGCAAAATATGAGTGATATTTATTTTATTTTTAAAGAAACTTCCAGCTGCATTCATACAGAAACTATATTCAGTGCTCAGTGCCAAATCCCGATGTTCCAGAATGCTAATGTGTAACATCGACAGTCCATCCATCGACATTCCATCAACAGTCCACGTGAAAGAATCTTGTGACTGACAGTATTTGCTGATCGTTAGTTGGGAAAGAAAAATGGAGCATGGTGACAAATTAAAGTTTCTTGTGCGAAAGAAATATCCCCTCGGGAACGACATTATTCATTAAAAGAGCCAGGTTAAATTATGCTTTTTTTCTGCTCAAGAAGCATATCAACCTACCGACTAGGAACAAAAGCGAAAACGGAAAAGAATAATCCTGCACTACAGAATCGTGGCAAGCAAGAAAATGTTAGAAAAAAAAACGAAAAGTGAAAACCATAGTGAAAAGAACAAATCTCTCGGCGTGGACTTACACGGGATATACTTGGACCTGAACCCACAACTTAGGGATAATGTATATATTTTCTGAAAGCTTTGGTCAAGGTAAGATCTAAACCGGTTACGAAAATTGGGAAGGTCTCACGCATTCCGCGTAGGAGCAGAACTTTACTCATTGCTATTAAAATCTTTTAGCGTGTCCTTAAAGCCCATCGCAATCCGAAAAATCTGAAACGGTGTGAACGTTATGAAAACAGAAAAAAATGTATTTCATCATTTCAGAAGTACAACGTATCAAAGTGAAATAAATTATCCCAGGGTCCCAGGCAGGGTCCCAGACGGGATCCAACTCAAAATTTATAAATGGAAAACGGGAACAATTTGTATAGCGCATGAAAGTTGGTGTTAAATGAAAGAAGATAAATCAAGTCTCGACTTTCTACGATAAACTTATATAAAACAGTGGTAGGTCAAAATATCAACACAAGCTTCATTGCGAAGTCTTTAGTCACTCGTAAGGATATGAAACTTTGGGAGAGGAGTGAAAACAATAACACAGATATGTCATTATTTCAAAAGTATAATGATTCAAAGAAAAAAATGTTTCAGGGTGCCTTGCAGGATCCCAAACGGGGTCCAAATCAAAATTTTAAATTGTAAAAAGTTTTCAAGTTGACTTTCGCATGGTGTGCGTATTTGCCTCCCCTTGTCATTTGAAACTTTCGAGTTGGATTCCGTCTGGGATTCTGCAGGTGACCCTGGGACATGTATTTTTTACTTTGATATATTTTAGTTTTTTGTTATTGTTTTTACACTTGCCTCACCGTTTAGTTTCATCTTCTTTTATGTAACTTGACTTAACACTTAACATACAATACTCAACTTGAACCTCTTTCCATGTCAACATTTTGAGTTGAATTCCATCTGGAACCCTGCGAGGGTAACTGGAACACTTTTTTACTTTGAATCATTATACTTTTGAAATAATAACATATCAATGTTTTATTTTTACACCTATCCCAACGTTTCAGATTCATACGAGTGACTATAGACTTTGCAATGAAAATTTTGTTGATATTTTGCCCCACCACTATTTTGAACAGGCTTATCGTAGAGGATCAAGACTTGATTTATCTTCTTTTATTTAACACCAACTTTCATACGATATTCAAGTTTAACCCCCTTTCGATTTAAAAATTTTGAGTTGGACATCGTCTGGGAACCTGCAGAAGATTTTGGGACAATTTATTTTACTTTGATACGTTGTAATTTTGAAGTGACGAAAGACATGATTTTCTGTTTTCATATCTGTCTCATAGTTCCAGATTTTTCGGGTTGCAATGAACATTATGTACACGCTTAAAGATTCTAATTACAATTAGTAAATTGGTAACCTAATCGGAATGCATGAGACCTCCCCAATTTTGGTAACTGGTTTTGATCTTTCCTTGACGCAATCTTTCAGGAATATATACATCATCCCCACTTTGTAGGTTCAGTTTAAAGTACATTTCTAGAGCTCAACAAGTCGATTGGAATAACTTGGGCAGCAGGTGAAGCCTTGGCCCAAGCATCGAGCAGCGATCAGTTCCTTTTCCACCTCCTTTCCTTTCCAGTTCCTTGCCTTGGACGACAAGCGCGAAACGTGATCATCTATACCAGGGGCCATATCAGTCTTGAACGAGACAGTTGAGGGTCGGTTTAATCTGCGACTTGTTTGCGAGACGCTCCCAGCCCAGTAGCACTTGAAGTAGCAGAACTGCTGAGATCCCAATACCAGGTACAACAGAGGACATAAAATTTTTCTGATCTCAACGTCATAATATATTAGGACATTAAGAATGTCAGTAATGCCGTATCATGTGTAGACATGGTGAATGGTAGACATGCAATACCGCTTTTAAAGCCATTCGTGCACGAATTATTTTAAGGTTATCTCTTTCTTTTTTACAATTTTTTTTTCTGCACAATGAACCTTGAATCGCTTTAAAGTGTTATAAGAGGTATCATTTGTCTGAAATTAACACTCTTTGTTATATTCTTCTTCATTGTGATTAGACTCGTAAGTTTAACTAGAAAATTGATGAAATATTAGCTAATTATTTTATGAGGAAAGGAAGTGAGAACAGATTCCTTTCATTGGTGAAGTAATTTGTGTCGCAGAAATAAAGAAGCAAATATTTCAATTAGAATTACATTTTAATCTGAATTATGATCTTTAACCCAAACCCTTATCGATGTGGCTATTTTCCTTTTCACAATATCTTCTTAATATGTTTTCCTTTGTAAACTATATTTAAGGTACCAGTAAAGTTTAGGAAATAGAAAATAGAAACTTATTTTGAGTCCCGAGAAGTGAATTTAATTTGAACAAATTGTAGATAAATTTAGCTACGTTTTTTCGACTCCAACAATGTCATAATGGCCAAGCTGATAAAATCAGTTAAGCCCTTTTTGCTTTAAGAATAACAACATATATAGACGATAAATTTAATCCTTTTAATTTTAAAACAATATATCATACGGTATTGTATGTTCAGAAAGTTTCATGTAAGATTATCAAGAAAACAGTGCTTTCAAAGTAAAGGTATTCATAGCTGTTGTATACATTTTGTAAGTGTTGCAGTCTCTTGTAACAAACCACAGAATGTATAATCTTGTCACTGTCATAGTCCTTTTTCCACTCAATACAATCAGACTCATCAGATTCGTCAATATGTGGTTCTGGAAGACGATCCTTGATCGATGGTGATGTAGGTAGTGAAAGTAATACTGCTAGGACATGGACGGAATTACGCCATCTTCGCATAACCAACAAGTTTACATTTCTTGGCTTAAGAAACTGGAAAACTTGTTTGAATATGCAGGCTTTTTCATGTTCAATGTTTGTCCTCGTCGTTGATAGATATCCACTCGTAAGAGTTCACTGTGGTAACCTTACTAAAGGATAAAGCATTTTTCGAGTCTCTTCGAAACTTTTATGCATACCACTTTTTGCCATTTTACCTTGTCACCGTCTTCAGTTCGCCAAAGATGACTTGAGAAAGAGGAAGCCAGATGTTTAATGTCTATGAAATCTGTATGGCAATGTTCAATCAATTTAAAAGGATTTCTCTTCCTAGCCATTGCAATAACGTTTTCCCATTCTTGTATGGAATATATCTTAACATTTTTCTTTGCATGTTCAATAGCAGCATGCATAGCATCGCACTCGATGTAAGTGTGTCCCTTTTCAAGAAATTTCTGTTCTATTGAATTTATTTTGAACTTGCTGTGAAGTGCACATTAGAGTAGACACGACATGTACTGGTTCATGTTTTGCCCACAACATCCATCGGAGAAAAAATAAAACATCAAGCACGTTTTCAGATATGAGTCCAAGCTGCTTCCATAAACAAATTCCTATTTCATTTGAACATCTTCGACCTTCAAACTCAGGCCACAAAAAACAACATGCATCATTAGGAGGGCTTTGTTGGTACACTGTAAAGTTGAAAGTATTTAACTTCCGCTTGTAATACAAAACACTAACTTCAGAACACGGAGTATACAGTACAGACTGCATATGCATTGTGAAGGACTCGAACGAAGAATCCTTGATTGCAGCTTCCTTATCTTTAGCTTTTTCATTCTGTGCACATGTTTTCCTTTGCATGTATTCATCATATTGTGATTTCATCTGTGTGTTTTCTTCACCTTTTGATGCCTCAAACTTTGTACAAATTACACACATCCTTTCTGGGTTGGTGAAATCCAAGATTAAACTCACTGTTGAAAATATTACGATAAAGCCATTCCCTTGCTTGCGTAGGTAATTCTTTTCCCTGGCAATATTGCTTGTACAAATTGTACATACCTCTTATGTTTAATCCTGATTCAAGATATTTGCGTGAAGATCACTTTCTAACATAATGAGGTTCCATTCTTGGAAAAAAATACTGTAATGACTGCGTACTTTTTCCTTTATTTTCAGGCCTCTTTCTAGTCTCATTCTGTAGCACCATCGATGATATAAAATCACGACGTCTACCATCAGATGCCGAACCTTGCCAAAATATTCTGCATAAACCACTCTGCTGTTCACGGGTTGTTTTGTCTGAACATTTATTTGTATGTTTACAAACAATAGAACGAGATTCGCTCGCAGAAACAAGTTTTCCCGAAACACTCACGTACGGCAATTCTCTCTCTCGCTTACTCTTTCTGACATTCTTTTTTCCACATCTGAGGATTTGCCTTTCGTTTTCTTGGTATTTGTACTTTTGTTTCTCTTTTATTAAGTTTTTTCTCCTAATCCATGTTCTGAAAGAATTTTGCTACTCATCAAGTCATTGGAAGACTCATCAAGCTCATCAGACTCCTTGAGTGACTCATTTTCATCTGAAAATAAAACAGAACAAGGTCTAAGATAATGGAATCTATAAAATGTCCCGCAGTGTATTTTTTCAATATTTTGCTTTCTTCTTCTCAGTTGAAGATAACTCAATAACTATTCCACTCCGCCTGGACCTACATTTTAGGTATGTACATGTAAATCTCAACCCTAGAGCTTCTTAATGTTTCCAAGCAATAGTTATTGCATATTCGGAAGTACAATGAAACAAATCCCATTTCCACATCAAACGTCACTACAAACTTAAACAAACCTAATTTCAACTAACACGGGCAACTTCTAGAACTCAAAATACTCTTGCTTTCTGAGAAAGATCTGCTACTCACTCGTATATTTTTGATTTCGGGTAGCGAAGTTTCTTAGTGACTTTTGATGCGCAAAATATGAGTTGTACCCTTGAATTTCAGAACATGCAAGAACTGTTAATGTGCAAATTTTTGAAGAAGCTTCATGGGTGTCAATTTGCATGAAGCTATCTAAGACAAAGGGTCTAGGTTACCATCTGACATTTCGTTATTATTTGAAATCAGTATCTAATATTTACTTAGCCTGTGATCATTTGTCCCAGAAACAATACCAACGTCACCGATTTGATTTCTTACCAATTTCAATAGTAAAATAACAGCCGTGGCTAGGCTTCATTTAATAAGGTTTAGGCCAATTAGTACCTTTATTGATTCTGTTATTAAATATTCAGTACAATGAGAATGTCAACAAGTTGAACTCTGTCAGTTTTAGATATCGTTAACGTAAGCCCGACGAATCCTATTGCTGCGGCCCTGATATCATATACATAATACGAGAACATCTGAATATATTATGGATTCTCGATTAAATAAGAGATTAATTTCTCCAACAATGTAAATAACAATTACTTTAAGTTTTCTTTAGAAAAACAATAGTGAGAAAATTTGCAATATTTGCTAACATTTATTTCAATTTTCAAGATATGCGTATATGCACGTATATCATTCTATATAGATTTCAGAAAACCAATTGTCACATAAAATGCCAAAAGAACGTACTCACTTTCCGGTGGATGAGTAGTTAAGCTCGTCGCCTTGTAATCAAGGGGTCCCGTGTTCAATTCCCATGCTAAACTGTAGCCCCCCTTAGAACATCATTCTAATCCCATGCAAGACAATGGTAAACTGCCATGGATTTATCCTGCCCAGAGACCTTCGGCTCAAAGACTAGCCTTAGGGCAGAACAAACATGAGCATCATCAATTTAGATCGGACACAAAAATCGATAATATATCCTTGTTTGTAACTGCTTCATGTGAATCAGAAGTTAAAATATAATTTTAAAACTTTACTTAGCAGTGAATACATAATTTGGATCCTTAACAGAATCGCCTGATTCTTCCAAAATCTCAGCTATATCAACTTCTGTTAAGTTTGGTTTATCTGATAGAGACATTATTTTTTTCGTGTTTGCTCCTCGGCGATCAAAAACACACTACACAAGCGGAACTTTACTCTAACTATCGGTACTACTGTATAACTAAATTTGCTTAACAATGAAAACATTACACAGCGTGTTGCAAATTAATTTAGCTCCCCTTTGCACACAATACTTTGAAGAATAATTATTTTATATTGTGAGCCAAAAAGCATTAAGTGATATGTGCCTCTCTGGCACACAACCAAATGCTAATAACTCAGTTATACCTTTAAATCATTTTCGAATAACGTTCCAACGATAGAGATTTTCATTAAGGCGTCTTGGCACAAAAAAAAATCAATCCATTATACATGTTCTCATAGCATTAACTCAAAAATAAAAATTCGGCAGTTACTGCCTTCTGGCGCTCAACCATCGTTATATGTAATTATGCTGTAAGATCAGCTAATTACCAGTATTCCTTTGAGAATTTAGTTTGTTAGGAAATTGATACTATGGAACATTAGGTTGGATGATTTACTAAAATGAACAATGCATAGGAATTAGATAGTGATTATTTGAAATTCATTTTAAAACTATTATTTACACATTACTAAATCAAATAATAAAGAAAGATAAGTGGTACGTACCAAAATTGTTAAATCCCGACAAAATGCATTTACATATATTAACAGCCTGAAGGTATTTACATTGCCTTCTGCATGATTCATATGAGTAAAAGTTATTTATATTCAGCTTCGTTTCATAAGTAAACGTACACTTTCTTTGACTGATTGATAATTCTTTCAGCGCCTTCGAACTAATAATCTTAAATGATTGCACGAAGTAAGACCTTATATAATATTCATATCGTGATTCTGGGAAAAAAGCATACATCTCTGTCCTCCGTGGAAATTCATACCTATTGATCAGATAAACCTGAAAAGAAAATAGTGCGAAAGAATATCAAGTAATTAAATAAATCAGATAGTTTCCTCAAATTTGCAATTATCTAACACTACCATTAAATGTTTTGAACTGTGTGTTCCTAGCTGCATATAATATGCAAATTGCAATTGAGTGCAGTAAACCATGATAAACCGAATCCATAAATATCAGCAATCGCAATGTAAATATGGCTATAATATAATGCAAGTGTGAGATTCACATATCAAAATCCATTATTATTGGACTAATTTTAAAGTTATTCTATTCTGTACTGCCACTAGCCTAATTTTGAAACATATACCCATAAGGAAAACAAGTTTCGCAGATGTTATTGTCGAAAAGTCATCTAATTTTAGAAAGCTACTTTTAGATTAGGAAATATGGTTCCAGAGTTTCCGTAAACACTATTTTGGAGTGTCATCAATGAAGACATATCTACTTTATAAGAAATTGGATGTTCTAAGATTTCTTGTTTCCGCTAAACACATTAGTATTTCCGTGAATATTGGAATCAAAATAAGGAACTTTAATTGGCTTACCCTAGATAAACTTCTTGCGAGTTTGCTTGGATTACACTCTAACTACAGAACAAGAAAATTGACCACTCAGATAGAATCTTTCTAACTGCTTCTTACCAAAAGTTTTAACTTCAAAATGAAACAACACGAACAACTATTTCACTAACTAAAATCTGACATCTTAGTAGTTTCTCCCTTCAGTATTTTGATGATAGAATAGAAATTCCTTGTACAGTACAGAAATGGAGTTGAGTTGATTTTAGTTTAGCGTCCCTTTCAGCATCGAGGCTATATGAGACGTGGACCTAGTGATTAACGTGGAATCCGAACCACATGAGCTCCCGCCGGGAATCGAACCCGGGTCTCCCACGCCAAAGGCGCGTACGCTAAACGCTTAGCCACGGAGGAGCTCAGTACAGAAATGGAATCACTACTTATAATAATATTGACATGTAATGACTTAAAGAACAGGGATATGGTAATTACTTCCAAGAGAATGAGGAGACTAACCAAAACTTAAAGAGTGTCTTTCAATTGGCAAAATGATTTACGTTCTCTTTATTTATTTCTTTTTTGGAACGAAACCTTGTGCATAAAAAGAGTCTTAAGAAGTTAGCAAAGAAGTATAATTCTAATTTTCAACTTTCGTAAGCCCTTAGACGATTAACATCAACTTAGTACGATTAGCAAACAAAACCCTCTAAAATGGCCTAAAATGCATTTGCCAAGGAAACCATATTGACTCATTGCGTCGAATACTATACAAAAGAATTGCAGGAAACAATTATATACAAATGGGAACGAAACATTTAGCTTTTTTTATTTTTCGGTACGAACCTAGGACTCTGGTTGACTGCCAAGTTGGAACATACCCTGAAACATAGGTAGTTCCATTCTAAAAGCGAATCTTGCAAGGCTTTTAAGCAATAGAAAATTATTTACGATAAGCATCATAAACAGACAGAATTTTCCCCTGATACTAGAAGTGCATGTCTATTTCCCTTTGAGACGGAAAGAGCAAGCATAATTATTTTCGAAATCTTCCCAAGGACAAACAAAATATTTTAGAAACTAATTTCTAAACTGTAAAAGGTAAAATGACCCAACACATTCTAGACTAAAATCCAGGATTAAATTATTTTTAAAGAAAAAAGAAAAAATATAAAGAAAATAAAAAAGTATTCACCACCAAGTTTACTACAGAGATGAGAATTTTGCCTCATTACTTTAAATTTAAATTTACTATTGTTTTTCCTAGCCTAATTATTTAAATTGTTTAGTTTTTTAAAGATGTTTATTCAATCTAACTTGTTAGATGTAGAAAAAGAAGAAGCAAGTCGAGTAAGTACTTGTTTAAACCATGGGAAAGAGTAGTCTGTGAGTTTGCACGTAGCCTGTAGTTGCATCATCCTAGTGTTCGATGTGTATTTTATTTTAACTAAGCAATTTTAAGAAAAGTTCACAATATTATTAAAACAAACCCTTACAGAACGAACTAGAATTTCTTTTATATAGTCCATCACAAAATGGGCTTCCGTGCCTAATGTTAGTACGGGATTATGTGTGTATTTACGTGACTCACATACTGTGACTTCTGAGCTAACAAAAAAAGAGAAAAGCAATTCCCAAAAGATTGTTCTGGGAAGTTAGTCCTCGTTATGTGATTTGTTTATCGCACCAGTTCATAGTAATGAGAAATTGACGGACGCACAAAAACTTTAGTATCTAAAAGCTAGTCTCCAAGATGAAGCAGAAACACTCATTCAGTCTATGCAAATAACTGCCGATAACTATAAAGAAGCTTGAGACTGTTAAATTTAAGGTATCAAAGTAACGAGTTAAGTCACGTCTATCTTGCGGTGATTTGTAAGTCAAGATCAGGTGCAGTAAGAATAATCTGGCGCTATACGTAGGTTCTTGGATACAAGTGTTAAGTGTGTGCGTGCGTTATTAGTATTGGACATAAAAGTAAATGAGCGGAATCTTTTAATAATATTTTATATAACAGAGAAGATAAATAGTGGAACAAATTGACAGTGGGAACTCTCACTGCAGACAGTGACTTCCAGCATTCTACCAGTTAGTGAAATTCATACATCATAGTTGTTGTGTGCTGGCAGTGCAAAATCAAAAATCATACTTTGCCTAAATGTGATACATTTCCTTTTCTGTCAGTTGAGAAACGTCATTCGTTATTTAAAAACCAAAAAAATGTCGTTCAATTGTTTACAATTTAATCATATGCCATCTAGTTGCAAATCAGCATTGTGTCGTGAGTGTGGTAGAAACATACTTTACTTCATTTTCCAAATAAACAGAACTTAGGTGTTTCAGTGGGAACCAATGTTCCATGTGAAACAAACATACAATCTGTTGTGTTATTGCAAACTGCAGTACTGATGACAAAGGAATCGTATGGTAATTTACAACCTGTGAGAGCCTTGTTAGATTCAGGCAGTGAGAAAAGCTTTGTATCTGAAAACTGTACTCAACTGCTCCGTTTACAAGAAACAGGCTGCGTATGCACTTGTTTCGGCATTAAGTTGCATTAATGTTGCTCGGGCAAAAGGTGTTGTTAATATTGTATTTACATCAAGTTATGATGTAAACTCAGAATTCTCTGCAGAGGCATTAGTGTTGCCAAAGAGAACAGCTAGCTACCAAAACGGTATATTCATAAGAACAAGCAGTGGTCTCATATTAACATTTAAGGTGAGCAGATCCGAATTTTAATATTCCTGACAGAATTGATCTGTAATTGGGTGCAGATATTTATTCCTACCTACTATGGATGGGTGTATGTAGTAGAGTTAACGGTTGTGCCGTAGCAGTGAACACAAAATTATATTGTTGGGTTCTGTTGGTAACAATAAAGTGCGATGCAAAGAACTCACAGCGTCAACATATCGTATCCAGCGCAACAGCCAAAGAATTTTATCACAGTTTTGGGAATTAGGGGATATTTCTAAACAAAATATAATGTCGTGAGAAGAAAACAATGTTAAATTTATTTCAAGAGTATCCATCAAAGAAAGGTAGGTTTTCGTGACAAACTCTGTAAAACTTGGCGAGTCACGTAAAGTTGCCATCAAACATCTTAAACAAGTATAAAGTCGATTGAAGAAGTATCCTAAAATTCGTCAATTGTATGTAGATTTCATGAATGAGTATGAGATACTGGGATATATGGAGACTATTCCAGAAAGTGAAATACAGAAACCAAACAGTGGAGTGTGTTACTTACCACATAATGCAGCGCTCAAAGATTCCAGATCTACAACAAATCTGACAGTAATTTTTGATCGTTGTTGCAACAATTCATCTGATGTGACATTAAATTAGAAGTTATTTGTCGAACCTAGGTTGCAGTGTGACTTAATTCCTCTATGAGTTCCTTTTATGCAACATAATAAGACATTGACTGCTGATATTGAGAATCCAACCAGAACATAGTGACTTGCAACTAATAATGTTGCGTGATCACCCTATTCTTCCTATCTTTGATTATAGCATTTTGACGGTAACTTATGGCAAAGCTTCAGTATCATATTTTACAGTGAAAAGTTTTCAACAATTAGGGAAATATGAAGAAGAATCATTTTCATTTGTAGCGGCTGTAGTAACACAAGGCTTTTTGTTCAGGACGTAATCAGTGGTGCCAACTCAGTTAATGAAGTAATTCAGATACAAGAACAATTCAGTGCATTATTGCAGAAAGAAGGTTTTGAACTTAGAAGATGGACATCCAACAGCCGCAACGTTTTGGACCCTGTACTCTCTCATTTCTAACTAGTTGCAAATAGTTTAGATTTTAATAGTAGTAATTCTGTGAAAACGTTAGGAATTCAGTGGTATCCATCAAATTATATATTTTCGTAAAATATTAATCTTGTATCAGTTATGTCAGTTGTACTTAAGCATAATACATTACTAGAAACTGGAAAGCTGTTTGATCTATTAGGTTTTACTTCTCTGACTAGTATTATTACAAAAAATTATATTGGAAGAAATTCGAAAGCTAAAGTTAGAATGGGAGTGTCCAGTTCTTCAATCGATTTTCTTCTTCTTCTTTTTCTTGTTTTTTTAAATGGAGGAATTAATACTCAGAGCTTTCTTTATTGAAAAAAGATCAAAATCAGCAGGTGCATCATTGTCACTCAAGCTACGAGAAAAGAGTTAGTAGGATTCTGATTCTTCCGAAAATACCTAGTGTGGAGTGGTGTATATGAAGTAGGTGTCTCAAGACGGTGAAGTGAACGTGGACATTATTATCGAAGAGAAATTAAGGTTGCTTCACTCAAAAAAAAATGTTTTAGCCATGATTATAGCTCTGTGGTGCATTGCTAAAATAATGAATATCATATTAAGTTCGTTACGTTTGGAAGTACATGATGTAATTGCCTATTCTAACTATACTCTTGTGTTATCGTGAGTGAATTCGGATGCAATCAGATGGAAAGTGTTTCTCGCGAATCTTGTAGCAAAGATTCAAACTCTTTTGCCATCATTGAAGTGGTTCAAAGTGGATTCAAATAATAATCGAGTACACTTTGGTTCTCGAGGTTTATTACCTTCTTCTTTACTTGCATATCAGTTACGGTTCTCTGGCTCAGAGTAGCTAAAATAAATTTCATTCTCCTAGATTGGAATGAATATATAGTGAGTTTAAAGTTAGTCAACCAAGTGGAAAGAAAATACAGAGTTTCTATGCATTTTAATGTTGATACCACTAATATTGACAAATATTCATCGTTGGTGAAACTTGAAACATTGAGAGAATTGTTGTGTATTATATGGTCTTTATAAATAATTGTTTTGTGTCGCAAGGAAACAAACATACAGGTCCACTTGCAATGAGAGAACTTTCTAGTGCTTTGATGTGTCTAATAAAGATTGTCCCTGCAGGGAACGTAAATGCCTAAGATGGAGTTTACAATAGTATAATTGTGAAAGTATCCCCATTACCATTTGATTAAGAAAGACATTTTTCATTTAATATTTATCTAAATAATATAATTCTTTAGACTATTTATCGCCAACAAGGGTGCAATATCCAATTATATTTCTCAATAATAACAAGTGTATCTTCACGTGGATCATAAAGTTGCCAACAATATATCACCCAAGAGTAAGTACTAAGACAACACAGATACCCAACACATGCTTCTCCATTATATACGGCAATATATACTGGATGTAAAACTGAATATCTCTCGAAAGTCGAATTAACATGGAAATGTTGCTCGATTTGGAGACTAGAAAGCAGTAAAACAGAAATAAAATTGGTTTATATCTTCCGGACCCGTATGTGCTCTAAATTTTGCAGAATTTTGAAAAGTAAAGTTGCTTAAGATAGAACACGTACGCGATGGGAAGATACAAATCGATGTTGTTTCTTTTCCTGAGTCGCTTCTTAATTCCCCTATTTTGAGCCTCTTCAGTCGTGTCAAGACTTGAGAAACATTCTTTGTCTTTTTTTGGGCTACACTATTGTATAATTTTTATGGATAATCAATGTAGTTTAGTCATTTTTGTGTAGTAAATTAGCAAGAGTTTACATTCTGCCAAAACGAAAACTGCCATATTTGATTAGAAAATTACTATAAAAACATTAGAATCGAAACACATTTATTAGAAAAGAAATTCAAGGATGCTGGAACTCAATATGTTCTTAAGCACATTATTAATATATGTTTCATGTATATAAGTTGCATTGGCTAACATTTAGTACTGCAGACACATTAACAAACGATTGTCAAACTTTTGAAAATTTTATGGTTAGAATAGTAAACCATCAAACACTGTGGTGAACTATTCTCAAAGCTTAGATTGTGCGTCCATCATCCGATGAAACGCTAGTTCTCTTTTCTATTGTTACTTAATGTAAGTATACACTGAAATCTTTTAAAAGAGTCTCCTTAACTTATGTCTTCTATCTAACACATATTAACATACGAAGTAAAGCACTAAACAATAGTGTAACGGCTGCCATAATTTCTGGTGTGAACTGGTGTTTTAATATGTATTAAAATCAATATTACTTCTAAAAATTTTATCCATTACGATAGAGTACTAGTAGTCATTTATAACCATATCAAACGTTGATTTTTACATCATAACAGAGGAAACAAGCAATTGGGAACAACTATTCCCATACCCCATTTAATTATACTGTGGAAAGTTGTGTCCAGTGAAAATGAAATTTTATACATGAAATAAGACAAAGAAGGCACATCATAGAAAGTTGTTAAACATTTGAAATTATTAGGATGTGGTTTAAGGTTTGTAGCGTGTGATAAGTTTTATCACACTTGATTCTGAAAAAAAAAGAAAAGAGAAAGAAAGAGATAGAAATCATGTTATCCTAGAGGTTATGTTAAACTTCCGAACACTCGGCATATGCAGCGCCTCTAGAGGAAAACTATAGAACTACTGAGTTTCGAATGAGCTGCGGGTTACCTAAGCGGCCATTCGGAACGAAATGTAGAACTGGGCACATCGAAATTATACTGGTTCAATAACATATATATTTAAATTTAATCGGAATACGATAATTCTTCAAAAGTTCAAGTGTATTAATATCCGAGTTGGTGAAAAGTGTTAAAGTTCTATTGAAGTTAATCAAGTGTTATATAATATTATAATTTATTTAAATCTGTAATTGGTGTCTAATTGTGTGATTATTTGATGGAATTCAGAGGCAATATAGTGAAATACTCCTCCTGGCTGGTATTTAACAAGGCAAAATAGTGAAATTATCTAATGGTGAGTGTTATACTTTTTCAATTTAAATTCAAGTAATTTATTCAATTTATCACATTGTGAGATATATTTAATTATTCTAAATTCTTGTTGTATTTAAGGAGGAATTCAAAATCTATTAGTTTTCCACGATTTAATGTATTATAGTATTAATCAAGTAGTGTCAGTTAATGTATCCTTTGACCTACTTGAACACGTGTTGGCTTGTATGAACGGAGAATGTACTTATAGATATTTCGTAACTGTTAATATTTTCTTCAATTGTTTCAATATTTAATCTGTATTTTCGATACATTTTTGATAGTTCATTTTTTTTGTTTTTTTCTAAATAAAATAAGAAAAGATAATTTACTGATTTTCCGTTCAAAAGAACCTGATATTGAATTACCTATAAAACGGTATATTTCTAGTGCAGTTCGCAAGTGTATTATTAATGTATTTGAATTTAATGTTAAAGTTATTCAGATTCATAATCTTTAGCCATATATTTGAATATACACCAGTTAATTTCTTATGATAGAGAAAATAGGTCTAGCAACTCTAACCCCTCGAATACTTTATATAGTTGTCCTGGATCTAATATCCAGCGGCCCAGAACGGCGTCCATCGAGGCACGTTACAGGTTATTCATGTAAGAAAACAGTGTGTATGTATACTTATCTTTGAATTTAAACTACAAATAAACCTTCTTTTTCCATATAATATACTTTTTTTTAATTCTTTGAAAGGAAGTGTTTTTTACTCGTAATATGTTACATGTATAATGTTTTTCAATTCCGAATAACTTGTAAGGAACAGTGGAGATATAAGTACATGTTTTCTCCAGAATCGCAAACAATAGATCAGTTTGAAACAAATTGGTTACGATGAATGTCACCCAATATAGGTGTTAAAAACCAGCTAAGGTATGAAACAGTTACAGGTCAAATATCAGTTTATGTGTCTCAGGGACTTCCAGATATGGCACTCTCACTACGAGTGTAAATCCCATCTGTCTTTGTTTCATCACTTTGTCTCTTCAAGGGAAAATATATATAAAGCATATTTGAAACAGGTTAACAGTTAATTTAATTTATAACTCCAAATGGCAATCTGCTTTTATCTAAGCTTTATGAATTTCGAGTTTTGTCGATCTTTTCTACCAATTTTTCTACCACGTTATTTTCTACCAAATTTTTCATTTATAGATGTACGTTTGAAAAATCACGGAAATACAATCTTAATTATTTCAGATTATGTTCCTAATCAACAATTTTTTAAAAAAATACAAATCTTATGTTTCATGTATCTAATCTTAAAGGCTTTCGATATATGCTAATGTTGTTATAACCATACGAACAAAACCGTTTTTCATCCCGCTTCTTTTCCTTCCCACCTATGCGAAATGCGAAAAAAAAAAAGGCTGAAGGTATGTTTGATTATTTTATGTCAGAAGCCTATATTCCAAATAAAACATTTCTAAGAGACCCAGGTAAAAAGGGAACACTGGATTGGAGTTTCGAATAGATTCTTAGTTATAGAAGATTAGTAGTGCAATAGTGTTGAGAAATATCGATTTGAATCAGAGATAGCATTAAAAGATTAAGAAAAGAAAAATTAAGATACAACGAAATACTTAGAAAGAAACTATACTTCGAACAGGAATGCATTAAGCTAGCAGAAAAGATGAAAAGGGCAAAATTAGGTTGGATAGAAAATACGAATGAAACAGCTACAAACAATTTTGTAAGCATCATGGGGAAAGTAAGAAAATTTTATAATTAAAAAAGAAATTTTTCGAAATGTAAATTAAGGAACTTGTGGACGATAATAAACATAAAAAGAATTACGGACATGCATAAGGGGATCATCAACTTAACGAAGATCTACCAACATCCACCTTATATATTACAAAGAGCAGAAAGGAATTATTTTTAATAATACAGATAAATATCAATCTATATTATCTAAATATTAATTTTAATAATGCTTAAATAGATGGCAATATTTCCTTGAGAACTTATGTAATAAACAGCCAAAAATTAATGTACGTGGAGAAAGAGAAATATGCTCAACAAAACCATAGTTTGCAGAACCTAACCGAATAAAAATAAAAAGTCGCTTTCACAAATTAAAGAAACACCAGTCTGCGACTCTAGACAAAATTCCAGCGAAATTAGATTTAACTGAAGGCTGTAAATTGTTAATAAAGCAACGCAAATTCATTCTTTTCAGTTGGAATAAGGAGTAATTTTCACAAAGCTGGAGAGACCCAAACATTGTTCCAATTTACAAGAAAGGCAACAAGACATTGTGATATTTTGGGACCCTTTTTCCTCTTTGAACTCTTTATAAAATCATCCCAAACATTCTATTAGATACATTTTTCGTATATGCAGATGAAATTATTGCAGATCATCAATGTTGATTTGGAAGAAATTGATGAACTAGCGACCAGACATTTACCTTACGACAAATACTAGATATACATTCCCGCTAAATTAATTACTAATTGATTTTAGAAAAGCTTACGACTCGACTAGGAGAAAAAAACAATAAAAGGTATTCCTACAGAATTTTGAATAGCGGAAAAGTTTGTTAAATAAATTACAATACGTTTAACTGAATGCAAAAGTACATTCCATAAAGGAAAATTTCTGTTCACAAACTTTCATCTCGAGTCTGGTCTGAAACAGAGTTGCGTAATCGCCATTATTATTCAAATTTGTGCTGGGAGTACGCTACAAAGAAAATCAAAGATAGCAACCAGAGTCTAGAGCTATATGGTATAGAGCAAGGTTTGGCGTAAGCTGATTACGTAAATTTAATTACGGATGACAGAACCAAATAATGAATACTGAGGTTTTATTACATGCTTAGTTTAGAAGTAAATTTAGGAAATGCTAAATACGCAAAACCGTGTCATTATTCAATTCAAAATCTCTAGAGGTATTTGAAGATTAAAATATGTGAAACGAAAATCATTCTTGTTGATCTGCAAGGCTTGTCAAACATGTTCACCCACTCTGAAGAAGGAACGTGGGTTGAAAGTATTTGAGAACAGGATATTGAGACGAACTTACGGACACAAAGTATTATAGAAATGGGGAATGTCGGAAACATCATAACGAGAAACCACATAATTTATACCGTTTACCAAACATTCTTAGAGTCAATAAATCTAGGAGAACCGGTTTGCAGACCGTATATTCAGTATAGAAGACAGTAGTAACCCATTTAAAATTTAAAATGAACGTCCAAATGGTAAACGGCGGAAATGGGAGAACAGTATTAAGATCAAAATGACAGAAATACGAATAGAAAGAAGGAAGTGGATCTAGTTGACTAAGGAGAGACATCGGTGGGGAGCTTTGCTTTTATGAACGCGACAATGAGCCTCCGGGCTGTATAGACTATGAATTTCGATAATTAGCAATATATATCAACACTTCTTTATTATTATCAACTCAAACTCTCCACTGTTGATCAGATCAACAGAAATATTTCCTCTGTTTTAAACAAATTATTCAATTCATGAATTTCAAATTTCATGCTTTAGAGGTTTAACCTTGAGCATTGAGTTCTCGCTAGTATTGAACATTATGTCGCATTTTTCTAAATTTATAACTCAAATCTTTGATATTTCAAAATCTTAAAAGAAATTTCGCTTATCTTCAGCACTAATAAAGGATACAGTAAACTTCCATTTTATTAACTTAAAACATAAATTTAATGTTACCTTGGAATTATGAATTGGTTCTCTTACAATGATATGACTTGTTGATATAAAAATTTGTTTTATATCATCGGTAGTACGCAATGCTTTATTTCTGTAAAAACAAACCCAATATGTTATTAAAGATCAAATTATACTTAACAGCAAAGTATGAACTGATTTTGTCAATTACTCCTAGTGTTGTATTTCAAAAGTTAAAATCACCACCTTTTTATTCCGGAGCTTTCTTACTATTTTAGGTATAGTTGTAATTAGTATCCGTATATATATATATATATATATATATATATATATATATATATATATATATATATATATATATAGATAGATAGATAGATAGATAGATAGATATAGATATAGATAGATAGATGTTATCAGTTATCATAAGTTTCATACACAAAAAGCAAAAATGAGCATATGTTCAATTTAGCAAGTGCGAATACCTACCAGCAATTAACTTGTCAAATCTCTACTTTGCTCTAACAGTCTGAGCACCGTTATATGAAACTGAGAAAGAAGCAAATATTATGTAGTTGAAAATGTCGAGTTTTTATATATCAATTTCTTATCATCCTCGAAGATGAGAGTGCATTGCATGAAGAAATATTCAGTAGTAAAGTCTTTACACTATGTTTGCTTAGGGTGACTGTTCCACTAGTGGACGCCTTTAAAGAAATTTTAATTTTAATACCGTGATTTAATGTTACAGTCGTGACTTTTATTCGGCTAAAATATTTTTTGTCTCTTTCAATGGAAGCACAGCTTTCAGTCATTAAAGGAAGCAGTAAGAAAATATGCCCACTTTTCATTGAGAAGTGTAGTTCTGCTAGTAGTTATCACTTTTTCTAGCTGTGTTCACTTTGATATTCATTAGTGATCACATATTTTATATAATACTTAAGATACGTTACTGCGTTTATTCATATTACATTTTCTTGGTAAAATTAATTTTACATTTAAATAATCACTACTCTAGTGTTACTAAAGTAATAGAACACATTATTTAATTATCTTCAATATTTAATGAAATTAAAAAATTGCATATCATATAAAACGAAAATACATTATGATTACATTTTAATTAAAGTGTTATACCTTTTAAAGAAAAAAAATATGTTACGTGTAGTGAAGCTATGCTTATGTAACTTTACATGCTTATATAAAGATCCAATCTGCCAGAATATAATATTTTAAGGGTCCTCCATACAACAAAATTAAACTACCACTAATTTTACAATTTTTTAATGGAATATCTTCGAAAAAACAAAATAACTCGTAAAATGATAACGCGGTGTAGTACAGAATATTATTTTGCATTTGATATCGTTATCATATCTCCCTATCACCTATCAGCTTTGGAGCTCTTTATAGATTTATAATTTATTCGTAGGGGTATAAATATATGTACAGCAATAGCAGGCATGTAAGTCATGATAACGGTATCACACACAAAATAGTTATGTCTAGTGGACCACGTTTTTACTTTTCGATTATTTAGTGTTATTACAGAAACAATGTAATATTCAAGGTAGAACCTAGTTTCTTTTCACTGTATGAATGACCCTTTATACCAAACATACGGTAGAAAGAAATCTGTAGGTAGACTTTTGAAATTTAACTACCCACGTATTATGTATTCTATGAATGATGATAAAACATTCCACTTAATACTCTATATCACTGGAACTGGGGCTAACAATTACGCTTATTCGAGCACACAGTATCTTAGCAGCTAAGATTGTTAGATAATATATTTAAATTTAAAACCAGTTCATAAATACACAGCCAAGCTCACAAAAATAAAAGTTCTGTGCACCAGACGCAAGGGAATGGGCTTGATGAATTTTTGTACACATAATCCAATTTTCTAAACCCTAGGACGATTTACCGTATCAATGTTGTTTTATGGGCAAAAAACGTATGTGCTGCATTAAGTAGGAAAATCGATTAAGTTTTTCGCCCATAAAGAAATTGATACAGTCAATCGCCTTGAGGCTTCATTATTGGGATCTTGTGTACCAAAATATGCAATTAATTCCCTAGGATCTACTGCAGATAACTTTTTTTGTATGACTGCCTTACACGTATTCTCCCTATGAGAAATCGCTAACGTTTTTCGCTCGTAATAAAATGAAGCGGTCGATTGTCTTGGGATTTCGAAATTTTGATTCTGTATAACAAAATACGTCGAATCCATACCGTGGGAACTGGTGCACAGAAATTTTATTTTTGTGCGTGTGTGTGGCTGTGTTATCATACTTTCCATTGTTTTCTTTGCTGCAATTTTAGAAAATAAATATACCTCGTTCCTGTTGTTGGATTGTGACATTTCTTAAATGTTAATTCTAATAATCTATAGTGTCATGATGAAATTTGAGAAGATAGTGGTTGTAAATAAATAGGGGCTACTTTTTTGTAATTCGTAGTTTAATAATGAAAGTATATTATTTATAAATACCTCTTACCTGATAGAAGTATTAAATGCACTATTGAATACAGAACACATTCCTATTTCAGTGTACTGAATGGAATCAAAACTCCTTGCTTGCTTATATACAATGGTGAAACGTTGTGTGAATTGATGAGTCTGTAAAGTTATAAACCCTAAAATTGGTTGTCAGCAAAGAACTACAGGGTGTCCAATATACAACTGTACCCGGAGTTTGGTATAGTAGAACTTTTGTACCTGAAGTGATACAGGAATAATGCTTATAATAAAATCATGCCTTATTAATGCATACATTTTCAAACTGGGTAGCAAACATTGAAGTACACTAGGAACCACAGTGTTGCCAGATGCAACCGAAGGTGTAAATCATTTAAAAAAAAAACATTTTGTCTCATAACTCATACGTATGGATTTTCTGTCGTTAATTTTCAGTTTGATTAGTTGGAGTAGCATGGAAACTATGGAGCATTTTTCATTTTCACCGATAACTAATCGGATGAGAGGATGTGGAACTAGGGAAATCGTAGTTTTCAGAAATTAAATCTTTGAATTGGTAACCCCTGCTGATGTTACAGTGCATCAAAAGGTGTGTTAAGGATCTGTCTACATTATCTAATTCCTGAAAACAATGAAAAACAAACTTTCAAATTATCAGCATAAAATTCTTACTTACATGCAGCCGGCAACACTGGTTTTTATTTCTATGGGGCTACTTAAAAGAAGAGGAATGCAACAGTAATTCTCGAACTATTCAAGACCTGAAAACGAACATTCGCACTGCCATTGAGAATATTAACACTTCTAATCTTCTTGAAGTTACTGCCAAAGTGGTGAAACGTGTCAATCAGTGCTTGAATCAAAAGAGGGGCAATCCCAGCACCCGCTGTAGAGCTGGTAACTCATTTCTGATAGTAGCACTGTTGCCGGATACATATAAGTTAACGTTTTTTCATGATCATTTCAAGGTTTGTCTTCCATTGTTTTGAGAAATTTCATAACGTAGACAGTTCCTTTACATACCTTTCGACGCACTGAAACATTAACGAAGTTGAAAATTCAGAGTGTTAATTTCTTAAAGCTACGACTTCCCTATTTCGTCTTACGGAGGCCTCATCCGATTACCTACCGATGGAAATGAAAACTTCATTTTTCTGCTCCATAGTTTGCGAGCTACTCCAAATAAACAAACTGAAAATTAACGACAGATAATCCATACGTATGAGTTATGAGCCAATTTACGTTTTGCAAAACAAAGAAAAAAACTTCATTTGCACCTTCAGTTACATCTGGAACACTGTGTGGTTCCTAGTGCACTTCAATCGTTGCTTCCTGGTTTAAAAATATATGCATGAAAAAGGCTTCGTTTTGGTATAACCATTATTCATGTATCTCTTCAGGTTAAAAAGTTCTATTATCCCAAACTCCGGGTTGCATTGTATATTGCACACCCTCTATATTAACTATTTATTTACATAAGAAATTTATCAAAGAAATAAAACATTTATTTAAGAAATGCTACCTGTATAAGTACAAAATGAGTTACTAAACGTTTGTCTTTTTTTAGCATTATAACTTGATTTGTGTTTGAGGTCGTCTCTCTTAATCTCTTTTAAATATACAACACGTTAATAGACGAATATGAATATGATTATAAAAGAGTTGAATGAATTCTATGAAAACAATATTCTAATTATTTGAGGTATATGTCAAAT
Organism: Thermobia domestica; assembly: GCF_964235325.1. Taxonomy (NCBI): domain Eukaryota; kingdom Metazoa; phylum Arthropoda; class Insecta; order Zygentoma; family Lepismatidae; genus Thermobia; species Thermobia domestica. The sequence continues at coordinate 335,895,885 of NC_137456.1, forward strand.
AGTATTGATGTAGTGACCAAAATTCTGCTTTTGGGATGGTATTTCCACTTTTGTAAATAACAGCGAAGAATCAGATCACAAGATTACATATCTGCTTATAAGGTGAGTCCGTTGTAATATATCGCATGTTTGATATATCGATATAAATATGAATTAACGTATATGCTTGAATAATGTCATTCTGAGTACTATAATCGTACGTTATTCTCAATATCTTATTACAATCACTAAGGCGTAGTGGATTAGCTCTGAATTTTAAAAGCTTATCCATCATCAAAATAAAAGTTTCTATTGTGTTTAGTTGGCGCAAAATCCCCAAATAAACTATGTATATCTACTTCGTGTAAAACGTTAATGTGTAGAGAAAACGGTCGGTACGATATGAGTTCTGGAAAATTAATGTAATATTAAAATGTAAACCTACTAGATTGCCAATAGGTTGTGTGTTACTTGCCTTGATATCTTCGTTTGAGGTGTGTAGTCTACAAAAATATGAAGTAATTTTGCATTATACGATTAAAACCATTCCTTCGTTTGTGAGCAATTCCATACTGGAGGAAAGATGTCATACCAAGTTTATTTCGCTAACATTATGATGTGATCAAAGTTAAAAGACAATTCAATTGATAGTACTGGGAATGATAAACACTATTCTAATGATTGTGAAACTTTCGTCGGGAAAACAATTATATAATTTATTCCATTATTTGTGTAAAATATTCAGATTAGAGTCTTTGACCATTGCAGGGAATTATAAGGGGCCATCAATCCCAGGAGTCAGCATTTGACGTGTAATTAACGTATACGAATTTGAATTCGACCAAATAATATACCACAATTAAACTGACAATATTAGATCAGCGATGCGGAAGTGTCGATCATCGAATATCTGCATATGTTTTCTCATTTTTTAATACCTACTTGAATTGTGTGTGATATTTCCTTCAATCAACACAGAGATAAAATTGAAAGCTGCATAAAGAAGAATTAATAAAGAATGTCTAAGACTTGTGATTTCTAATCTAAGGATGAAGGTTTGATGCTGAATCAACAAAGTTAATTTGGATACGTCGAAACAAATAGAAAATATTTTCGTAAATTTAGATTACTTTATAAATGTGAAAGACGTGATCAGGATGATGCATGACTCGGGAAATAATTGGCGGATTTGAAGGAAAAGGTCAGAAAACTTCACAATTGACAAATAGACAGGGAGTATGGGGTAGTGTGGAGAAAGAACGAAAACAGTAACTGTTCAAGTGTTTCTATATTATTTCAATTTCTCATTCAGCGCCTTCTCTTACAAATTAAATTTCTGTTTCGAAAAGTGTCTATTTCGGTAAATACGTACGCTTTCAACTGAATTTACGTGTTCCTTACGTACAATTACAGCAGTAGAAATTTTAATTAAAGTCGTGTAGCTACTAGCCAGATCAACGTGCATCATGACAACATGGGTATTTTGTGGTTTTACAGATAACTTCCCAAATACCACGGTAGTTAATATACCATACTTATTAAAGTTAAAAATAGCAAATTTTGTTCATGTTACCGCTACCTTAAATAGCATTGAAATGTATTTATGTACGATAATAAGACGTCCTGAATTGAATAATCCAGCAGATGTACACGCAGAATACGTAAAAAATTAAGAAAAGAACGGGAAATAAAGATCAGGAAATAACATGTGGATTTGATGGAAAGCAAAAGCCGTGACGCTACTCTTGAAAAATTCAGTATTCTAAGGTTGCTCTATAGGAAGAACAACAAAATAAATAAGGATCTTGAAATTGGTAACGCAACTCTGTGTGCTAATGTTGCGATCAAGAATAAGAGAATTAAACTCAAACGATATAAAGTGAACGAAGAGCACAAAACAGAGGAAACTTGTGCCGTGGAAAAAGTGGACTTCGAAGATAATACCAAAATCGGCAGTAAAGAGATCTATTCAAAAATTCATCTAAAATGAATAACCAAGGAACCAATTATATATTGACAGTATGAGGAAGAAATAATGTCTTTAAGGTAAATGTTTTGGTTGTTAATGGCTGCTATTCAAGTTGTATGTTCGGAGACATGGGCGATTACATATTATATTGATTTAATATTAGGTTACATCAGATATGGACAGCGAACAGGATCTGCCAGCTATGTCTTCTCATGCAGAACTCGAGAACATTTTATATATATTTTATTGGGCAAGTAAAAAATTTAATACTGCTTAAAATGTAACGACTTACAAGAATAAACAAAGTGGTATAATTTTCAAGCCGCGGAAACTAAAAATAAGCTTAAGGTAAGAAAACATAGGTTATTGCTTTATCTGTTTTATTTAGGTACATTAGATACCCAAAATTATAAGCTCCAGCGTAAAAATGAGTTTTTGTGAATATTTTTATAAATCACTTCAAAAATTAACTGCTCTTCTTCGCAATAAATTGAAAAATATCATTGATCAGTCTGAGTAATCCTCATTGTTCATTGAGAAATCGATCGATGTAAAACATATGACTCAGTTTTTAATCTGTATTAGAAGTATTTCCAATTATGTTGATGTTCACGACGATCTCCCTGATGTTACTTAAGTTAATGGTACTATAAAATGCAAGGTTATATACGGAACGGTAAAGGAAGTGTTAAATGTGATTGGTTGTGCAAAGAAAATTTCTGCAGTAGTTGCTGATGGTACTAAATTAATGCAGCAATCTCTTTCTAGGTTAAAAGTCTTTCTGTTTCAACATTGCTTAAAAGTCTTCAAACTCTTTCTATCACATTTTACATTGTACGGCTCACCAGGAAACTTTGTATGACAATTATGTGAAGATTTAAAACATATTAAAATAGTGACAACATGGAGGGAATCGATCTTTGAGGATGGCAAGTTTCTTTCTTTCCTAGAAGGACATAATTCGGCGTATGATGTTTTGGTTATATATTGTTCTCTAAAAATTTTCCCTTAAAAAAGGAAGTTGTCGAATTCCTGGGTGGAATAAATAACAATGGTTTCGAGGTTCTACTGGTCGAGCTGCTCAATCCGTTGTTCAGTTGCAGTATCGCATTCCTAACAGATATTAAGCAACAGCTCAATGAACTAAATTTCAATTTACAAGAACGAAACCAAACATTTCAGACTTGATTGCACGTCTAGAAGGATTCATTATTCGTTTGATGTTTTTCAGATTGAGGTTTGGAAGAAGAAACTTCAATATATTTTACTTCGTGCAAACAAGTGATAAATGAATTTAGACATCTTAACATTTCATAATGCAGTTGAAAAACTTTCGATATAGTTTACAAACAGATTTATGAATTTCGCTGTTATAAGTTCTCAGTTTTACTTTATTTAACAATATCATGATGTGTGGTATTGAGAATAAATAAAAAAGTTCAATTAGAGTTATATAGAGTTATGTGAATGATCGTTTTCTGCAATCAGACCAAGAGGTAATTCTATAGTTCTGCAAATTGTGAAGAGTGATATATTCCCCTTCTTGAGGAACTTTCCAAGAAGGATTCTTTCCACGTTCGGAAGTACTTACGTGTGTAAAAGTGTATTTTGATGTATGAAAGAAATAATGTCTAGTCAAAGAAATCGACTGAATGGTACTCAACTGACTGAAGGATACTGACATTGGAGAATACACCAATTATCACGAACGTCCACAACGTTCAGATTGAAATAATTGTAGATAAAATTGTGGTTGAAATGTAACTACTGTAAAATTTTAGAATCATAATACATTGGATAAATTGTAGATTTCTTCTTCTAATATTTTTGAAATATATCTTGATATCTATCTTGAATAAAAATCTTGTATTATGTAAACAACAAAACATGTAACACTGGTTAGCATCGGCAAGTATAAGTTTGAATTTGTTAGACTTTTTTCCAAATATTATCTCCACTATGTTAGTTTTTAAATGGCGGTGTTTCGACTGCCGATGTTTAACATACATCCGTAAATTTGTCTATTTTTGGGCTAGATTCTTTGAATGTATACATGATTTCTGAGTGTCTACTGTGAACGTAAAATACCGTATGAAAATGCGGTCATCACTACAGAATACCTTCTATGACGCAGCATTTTAGTGTAAAGAAGTTGGCCATCATCGGGGTACATTATGGAATCATTTATACTTCATTATTAATTATAATCGGAGAATTCTTAATATTTGAGAATTGGACCGGGTATACGATCATTGCAATATTGACAAATAAGTGGAATTATTAATTTATAGCTGACGTTATGAGGGCTTCAAAACTTGAAAATGAATTATGTCGGAAAGTAAAATTTAAAAAAACAAATCTCTTTAGTAGTAAAAGGATTGAAGTTTGGGTAACCTCCAGCATAAAAATTAATCACATTTGAGTTATGACTCGTCGTTTCCTAGTTAATATTCGTTGAGTTGTTAAGTGCATTGTTTAGTTAATATTCTCACTGCACATTACTTAAGTTAGAGTAATTAATTTAGGTTTATCTTGTTAACAGTACAACTCCCTAGAGTGGACAATTTGGTCTATTTTCTTTACGAGACCGAATTGTGAATAGTGAATCCAGGTTTTTATCCATCATTTGCTTTTCATGATTTCATCTACATAAATAATTTACAATGTATTATAATACTCCGCAGAACAAACCACCAAGGAACAACAACTTACTTGCAACGTCTAATAAAGAACAATGTGTCTACTATAAAGAAGTGTTGAATTATTATTTTCACTCCAGTTTGCATACAAATATATGATTTATACATATAAAACATCGGTAAATATTATGACTATTGTCAATGGTAATGATACGACTACCTACAAAATCTAGGACCTCTGGGTTTCAGAAACCGAATTACTACTATGATATACTGTGGATATATTTATTCAATAAAAGTGGTGCAACCAAACTGAATAATGCAGCATTTGATGAGGCACAAAGGTTAAATGTGAAAATTCTTGAATCTTGAAATTTGAGGCATAGGGACTCCTGATTATATAATTAGTACTATTAATATTAATAATAATAGTTGTGATTGATATTATTATTATCTGACCTTTCTCCTATGACATTCATTACTATAAATTTCGAGGACCCAATGTGCTTCAAGTTTAGAATGTCACTTACATTATTATTGGAAATCAATTCGTAATTTCTAAAGGACCCCGCACTTTTCTTATGGAAAGTGGCTTTCGGCTAATGTTGTTGAAACTTCGCTGGTTGATAGTTCTTAACATGTGGATCAAAAGTCTCAATGAGCACAAAGACCGAAATCCACTCCTTCCCCCCCCCCCCAAAACCGCCTCCAAGTAGCTGGGGGGATTGAACTGATTTCAGCATGTAAAACAATTTGTTGTTTTAATCAACTCAACAAGGACCCCAAACAACCACATGTTAGACTATCAAACTACCCCACTTGACACCGCCCTTTTCCCCCCACATATCCCCCCCGCGAATTACCTTACGGATGTTCCATATTACTGTAGTTTATACTTGCGCGTATGTGTTAAAATACCAACAGTTTTGGTCTCACCGACGATATAATGGGTTTCACGTATCGCTGATTACGAATCTGAGGTGAGAGTTCTAGAATTCAAGATGGAGGATCAATATGGCGGATCAAAAACACGAAACTCCTGAATGTAGCCACAAATAGCTGTTTACTAGGGTATTTTGGGTCGTTGGTTACGAATCTGAGGTCAAAATTCTTGAATTCAAGATTGCAGATCCAATATGGTGGATAAAAACGTCGAAGCCACAAATCGTAGTAGACTAGAGTGTTTTTAGATCGCTGTTTAAGTACGCAACATTCCTTGATACTTCAGCCACCATGTAGAATTATTCTGCACCCTTGCCCTTTACCAAACCCACCACAGATATCTTAATGCTGAACGGTGTTAAAATAATTCATCAATTATCTGTTCATTATTTTCATCATTTCGGTTTGCAGCATCTAATGTGGTACTTAACAATGAGTCATCGGGATATCTAATATTCTGTAAATGTCGTGCATGGCCTAAATACCACAAGACACTTGCAACGTGCGCACATGTACCTAATGTACGAGCACCGCTTTGACATGTACAGTAGTAACCTTGAATAACATTTTGATCATAATCCTGGTCATTGTGTTAGTAGACAGAGGATACCGCGATGCAATTCCTTTACTGGAATATTTAGGAATTGATCATAGAATGCCCGCACTCCTACTACCACGTGAAAGACAACTATCAACAGAAGATGCGAATACTTCTCGACTAGTTACTAAAAGTCGATGGATAGTCGAGGCAAGAAACGGGCATCTAAGATCTGTTTTTAAGTTACTAGCACAAACATTGAATCTGCAACATGCAAAGAAAGTGAATAGTTTCTATCGCATAGCTGGAGCTATTTTGAACAGATACCATCCCGTTATTTTCATGCAAGATGCAACCATTGAACCAGCTAGAGAAATGAGAAAGAGGTCAATCATGCCGAACGTTGTTAAAGCAAGAGTGGAGGTAGATAATCTTATTAGAAGTAACGGTCAATGGGTACCGCTGAATGATCAAAGCCTAATTGATTTCTCTGTACTTAACTTAAACTACTTACGAGATTTGACTGTAGGCACATATCAAGTAGATCTCTCATCCTCTTACGCCCAAGATAAACTAATACGAGATAAGGAAGAGCAATTCCAGCTTGACGAAAACGTAACTGAACCGGGATTCCTGCGCATACGTCTCTACTCAAGGTTCCGCAATGCAACTAAGCATCAAGTTTTCATAGCATATGTAGCCAATGATGAAGATGACCAGGATTATGATCAAAATGTTATTCAAGGTTACTACTGTATATGTCAAAGCGGTGCTCGTACATTAGGTACATGTGCGCACGTTGCAAGTGTCTTGTGGTATTTAGGCCATGCACGACATTTACAGAATATTAGATATCCCGATGACTAATTGTTAAGTACCACATTAGATGCTGCAAACCGAAATGATGAAAATAATGAACTGATAATTGATGAATTATTTTAGCACCGTTCAGCATTAAGATATCTGTGGTGGGTTTTGGTAAAGGGCAAGGGTGCAGAATAATTCTACATGGTGGCTGAAGTATCAAGGAATGTTGCGTACTTAAACAGCGATCTAAAAACTCTCTAGTCTACTACGATTTGTGGCTTCAAGAATTGAATTCAAGAATTTTGACCTCAGATTCGTAACCAACGACCCAAAATACCCTAGTAAACAGCTATTTGTGGCTACATTCAGGAGTTTCGTGTTTTTGATCCGCCATATTGATCCTCCATCTTGAATTCTAGAACTCTCACCTCAGATTCGTAATCAGCGATACGTGAAACCCATTATATCATCGGTGAGACCAAAACTGTAGTATTTCAACACATACGCGCAACTATAAACTACAGTAATATGGAACATCCGTAAGGTAATTCGCGGGGGGGATATGTGGGGGGAAAAGGGCGGTGTCAAGTGGGGTAGTTTGATAGTCTAACGTGTGGTTGTTTGGGGTCCTTGTTGAGTTGATTAAAACAACAAATTGTTTTACATGCTGAAATCAGTTCAATCCCCCCAGCTACTTGGAGGCGGTTTTGGGGGGGGGGGAAGGAGTGGATTTCGGTCTTTGTGCCCATTGAGACTTTTGATCCACATGTTAAGAACTATCAACCAACGAAGTTCCAACAACATTAGCCGAAAGCCACTTTCCATAAGAAAAGTGCGGGGTCCTTTAAAATTAAATCATTGCAATTTAGTTAGAGTTACCCAATATTTAAAAGAACAATAATGAATTTGTTCAGACATTTGCGATTTTTAGAAGTCTTTGTGGCAGGTATGAGATTGCCAGGTGAATGAATTTAAATTGTGGACTATAAATATCAACTCTAATTTCTATCAAGAATTCCAGTTAAACCAGCTCAGTTAATATGTCAATAAATGATTATGGTTCAAGATGAACAGAATTGTAGCATGTCAGAGATAAATGAAGAGGGCATCAATTTTAATTCAGTTGAGCGCAGTCATTAAAATCAGTATTCTTTAAAAAACAGTGACTGAATTAGCTATAGTTAAATTGAATTTGTCGTATATGTTAAGAACTATGTTGAGAAATGAAGTCAAAAATGAGAGTGTTTCTCCTATATTAATTAAAGGGTGACTGTTAAAGTGAAAATATTTTACAGCGATACAATAAATGGTTTAGAAAAATGGACAGAAAGAATCAAACCTTCACCAGAATATGGGGAAGATACCTCTTCATAAGAATATAATAATAATTTGGATAAATTACTTTCCAATATTAGTTTCATAAACTGCGAAAGCTCAATGCAAAACAACAGTCATAATTTTGTATGTGGTTTAATTCTAAATAATATTAACATTTAGACACACAAGACAGTATATACTTACTTGATTGTACAGTTCGCTCATAGGAAATTGAAAGTTCTCGTAGTTTTCATACGCTGTTAAGTTATAGATATTACTTCCATTAATATTTGCGATACGCTTCAAAATTCGAAAATAGTGCTTCCTCTTTGTTATGGGTTCACTTGCAAACTTTCTAATGGATATAATAAAAATTATTATTAACAAACAAAATTAATTTTGATTACATACATACGATAACTATCCAACTATCTATTTATGTATATGTTACGCTAGGACAATTTCCGAGTTCTTTTTTTTTAGATTTTACTCCATTAATATGGATTCCTTATCGCACCAAATCAAATAATAAGAAAATAAACTTAACTAAATAATTTGAAATTGTTTAGCAAATAACTTAAACTTTTCAACATATTTACGAAATGCAATGATAAGAATACACATTATGAGAGACATTTTCATTGCAAATACATTATGTTATTATTTCCAACTTAGTTGTAATAAGTTAATAGTCATTCCCTTAATAATATTATTTTATCCTTCAACACCTTTCAGAGTTTACAAGATTCATTTCTTTCATGTTATGTTGTAAAATCGTTCATAATTAGAGGTTCACAGATACAACATTCAATATTATTCAATTGAACTAATTTCTTAAAACATTTTTGTGTGTGTGTGATATATAAAGATTTTATCATGTGAAACTCAAGACAAACTCGAAGTAAAATTCTGATACATAAAAAGCTATAAGTTAAAAGGTTAAAATGAACTTTCAAGATAAAATGTCTACCATATAATGAGATTCGGAGTATTTCTGTTAAAACGTTTCATACATTATATTATATATTTATATGGAAGATTTCTCAGGAGTTTTATTTAATATAAGGGATTCGGATCGTTTAATATATAGAAATATTCATATAGAATAGAGTGCAATTATTTGGGACTGTCTCTGTGTGTATATATAAGACAAGTAAACAAAAATAATATAATTTTTAGAAGAGGAAACTTTATTGATGGAAGAAAACACTACTCCCGTAGTGTTAAATTTACATCAAGCTTGACGGACGATGGCCTTGCGACATTGTATTTCATTCTGCAACATTTATCGTCAACACAACGAAAATTATGCTCTTGATTTTGCGGACATGAAAACATTAGTGAAAATGATTTTTTATTCGCTTTATATTACGTTATAGTTCGTGAGTTTTGATAAGTGTACTTCAAACTAATACTAGTATAATTGTTGAAATTTGGTATATATATCTTAGTTCACTGCGCTTCGATTCGCTCCTATGCCTCAAATTTCTACGTGAGACTTTCTATTGTATCCGTTCATGGTTTGTGAGGTTGCCAGAAACTGTAATTCGTAAATGGGGCCGCGGTGGCTCAGTGGTAGAGCGTTCAATTCTGGTGCTTGGGGTCCCAGGTTCGATCCCAGCCCCCGCCAAGTTTTAACGCCCCTTCCACCTAGCACCTAGTGTATTTTCATTATTCTAGCAAAAAAAAGAAAAAAAGAAAAAAATTAAAAAAGAAAAAAACTTGTAACGCCCCTTTTACTTAGAATATACAGAAAGTTTTTAGTTTGATAACTATTATTATTTACAGTAATAATAATAATAATAATAAATTAATAATAATAATAATAATAATAATAATAATAATAATAATAATAATAATAATAATAATAATAATAATAATAATAATAATTGTTAGACCGAATGCAATTCGATTAACACCTAGTTGATGGGATATGGACCGGAAGATTTAGTTTTTTATTGTATAATTTGTTAGTGTGAAAGTTAATTATTATTTTAATATTTTTAATAAAGCACAGTAAATTTAAATATAAACAGGAAACAAATTATTATATATAATATAAATAACGATAACACAAATTTAATTTTAAATAACAATTTTATTAACAACTTGGGTAGTGTATTTACAATATTGCGTTAGAATAATGTAGATACACTAACGAAATAATATAACAAAAAAGAAAATATTAAATAATAATAATAAAAAAATATACTGACGAAATATTTGAGTGAATCTATATGTAGTTAAGTTTTTTTTAGTTGAATTTTAAATACTAATATAATTTCAAAGATTTATATAGCAAATATAATAGGAATAAATTACGTTAACTTTTTTTAATAACAAAGATTTTTAATAATAATTTTATTTACGTTACTTTAAATTTAGAATTTCTAAAGTTAAGAAAAAATATTAACAATTTATTAGCGCCCTTTTATATTTTTCTTTCTTTACGAATTTTAACAAGATTTAAGTTACTAAAATAATTAATTTTAAGAAAATAGTATATATATTTTTTTTAATGCTGTATTAAACAATTTTTATTTCATTTTAACTTTCAGTCTTGAAATTTAGAATAGTGGAATGAAAATGTTGAAATTTTAAATCTTGATTATACATACATTATTTAACATTCCATGCAATTTTTATTAATACTATATTAATATTTTTATTACTTTTAATAAATATGGAATGAGAATGTTAGAGGAAAAATATTTGCAGTTTGGTTTTTTAACAGCAAAATACCCTGAATACTTAATATGGAACGAATTTAACTGTAAAAGAAAACAAATTAAACTGGAAATATTGGAATTATTACGAATTTTTAAAAAAGGTTAGTTTTGTTTCCCCGTACTACTTAACGCCGCGAAAGATCAGAAATTGCATTAAAGTTTGGAAAATTCCGTTAGGGAGACAAAACGTTGGAATTGCCTTAGCAATACAACCTGGAATGGATTTTAACTTAGATAACCGCACAAAACACAAAATTAAACAAGTTACAGCCACTACTTGTAATAAGTCAAAAATTACACTCACCTTGACTTGTTTTGACTATGGATTTACCTTCTATGTGTAACTTTCGCTTTTTTCAGGTAATTTGGCTTTCGTCTGAGCTTTTTTGATATTTGACTAAAATTAGATTGGTGGAAAAAACGTCAGTTTTCAAATGTAAAGTAATTACTTACGATAATTTTGTGTGCCCTAGTTTCCACACGAAAATGTAAAGCAAGAAAGAGTTATTACTGGTATTTAAGCCAACTACACCAGCTAATGCCCAATGGGAATTACTATAATGTGATTTAAGCGGGGTTTTACTTGGCACAATAGGCCCCTCAAAACACTGCCCTTTAAACTCGCTATTTCTCTGCACAGAAGTAACAGAAAAATGAGAAAATAAGCTTAATAAGCAAATAATTATCTGTGCTATCAATTTACAAGCATAAAACACACTATTAATGAAAGCTTTTACTTTCCTATTTACTTTTGTAACTTAGTAGCCACAGAACGAGGACAGAAAAATAGCCCGTTTGACTTGCCACTAAGTTTGCTTGCGAAAACTGAATAAACGAGGAATAAAACATTCCTTTTTCACTGATTACTTTGTTATATTTAACTGACATAACACCAATATGATTCCATCGATAGACGTCGATAAAACACGTATTACACCAACAGGAATAACAACGGTGAACAATTCTCAAAAGAGAAACCCTGCCGAAGCGAAACTAAACTCCATAAACTGAACAATCCTCCCGTTAAACGAAATACTCCGTCTATACAAATACTTGGTCTGAGCAATCTTCCGGCTATACAATACTACGTAAGGGTAATCTTCCGGCTATACAATACGAACATAAGGGTAATCTTCCGGCTAAACAATACGAACACAAGTGAAGTAGGCACGGGGCCCACTTTAGCTTGTACATTCGGTTTTGATGTACACGCCCACTATTCGCAACTGCAATCTTTTCCTCTAGCAGTCTTGCCAACTGTCTTTACTTAAATTTTCAACAAGTTTCATAATTTTGTTTCCTTCCTTTCTAACTTTTTTACTTTCTTTATAATTTAACAAGAAGAATGAAATAAACAAAATCAATGAATTTCATATATCCAATAGTGACTCTTACAATGAGATATGATTAACTCTACAATGAGATATGATAATCTAATTTACATTGTTTTAATTCTTTATACGATTGATTATTCTTGTGTCGTGTCCATACTCGTCGGCCTCATTCCGCACGAAGTCGACACGGCACAAAGTGAACTTTCTGGTGGAAAAACACCGTGTGCGTGGGTTTTCTCGGGGTTCTCCCGTTTCATCCCACTTTCTTTATTCCACCATTTCATCCATTACTCATAATCACCGTCTCCGTTAGCCTAACCGGCATAATCGTGGGACGTAAACTCAAACTCAAAGATGTAATTCGTAAAATTTGTGTGAATTACTTACCTTCTAAAAAACTTCTTAAAATTCTTATCATTTGAAGCATCTTGCGGACACATGTATACAGCTAGTGAACGAAGATTGTTTGGCTTTTCGTCGTGTTGCGTTTTGCTGTATGTTATAGTAGGATTTTCCTGGAACCTAATCCAACTGTCCATAACAACCCAAATGGAGAAGCATGATAACATTATCAGTAAAAAAATCCATATTATTTTCCGAGATGTTGTCTCACTTCTTGCAAGTAAATAACTTAATCCATGGAATGATGTTTCTTGAACGTAGGTTCGTAAATATAACATTATTCTCTTTTAGTATTGTCTAACATTCATAACAGATATCTTCTGGAAGAAACAAAGTAAAAGAATTATGTCTGGGAAAAAATTAATTAATCAAGCTGGGAAAAGTGTATTAGATATAATAAGTACGTTTGGCAATTGCGGAGTTATCATTTCTCACCATTGCATCTAATATAGGCACGCAAACCATACATTTAATATTTCAATAACACTGAACTTTTTTATCCAGAAAATTTTAAGTAAACACGCCACATTTAGTTCTTGGCAAGTATATACAAACTTAACATGTTGTAAATATTTACATTCGTAAGTCACATTATATATATGAAACATTAGGTCACTTTGGCATTTGGTTTATTTACGAATAATTCTTTCTCGAAAACAGAGAATAAACCCCAATTTCTACATTTGGCAGCCACATGGAAACTATGCATGTCATTCCTTTACAAATTAGTGTTCACATATATTTAAAATAAATAATTATCTTCTTTTGTTGATAAAATTTAAATCTTATTGTATTATATTTAACACACAAATAAATGATTTACAATAATTAATTCTCTAATTCTAAAACGTTGATTTACCTGAAATGATAACCCGTTTAGTCTTACATTAGCAAATGATACTAAACAATTCGTTTAATTTAAGTTCATATAAGATATAAACAAGTAGTATTTTGAATGAAATAATAGAAATGAAACAACACATCGAACGTGGGAACTCCCGTTAGTGCTTTTTTCGTTAATAATTAAAAAATATTTTTTAATTAATATTATATATAGATAAAGTTAGCATTTAAAAGCAATTAATTCTTTAAAGCTTAGTCTTCATAACTTTAAAATTGCTAAAGGAATATTTATGATACATTCATATCATTAGCTAAGACATTATCACTCTCAGATGCAGGACAGAACAGGCTTAATACACATAAGCTCAGAAACTGAGTTTACTCACTTACGCGCATTTAGTCGCATTTTAATACGTTTATACGCACAGATGACTAGATGTGGTAGGAAATATCAACCTCATTTACATTTCATAGTCACCCAAACATATATGTCAGTTTTTTTTTGACCACATAGATTAACTTAATAGAGCCAAGATTAATCGACCTCTGTTGCTTGTTCTTTCTTTTATATAACAAATCGGCATGTCGCCAACCGTTGGCACTTACTGCCCTAAGGTCCACCCCATTTATTTTTTGTATATCCTCGTCTGTCATGTACTTTCCTGCTTCAAGTAGACCTGCATATAAATGGAGTAGGAGCGGGTTCATGCTCAGCATCTGTTTCTGGTCGATTCTTGTATGGGCTGAATAATTTCTCCTACGTCCTTTTATGGCTTCTAGTCGGAAGCGATTCGCTTTCTTCGTGTGTAGGTTTTTCAAATTTTAATACCGTAGTCTTTCCACTGAAACTTCTACAGCTTTTATCAACAAATGTAAAAGAAAGTGGCGATTACTTTTCCAGTTCCATTTATAATGCTTTTTGTTTTTCAACCGAGCGTCAACAGAATTTATGAACTAAAGACTGACGAATCCTCAAACAATCGGCCTTTTAAAATGAAAAACTTGTATAAGCTGTATGTCAACTATATAAACCATTACATATAATAAATCCAGTAAATGGTTTAATGATAACTACGGCTCATCCAGATTTTAACTCATGTCCGAAAAAATATTATTCATTTGGTGTCGTCAACTCATATGCTTCCTTTTATTCAAGTACAGTCTGATTACAAAGTGAGGATTTAGAAGGTTTCTCATTTGCTCCGTTGTCTCAAAGCCCTCTTTACTTTGAGCATGGCAGTGTAAGGAACAAATACATTTGATACTTCGTTGCATACAATAGTGTAGAGCATAACTTAATTTGATATTTGCATACTATAATCTTTGAACATTTATGAGGAAAGCAATGGTTCATATCTTACCAAAGTGAATGGAAATCCCAAATATTAAATAACTTATCCCTACTAGCTTATAGTTTAGTAATAGCTTGCACTATCGAGCCATGAAATTATCACTCACTTGGAGAATATTTCTGTTAACAACAACAGCGTTAAACCTAATATGCTTTAATGGTGAAAGTGTACAATTTGGCTCGGCTACTCCTTCTATTCCAATTACAAAATTATATTTTCGGGGAAGCATTTGGAGTCAATTGAAAAAAGAACACTCGTGGACAAATTAATGGATGGAACATAATAAATCTGATCAGTATAATTGTATTGCTGACATTGTTCCCACACTTCATTTGTCTGAATGACCTTAAAGTGGTCTGCCTAAATATTGATGGCTTCACTTCTGATGTACGAGCTATCAAAGCTGATAAGTAAAATATTATTTTGAAACTACATATGATGTCTCTGTTTTAATATATATTCCCGAGTACCAATGCTGTGTTTTAGTTTTTAGGTTATCATTATATTGCCTAAATTAACACTTTCCATCCAGGGAAGTCCTTGCTCGTCACCAAGCGTTCCCTGGTGAATGATAATGAACATATGGCAATTCAAAATGTTTGGACACTTCATTTTTAGTTGTCTAAGTGTACGAAATGGGGTAAAATTACTGCTACGTTTACATTTTTTACAATATTTTTAATGGTAATATGTTAATGACAAACATGATCGTATAAGGCGTGATTGGACAGTAAAAAGAGCATTGACATCAAATATTAAATGCACTATAATAATCAAATGGACCAAATTATTGAATATTTAGAAATACCACTCACAATTTGATGGAAGGTGAAGGGTATACACACACACCGTTTTCTAGTTTGTGTTATAATTATTAAACAGAATGGTTTTCACCGCAGGTAGAGATTAGTTGCTAACAATTACTAATTCATATTCATTAAAAGAAGACAAGATATATGCATTAGGAATACATTTTTTTATAAACTTAAATTTGTCTCCCTATTTCTCATTCCAATTCCATTTGAATACCCTTTGTAATAAGTTCGGTATTAGCTAAATATTCATTTCCAGTAATGGTAAATACTGATGTTAAAAGATCATCCGGAAAATTTGTCAGATAGATCAATAAACCGCTTACAAATGTGCGGCAAAAAGCTCAACTTAAGTTGGAGACTGTCAATGTTCCGATGAGTATTAACGCCAATATATTTGAAAGGATGGTTTTCAAATGATAAATGCATCATCATGTCGTGAGTGAGAAAAGTAAAGTAACGAGAGAAATTAAAAATAATGTTTCATTTTTGAAAACCCCAATACATATGAGATGATCGACCTATGTTTGCAAAAGTATAGGTTCCTTGTTATTGAACGTAACGTACAACTTGGTCTGAGCTATTTATGTTGAAGAAAAAGTTAAGTTGGACTGAAGTAAAATCTTCATTTTCTGACTCATGACATTTTCAAAATTAGTGATAAAATTATAAGTATATATGCGAAAATTCAATAAAAAGTATTTAGTAGCACATTAAAATATCCTTAAATTTGAAAGGTCATGTAATTGTTTGGCGTATAACGATTTAGAATTTGCTGAAAATTTAACCAGGTGCGTAGTTTCTTATTCATATTTCAAACAACATTTGTCATGTCCCAATTCGGGAATTAAACCTTATTTCCAACTTGCACTAACAATATTAGTTTTCCGTGACCGGCTGCAGTAAAGTAATTTGATAAATTTTCCTGACGACTGGAATTGCTTCTAATCTCCGTGAAAATGAAACTGCATAACTTCGCACGTTGTCAATATTGTCATAGTTATTTAAAATAATTTTATCTATTTAAATAAATTCTCATTTAATGGTAATATAATTATAGTTTTAGTTGATGTAATTGCCTGTTTGACATTGTCTCCATACATGTGTCAAATGCTGAAACCGTTCAAGAATAGAAATAGGAAAATTACCTTTTAAATTATTATCACTTAATCCAGCTGATGATTTTTATTTCGAAAATCAACTGATACGTGTATAGATACCATTCGGTATATATAATGAAACTTCATTTTGTATCATGAACGGAAACGTAATCGCATGTTCAAATCATCTTTCACACTTACATCTACTAATAGCTGAAATACCGCTTACATATGCAGTATAAATTATGTGCCTCAAGTCTCACTTTTTAATTTCTAAATAAGCGGTTTAATTAATTTCTAAATAATTTCTATTAATTTCTAATAATTTAATTTCTAAACTAAATATGTATACATTTAGAGAGGCATACATATTTAGTTTGTTCTCCAATGATTGGTTCATCGTTTATTACCTTGTGTCCTTATGTTTCTCTCTCTCACACAAGTATATTTGAAAGAAACCTAAAACCATACTACGATTTCAGAATAATCCAAACTTTTGATTTTGATTTTATTAACTACATTTATTATTCGTAAAATTGCCAAGATTAATCTGATAATCCTTTTCTTTCTGTCTTTAAAATAGTAAATCAGCGTATTGTTAAAACTAAGTATTTAGTGCCGTAACATTTTTGATTCAGAAGAAAGCGGAAAGGGAATTATTCATAATTTTGCTGCTATTAAACTTTAGTGCACACTGCGTTATATATTAGCATTGATGGCTTCAAATGAATACTATCAGTTAAACACATCGTGCTGTTATATTTCACGTAACTGAATATTTGTTATATTGTCTATGATCAAATTGAACTAAATTTATTCCTTGGTCGGTTCGCGAATTATTACAAGAAAAATTAATATTCCTGTTTTCAGTGTTGCCATATGATAGGGTGCAGTAAGCGATGTACCTTAAATTATATATTATATAATGCGGTTACTATCAAGAAGTTATCGACATATTTTGAGCTGGTTCCTTTCTCTGTTGAGATAAAAAGTTTTCATTTATATCTGGTTATACGTACAAAAAGTATATTAACTTCAGCAAGAAACTGAGTTTGCAGCAAACGCTTTATAATAAAGCTTGCAATACGGAAGCGTATATTTTCACAAAAGTTACACTATAGTTTACATTATAATAATTTATTAAAATATATCCGAAACCGCTTAATAAATGAGGTAAGAATTATCGTAAATGCCTTCCCATTAGGAGACTGCAGTTGGAAAACAGGTTAGTATAGATTTACGTAAATGGAAAAGTCCGTTTGTAGTTGGATTTTTCCAAAGTGTAGAGCATGGAAAATAATGAACCGTACATTGTATGCGTCTGTCATGTGTTGAGATAATGTTGTTTTCTCGGGAAGAAGTTTAAGCAGTTCTAGATTTTTGTTACTCATTTGGCATTGAATCATTAACCTTAAATTGGGCTTCTCTACTATAGTAATGAACTACAAACAAAGAGTAAGTTCTTAATTTAAAATGCCAGCTACTTATTTATGTTGTATGATACAGAGATAATTTGTGACTTTATCAGCTATTGGAAAAATGTTCCTCGCATTAAAGTATAATTAATTTTTCATTTATGTTAGAAACTGAGCTCTCCTAATATTATCATAAATCAAAAAACAATAACATTAGTTCTTAGTGTATGTGTATACGTAAAATTACAACCAGGAAAAAGAAATAATATATACTTACAGCTTTGCTTAATGCTAGGATTTCGATATTAATTTTTGCTTCTATAGTAAATTTCATAAAGTATTCGTAAGAAAAGTCTACTAGCTATAGTGGATAATATCCTCAATATATTTCTGAGTTTTATGAAAATATATTTTCTTATCTGCTAATTAGTTTAAATTATTTCACATTACACAAGCTCCAATTAGCTGCCTCAAAATGACCGCTATTGTAGTTTCTCAACTCTTAATAACCACTTCAATAGCGAATAAAGAAACGGAAGCTTAGACTCGTTATTACCCAACATGCTCTCTGAAAGATTTAAGGTTTTTCTTCTGTTAGTAACAGAAACTTTCCAAATTATACGTACATCAGCTAGTAATTTGTTATTTTGACACATTAATTTGTGTCTTGCCTTGAAAGGATATTTCTTCAGGAAAAAACTAAATGTTCTTCGTACTTACGCAGGTTGTATATGTAAGGAATACGAAGCAAAGCATGGTATTATGTTGTTTACGAAAATACTTCTAAAGACAGATTTATAGAAAATTACTAGGCTATCTGGTAGTAGTATCCTACAAAACATATTAATTAGTCCTGAATATTTCTAACATCGTACATGCCATAAATTAAAACGTGATTTTATGTGTAACGGACACGTTCAAATTTATATATTGAAGAAATGACAAAACACTAAAATTATGAATAAATGTCGTACACAACGTAGTACGGAAAATAACTCGTGTCTCGATGAATTACATATTTTTTTTTTTTTTTGTTTTTAGGTTTAAGTGCCAACTTGGAAGTTAATAAATAACCTAGGTGATAAAAATGTGACTAACAAATCGGCTGTCTGTTTCTTTCCGAGATCTAATTATATTCCCGCCCCTTCGAAGTACCTTAGTAAAATTTTCCAACTACAGTAAAATTTTATGTCCATTTGTCTGGCTTATATTGGTACAAGTCAACTGAAATATAGCTCTAAATCATTAATTAGCTGAAAGTTTAAAAAACACGTATGAGGCGCTACGAAATAATTTCAAATAAAAATGTTCGTAAAATTAGAATTGCTACACTTTTTTGGCAGTATTAACGTACTTAATTTATTCATACATTCAAATGATTTCCGTTGGCTGTATTTGAATCAAAAAAATTATAATTGGCAAGTAAAGTAATCAGGAATAACTTATGGTCAAGATCGCAATGTTTCTTTCGACAAAATATACAAATAAAATGTTGTCATGTATAACATCACAAATGTTGTTTCACACTAGGTGGCAGAAAATTTCAGTTCGCCAGGGCAACCAGGTAACTTCTATTGAAAAAATGCACTTGGGTTGCGGAAAGAGAGTTCCGACAGAACACAATCGTAACCAATCAGCACTGTCTACTGCAGTGGATGTTATGCATGAAAAGGTTAATAATATGACTGGTAGTATAAAACCACATCTCGTCCGTCTTCTATGCTATGGAAGTGGAAACCACGTGTTTGCTATTGGCAAAAGTGCGGCTTATACACACTGTATTACAGAATGTGTGCTTACAATACTGCATGTACACAAATGTCAGGTCATTATACAATAAAATCAATGTGTTCTGCACTCGTGACAATCAGGAAACTAAATAGCTGATATTCTCAAAAAACTTAAAGATAACTACGTGATAGGTACATCATTGCCTATAACGGCTACAGAGAGTGTTATGTCTGGGAAGAAAAGGTGAATGTGAAACATGGGATGTGAAACTAGCGCCAATTTTCAAAATGCTAACCCTCCAACCTTATACAAGACGCTGCACGCCGAATAATGCCATTTTGTGTATTAGATAACATCTAATTATCAATTGTAGTAACATCAGCATGCAATCTGGCAACTAGGTCGTCGGCAGTATGTGGTGGGTCACGATGTAATACGGGTTTAATATGAGGGCACAGAAAAAAATCTAAGGGGATCAAAGCAGGAGATCGTGGTGGCCATGCCAGGGGCCACCGCAACCCATCCACTTATAATGGAATGGACGATTCAACCATGCTTGAACGGCAGCAGTGGAACGGATAAGCGCCATCGTGTTGGAACCACATGCCTTGGTGATGAAGCAGTGGAATATATTCCAGGATTTCTGGCAGAATTTCTTGAAGAAATATTAAGTATCCCTCTGCCGTGAGCCCTGCAGGGAAAAGGTAGGGTCCAATTACATGGTCCCTAAGCATATCAGTCACCATATCAAACCTGATGGCTAGAGCGTCGGGTGGTGTATGGATTTTGTTGTGCCCAGATGTAACTGCTATGTGTGTTAAAGAAGTTGTGGCGTTTAAAAGTTCCCTCATCTGTTCACAATATTCGTTTGACAAAGTTAGGATTGCGACGACTTTTTGCTGTGATCCATTCAAAAAATTCCATTCGAGGCTCATAATCAGCTTCCGAGAAAGCTTGCACTGCAGTGTAATGAAACGCATGCCAATCATTATCCCGCAGACTAACCTAGACTAGGAAATGCGCCATACCTAATTAATGGCATATGTCACGTGTACTGGCAGTTGGAATTTGCCGCACTATATCACCAATACGGTCCTCGACTTTTGCTGTACGACGAGTACGGGGACGACATGTGTCAAGTGCTAGGGAAGACATTACACCGCTACATTCTCGTAATCTTAGGTCCAACCGGTGCAAGACTTTCTTATCTGGGTGCCTACGATTTCGATACCTCTCTGCATACACACGAGAAGCTGCTGTAGCATTTCCGGGGCAAAAAGCATGTACATCTCAAAATATACGCCTGGTACGCCTTTTGACACTATTTACAACATTTTCACACACAAGCACAACACACACACTTTATTTACGTTTGTTCAATCGCTATGTAAAGAGGTTGAAGTGTGCCTCAGGTTGGCGTTATTACTTTACAGTATTCACTTTCACTAGCAATGACTCCAGATTCATAGATTTCACCGCACAGCAAGCATAACTCACAGAGTGGAACCCACACGATCAAGCCGCATACTAGAGTGGCACCAAGGGTTGGCAAGTTATGGAGAGCAGCAAGGAGATATACACGTCATTAAACATTCACGATGGTCACGTGGTTGATCAGTTTGACTACGACGCAATTGCAACAATATGTAAAATAATAATTGGAGATATACTGAAATAAAGCAAGAATTCGAATACATTTTGGTGTCTCGTGTCGTACCTCGTTTCAGAGAGGGGGCCGCGGTGGCTCAGTGGTAGAGCGTTCACCTCTGGTGCTTGGGGTCCCGGGTTCGATCCCAGCCCTCGCCAAGTGAACTTTGTGGTGGACAAACACCGTGTGCGTGGGTTTTCTCGGGGTTCTCCCGTTTCCTCCCACTTTCTTCATTCCACCATTTCATTCATTACTCATCATCACCGTCTCGTTTAGCCTAACCGGCATAACCGTGGGACGTAAAACTTAAAGATTTCATTTCATTTCTCGTTTCAGAGACAAGAGACGAAGTAGGGGACGATATTTTATTTTCGAGACAAAACACGGGAAGAGACAGCCCTTTCACAAGGCGAAACGAAACAACCTAATTTTTTGCCTCGTTTCATCTCGTGGCAACACTACTTGCCATAAATTCATTACTTATTTGCTCTCGCACACAAAGGGCACAAAAATGAACGTGGACGGCAACGATATTTCAAACGGAAATCTGCAGGTAGTAATCCAATGACTGTCTAGTATTCGAGTTGTATAGTATTCCTACAAACTTGTCGAATTCAACTTCCAAACAACCGTCATCATTCTATACATGGTGGCTTCCAGCTACCAACGAATTACTGGGCAAACAGCCGGTATTCAGCAATGGAAATTTAAATTATGATCGCATTATGTACTGTCCAGGCATCAGTTCATGCATCAGTTCATGGTGAAATTGTGCGGCGATGATCGTCTATTTATTAACCCACAACAGATAACCCACACATAGAGTCCATTTTACATTGCATATATTATACCAACTATAATACCAAAGGAGATTTGAGAAACTATTGCACCGGGCATGTTTAGCTGGCTACAATTTCAGCATTTACAATTACGAGTGAGGGAAATCCTGCAAACAACTTAGTCAAAATGGTCAGCAGTAGGAATCGACCCGACAATCTCCCAAATGCTAAGCAAACGCTCTACCAATAGAATTAGCGCGCTAAACAATATCATCATTCTTATATTTGCAAAAACGAATTGTAAATACCTATACAGCATACATGCACACATCATCCTCAATCGCATTAGACGCCATCGTTACTATAAGCCTTTCATGCGGCTATTTTTAATCTTTTCCGATCAGTACATGAGGATTTGGATGGAAAAAGGGCCCGAGTTTATTGTAGTTCTTTTGAAACTTGGGCCATTTTCCATCCAACTAATCATATGTGTTTTCTTGTAATTGTTCCAATTTACATACAATTCATCACAGCATGAGCGAACCATTACGCCTTCACAATTGAGCGAACAATTATGCAACCACGCATAACATCATACGTATTTGCATTTTCGAGCAGCTTTTTGACATACCGTTGTTCAGCAACCGAATACGTGTTTCCTATTAACATGTCTTTTTAAACATGCTAATTTCGACCCAGTTTTCCTCAGAAAATTAGCGCGGAATCCCCACTTTCTTTAGGAATCATTGCCCACACATTTCAGAATTGCGACATACACATTTCAGAATAGAGTAGGTTTGAAGTCTTTGACGTGACCATGTTGCATTCGATCTATCATTCGGAGTTGTGGCGATATAGAACTCTTAAGTTCATTTTCCTACGGCTTCGACACTTAAAATCTCCGTAAATAGTAGTATGTGAGCAAAGTTGCAGATGACATTTTTCATGTCTTGATCTCCCCTCCGTGGTGGGGTATAGTTGGTGCGCGAGTTTCGGATATATATTGAAAAACTAGGTATAATATTAATCTACTTACGGTTTAATCCATTCTTTTCTTTGTATTAATTACGTATCACTGAAATATACTAAATTTAGTATTTAAAACTTACATCACTTAAGAGCGGTGTGGCACTTCTATATTCAATACAGTGTGACAATACGTGCCCTACCTGTATCTAAATTTAGCATTCCACATAGAAATTGGTTTAATAATAACTTGATCACGAAGATGTTTCTATTATAGCTTTTGTTCAATACTTAACAATCTGAATGTGAATGATATCTTATCAATTTGTCATGATTGTTTGTTATTATGATGTGTAGTTAATAACAAATACTTCAATTAAGAATAAATAATAAAATCATCGCCTAACTATATCGAAATTATACACATAAAAATAAGGTCAAGTACTATAATAATCAAATACACATGTGTTACTTATTGAAATTATAAATAAAAAAAGATATTTAAATGAATGCGAATTTTTAAAGTAACTAATGGAAGTGTGTACAATTTTAATATTGTGATAAATGTTATTTCCAGTAAGCATATTGAGAGCGTGCCTTTCATATATAAATAGAAAACTAAGCAGTTAATTATTTTAAATATCCTAATGATGCAGATTCTTAAAAATCTTTCCTTCGTCGCAGTAGGTAATGTAACGGTGCTCCATATTGAGATCTCGTACATCGATTGGAACAAATTGATTTTGTAGTTTCAGCTCCTACAACAATGTTATATATATATATATATATATATATATATATATATATATATATATATATAGAGAGAGAGAGAGAGAGAGAGAGAGAAAACGTTGTTTTTGTAGTATTAAACTTTCTAGATACATTTACGTAAACCCATTTGATTTATTAAATTATTGAATTATTTTAATATCAGATTCGTTTTAACCTTAATAATGTTTCATCAACTTTTTCCTTTTGTAACGTGCCATTTTCGTCTGGAATGAGGCCAACGAAAATGGACGCGTCACAAGTATAATAAAAACTAGAATGAAAGAAAATTAATGTACATTATAATGATTAAGACAAAACATATGTAAGAGTCACTATGAAGTATGTTAAAACCCGCATAGAATTTAAAAAATGTAGGAAGTAAAAAAAAAGAAAAAAAGTAAATTTAATAATTGGTTATTAGCTTTTGGAAAGTCTGCTGGAGGAAATAATCTGTCGCGAAGGGGGCGGGGTTAGCGCTTCGCCGACTCGACAAGCTAAAGAAGGATTCTCACCTTCTTTACTTGTTATTCATATGGTCAACCGTGAAGATTCTCCTTTCTGTTCGAGAGGGTTACTCTGTTGTGGAGAATGGTTTTTCGTCGTATTGTTCGTTAGTGTAGTGTGTGTGCATACGACGTGGATCGATAAAATCCTTTTCGTGGAATGTCAGTATTATATAACAAAAGTGATCAGTGAACAAGGAATGTTTTATTCCATATTTCTGCAATTCACAATAGCTAACTTAGTAGCGTGTCATACGGGCACATTTCTTTTCCTTTTTGTGAGGCTACTAAGCTATGATACCGCGTGTAAGAACTTTCTTTAAATTAGGTATAAAGTGCTGTGAGTTGCTTGCACAGTTTGTGGTTTGTGTGATTACATTTTTTCCTCAATATTTTTTTTTCATTCTGTGCAACGAAATTGTGCTACTTAAGAGAAGTGAAGTGAAGGATCTTTTGTCTCTAGTGAAAGCCCGCTTTGATCACTTGAAAAGTAATTCCTATTGGGCAATAGATTGTTTGGTTTGTAGAAAAACCGAATATATTCCTTTCGTGCTCATATATTTTTGTGTGGGAATGAAGGCTCTGAGAGAATTTTTCAGGAATTTCTTGATATATGAATACTGGCATATTCCGACCAATTCGATTTTGTTCGATAGCAAAAAAAGCTCAGACAGATTCCATATTACCGAGAGAGGAGAGGTCAATACAATCGAAGGTAAAATTTCCGAAACTGAAATAACAATAGGTGAGTGAATTTTCTAATTTTTCTTTGCGTAGTAATTGTGCCTCGTCTAATTGGTGTTTGTATGGTCGTGAAACTTGTTTCTCAATCCAGATCAATTTGCTTATGCAATTTCCTATTCTTTTTCACCCTAACGTCAATATTGAGGATTTTTCTCATTTTTCAAGTTTCGCGGAGTGTTAAGTAGAACTGGGCGACAATTCTCGATATTTGGTAAGATAATAATTTTCCAATATTTTCAGATTATTGTGGTTTTTTTTCAGTTTGAAGTGCATTTAACATATATTTTGATTCACTTGAGTATTTTGATCGAAGGATTTCTAGATTACCGTTAATTTTTCGCCCAGCATTCTCATTCCACATTTGTTCAGTTTAATGAAAGAGTATAGCATACTAGGATTTGAATTTTGTTGGAGTCGTTTAATGAATGTTTAAATGAATGTTTAATTCTCCACCATTATCATTTCACTATTTAGAAATTATAGAGACTGAGAGTGATATATAGAAGAATTGCGATTTCTTCACGATTAAGAATTTTGACTGTACTTGTTTTTTCTGAGAATAAATTTAGATTATTGTCTCATTGCTTGAATGATATACAGTGTCTTCGTAAAGCGAAGTAGTAAAAAATTAGTAGCGCGCTCGAATTTGTTAAATATTTTGCTTTGCTTTATGAGGTTTCAAATTTGAAAGTAATGTTAATAGTAATATTATTACTTTTTCGTGAATAACGTTTGAACTTTTTGGAGGATAATATTTTTCAAGAAGTATTTTCTAGAAATAAACTCACTTTCTGATAATTAACGATCAAAGAAGATTCTTAGATAGAATTTTTCAGAATTAATTTAAATTATATTGCTTATTAGAAATATTCAAATTTCCATTAATCTATTTTGGGTATATTTATATATTTATTTGTTGTTTTGCATTTTAGTGTATTTACATTATTCTAACGAAATTGTGTAAATACACAACCCTAGTTTCGTTATCTTTAATAAATTGTTATTTAAAATTGAATCGTTTGGTGTTCTTTATTTATTATATATTTATTTTTCTGTATGTGTTTATTTTTTCTTTTTCATTTGGAAATATTGGAAAGTATATTTGATAACTACGCGGATGAGCAAAACGATGAAGAATTGAACTTTCAGGTCCCAGTCCCATCGACTAGGTGTCATTGGATTGTATCCGGATTGGCAATTATTATTATTATTATTATTATTATTATTATTATTATTATTATTATTATTATTATTATTATTATTATTGTTGTTGTTAATAATAATAGTTCTGAAACTGGAAGCTTTCTTGAGATACAAGTTAGAAGGGGCTTTACACTTTGAAAATCTGTTATTTTTCTATTTGTGTCGCGCAATGTTACTTTAAATCGTCGTTTACTAAACTGTGCCTGAGGACATTACAGGTACATTAACATATTTTATGAATCTTCCCAGAGGCTACTTAGTACTCTTCAAGCTCGGAACAGCGATTTCATCTGTGGCGAGTATATTTGAAACTCATACTTCCAAGTCGGTTATTCTCATTTATGTTATTTCTATTTGCCAAGGATTGGCTTTCCAACTCTGATTTTCTCAGTAACATCCCACTCATGGAGCTTGAAGGTGTCTCCACAGCATGGAAGTCTACGACTTATGAGCCAAACTGTCATTCCCTTAACGGCACGAACACATGCTTTTGGAGAGCTACCAAGTATAATTATTTGACAATATATAGAAATGGAGATAATAAGAAGTGCTTTCCGTGCTCCCAGTCTGGAGGAAAAACATTTAGTTCCAAACTCCACGGCACTACGTGCTGGATAATAATAATAGTAATAATTGTTATTATTATTATTATTATTGTAGACAGGATTATTACAAACAGGGAAACGACCAACAACTAACGGTCACAGCAAAATCGTTCTCTTGTTGGGCAAATTAATAATTCAAGGAATAGACATTTCAAACATGCCAAGTTATTTTAAATAAATATTCAAAAGAATATAATATAGTCAACTACTATATGGATCGTACAACAACTATAGAAAGTTCATTCAGGGTCATTACTTGCTCAAAATATAAGAGTTCCAGTAGATAGTCATGGTTACTACGAGCGCAATTTGGGCCCTTTTTTCGAACCAGATTATTTAGACATAAAAATTAATGAAGCTGTACTATGCGCAGAGTATTCCCATAACTACAATGTTGAAGTGAGATGGCATAGGCTTTTATAACATTTAAAATCATAAAAACTTACATCTAAAATATTACAATGGAATCCTACACAAAATATATTTATTGCTTAATTATCTCCAGTTTATAAGCTTTCATTTGACACTTGAATCGTGAAAATCCGTTAATAATTAGTTTTAAAAATTCAATGAGAAGGAATATAACAAATGTAGCATTTACTGGAATAGGTGATCTGTCACTGATTCATTTGAACGATTCCAGTAACAGCACAGGACCATCCAATCCGATTATCTTTCCTTCTCCTCACACAACATATATATATATATATATATATATATATATATATATATATATATATATATATATATATATACATTAGCCTCTTCCTTCAACTCAACTTCTAGCTAGCAGTCGAGAGGCCGCTCTATCTGACGTAGTCTCCTCGAAGGAGAATACATCATACATGACGTCATTGAATCCGTGACGAAATATCTTTTGAGTCTCTTTCTCTCTTTCATTCCCATCAACACTCAGCGATACCAGAATATCAGAACTAAATCCTAAGTTGCAAGACAAAAAAAAAAAAAAGAAAAAGGTCAGTGTTGTCAACTCAATATTTTTTCGGAACGTTCCAGGATTTTAATTTTTCAAGATATCGCTTTAAAACATATAGGGATGAATTCACCCCATTACTAATACATATGATAATTGTTAAAAGTGAGTTGACAACACTGGAACCTCACCCCCAAATAAAGTTAAAATTCAATAGCTCGGCCCCTAATTAACCGATTTCAAAAATTCAAACGGCACATGAATACTAATAACATAGGCAATTTTATAAAATGTAAAAATGGTTGCATAACCCTCAGGATATGTTCCTCTTCCTCAATATCTCTACAAAGTTTCATTAAATCAAAAAAATAGAAATACTACCATAATTTAAATAAAATTCTAAGAATTTTTTAAAGAATAACATTTTCCCGAAAACTCAAAACTAAACCCGTAAAAAATTCCCGAAATTTTGAATTGTTATGACCGTCAAATATTAACCGATTTTCAAAATTCAAACGGCAATCAATAGAAATAAATTTCCTATCTATTGAATGTGTTATAAATTGCATAACTCTAAGGATATAATTACAAAAAACTCAAATAAATCCCTTATTTATACATGTATCTTTAAAATTTAAATGACATTATGTTCTGTATATCCAAAGGTCTTAGTTTTTATAGTCTTGATACTATAAAAAAGTTATACACTTAAAACATACTTAAAATTACAAGTTCGGATATTGATAATGAAACCATTAAAACACTTATACACTTAAAACATACTTAAAAATTCAAGTTTTATTTTTGTTATTTTTTGGATTCACTTCTAAAATAAAACTGATGTATTTTATAACCATTATCTAAATCTTTCAAACCCTCATACTTAACAAACAGCTTATACTTTTTCAAATCTTTCAATACTTGCTCAGTTTCATCATTATATCTTTGTGGTTTATACTTCTCATCTAAATGTATTAAAACTCTTTGACCATAACGCTGTGTTTGAATTAATTTCCATAATGTTATCTCGTACGCTTTACCTTTTTCTAACTCATCCATGCGAAGGAATCTCAATGCTTTAACGTCATTTTTTATTCAAATAATTAGCCATAGTTTATTTATTATAAGGAAAATGTTCGTTTTATGAAAGTATTCATAAAATCAATCCTCATTTACCTACAGAAAATTTACATAAAATTTACATACAGAACTCAACATTTGGATAATTATCTTTTAGACCAGTGTATTTGATTTTTATTCCATCTTTAACGATCTCATCAATCATTTTATCTGTTAAGTGTTTTGTAAATCTAGGTGGAAAAAAGACCTGAAACTCCTCACACTCAACTAAAATGCTCTTACCAAACTTAGTTTTAATCTTTTCCATTTTCACAATCTTATATTCTGTACCTAATTCTAATTCTCTTAATCCAATAACTTGTTTTTTTTCATGACTTCCAAGTTTATTTAAAAGCTCAATATGACTCGAGATCGTATTTATTATATAGAAAATCAATGAACACTCTTCAATTTTTATCTTCACCAAAAATATTTAATCATTTTTTATCATTTTCGTTTATGGAAAAACTTCCATAAAACAATACAAACATACGTTTAACTATCTAAAACTCTTCTACTACTTTCACATTCTTGGGATCATATGTAAAGTTCTTTTGTCCAATTAAAATCGCATAACATATGGTATCAGCAGCCACAGCTTCGGCAAAATCTACTACAATCTTTATGTTTGTTCTCTCATTTACCGATACATTCTTTCTCTTACTACAATTAAACACATACATTGGCCTGTTATCTATAAACTCTTTAGGATCATAGTACATTTCGGTATTGCCACATGTTATTCTCTTAAATGCAGTATAATCTTCGTACATCTTAAAATAATCCTTGTTAGCAATATCTAAGTTTCTTGACTCTTTTGGAAATACCTCATTCCTCCCATAGTTAAGATGGATATTCTTTACCTTATAATGATCAAACTTACTTGCATCTGCTGTTTGTTTACAATTTCTATCAGTTTGGAACATTACAACTACGAAATCAGGCATATCAAATTGTCTAGAATTAAATTGAGTAGTAACATCAAACTCCAAGAAAGAACCTGCAACAGTCTTCTGAACACATTGATAAGTATGGAATGAAAACATGATTTTAGGTTCTTTAAGAATATTCAACTTTAACTTGTTTTCATAATTGGACTCGTATTCAACAATAGGCATTCTAATCTCCATACTTTTTATTGTTATTTTTCCATCATGAGGAGCTGCTGCACCTGCTCCTGATCCAGTCCATTTGTACAAGACATCGTTATTGTTGTTAGCTTTTGTAAATGTTATTCTCAATCCACCTTTCCACATAACCTCTTTATAATCACTTAAGAAGCCTGGAATTAATCTTAATGGGTACAAAACACCAAAGTCCTTTCTTAGACCAAGTTTATCATCTGTTTCAAATCCTGCTTGTTTTAGATATTCAACTTCTAGTTTGGAAATCTTTAATGTTCCAATAGCTGTAGATGTTATTCCAGGTAGTTCAATCTTATCTATAACAACACCATTTTTTCTAACCTCAATTTGAGAAAAGAAGAATGGTAAGAAGTTATCTACAAGTTTGATAGTATCATTTGCACCAAATGTTCCTCCAACTGATGCACCAACAACTTCAAAAGTCATATGACAATCTGCTTTGTGTGGATGTATGAACCCATCGCCCACATCGAAATCAAACTCAATATCTTTGTTAGCTTCATTCAAATTATTAAATGTTTTTGTGTTAGCTTTAAAACTCTGTAACTCGTAACTCTCAACACTATCCATTTATTATAAAGAAAATCTTGAAACAACGCTTTCATGGGATATACCCATAAAAGAATCATACATAATAACAATTAAAAAACTTATAATCCCCATCCTAACTTAACCTTGGCATTCATAGCAGAACCAACCCCAAAAGCAGCTAATCGTTCACCAATTGACGCATCACTACTAAATGCTCTTTTCCATGATTTAGTTTTTAGTTCCTTATCTGCAATATGTCTTGACTCTGTATCTTTATTGTCTCTGTAGTATATATCGTGTTCTTTAAAAGCCTCATCTAATGGGTTAATACCTTTATCACCTCTTTCTAATCTTTCTTGAAGCTTCGTAAAAGGCCTGCAAAATCTGAAGCCTGGTATATGTAACTCCGGTATTCCCTGCATGTTTAAAATCTTATTCATTAGTCCTTTCCCAAGCTTCTCATCATTCCAGAATCATGGTGGTAATGTATTTAAAATCTTAATCAAATACCTTATACCTTTTGGATCATTAGGAATACATTGTGAAAGCTTATTATTAATCATACTCACTATATCCACTCTCTCATTATAAAAGTTATTATTACCAGCCTTTTCTTCTCCATCTATGACTATTAACCGATATATTAACTTTCTCACATCATCCATCCATATATATTCTTTAGGTACTTCTGTATATTGTTTAATTCCTTCACTAGTCCTTTTAGGAGTTGGAGGTAAAGATGGTTTAATATAATTATCCCAAATAGGCTTGATAATATTAATGTACTTAGAACCTCTATTAGATGCTACCTTTTTATCTCGATTATATTTTTGGAAGGCAGCATCTGATTCTATTATTATTTCCTTGTACTGTTCAAAATCATCATCATCATAATCTTCAATGGTTTTATTAGTATTCATCGTTAACAATTCCCATAGACCTTCTGTTCCTTTATAAGTTTTACCATTAATTATCAAATCATCACCATTCACTTTAACTTCAGAATTTCCTATCTTATTTATTATTTTTCCATCTTCTTCTACAGTTCTTATTCCAAATACACTATTATTTATTTTACTATAATATTTCGTTGCAATCTTACCAAATGATTGTGCTGTTGTTAAAGGTTCTACTCCTTCGACTTTATCTTTAGTTTGTTTTCTCATTTGTGTTCTTTCTCCTGTTATAGGTGTATCACTACTACTTGGAGAACTATCATAAGTTATCTTTTTAGGTGTTTCTACTAGACTAGGATCTATTGAAGCCGTCTTATGTACAACTGGAACAAGTTCAGTTATTAGATTTTTATTTTGTTCTGCTACTTCTTCGATCTCACTTCCTAAATTTTGGATAGCATCAATTACAGGTTGCTCTTGTGTTTTAAATTTATCATATATACCTGCTCTTTCTTTCTTCCAAGATTTGAAGCCCTTTATCAAGAACTCCTTTAACTTGATATTCTTATTAATATCTTTCTCAACCATTTATTATATAGAAAACGAACAAACGTCAATAAACGTGAAAACAGTCAAACGTTTATAAAGTGTTTTATCTTGTTCCTATACTTACCATTGTTTACCTTCCTTGTCATATCAATTACTATAAAATCATAATCTACTTACCAACATTTTGAACATATCTCTTTAAATTTATCATAAGACATATCTCCTCCAACTACCTCATTATACACATGTTTATGATTAGTGTCATCTTTTCTGAATATGCATAGGAAGTTAACGTTATCTCTTATAAGCTGTTTAGGTATTTTTGAATATGTTTGAGCAAGATAGAAACAGCCTAAATGTCTATGCCTACCTCTTGTAAAGTAATTTCTAACAGTATCTTGATTCTCCAAAATGTAATCATCAAACACAACTACAGAGTATTTTTCACATTCATCAATAGGTACAATACAATCATTACTGCTTAAGAACGTTGCTATTTGCTTCTTAAACTGTAGTTCTGCTTTTTCAAATCGATCTTTTAATTGCTCATATTTCGGCTGATTCATGCTTTTAGAATATATATAGAAGTAATTATTGTTTAACCAACCTGGCTGTAATAAAATATTAAACCACCAAAAAGTTTTTACCACACCCAGATAGACCCACGATAAGGCATCGAATATCATCAGTTATAAGTTCTCCATTTCTTTTCTTAACTGTTGTTTCTTTTATCATCTCTTTTACATCCCAATTAATAATTTTCTTACTCATTTGTTATAGAAAAAATCATCACCTTTTATGATCTTATATCTTTAAGTTGTTCTCTGATCTTAAGCAACGTATCTTTTATATATTCGTTATCCATTTCACCATTTAATGTTATTATCATCTCTAACTGTTCTTTAACACGTTGACTGCCGCGTGGGGCACGTGTGCCCGATTCTAAGAAATCCCTACCCGCCGCGTCGGTCACTGGTGACCGACACAACAATGGTTTCTTTATTTATTTCAACAATAGAACTGAATTACTGCAGAAACTTTAAATTTGCTTCTGACTACACACAATGGATTGTAGAAGAAAGTGCACTACTAAACTTTTCCCCCAATTACTATTTTTGCTTTCAAGAACACAATAAATCTCGGAGCGAGATATTTATATTTTCCATACATTATTCAATATACAAATATTGTTTTACATATTGTATTACATATTTGAAGCAATATTGTGTTACATAAAATAGAAATAACACACACACACACACATATATATATATATATATATATATATATATATATATATATATATATATATATATATATATATATATATAACATATGTGTTATATTGGGTTAGATTATGGTTTTTGATTGGTTAAATTATGATGATAGAAAAAAATTCACACTAAATGAAATGCATGTTAAATGGAAAAAAATATTTTTATGTGAAATTCGTAGAAAATGTTACATACAGTATATTGTTTAGTATCAAATTTTGTTTTATATATTGAAAATTGTATCTTACATTATGAATGTTTGTAAACCTAACATAAACATTTATTTACATGGAAAGATCTCTGTGACATTTGTTGAAGCACTTCAAACAAAGCGTTGGTTCACCTTCATATCCTGTGCATTAGGTAACTACTTTCTTCGTTCGATTTGCTGCCAACTTCCTTGATATCACGGTAGTATTCTCTTTGTAACAGTTTTTACAGTATTTTCTTGTTTGTTTTGCTTTTCCTTGTCGTCTTCTTAATTCGTGTC
This sequence comes from Thermobia domestica, assembly GCF_964235325.1. Lineage (NCBI taxonomy): Eukaryota > Metazoa > Arthropoda > Insecta > Zygentoma > Lepismatidae > Thermobia > Thermobia domestica. The sequence goes on from NC_137456.1 coordinate 335,929,951, forward strand.
GAAATCTTCTGGGCCTGCACATTGGAATTGCTTTTTCTGCTGATTGTATGTTTTGAGCGACCAGGTAACGGATTACTGATTTTCTGAATTCCACAACTTTTACATTATCTCCAGTAACTTCTTTGTACAAAATCAGGGCATTCACCATTGATGTAGAAAGTACTAATTCGAAGGCCAGCTTGCGGTACCATTTCGAAGCTTTTCTTAGAGGAGATGAATACGCCGCCATTTGATCTGACATATCTACAGACGATTTTGCTTTGTTATATTCCACTATCATCTTAGGCTTCTCGATTTGTCCGCATCTGCGCTGCACATTTACAACTTCATCTGAATGTTTGGTCGACAGAACTAGAACGTTTCTTTTATCATTCCATTTTAACACCGTTATTCCTCTTTCATTTTGTTTAGCTACAACTTCATTTCTTTTACATTCTTGTTTACAACATCTTGAGGATTGCCCTTTCTGTTTGAACGCAGCGTCCCAATCAAATGAGTATCGGCATCTAAAAGTTTGTTTGCTAATTCAATACTTGTATACCAATTGTCCGTGGAAACTGTTCTTTCGGTGTGCAAAAGAGGTTCACAAAGAGACATAACAACAGATGTAGGAGTAGTTCTGGTGTGTTCCAAGTTTTTACCAGCATATACTAAAAGTCTATATGTATAACCAGATCCACAACACAATTTAAACACTTTAATACCATATTTGTGTCTCTTTTGTTTGATATATTGTCGCATGATAAGTCTCTCTCGGAATGGTACAAGAGTCTCATCCACACAAACTGTTTCAGATGGTGTGTAAGCTTTCTGAAAATTGTCAACTAACAAATCAATCAGGCCCTGAACTTTATGAAGCCGGTCTCCTAGAGGACACGCCTTGTTGTCAGCAAAGTGGATCATACGAAGAAGCATTTCGAATCTGTTCCTTGACATGATAGAAGGCGCGAAAGTGTTTCTGAACATGTCTTCCTGACTCCAATAATCTGACAACGATGGCATTTTCACTACTCCCATATACGCAACTAAACCTAGAAATTTTCTGATTTCATTTTTGTCAGTCGGTACCCAATCGTGTAATCTTGACGACGGTCCTACATCATAGACACTTGATAACACTTGAGTGGCATACACATTAGTCTGATCAACTATCAAATTTATGACCTTATCATCCACCATGCAAGAGAAAAACTCACCAGGTTCACTCTGTGCTAAAGCTGCAGCAAAAGTTGGGTTCATACCTTCGTTTTCCATAAATTGTATTACTTGCGCTTGGCATCCCGTAGGTTGTGTCCATTGCTGGTACGTACCAGGTCTTACTTCCTTCCTTCGTTGATGATAACGTGGAAGATTATGTGTTGTTGGCGTTGAAGATATACAACTGTTGGGCGATATACTGCGTATATTTTCTCCTTGAGACGTAGAAGCAGAGGAGAGAAGATCACATCCATCCGGAGGAGAAATATGTACTTTCTTCTTTACGTTACAACTTATATTACCACTTTCAGCTTCGCTGTCACTTGATGTACACCAAGAATTCTCATCCGAAACACTTTGTATATAATCTGAATCATCGTCGGAAGATATATAGAAGTTCTCATCAGACATGTCCTCACAAACTGTATTTTCAATTTTTGATGGTGATACAAACAATTTACGTGGTTTCAGAGTGCTTTTACGTTTTGACATATTGCAGTTTTATATACAACGCACTATAATTCCAACAAACAAAAAAAGGTTTCTTCGTATCAACAATGAGTTCTTGATGAAACTGACAAAACTAATACTTCAATATTTTTGACATACCCGGCTAGAGTAATAGCATAAAACAAAAAAATCACCAGAACCCGTGAGGTGTTGAAGTGAATAATAAAGATGCAAATCGGGACGGTGACCGACAGGCTGCCCGACGCGGCGCAGGCAAAGGAATTTATAAGTTCTACGCCGCGTCGGGCACGCGTGACCGACAGTCCAAAAATTTTTTTTTCTTCGAAACGGTCACTCTACGTGAACAAATAAGATAATAAATAAAAGTTTTAGAAGGAATGGGAACTTATGGTAATAATGGCCTGAATGGAAAAATTCCATCGGAAAGCTTGGCAGTCAACGTGTTAAATAAGTTAATACAAGTGACAATGGTTTTATATTCATCTTTTCTTTTGCTTATGTTTAACTTAGAAGACAAACCTGTTATTATAGCACTTCTAGTTGCAAGAGATGTTGTTAATATTGAGTAAATTGTTACAGGTATGAAAATATTAATAAATCCAGTTGTTGCAGAAAGTATAACCGACAACGTGATCAAAGTGTAGTATGCATATTTAACAATTTGTAGATTTCTCTTTTTCTTCTTTAAACTGTATTCTAACTTTTGAATGATATCTTCTATTAACTTGATTACTTTATCTCTTGGAATATTTCTAGGTAAATCAAACTCATTCATTTATTATATAATAAATGGCTAAGGTATTTAAGTTAACGAGTGATACTTCTGCTTTAAAGAAACTCCATTACGAATTAGACAACAGTAGCAACTATTTAAGTATAGGAGTAGTTGTATTTTATACAACATACTTAACTCCAAACATAACAGCAGAAAAAAACAGTTTCTCATATGGTGATAGACAAGTTTTTATACCAGAAGGACAATATAATTTAAAATCACTTAATGAGTATTTAAAATCTCAATCCATCAACATAACATTATCAGAAGATCATTTAAGAAATAGAGTTAAAATAGAAACTGATAGTAATGATGTTACAATTGGGGGTATAGGTACTGTCATCGGGTTTAATGTTCTTGAAGTTTTAGAAAAAAACAAAACACATATTGGAAGTAAGTTCCCAAAGTTTCATCCGTTTGATACTATACATGTTCACTGTAATATAGCAGATGGTATGTTTGTTAAAGATACAGAATACACATATAGCGAAACAGGAATTATAGCATCATTTAAAACAGATGCTGAGTTTAAACATAGTATTATTTATGAGCCTACTTATCCATTATTTTTCCTTATATCCAAAGACAAGCTTGACAATTTTGAAATATGGATAACAGATGAGAATGATTCCTTAATTGAATTTGGTGGAGCAGCAACAACTGTACTTTTACAAACCAAGATTTTCTCTTAAATAAATAGGAAGATGTGTTCTATTAAAGGTTGTATGTTTAGTGTTCCTTATAACGAACTAAATGATTTAAATATCGATCATGTATTAACAAAGAAACAACTTAGTGATAAATCTAAGAAAATTAAAGAAGGTAAAGGAATGGATTTAACTCTAACTACTGCACAAATGAAAAATATTAAGAAAGAGCATATGGGTGGTTTTATTTTTACAATTCCAGCCTTTTTAGCAGCTTTAGGAGAAGTTGGCTCATTAGCAGGTGGTGCAGCAGCGATTACTAAAACTGTATTGGATGCTAAGAAGAATAAGCAAGAACTTGAAGAACAAAAAAGACACAATATGGCTATGGAAGAAAAGCAGGGAGCAGGTAAACCAAAGAAGTCAAAAAACTAAAACCATTGACCAACTTCGATATAGAGAGGTTGGTTAAAGAATTAAAGATAAAACGATTTAGAGGTATATTTATGAGTGATGAACTTCCACAAAACCCCTATGTACATGAGTGTGGTATAGTTATCCTTGATAAATCAGAAAATATTGGTACTCATTGGATATGCTATTGGAAAGATAACAACATAAAGTACGTGTTCGATTCTTATGGTGGTGTTCCTTCTAAACAACTAGTACAATATCTTGGTACCAAAAACTTATTTTACAATGACGAACGAATACAAGACTTTAATTCAGTTATATGTGGTCATCTTTGTGTTAAGGTTTTAAATCTTCTAAATCAAGGGTATTCTTTTAGTGATGTTATGTATATGATTAAAAATGATTAAATATTATTAAGTTTAAGTACTTTTATGGTTTATATCCACAAAAGTTTTGTTTTAAGATAAATATGGAAGCTATACACAATAGATTTTAGATTATTTTGAGAATCATGAGGGTGAACTAGATGAACTAATTAAATATAAATTTAATTTGTATTTTCGGGATGTTAGTAAGATAGACTTAAAGGATAAAAACAACGTATGTAATGTTACTGGTTTATGGAAAATGTTAATACCTAAATTTTTGTATACGGAAGAAGAATTAGTAAAGTTATATCCAATAATTACCTTAAAGGACATGTTGTCAAATTATAGTTCTAGACCATTAAGATGCAGTAATTGTGGTAGTAAGTCATTAACAAAATGTAGGAGTACATACATTTGTGATGATTGTTCTGTAGCGAATGGTTTTGTTTACAGTACTAATGAAGGAATGAGAGCTGCTTGTGCAAGAAAACCATGGTATGATACTACAAAAAGATTTAAGTTACAGTTATCTCGTTTTCAAGCTTTACAGGATAGAATTAATCCTGAAGATGTGTTCAAGGTGTTAAATGATGAATTTAGGGATATATCAAAAGATTTAATATCAACAAAAAATGTTTTAGAAGTACTAAAGAAAAATAAATACATAAAATATTATGATGATGTCTATTAATTACACTATCACCTTACCGATCAAAAACCATTAAACTTACGACATATGGAAGAAAAACTTATAAACGACTTCGAAAACTTAGACGAAACCTTTAAAGAACTGTATCCGAAAAGAGTATTGTTTATTAACTTAAAATGTGTATTAAACTATCTGCTGAAAAAGCACGATGTTCATATTGATATTGATTTTAAACACTCATCTAAACAAATAGAGATGTTAAAGTAATGTTTTGAAAAATTAGGATGGGCATTTTCTTTATAATAAATGAGTATGGATATATTTGGTAATGTTAAAGATAGAAAAGATAATGTTAATATTAGTGAAGAAAAATTAAAATTGTTGGAGAATTTAAATGATGTTGTTAGCGTAAGTCAACTTAGGTCAATAGAAACCCAATTAGAAAACGATAGAAAACGATTTGAAGATGAATTAGAAACGTTACAAGACACATACATCAAGAAAGAAGATTTTCAAAAGGTTAGGATGGATACTACTAAATTGATTATGCAAAAAGAAACTATACCCTAATATGTCGATTGAGAATTAAGAATGTTAAGGAGCCAATCTTTAAAATATTCAATCTTTCTAATTTTTATACATTTATTTATAATGGAAAAATAATCCACATGGAATTAAGTTTGGATAAATACTTTCTAGACATATATTTGGGTGATACTTTGATTGAAAATATACCTTTTAGCTTTAACAAGAATGATATAATTACAATTAAACCAAATAAAAATTCAGCTATGGAAGAAGGTCAATTCTTCTTTGTTATAATGTACATAAAAAGAGAGCTTTTCTAAAGACGTTTGCTATATAATAAATATGGATATTTTTGGTAATGTTAAAAGTATAATAGAAGAATCTAGAGAAGTTTTTACATCCTGGGTTGATTTTAAGAATAAAAGATTGGTTAATGTATCTAATGCTATTGATAAACAAGATTTTGTAACATTAGAACAGCTTGAATCAGTGAAAGAAGAGTTTAATTTACTTACAAGAAAAGAAATTGTTGAATTACCATGTCGATTGACAGAAGATGATCTTGAGAAACCAGCCTTTTTTGTATATAATTTAGCTGCTGCCTACAAATTTCTTTATAGAGGTAGGTTAATGCATATAGAATCAAGTCTTAATAAACATCTTATAGACTTATTTTTAAATGAGACACTAGTTGAAAGTTTTCCATTACACTTTAATATTGTAAAACTTTGTGTAATTTTGTCTCATATAAGGAAGAGGTAGAGCAGTTAATAAAAAGAGTGTCCGGAATCGTCTCCCACTACCAGTTTTATTATAAAAATATGAGTATTTGTACAAAATACTATACAATTTGGTCTCTATTTAAAAGGGTGAGTAAAAGGTAGTCTTTGACCGAGTGGTCGCAGACAGGATCTCCAACAGAGCCCCGTAGCAGGCTAAGAGGAGTGGAGTTAAGGAACCAATGCTCCGTAGCAAGCAGAGGCAGGTTAAGTTGCCAACAGAGCCCCGTAGCAGGCTAAGCGGCTGAGGTTGGGATTCCCAGACAGAGCCCCGTAGCAGGCTAAGCCAGGAGATAGGATAGGCGTAGTCCCGTAGCAGACTAGAGGCCTGGGGTTAGGTTACTCCAAGAGTCCCGTAGCAGACTAGAGGAGGGTCACCAGAGAACTGGTCTCGAGTTGCCTTCGTCCATCCAATTTATAGGGTCCTTTTGGGTGGTGGTGGCGCTGCTGCTCCGATGTCGTCTTCTGCTCCGTGGGAGGGGCCAGAAGCCGTCGTCTGCATGTGATTACAGGTCCCTCTGGTGGAAGATCCTCTTGCCGAACCATGTGGTGTTGTTTGTAAACATTGAAGCGTGGAACTGCTTGTTTACGCCATCACATAGGATATTACACCCCCCTGGCTTGTTTAAAAAATAAGCCGAAGGGTTATTTTTCTTTATATGAGGGTTGGCAACACTGAGGTATCACACACAAAAAAACATTAATAACACTTGCAACACACAAAAAAATCACTTTTCGGAGCAGTAATAAGGTAGCGGAAGAGAGCACTAAACAGTTAGTCCCTAATCACAGGCAGGATCGGTGCATTTTAATATGTCACTTCATTTCCCTCGAGGTAGGGCTATTGTAAGCTTTGGCTTAATACACATATATTAGTTCACTTATAGTGAATGGTGTCGGAGCCTATAATGTCAGTTGCTCCTTAGTTAAAATATTGGTATTAAATGTGTCCATCGGAATTGGAGGAGATATTTCTAAGCGAGGTGTTTTGGATATTTTTGGTAACGAGCGAAGACGGATATATAATCTATGTAAAATTATAAGAGTTAGGAGTAATAAAAAAGCTACTATTGATACTGAGATATAAAGATAATTTATATTGGAAAGTTTGAACGGCGTGATTTCTTGGTCACCCTGTATAAGGTGTAAAAGTTTGTAAAATATTTGCACTAAAGATATGTATTACAATAAAATAATCCAATTTTAAATGTCAATGACGATAATAATGATGGTCCTGAATTCCTGGTCATCCTGTATAATGTAAGCGTGGTCATAACTTTTGGAACATCCTGTACAATATTTATGGTGCATAATGTCAGTGACAATATGTAGTTCACAGAGGAAAAGAAAAAAATTATCGATGATGTAGAAATATGTTAGCTGTCCTTGTAAAAGATCATTTGCCTTTTAAATACGGAAATGCAGATGTCAGCATTCCTTCAGTCAGTTGCAGAATAATGAATCAGCTTTTTATAAAACAAAGAGGAAATGAATGTTTGTGTCGTTATGAAGAGTGTTTTATCTGCTGAACTCGCGTCTCTGTATTTCTTTCTTCTTAGTGGTGAGTACTGCATTTTTTTTTCGCTCGTGTAGAAAATAAAATGAAGTTATTTATTCTTGTTCTATATGATCTCTATATTCATGAAATGGCTTGATCCGGTCCACTGAAATCTCCTGTATTGTTTGACGATATGAATTTGGAAATTTGATCTTATAAAGATTAGGATTAACTCTTTCGATAATTTCTAGAGGTCCTACATATTTGGATGAAAATGATTCTGGTATCCCAACTTGACGATTGGGAAAGAATACAAGTACTTTCTGTCCCTTATCAAAATTAGTTTGTTGATGTCTGCTGTCAAAATATTTCTTCTGTTTATTATAACTTGCGATTAAATTATCCTGAACGATCCCTCGTATCTTATTCAAATGTTCTTTATTGACACATAATGTTGGAGTTGACGCTAATGCAATATCAGAGATGGTCTTAGGTTCGTATCCATACATGAGGAAAAAAGATGAGTATTTAGTTCCGGCTTGCACAAATGTATTAATTGCGAATGTTATGTATGGAATTAGTTTTGGCCATTGATTTTGATTCTCCTGTACAAAAAATTTAAGAGCGTTCTGTATTATTCTGTTAAATGTTTCCACTACACCCAGATTTTTGTGGTCATATGCTGCACAAAATTTAAATTCAAAATTGTAGAATTTTGCTAAGTTTTGCAGTCTCTTAGCGTTATGTACAGGGTGTCTATCCAAATACAGGTATGAAAAAGATCCGTACTTAAGAATAATGTCATATATGAGAAATTGTTCAATTTCTTCTGCTGTGATGTTGTCTACAACTTTGGTGACACAATATCGCGTGGACATTTCTATAGCAACAAGTATGTGTTTGAATTTTCCATCTCCGACCGGCACTCGCCCAATTGAATCGTACTGCCAAGCAGTGGCAATGGGTTTAGATGGGTGATGTAGCAATTGGCCCGCTGGTTTAGCTGGTAACTTCTTTAGTTTTTGACAAAGATTGCATGTCTTTATTCTATTGGCTATGTAAGCTTTCATGTTAGGAAAATAGTATTTCCTAAGCGCCGACTGGTATGTCTTGGTGTAACCAAAGTGTGGTGCCATTGGGTTGTGATGAATAGCCTCGAACCATTTGCCTAGTAAAGATTTTGGTACGCAAAGTAAATACAGCAGTCCTAATTGAGGGTGTTTCTGAGTCCTATATAATAATCCATTTTTAAGAGAAAAATATTTCGCCGCACGGAGTGTAGATAATTTGCTAGGTTCTTTATTTTCCAATACAGTAATGATGTCCGAAAATGAAGGGTCCTTCCTTTGTTCATCTGCTAAATTAGGTAACATAATGGACTGGTCGATTTGAAAAGTGTGCTCTAAAGAATGTGAAGCAAAAACTTTAGCGTCTTCTGTGTCGGAGAAGTTATCAACTTCTTGATTCTCGTCCTTTTGTATATCTTGTTTGTCTTATAAGCGGCTAAAAATGTCTGCAGGATGCTGTTGACTTTTAATGTGCTGTATTTCAAAATTGTAATCTGCCAAAAATATTTTATAACGACTAAATTTTCCGACTTTGTCCGGTTGGGTAGTGAGTGAAGTCAAACATTTAGCATCTATAAATAATTTAAATTTTCTATTCAGTAAGAAATAACGAAATTTTCGAAGAACATATATGAGTGCATATAGTTCTTTTTGCCATGTGGAGGCCTTTCTCTCAGTTTTAGTAAAACGTCGACTACAATAGGAAACAACACGTTCCTGATTGGTTTTAGTATCATAACAAGCCAATATGCCGCCTGCGGAGGTTGACGAAGCATCTGAATATGCTCGGATTTCCAATGATGGATCAAAATGAAATAAAGATGGAGCTTGTATAATATCCGTTTTAAGTTTTTCAAATAGATCATCATGCTGTGTTGTCCATTTAAATTTTGAATTTTTGTCTAAAAGAATTTGAAATGGTTCCACCTTTTCCGTGAAATCTTTAATATGTGTCCTCAAATAAGAGCATAGTCCGAGGAAACTCTTCAAGGTGCGTTTAGAGGTTGGTTTCTTAAAGTTGCGTATTTTTTTGGAAATTTTAGGTGATATTTTAATCTCCTTTCCATTAATTGTGAATCCTAAAACTTCTAATTCCGAGTGTAATAGATGGGTCTTGTTCGGGTTTGCTCTAAAATCGTGTTTCCTTAACCTTTTAAAGAGCAATTCCAAGTCTGACAATTGTTGTTTCCAATTTTTGCTTCCTATAACGAGGTCATCCGCAAAGGCTGTTATGCGCGGTGGTAGTCCCTCTAAAAGCATTCTTACAGCTATACTTAGGGCAGCGGCGGACGAAGTGTGTCCCATTACGCAACGTTGAAACTTATATGCCTTCCTAGTATGATTGAGCTCAAAAGTCATGTATTTTTGACTTTTGGGATGCAATAATAGCTGGAAATACGGGGTTTTTATGTCAATTGTGGATATAGAGCTTTTTCCTCTTAAAACGTGTAGAATATCCTCCGTATTTTGAAATGGTATACTTAAGTAGTGTGAGAACCTATTGCAAGCTTGGAGGTTGAGAACTAAGCGGAACTCTGAAGTATTTGGCTTCTTCACTATGAGAAGTGGCGATGAAATGGAAGTGTCACTAGTTTCTTTAATAATATTGGCATCTAAAAGTTGTTTAATTTGTAAGTCAATTTGGGGTCTTACTGCCAATGCAATGGGAGGTGATCTCTGATGAAAAGAGGCTCCTTTATCTATCCTTATTTTATGTACATAGCCACGAAAGTAGCCAATGTCAGTTGGTGTGTAAGAAAAGACATCCCTGTATCTAAAAAGTAGATCATGCACAGCTTTCTTTTGCTGACTCGTTAAACTTGGATTGATGTCAAATAATTTAATATCAAAAAGTGACTTGGTCTCTTCCAGCCTATTCTGAATTTCTTGTTCCGTTCTATAAAATGTTTCGTCATTTTGTTCATCTTTTTGGTAATCACCCTGTAAATCTACTTCTTGAACATTCTCTTCAACATACGCAATTGGGGTGCTCTTTACTAACGTTACCGGTCTACTTGTAGGATTTGATATCAATAAAGTCAAATTATTCTTAGGTACTTTAGTAGGCAACGTTTGTAGTCCGTATTTGTCCAGCAGATTTTCTAATGGAGAGATAAAAAAGTATTTATTATTCTTTTGCCGATTCTTGATATTAATTGGTAAAAAGAAATGTGACCTGGCTGGTATGGTAACCTTTCGTGTTGTAAAAACATCAGCCGACTTGTGCTGTTTTATTGTATGCATAGCGTTAGCAGATAATTTTTCCTGGGTATCAATTTCAATTGGATACTGCGGAGGCCGTGGTTTCTTGTATACTGACAACATGTTATTCTTTAAGTCAATTTTGGTCTGTAACCGATTTAGAATGTCTTCACCGAATAAAGGCAAAAAATCTCCATGCTCTAAAATTCTGAAATAATGAGAAAATGTTGTTGAGCCAATTCTGAATGTAATCAAAGCTATATAGCGTAAATTTACGACGGAATTCTCAATTCCTCGTAGATTAGTGCTAAAAGGAATCAATTTTGTGTTTGGTGGAAGCCAATTTTTAGGCCAAAGACTCAATGAACTGCCAGTGTCTATGATTACAGGATATTTTTCTTTATTAATTGTTACATTAATTAATAATTTATGTTCCTGATTTAACATTTTGATGTTCTCCCTTCTATCTGATAACGGAGCTACTGCATAAAGTGATGTATTTGCCAATCTTTGTTGTTCACTTTTTTCCTGGTTCTCGGCCCTCAGAACATGTTCTTGAGAGGGTGTGTCCTGGGGCCCCCCTAGGCGTTTCCCTGCTGATTGTTCTTATAACATGTACTGGAAGAATGACCTTTCTTATAGCACGTACCGCATACTGTAACAGTTTCCGGCCTAGGATTACTATTATTATCTTTATTATTATTTTTAGAATTGTTCTTATTTCCATTTCTCTGCCGATTTTGATTTCCGTTATTTGTACTTTTCGACCTATAATTGTTACGGCCACCTCTTCTAAATTGTGAGTTCTTAATGGCATTTTGAGCTACAAGAAGAGATAGTTCAGCCATTTGATTTGCTAATTTAGTGAAATCTAATGAATTGTTTGCACTGGAATTACTAGATGTGCTAGGCGCGGGGGGTTCGGGAGGGGGATTCGGATTAGCAACTTGGGGGGAAGGATTTGGAATTATCTGATTTTGTGATGCACCCTGTAGCTGTGGTGCTGAAGGTGTAGGAAAATTTGGAGCTAGTTGCTGGTATTGATTCCAACTAGGTGTTGGGTTACATATTGGATAGGTCAGTTGTTGTTGATGCACAGGGAAGGAAGCGCCAGCGATTGCTGATGAATGCAAACTGCTGACTGGTGTACTCTGATCGCAGAGTGAATACAATGCCTGTTGTAATTCCACATAATCACGTTTCTTCATGAGGTCATTTGCTTTCTCGAGGTTGTGTAAATGCGTTTGTAAAGCGTGAACAGTTGCAAATGTTTCTAACGCTATCTTTTGCAAAAAAGTTTTCTTTAAACCTAAGGATAAATAATTTATTTTCTGCTCCTCGGTGGCCTGAGGCAAAACTTGCCTAATGACCCTTAATTTTCTGAGAAAATAAGCATCTACTGGCTCGTTTTCACCTTGTTGGACTTGAAAAATTTCGAATTCCGCTCGATATGCCGGTAATCTTGGTCTACTCAGTGCAACTAATTTGTCTTTTAATTGGTCATAATTAAGCGCTTCTAACTGATTCTGGGCCTTTAACTGTAGGACTAAATCAAGTGCTACATCTTGTAAGTACATAGGTAATAGTTCTTTCTTTTTCTGTTCATTCCACGAATGCAATAATGCAAGATGGTCAAAAAGCATAAAAAATCTATCGGGGTCCTCCGTAACGTGTCCCGAATACTTAGTGAGGTGTGGTATATTAAAAGAAGGGCGCGAATTTTGCTCCATGTTAAAAATGTTTTCTGGAAAAGTGTTTTTACCAGTTCTAGTTTGAGGCATAAACAAAATTCACTTCACTAAAAGCACTAACACTTTAAAATTCACATACCTTCCAAAGAAAAAAAGTCCACTTCCGGTTAATAAAAATACTGTCCGGTAGGGGAGTATTCAGAGCTTATTCTGAGTCGGTCAAGCCTCTACCATGTAAAACTTTGTGTAATTTTGTCTCATATAAGGAAGAGGTAGAGCAGTTAATAAAAAGAGTGTCCGGAATCGTCTCCCACTACCAGTTTTATTATAAAAATATGAGTATTTGTACAAAATACTATACAATTTGGTCTCTATTTAAAAGGGTGAGTAAAAGGTAGTCTTTGACCGAGTGGTCGCAGACAGGATCTCCAACAGAGCCCCGTAGCAGGCTAAGAGGAGTGGAGTTAAGGAACCAATGCTCCGTAGCAAGCAGAGGCAGGTTAAGTTGCCAACAGAGCCCCGTAGCAGGCTAAGCGGCTGAGGTTGGGATTCCCAGACAGAGCCCCGTAGCAGGCTAAGCCAGGAGATAGGATAGGCGTAGTCCCGTAGCAGACTAGAGGCCTGGGGTTAGGTTACTCCAAGAGTCCCGTAGCAGACTAGAGGAGGGTCACCAGAGAACTGGTCTCGAGTTGCCTTCGTCCATCCAATTTATAGGGTCCTTTTGGGTGGTGGTGGCGCTGCTGCTCCGATGTCGTCTTCTGCTCCGTGGGAGGGGCCAGAAGCCGTCGTCTGCATGTGATTACAGGTCCCTCTGGTGGAAGATCCTCTTGCCGAACCATGTGGTGTTGTTTGTAAACATTGAAGCGTGGAACTGCTTGTTTACGACATCACATAGGATATTACAATATATATGATCAGTTAGACCAACCAAAGATTCTAAATTGGAAGAAGGTAAATTATTATTGATTATTATGTATATAGAAACAGAAGATGAAAACGAATCAAGTGATGATGATGATAATGTTAAAAGTATAGTATTAGGTAGTGATAAATTTTATTTTTTTTGTTGATTTTCTATACAATAAATAATGATGATGTATTGTGTTAAGTGATAGAAATTAACAAATACGGAGAAAGATAGCATTAGAATAGAACAAACAAAGAATGGAAGATATCTAAAGAAAGGTATTTGTTCTGTATGTGGTGTTACTAAAACTCAATTCGTTAAAAGCCCGATTGACTAGAAGAAGGTAAAGGTATTAGAGAAGACATTATAGAAGAAATTGACAAACCATCTAGAAAAAACTTTGACATATTAAGTGTAGTTATAAAAGGTATCGATGATCTTTGGCAAGCTGACCTTGTTGAAATGGATAGTGGAGTATTAAAAGGTGTTTCCAAATTAAATAAATTTATAAGTATCTGCTAACGATTATAGATTTGTTCTCGAAATATGCGTTTGCTGTTCCTGTTAAAGATAAGAGTTGGAAGAATGTTACAGAAGCATTCGAATCCATATTAAAAACGAGAAAACCTAGTAACTTACAAGGTGATCAAGGTAAAGAGTTTTACAATAAAGAGTTTAAGAAGTTGATGGAGGAAAATAAGATTAATCATTACTGAACCTATAGTGGTAAGAAAGCTTCTGTTGTTGAGAGATTTAATAGAACACTTAAACAAAACATGTGGAAAAGGTTCACAACACAAGGGAATTAAAAATGGATAGAGATATTACCAACATTGGTTAGTGAGTATAATAATAGAGTACATAGAACAATTGGTTTAAAAACTATAGAAGTTAATAAGAAGAATGAGCGAACAATATTGGAGAAAGTGTATCAAAAAGAATATAAGCGTGTTAAACCCAAATACAAATTAGGTGATTATGTTCGTTTAAGTAAATCGAAAGGGTTTTTTGAGAAAGGATATACACCTAATTGGTCAACAGAAGTATTTGTTATTAATGAAGTTATTCCATCTAATCCACCTACATATAGAATTAAAGAAGAATAGGATGTACAAGGTAGATTTTACGAACCAGAACTATTAAAGACGAAACATAAAGATGAATACTTGGTGGATAAGGTGTTAAGAAAGAAAGGTGATAAAGTATACGTTAAATGGTTAGGATTTGATGATTCACATAATAGTTGGGTAGATAAGAGTAATGTTGTAGTGTAAATATAAATGCTGTCTTTTATGGTTATTATTCCATAAAAGATGAATACAGGTTAATTCAATGCTACTAAGCTATGTCAAGATCGTGATGCTCCGGCAAAAAAAAAAAAAAAATAAAATAAAAATAAAGATTTTCTATACAATAAATATGAGTACTATGGATAATTCTCTTAGTTTAAATATTTGCTATGAACAGATTAAAGACAATTATTGGTATGGTATTTTTGGTGATTTTAAATTGATTATAGATAAAAACACAGGATATTTCAATGCTACTAAGTTGTGTCAGAGTGGTGGTAACATATTCAAAGAATGGTTAAAGTTACAAAAATCAAAAGAGCTTTAGACTATTACAATAAAAAAGGCGATGGGGACGATTCTACCAACCGCTGTATGTACACAATCAAAGGTGGATAAAGAGAGACAAATATAAAGTTAACACTAACATATGTAAGAAAACAACTAATATTAAGTATTTCGTTTTGGATCTCGAATGAGTTTTACGATAAGTGTTATAATATTATAGAAGATTACTTCACACAAAACTTTAAGCAGATTCAAGAAGATCAAGAAGAGTTGCAAAGAAGAGTAGAAGAAATAGAACAACAAATGAATGAATTACGTATAAACAATGTAAACAAAAAAGGAAATAAATCATCTTAAATCAATCGCAGCACCATATAAGGATAATGTTTCAAAAGATAATTGCCTAATCATATATAAGAAGAACAAACCTAATGATCCTTTCCCTTATTATGCAATCAGATGTCAGAAGAGAAGCCTATATAAGCCTCTAAATGAAGCAGAAGAAAAATATCCGAATCATTTAGTAATATATGAAAAGTTTAGAGATCCTGAGAGTATTAAGCTATTCAACCTAATGCAACAAGAGAGCTAGATATTCTTAAAGGTAAGAGTAATGAGTTTTGGACATCACTATCAGAAGAAGAATTGATTAAAGAAATTGATTCTTTATATGATCAGTTAACACTAGAAGGACCAAAATATTTACCTCCCTAGAAGTACCGGGCCGTCATTTTGACGGCTATTTAATTGCAAGAGATGTATATAATGTTTCTTTATATTTCTCTTATTTTAGCTTCAACTTAATCTGTTTAATCGACTAGCTTATGTTTTATGTAATTTTTTTCGTGATATAATACAGGGTGATCCACTTAACCCCGTCAATATGTTCGGAAGTTCGCCCACACGACAGTGACATGAAAAATTAAAATAAAGAAATAATACGTACATTTATTTGTATGAAATCTTTTTACTAGTCACGTGATCACCCTACATGCCCTGTTGAAATTGGCTGGGCTATTTTTCTTTAGTACAGATCCTGTGTATAATACACCTAAATAATTATTTTTATTTCAAACTTTGTATTACATGAAAGTAAATTTGCATTTACAATATAATTTATTTCAACTACACTGAACTCAAGACAGCAACACTTTTCTCGGTCTTCCACTTGTCTACTGTGAGTGGATTTTCTGATTACTATCCATAAACGTTTGTAGTGAATATAACCTTTTCTTTCTGATTCAAGCACATTTTGGGGAGTTCTCTTATTTTAGGACGCATAGTACCAATAAAGGTCGTCTGTTTCTTTTTCAAAGATTCGGCTAATTTTTAACTTGTAAGAAAAGTTATCGCAAGTAACATTCCGTCTTCTGTTTAGAAAAATATTCATCATCTTCAGAACAATATATTCGCCTAACTGTAAGTCCCGACATCGTTCTTAGTCGTTTCCCAGGTAGAGAATACCTTTGAGTTCATACCGTGACTTTACAACTGCAAGCAACCACATTTGAATCCAAATTTGTCAGGCTTGTTTGGCATATATTACATGTATTTGCATCTCATCTTATTAGAGAATAACTGTTCATCCACACAAATACTGTCGTGAGTTTTACAGTGCCTGATACAATTCTCAATGAATAAGTTCTACACAGATGATACCAAAGCAAGCTTGTTTGCTTTCAGCATTGAAGAACTAGGGTACTTTTCATCAAATCAAAGATACTTCATTATTTAAAGAAATATATTTCTTTCCATACTCTTTCTGTAAAACACTGGTCCACAGCTTACGTTCTATAGTTTCTTTACCGGTATATCTGAAGCTACACGAAATTTCAATATTGCTAAAAATGAAACGGGTTCTGCGATTGACAGTGGCCAAAGAAAATCTTGACGCTGTTTTAGCTTCAATAACGGTGCATTTCAGAATGTTTCTCAGCATAGTCTCGTCTATGAACAAGCAAAAAGCACTACCAAAATCATCATCTTCAATATGATGTAACGCATAATATAACAAACAGGTTTCTCGCGAAGGATGTCGTGTGAGGCAGTACGCCCAGCGTTGTCCTGTCTATCCACTTTACTCCAACGTGTCCCATGACCTGCTATATAGATATTTGATCGATTACTTCTGGAAACTTCTGTATCTGTTTCCTTCCTCTTATCCGAATAAGTAGCTTCAGACACTTCATTCTTGCTACTACTGCTGTTTTCATCGAAGTAATCTCCCTGTTGTTCTTCCAAGCGAAATTCATTTTCACTCTAATCTTAGAAAGCACGTAACATTTTATCAAGTATCATGTTGCTTTTGTAATTATTCATATGTACCTTCAAAAAAAACCTTTATTTATACAGAGAACAATATTACCAACGAGATACAAACATAATTGAAGAAGAAAACCATTCAAAGAAGTACCATATTTTTTCCCTTACACCAATAAAAAGCAGAAATAAAACATATATCAAATAGCAAACTCGTTGGAAAAAATAATGTAAAATATTTCAAATTTTATTATTTCCAACAGAGATATTATCATATAGCGTACAACCCGAAAAACTATCCACATCAACAACAAAATATAGATTATTAAATGAGGCAGTCAAATTGACGGTCTGGTCCTTCTAGGGGTATACAACAAAAATATGTATTTATTTAAAATAGACACACAATGTTTATATGCTATATTAAGCCTCTCTTTAAAATAATAAAAGTCCTAAAGTATGGTTGCATAACTCAAAGAAATATATGAGATATAGAAAATTGTTTTACGTGATGCCGTCAAAATGACGGCTTGGTCCTTCTAGTGTTAATATCTGATAATTAAGGTTAATATCTAATAATTAAGGTTACAACTTTTATGATATAATAATCATAAAAGATAATTAAGGTTAATATTAGATAATTAAGGTTACGGCTTTTATGATATAATAATCATAAAAGGTAATTAGTTAAACATTAAACAAACCATTCGTTGTAACATCGAATGCTAAATTTAATATACTACCTAAATCGGGATTATTACGGTATTTTCTTATTATAACTCTCCAATCTACGTAATGTCTAAATAAATATATAAACTCTTCACAGAGGTGTTGATAAATTGAAATGTTATGCCAATGAACTTTGTCTTTGAACTCTGCAATAAATCCTTCTGTTAAATTTTGAAACAATGAAATTAATTCCCAATCTACCTTGTCAGCGTAATCTCTTATAAGGTTTTCTGATAATTGTTGAGTTCCAGATAAGCGCCCCCAAGAAACTTTATCTGCATGTTCTCGTATAAAGGCTTCAGAGAGTTTGTTTCCATAAGATATAGCATCAAAATCAACTTTGTCTATAAACTCAGTAATAAATTCTTCAGATAGATTTTGATTATACGATACTTCTTTCCAATCAACTCTATCTGCAAATTCTCTTATAAAGTCTTCTCATAAGTCTTGGCTTCCTGAAATAATCTCCCAATCAACTTTATCAGCTAACTCTCTTATAAACTCTTCCGATAACTTTTTCTATGAACATATTTCACTCAAATTAACTTTCTGCAGATATTTGCGTATGAAATCTTCGTTAATGTGATCATAGTTATATTCCTCCTCTTAATCATCATAACCTATTGATAACCATTGTTCATCAGTTAGTGAATCTAATATCTCATCTGACAAGTTCATAACGTTTGTACAGAGAATGTTTTGTATAAGAAATGAGTTCTTTTCTTTATTGGCTTTCTTGAACAAATGATCTAACATACCTATGGAGATGCCAAAATGTATTTTGTCTTCATCATTATAACCACCAATATCTAAATATTTACATACACAATCAAATATATGTTTGTAAGATAATATTTCCTTAGCACTAGTCATGTTCGTTTTCATTCTTAGATTTTTTAAATTTATCTCATTTTTGTTGGTTTTCTACATAATAAATATGGAGAAAGAATTTGATTTATTACATGATAGACTTAAACTAATTCATCATGATCTTAAACTCTTAGCAGCACTACTAGAAAAGCAAATACTGTTAAAGGAAAAAGAATTATTAATAATGCAACAAAAATATCTGATTTGAGTAGTGATGATGGATATAAATATGGTAGTGATGATTATGATGATGAGGAGGAGGAAGTTTACAAAAATGATTTAATTTTAATATTTGTATATGTGACTTTGATGGGTTATTCTCATCAAAGTCGTGTTCTAATACAACGCGTAATATGTAGACAATGGCAGGAGTGTACAATGTTAAGCGTTGTATTAGGATATATGGAACTAAAAAATAGTACAAAAATGAATAGTAATAATCCGGCGAAGATAAAAATTGAGTAGTAAGATTTTCTATATAGTAAATAAGATGAGTAATTATAGTAAATTTACTGTAATAGAGTTAAGACGACAATGTAAAGAAAAGGGAATCAAAAAATATTCTCGATTAAGAAAAGCAGAACTAATAAACCTTCTTAAACAATATGGTGATGAACAAAGCAGAAGACAGATTAGAGATATATTCCCATTTAAACAAGAAATAATTGAAGAACCGAAAATCAAAGTTGAATCAGTACCAATTGATGTAAAACTCAAAGAAACGACAATGAAATCAAGATTAGAAACATGGGAATTTACAACAGATTACAAACCACAAGATCTACTTTAACAATATATTACTGCAACATCTAAAGCTATATTAAACAGATTACAAATTAGCTTAAGTAAACATAGTTCATTGAAAGCTAGTATTTATATAAGTTGTACATATAAGAAAGGTAAAGAAACTCAAAACTTCTATTTTAACACTGAAAACCAAGAAATATATCAATCGAGTAATTTAAAAGAATAAATAACTAAGATGAAACAAAGATTAAGAACAAGAATGGTTGAGTTCCAAGCTAGAGGTTCTGGCTGGGCTCTTATAAACATTAACTTTTTACAACTAGCAATCGTAAAATATACGCCATATAGAGGATCAACATGCATAGATTTACCTGATAAAATTAAAAATAAACAAGCAATCATAAATGTAAAGAACGAAGATGAAAAATGTTTCTTATATTCAATTTGTTCTGCACTATACCCAGTTAATAAAGATTCACAACGACCTTCCAAGTACAAGCAAGCTGTAAAATACTTAGAAGAAAAATTGAAAAATATTCATTTTCCTGTAAAACTATGCGATATTCCAAGAGCTGAAAAATTACTTAATATTTCTATAAATGTTTGTGCATATGATAAAGACTATTCAATCTATATACTGCATCACACACAAAACAAGCAAGAAAATCATGTCAATTTATTATATATAAAAGAACAAAATGAAGACCAAGATAAAACACATTATTGTTGGATTAAGGATTTAAGCAGACTAGTATGTACACAATTAACTAAAAAGAGAGCTCGAAAATATTTATGTGATAGATGTTTTTTTATACTTTTACTCACAAGACGCTTTAAATAAACATGAGCAAGATTGTTCGTTAAATGAACCAGTAAAAATAATAATGCCTGAAGAAGGTAAATGTGTTGAATTTAAAAACTACCAATTCACAATGAAAATGCCATTTGTGATTTATGCTGATTTTGAATGTTTGCTACATAAAGTTATGGGTTGTGAAGAATGTTATCCGGATAACGAGCCATATACGAAAAAATATCAACAACATAAACCATCTGGATTTTGTTATTATGTAGTAAAGAGCGATGGAAGTAAATCCAATCCTGTTTTGTATAGAGGTAAGAACGCCGCTAATAAATTTATAAGACTGTTAACAAAACAATCCAAACACATATCGAACATATACAAAGAAAATAACGAATTACCATTAACAAAAATCAGAGAAAAGAGTTCAATGAATCTAAATGTTGTTATTACTGTAAGCAGGAGTATACTAAAGAAAATCATAAAGTTAAGCATCACGATCATATAACAGGAAAATTTGTAGCACGTCTATGTAATAACTGCAATTTAAAAGTCGAAGTACCAAAGTTTGTACCAGTGATCATACATAACTTGACAGGATATGACTCACACTTGTTTATAAAAGAGCTTGGATGTAATAAAGAAGAAATAGATCTAATACCCAATAATGAAGAAAGATACATATCATTCAGTAAAAAGGTTGGAACTATTAAATTGAAATTTGTAGATTCATTTAGATTTATGGCTTCTAGTTTAGACAAATTATCATCAAACTTGAAACCTGAGCAAATGATGCATACACAACCGTTTTATCCTAATCAAGAACAGTTTCAACTTGTACTAAGAAAATGTGTTTACCCATATGATTATGTTAACAATTGGGATAGGTTTAGAGAAAGAAAATTACCGTTAAAGGAAGCATTCTTCAACAAGCTTTTGAACACACATATAAGTGATGAAGATTATGAACATGCAAAGAAAGTATGGGAAACATTTGACATTAAGAATCTCGGAAAATACCATGATTTATATTTGAAAACAGATGTATTATTGTTAGCAGACGTGTTTGAGAACTTTAGAGAAACATGTCTTAAAACTTATGATCTTGATCCAGCTTGGTATATGACGGCACCAGGTTTAGCTTGGGATGCAATGTTAAAGATGACAAATATAAAGTTAGAATTGTTGTGGGATTATGAAATGGTATTAATGGTAAGAGAAAGGTATAAGAGGTAGGATTAGTCAATGCTCAAGAAGATATGTAAAAGCAAACAATAATTATATGGAAGATTATGATAAGAATAAAGAAGATTCTTACTTAATGTATCTAGATGCCAATAACTTGTATGGGTGGGCAATGAGTCAATGTCTACCGTATAAGGGATTTAGATGGTTAAGTGAAGATGAGATAAGAGAAATAGATTTTACAAGTATAACTGATAATTCTGATACTGGTTATATATTTTGAATATCCTAAAGGATTACATGACTATCACAAAGACTATCCATTAGCTCCTCAAAATATATGTCCGCCTGCTTCAAAACAATCGAAGCTACTAACAACCCTATATAACAAAGAACAATATGTAATTCACTATCGAAACCTAAAACAATGTCTTTCACTTGGATTAAAACTTAACAAGATACGTCGAGTAATAGAGTTCAAACAATCAGATTGGTTAAATAAATATATTGATTTAAACACACAAATGAGAACGAAAGGAAGAAATGATTTTGAAAAAGACTTCTATAAGCTCATGAATAATTCATCATTTGGGAAGACTATGGAGAATATTAGAAGGAGAGTTAATATTAAACTTGTAAGTGATGAGAAAAAATACGACAAGCTTGTAGCAAAACCAAATTATAAAAGTACTACAGTTTTTACAGAAAATTTAGTAGCAGTTCACATGAACAAGATTAAAGTGCAATTTACAAACCGATTTATGTTGGTATGTCAATTCTAGATTTGTCAAAATATTTAATGTACGATTTCCATTATAATGTGATGAAACCAAAATATCAAGACAAAATAGAAGTATGTTATACAGATACCGATAGTTATATATACCATATCCAAACAAAAGATTTGTACGAGGACATGAAAAATTATATTGATTACTTTGACACGAGTGATTACCCTAAAGATAACAAATATAAAATACCACAAATCAATAAGAAAATACTTGGTAAGATGAAGGATGAAATTAAAGGCACAATCATAGAAGAGTTTGTAGGTTTAAGAAGTATGATGTATAGTATAAAAGCACCTCAAATAGATTTAACACATAATGTCTTTAAAGGTAAGTTCGATAAAAAAAAAAGTGTTATAAGAAAGCTAAAGGTGTTAAGAAGAGTGTTGTGTATAAAGAACTTACATTTAACGAATATAAGGACTGTTTGATTAGCCAAAGAGAATATTATAAGAAGATGAATTTGATTAGAAGTTATAAGCACGATTTGTACAGTATAGAAGTAAATAAGTTAGCTTTAAGTTGTGTGGATGATATGAGTAGGGATGGGACTTGGGTATTTACCCACTTGGTAGGTAAATAAAAATTGGGTAAATACCCGGTAAATACCGAAATTTTATTTACCTAACCAAAAAATGGGTATTTATTACAAACTGCAAGATTACATAATAAGAAGACATAGTGGATTCTAAAATAACAGTATAAAATCTTCCAGACACAAATGTGGATAAAGAAAGATGCAAACTTGCAACACTGGAAACTCAATTTATATCTGGTAACACTGTTTCAATCTTCCCCGTTTCTAATTTAGTTCGGTACTGATATTAGCTTTGAGACTTGTTGAGAGTAAACGTGCCTCTTACCTTAATTGAGTTTCCTAAGTTTTATTTTACTTAGAGAGAGAAAAAACTGAAAATGGGTAGAAGGAAAAGTTATGTTTGGAGCGCATACAATGTACGAAGTGATAAATCAGTAAACTGCAAGTACTGTGGTAAAAATTATAAACACGCAAATGTAAATAAAATGTCAGATCATGTGAATAAGTGTTTCAAGTGTCCTGAAAGTTTGAAGAAAACAATTTTAAAAGGTTTACAAGGAAGAAGTTTGTCGGATTGTTGGCAAAATATTGGGACGGAACAAGTGAATGAAAGTGCACCACCTACGCCAAGTTGTAGTACCAGTAAGAGCATTGATGACTCTTTAGTGACGAGTGTGACTGATAAAACTTTGATGCCAGTTTCATATAAGAGGAGCTCCTCCGCGAATGAACAAAGTTCATTTAGTAGCATTGCTACTTTTATGGATACAATGACAGCTGATGAAAACGTAAGTATACATATGCATAGCGTAACACATGTAAGTTAATGGGTTAAAGAGCTCACATGTCCATCACGTATCAAGTTCCGTTTTGTTTAGAGCAAGAAGGGAGTAGTTTGCTCGTCCGAAGTGATAACAACGTGTCTCAAAAATCAGATAAAAATTGCAAATGGCAAAGAACAGTTAACTAGTGTAATTAATGTAACGGGAAGTCTTTACTTTAGCCATTTCAATCTTTTTTTTTTTCAATTCTTCGATTCAGTGATTTCTTCTTTCGATTCCAATGCTCCAACTGTACATCCAAAGGTAAGATCGCTTTAAAAGGGAGTAGTATAATAGAGTAGGGTAGAGTAGAGCAAGATACTGATAAGTAAAGTACAGGTAGGAACAGGTTAGCTTAAGAATAGGGAAGTTTTTACCATTTTTATAAAATTGTGCGAAACAGAAAGAACAAATCACGGAATCGAAGAGTCGAAAAAAATGAATGACGCAAGTGTTTTTTACTAATTGTATTACATATTTTGTTTCATATAACTCAAGAACTTCTCATGTGACCTTGTGGAATGAATTAAGAAACGACAGATCAAAATTGATTGGTCAAACACATTCCAAATATTCTCAACAGTTTACATATTGTAAATAATGGCCAAATGGTTAAGTCAAGTAATGGTCGAGTGTTAAGAACATTATCCAAGAAAATATTGACGTTTATGTGAGAAATGTATGATACTTGTAGTTTAAGACATGCATCCAAATTCCCAAGGTTCACGTTAATCACTACGTAAGTAATGTTTATTAGAAATTTTGTTACCATTCTTTCCATCGAAATTAAACGAATGAATTACTTAAAAGAATGACCTTTCCAACTCGCTTAGTTCAGAATTAAAATAGAAGAACATTCTTAATGTGTGAATTGATTCAGGAACTATTCATCTGTACTTTTTTCACTTTTTATTCATTAGTTTCTTATCTGGGTTATTACCCCTAGCAGAAAACTTTTAAACATTGATCTTTTTACTTTCATTACATGTGTACAATGAACTTCGTTATTGACAAAAATATGTACAATATTCACTTCTCACGTTAAAACTCATGCTTTCACTTTGCTCCAGCAAAATTTCTCATATACCACAAGCATGTGTGTATTGTGTCAATTTCCAGCGTACCAGCAATTTATGTTGAAAACTAGGAAATACCAGCAGTTTTTTTCAGGAGAACCAAGAGCATATTCCTGCTAGTACGTTTTTAGAAAATGATGGTTGCATGGGGGTGAACGACAATTGTCAAATGTGACGTCATTTCCTAACACTTATAGAAAATCTATGAAATATAGAATTGTTAAGCACAAGGGCATAATTTCAAATATTATTTCGTTTTTAATATTATCTTTTAAAAAACAATTCCAACCAAACGCACAATCTTCACACAAATGGTTGAATTTTACTTGGCTAAGATCAGAAACTGTTTTCCATTTCTAGATTTCTAGGTTAACAACTTTCCGTAAAGGGAACACGTAACAGATATAGTTGTTGCTGATTTTTTCCATGTGATAAATTTGTACCTACAGTGAAAATTGAATGCATGCTGGTTATGTATGCAAATAATCTTATGTATTTATTAGTGGAATAGGTTAAGATATGCGTTCAACCTATGATGGTTTATTTTACAACATAATTTTATATTTTATCTTCTAGGCAATGTTAAACAGAATGCTAGCGAAAGCTGCCTACGTAACTGGAGCGCCATTGTCCATGGTGGAACATCCTCTCTGGATAGATTTCTTCAAGCGTCTAAGACCTTCATTCAAACTTCCAGATAGAAAGTCGTTGTCAACTTGGCAACTTGATGCCCAGTTTAATGAAATGCAAACACAGCTGCGTGTAGAGCTACACGATTCGAAATATCTAAATCTTCAATGTGACGGTTGGAGTAATGTTCGCAACGAGGGAATAATCAATTTCATTATTACCAACCCTCATGCAATATTTGTTCACTTTATAAACACGAAAGACAATCGTCACACTGCTGAGTACATTAGAGATCAAGTATTTGAAGTCATTGAAAAATACGACCCCAGTAAGTTCTTTGTTCTCATTGGCGATAATGCAGCAAATATGCAGAAGGCTTTTTCTCTTGTGCAAGAAAAGTACCCCTATTTGCAACCATTGTCATGTATAGCACATACATTGAACCTTGTCTGCAGTGATATTTTGAAGTGTTTTTCAATTTCATCATTTATGACAAATATTATAGACATCATTAACACAGTTAGAAATACTCAGGTCTTGAATGCACTTTTTCATGCAATCAACAATGAGAAAAACATACACACTTCTCTTACTCTTCCATGTAAAACCCGTTGGGGAAGCTACTTAAAATCCCTTGAAAGTTTGAAAGCTACAAAAGTCACCCTACAGAACTTAGCTGTTCACGAAACCACTGCAAGATATACAGCATTTATCAAAGACCACAAAGCAAGGTTACTTGACGATGAAGGTTTCTGGGTGACAGTTGAAAAGCTAATACACGTTCTCAAACCAATAGTATCCTGGATATATGTATTAGAATCTGATGAATGTAACATACACCGAGTTTTTCCGGCTGTCAAAGAAATCGAAGAGCAATTAAGAAAATCTGTTCCCGAATTCCCATTGTCCAAAGCAGAAGAAACAAATATTCTTCATAATTTCGAAAGCAGAAAAGTTACAGCACTCCAACCGATTCACTATGCCGTAGCATTGCTAGATCCATCATCACAGGGGTTTGACTTGACTCCAGAACAACATGTTGATGGATTGGAGTTCATACACAAGGTTGCAGAAAACATGAAAGCAAATCTTGTAAATGTGATGAAGGATTTCGCACACTACAAGGCCAAAGAAGGTTTGTGGGGCAAGAAGTTCATTTGGACAAGTTCAGGGGAAATGAACCCAGTAGTTTGGTGGCAAGATTTGTGTGGAAGTACCCACTTATCTGAAGTTGCACACGGATATTAACAGCACCGGTATCATCAGCCGCCACAGAGAGATCCTTTAGTACATTTCAAAAATTCATACTAAGTCAAGGAATAGACTGACTACTTCCAGAGCCGGAAAAATTACGTATATAGCTTATAACTGGAAACTGCTTCACCGGAAACAAAAGCCGAAAGTATCAACACACCGTACAGAGACAGAGAAGATTGTTGAGTCAGAGCAGCAGAAAGGCTTAGAAAATACGTTATCGCAAGATACAAGTTCATCGCATTTGAAATGCACTAGAGTACCAAGGAAAAGGAAAGACTCTGAAGAAGACAGTGACAGTGACATTTCTTCCGTGTGCGAGATAGATGAAGACATTAGCAGCGATGATTCCATATATTCATTCCATGTATCCGATGAATCTGATGAGTAATCTTAGTAGAAATGCTATCCCATAACGAGATAACGCTTTTCAGTTATGTGTATAGAATATTTGGAGAATGCTGCTAAATCTTGAATGTTCTGTAGTTCATTTGTTCTTTTATTAGGTTTATGATAGAAATGACGTGGATGATGCTGCCAATTGAGATGTCTGAAATCAGAGTGAACTAACTGCATTTTGCCGAATTTTGAATTAAAGCATAAAACCATTTCAATTAGGCGTACAAATCTAATGCCACCGAAACAGAAACTAATTAAAGAAACTGACGTAACTGTCATTTGAAGCCCATTTTCCAATGGCCCTTTATCTATCTTGTTTCCAAGAATGCTAATTTTCCGCAAAACACGAAAATGCAGTTACTTCAATTTGGCTTCAGACAGCTCAGTTTTTACTACATTTTGATGTTTAGCTAGCAAGTGTAGTTTAAGTGTGAAAGTCCGCGCATATATACTCCTACCGTTTCATTTCTAGTTAATAAAGCATACATGATGTGACAGAAAAATATTTCAAATCATGTCAATATTAATAACATGTTCCCCATAGTCACTTGTAAAATGTAAATTGAAAGAAAAGTACTTATCCACGTTCTATGTATTATTTTAGTTTCTTTATTTGTAGAAAAAAAATGCTGTCTTTTTCAGTCATCAGTTTTTAAAATTTGCTTTCTGGAGAAACACACTTGTTTTATGTTACTATTATCAAAACAGGAACAACAACATAAATCATTTGTATTAATCAAAATAATAAATTTACTGCCTTTTAATACTTGTTCTGGTTTCTACTGGATCAACTCTTACATTCTGATTTTTTTACGTACTGCGAAAAAACGTCTGTTCCACATATAGTATTGAAAATGAAAAATACCCGTATATTTACCCAATTTGGGTAAATACCTGGGTATTTACCCAAGGTAAATACCCAAAAAATATTTACCGGTAAAAATCCCATCACTAGATATGAGATGTGTTTTAAAAGATGGGATCAATACCCTACCATGGGGTCATTATAAATTAGAAGAGTTGTAGATTTAGATGTAAGTTTTTAGATGTAAGTTTTTATGATTTTAAATGTCATAAAAGCTTATGCGATCTCACTTTAACATTGTAGTTATGGGAATACTCTGCGCATAGTACAGCTTCATTAATTTTTATGTCTAAATAATCTGGTCACAAAAAGGGCCAAAATTGCGATGCGTAACCATGACTATCTACTAGTTCCTATTCATATAAAGCGTATGCAGCCACATGATAATGATCTTATTTACGGAAGGAATGGTCCTTAGATATTAAGTTGTGGATTCTGCTATTACAAATAAGCTAAGTTGTTGTCCACTCTGATGATAAAGTTCACCGAACGCAAATATATCTAAAAGGAGTGACGGGAAACATGTCAGCTGCGAAAAACTTTGTTCGTTTTCAAATCAATTTTGTCATTCTTTTAGAATATTTTCAGCATATTCCTGTCTTTCTCTTTTGGAACATAATATCTATTAACATATAATTCAAACTAGAATTGCATGAAAATAATTAAATTTCGTAAAATCCCTCAATCTGGTTTGCCTACGATTTAAAGGTCAATTTTGTTTCAAACGAGATTGCTACTCTAGTGTCTTCTGGTAAAATATTTTACGTGTATTTTGCTACCGTACGTTCTAGGATGTCTGTTAAAGTAAAGTAATGTCTCGATTTACTAAGAACTAGAGATTATTTGCAACCAAATATATTCATAACTATTATACATGTTTTGTTACGACGTACTCTTGCCCAAAATATGCACTATTGCGTTTGGGTGTCAATCCCAAGACACAAGCAATTTTGGTTGTTCAAAAATAAGGTTATTGACAGAGCTATTATGAATTAGGATGAACATAATTAATAATAGTCTTTCGAGTATATTGTGCATCATTTCCAATATACCCGGAAGACTATTATCAATAAGTCTTACTGTTCAAGCTTGAACGTAAACCTTTAATCTATAGACAAAGAAATTCAACTTATATGACTCTTTTGTCTTTAATACGGAGTACATGAATGTGTTTAACTTGTCTCCTGACGACGTCTCAAAAGTACGTGGTTATATGCATGGATTTCAGATTAAGAATAAGGCGTAAACGTATATGGGCCTACTTTCAATCCCGTTCACCTCCAGGACGCTGTTAGAAACATGTTCACCTGTTGCTTATACTAAATATTATTCGCATTCTTCTTATCTATTTATTTATGACTTCTTTTATGTGGCGAAGTTAATGCTCTGCTTTCTTCTCCGAGCACTTAACCACGTGCATACTTTTGCCTTTTTTTAGAAAGCACCAATATATAGACATTTTAACAATTAAAAAAGAAAAGTATTGAACCACATAAAAAGGATATACTACTTAACTGAAAAAAGAAGTCAAAAACGTCGAAACAAGAAATTAATATACAATAGAGGAAAAAATAACACGGAGAAACCTAAGTTGCATATTGCATATGGTGGCAGTAGAAGTGTGAATATATATGCTGTACAAATTAACATAGGTTACCTATTGGTTGTGTGTCCATACATGGTTATTAATAATCTGGTAAAACGAAGATGCCTCATGTGCTAGCAGTATCTTTATCTTTACATAAAAGAGAGGAATTTACAGATATTTTAAATATGGCAACTGTAGAAACGTTGTGTAAACTTTTCCACAGGCATGTAGTACTTACGGTGAAGGATTTTGAGTATGAATCAGAATATTGACTTGGTGTGGAGAGCAAGTAATTATCTTGTTATCTTGTGCTTCTAGTATGAAAGTCTGAAAAATATAAATATCTACGGGCTAGGTACGATGGTTCTGTCGTAGTAAGTATTTTGTACAATACGGTAAGATTATGTAAATTTCTTTTTTCAGCTAAGGTCAGCCATGACAGTTTATTATAAAATGATGTGACATGTCTCCTGTAAGTTAAATTGAAAATAGGTCTAATGCAGGCATTTTGCACTCTTTGCAAGCGCTTTAATAGATTTTCGGTTAGATCAGAATAGACTGAGTCGCAATAGTCAAGATGTGGAAACCTTGACAAGTTTGATTTTCAGAGATATTGGTAAGAATTTCCTTAGTGAATTTAACGTATGTAGGGCACGACATGCTCTCTTACAAACTTCATTTATTTGATCTGATTAGGAGAGATTTTGATTTAGTTTTACTCCTAAATTTTTAACAGTTGTAGAAAATGGAATAACAGTACTGGATAATTTTATATTTGGGAGCTAGTATATATTAATAGAACAGAGCGTTCTTGGGGAACCAAAGAAGATGGACTGCGATTTTGTTACATTTAATTTTAACTCGTGATACCTAGACCAGTAGCTGATTTTGTTTAACTGATTTTGTATTTATTTTTTCAATCTCATTATTAATATCTTGTTGGAGAAAAGAAGCATATAACTGAAAATCAGCGGAAATATGATATTTACAATATGTGAGAATTTTATGGAGATCGTTAATGTAAAGGGCAAAAGAAAAGGAACTAGTACGCTACCCTGCGGCACTCCACTGTTAATACAATGCGATGTCGATATGTGATCCTGATCGATCACTACTCCTTGTTTACGTTCGTGAAGGTAAGAATGAAACCACTTAACCAATGATTCAGAAAAAATAAACAATAATGATAATTTCTGAAGTAATATGTCAAAATCAATAGTTTGAAATGCCTTACTATATTCAAGTAGAGTAAGGAGCATCAGTTCCCTGTTATCACTAGCCGATCTTATATCATCCGTTAATTTTACTAGCATAGTGCATGTGCTATGATTGCTTCGAAAATCAGATTGAAATGTATCCAATAAATTATTTATTGTTAAGTATTCCCGAATTTGATCATCTACAATATATTCAAAAACTTTTGAAACAACGGGAGGACACTGATAGGAAGATAGTCTGCGACATTGTCAGCGTTATTCTTTTCTGGAAGTGGGTGGACCTTAGTGAGTTTCCATACAGTGGGTAAAGTACCTGTGGCAAGGGAGTAACTAAATATGTCAGTGATAGTATTACGTAGAAGCGGTAGGATATTCCTGAGCATGGTTATTGAATTATCATCTGGCTTGTGATGTATTTCTTTGTATCGTTTTTAATACACGTGCAGGATACGTAAGAAAACGAGAACAAAGGGTTAATTTCCGAAGCTACAATATTATTTATTGTTTGCAGTTTCATGGAGGCTGGTACCAAATGGCTTTGACAGAAAAAAAATGTTCAATTTATCTGGCGTATATTTAACTGCGTTGTTGGATATGTTGCTCCCAACACCTAACACTTTTAACCATTTCCAAAGAACTGCATCATTATTTTCGAATTCAAGTATTTCATAGACAGAGCACCGTTTTGCCTCCCTTACTTCTTGAGTGCCACGGTTTCTTAATATTCTATAGTTTTCGAATTTCGTATTGGGATCTATTGTGCTATCACTAGAAGTATCACTATTTTTAACATGTCTCCTGTATGCTCTACAAGCTTTACTCCCCGGGCCATTAACGAACGTAATTCAGCGGTGGACCATGGTGATGGAGGTCGCGAAACGCGTTTCTTAACTACAGGGGCATGTCATTCGTACAAATTTATTATTAAAAATTTTAGAGTATTTAGCTGCTCGTCAACTGTAGGGAGGCAGGTTATTGAGTGCCATGGCAAGTGGGCAGCGTCGATGTTCAGGTCTATTTCATTCATGCACGTAAAGTCTCTGTATGATGTGAATTTAGTTGTATATTATGGAACTCGAAGTTTGTATGATATATATAACTTATGATACGAGATGCCGGCTGTATTCATTTGGCCGTAGCTAATTACATGTTCTTCCTTAGAAACCAGCATCACATCCATCCATGATTCTGAGTTCCTTATGTAATGCGTTGGACCAAGAGGACAGATAGAAAGGTTGGGTCCCGAGATGGTATCCCGATATTCCAAGACTTCGTCTTTCGTTGGTAAATGATCCCAACTTGTATAACCCATTATTATGGAATATTGGTAATTGGGTAAATGTTTTGCAATATCGTCAACCGAGTTTGTGAAATATGTACGAGGGGCGATACACAACACTCAAAAGCAATGTCTGGTGACCTACAGTGACTTCAAGTATAATATATTCTGAACTACTGTTATATACACCAGCTGACTGAGACAAAAGTTTGGCCTAGAAGTTGTCTCGTAAGTATACTATCACACCCCGCCACGTTTACCCTTTCTATTGTTTGTAAAGAGATGGGAACTTAATAAATGAACGAGGTTGTTTGAGAGGGCATTCTGTAGCCAAGATTCAGAAATAAGTACAGCATGCACATGTTTAAAGATCATACTATGCTTTCAATTTCCACGAAATTTGAAACAAGGCTTTGAGGGTTGAAATGAATCTCGTTGGAGTTCTCTCCGGCAAATCCTGGTCTCTGGTCATGAGAGCTAGTTTTCATAGGTGATGGAGGAAGGTCGTTGTCAATCTCTATGAGGGTAGAAGTGTCAAGCCCACTGAAACAGTTAGAAATCAAAGTTGCCATATTTAAGTCTGCAAATGTGTCATTCATTGTCCTATCCTGAGAAGATAATCACATGCAATGTAATGTAATGTACTTGAGACGTTTACAACAATCCCTTCCCTATACATACGTACAAGACAGTTGGTAGTTCTGTTTACCAGACTGTTCATCATAAACAAAAACAAGACGAAAAACCGACATAATAGCAAAGTAATAGCATGAACCCACACACACACAGAACATAGCGTCTACTGCCGATACTGGATACATAAACCAAACAACTACACACACAAGATAACTGACACATGAGGAGAATGCTGTAGGCGGTGCACAAGAAAAATATATGTAACTTGGACATTCCTAGCTTTGCAATATGAAGTGGAGCACAAATACAAATTGAAATAGTTATTGATAGATATGTTAAATACACTGAAATATGGAAATAATTCACGAAACTAGCAAGAAATGAAGAAATAAGTTGAATAGAAACATTGCAAGAAAATGTTCATAGTTATTCACAGAAACGTGCTACCAGGATTACACCTATATGATGTCCATCTGAGCAAAACTACTAATATAATGCTTAATATTTCCGTATTTCACTACCATTTATTCATCATAAGTCCAAGTGTTCTTAAAGGCAAACCGAGCTCATGCTGCTTTGTAGATCTGCAAGCGCTGAGAAGACAGGTTTTCGCGAATTGTTTTTTTCGTTCCTTTCAGTTTTCTCTTATTTGCAAACACTTTGGCCCTGATCTGGTAATTTTGGAATTTAACTATAATAGGTTTAAGTTTGCCTGAAACATGGGGACCAACTCAATGGCCAGGACACACTTCACTTGCTGTAAGTTCAACACCCATTTTTTCCTTCAAGAGTGAGATAACTTATACTGTACTATCATCATCTGTCTTGTATGGTACTCCAAAAATGCTTACACTATTTCTTCGTGAATATTGTTCTAGATGAACTACTCTCTCGTGAAGATTGGAAATTTCTGCAGAAAGATCATTGATAGTATATTCCTTTTTCTTCAGCTTCTCTTCAAAGTCATGCACCACTTCTGTATTGAATTTCAAAGGGTCTCCAATACGATGCACTACAAGATTTGTCACAGTTTCAATGATATTGTCCGCCATGATTTTCATCACTTCGGGGGATTGTATCACTTATTTTACCTCCGCATAAATTTGTTTTGCCAATTCGCCGTGAGAGAGCTTCTCCGGGAGTCAAGATGGGCTGCTGACTTCCTTCTGTGGAGCCATGCTTTCGAAATATATTTATCAAGACAAATGTCTTCACTTAACCCTCCGTTAGGCGCGTACGTTTTCGTTGCATGATTAGGCGCGTGGGTGACAGGTGTCTCACCTATTAAAATGTATCTAGAATAAGTAAAATCATGTTTAAATGACGATTCTTTCATTTGTTCGGTAAAATGTTAATTGTAGGCTGTAATTTTGGTTTATGTAGTGTTCTGCTGAATACAACTTACTTGTTTGTCGTGACCACTAAGCTGATTGCAAAGCTGTTACATAAACGTCTTTGAGATGTTCTCTATATATGCATCTCTTACATTTCAGGCATCACTTTCTTGTAGTATTTTTTCTTCCACTTCTACAGTCATACCAACTTCCTTTGGAGCCTGATTGTTTTAAGATCGACCATTCCCTCTTCCTCAACACCAAGTAAGAATAGAAGTCTTCCCAATTTCGACTGAACTGGTATTGAATTTCAGGATGCAAAGTGCATTAATTGCACATATACTTAGAAAATCTAAAAATACCACCATGAGCCATCTTGTTCCGGTACAGTATTGGCTGTAACTTGTATTAATGCGATCAATTTCATAGTTACTGTAATCAGAACACACCTACGACTCTTCCTCTTCCTCCTCAGGCCATTGCAGAACGACATTTATATCTATTGTCGTTTGTCTCTTCGGGCGTTTTAATATTTTATTTGTTAGGCACATAGGCGCGCAGTTGACAATTGTCGCCCAACCACGCTGTCGCAACCACGATAATTTTTTTCTTACAAACTGTAGACGGGAAACAGAAGTGTACTACTGCCGCCATATCAAACACTAAGAATTAACGTTCAGCTACTGAAAACCGCGACTCCGAACGCCAACACACAGTGTTGCCAGTTTGAGAGAAAAATCACTGGGGGACACCTGTCACCTACGCGCCTAATCGAGGGTTAAAATATTCAGAACTCACATATTTCGAAGCACGGAACCCACACACCATCACATTAAGAGTTGCAAGTTTACATGAAAATCTCTTTCTGCTTTCTATAAAATACTGTGATTTTCCTGGGAGCTCGATCAACTTATGTTTAACGTCCCGACGCCATACTTTTGACCTTAGTAGTAACAAACTAGTTAAGACGAAAAATGTATACAGGCTGTTCGATGTATCAGTTGAACAAACAAGCCTATTGAACTTCCAACGCTGGTGATACAGTGTATTTCAGTATGTTCTAGTTGTAGCAAGCTCCTCTGTATGACCGAATTATCGCAATGATTATTTGATTTGTGTACTGTATTAAGAAAGCCAATTAACCAATTAGTGACATCGTTTCACTTTCATACCTTAAACATTATTGCCCTATATCAATTCCAATAGGTGGAGTTGCATTCCCAGCGGTGTTAAATGATTTATGAAAATAAGCACTAAAAGGGCTTATAGAATATTACGTAATTACGTATCTCGACATTAATAGCCATATGCAGAGTCCTTCTGAAGTGTGATTTAGTGCCATGCTAAAGCGTTCGACTTACATATGCCTCCTGGAGAAGTCGGGCGCTTAGCATGAAGCTCATTTGTCAAACCGACTCTGCATAAGGCTTATATTAAAAGTCATAACCCATCATTAGGTCTCGTTTCATTGCCAACACTCAGCACTGGATCGCCCCTTTTTCTTGCATAGTACACATATATCGTTAATAGTTCCCAAATTATGTTAGTTATGTGTCCATTCAAAGCAATTAATCGGAAATTAGCTAGGTTATTTAATTATGTTCGATACAACAACTATTTCAATTTGGCTGATGCGTATAGCATACAATACGGATATTTTATTAAGTTAACCAAGAATGCCTTATATAGTCATAGTTAATCGGTTTATGGGACAGAGTGTTTCCTCTCTATCTTATCGCATTTGATCTTCAAACATATCAATAATTTAGCATTAGAGCAAACACGATGTCATCAGTGAGTCTACAAATTTGAATTCAATCTGCAAAATATGTACTTTACATCATTACCCATATTAGAATTAGCATTCAAAGGGGACAAAAAGATGATTCAATGGTATGGCCCAGTTCCGATCAACTTTCCTACAATGGAAAAAAAACAAATTTTTACTATTGTCAATCAAACGAAGACCAAGCGATGGGGTCAAATTTTGGGTAATTTGCTTCTTTTGTGATCTGTAATGACATGCTACTATCGCTGCTAAAAATGTGCAATTTACGTCACAGGAATGGCACCCAAAAATAAATCTTGGTGATAAAAATAGGTCATATGATCTGTGTCTGACTCAATCAATTCTCCTTCCATATAGAAAACATATTGGAAATGTATTAGGAAAAGAACAGGATTACAGTAAACATAAATAAGTAAAAATGTATATTTGGGATTTCAGATAGAGAGATGTTAAACGTTTAGTTGCTATCCGTCCTTAAAATTGTTGGAATATAAAAGGGCACAAAGTGCTTGTTAAATGGATACATAGTTTTTTGGTGTTAACAAGTACTAGGTTAATTTGATATAGGAACCCTGTAAGAAAAGCTAACATATTTGGCGCAGTCTGTTTTTTATAAGTACCTACAGGCTTACATAATGTCTATGATTCCTAATTTTCCACCGTTTAATGCAGAAACAGATCGGCTACAAACCTATTTGTATCGATTCGAACATTTGTGCATAGCGTCACAAATTCCAGAAGAAAGGAAAGTTGCTACATTATTTACAGTTATTGGTGCAGAAGCGTATGAACAATTATGTAACATCTATTGGTCGGTCTCGCCCGCAGAAAAGTCATATGCTGAGATTAAAGAGGAAATGAAAAAGTATTATGCAGCAAAAGTGAACATTATTTCTGAAAGGTATCAAGAATGTTGGAATATAAAAGGGCACAAAGTGCTTGTTAAATGGACACTGGCTGTTGCTAAGAAAAGTAGGTGATATGATGTGCAAATATCATGGAAGATAAGATCAGTTGTTGATAGATAGATTGGATTCAGGGGACTCTCGGGATAGTTTTTCTGCTCTCATTTTTCCCAGGATACTTTGCGGTCGGTGACGTTATGTGGATGTATCGCGGTATTTTTCAAAATAAGTGAAATACTGCATAAACAATCACACTAATGTTATAAAATGGGCAAAAGTTATCTTACTTGTGCAGTAGCTCATTCTAATAACGTAGGAAGTAATACAAATGAAATAATGTTCCATCGATTCCCTAAAAATTATGAACTTCGAAGAAGATTGATTTCCCGCTGTAAACGAAAGAACACTTTTAATGTGGATAACGCACGAATATGTTCTGCTCACTTTTCATCAGAGGATTATCAAAAAGTTAGGAAAAACAAGCTTCTAAGTTTCCGGCAAAAGTAGCGTTTAAGATCTGACGCTGTTCCTTCATTATTGATACCAAACTGGCATGGGGAAAAATAAATTAGACACTAGTCAAGTTGAAAAACAGTTGTGTAACAACAATAATTAATTTTACTTTTATGACATTTGTTTCTGAGAGCCTGAAGCTTAAGGAGTTTATGTACGTAAAGCGAAGTGGAAGGGGGTACAAACGAGAATATAAATGCATACTCTCATATATTCTTTAGTTTAAATGATATTCGTAAGTTTTGTTAGGTATCTGAAACATTATTCTGGCAAAGTGCACCTTGAGCAGAACATTCATAGGAACCTATTACGAACCGAACCTAGCCTAACTTTACCTAATCTAACCTAATCTAATCTTGTTTAACCGAACCGTAACTGTTACGTACAAATCACACTGATTTTACTCCTTCTCAAATGCCACATCGTGTGACAAAATAATTTGCTCTGATCAAAGTGCATTCTTACCATATTCTTTTAATTGAAGGGCTGGCTGAGAGAGGGGGCTAAGCCACAAAAACAATTCTGATAAATCGAAGGGCAAAGTGTAGGACAACTGCAAAATTTCCCCTGTGAAGGTGGTTCTTTTATGTATGTATACCACTCTATTGATATCTGTGCAACTTATAACATGTAATACATAATGTAAAGTGTGTTATATTAAGTAATAAACGAATATTAGTAATGTAAAGGAAATATTTTGCAGTCACGACTTCTGACAATTTGGTTAATACACACCAAATACAACGGGTTAGGTTAGATTTCTAACATGACCTAACTTAACCTAACCTAACCAAATTAGGTTAGGTTAGATTCGATTATATTAGGTTAGGGTAGATTAGATTTCTAACGTAACCTAACCTATCATAATACAACCTAACCTAATTTATTACATACCCGGAATCTCTTGAAATTTTGAATAATGTTTGCTTTATGTATTTTACTACCTGAAATGTTCTTATTGAGAGGATTGGTTTATGGAAAGTATTTGAACTCCTTCCACCCTTAGAATTCACGTTTCAATGAAAGTGCAACGACAAAAATCCGTAATGCCACCCAGTGGTGGATCCAGAATATGATTAAGGGAGGGGCTAAACCATAGGTTGCCGTTTTATTCAGTGTGAAGCAGGATTAAAGCCAATTTTATGCAGTGTATACCTTAGCGTCAAGGAGGGCTATAGTCCCTATAGCCTCCCCCTTGGATCTGCCACTGATGCCACCCTTTCCCCACGCCCAAAGAGGGTGAATTTGGTTTTAAACGGTATCGGGTTGGTCACTATTCATTTCAGTGACCCTGAAAGTTATGGACTGGACACCAATTTCGTCTCTTTTTGATTATTTGTCATCTCCTTCCTATCTCCTCTCATCCCGAGCCAAAAAATGACAAGATCCTAAGTTAGGCCTGGCTGCATTAAAGTACCAAAAATCGTTAAGGTTGGTCGAGGAGAAGTTAGCAATCAAACATTGTTACAATGAAAAAAAACACACATCTTCCCCTGAAAACGGAAAATTTCAAAAAACAGTGGGACATGTTTTTCTTTAAGCTTAATGAGGAGTTTATATACCAAGTTTCATCTTTCTAACTTGATAGGTTCGTGAGATGCAGTATTTTAGGTCCAAATTTTTAATCCCTTCCACCCCTTAGGATACGCCCATTAATCAAAGTAATGTGATAAATATCTTAGTTAGGCCAGGTCAACTAGAAATTATAAAAGTCGGTCCAAAGCTCCAGAATGAATTAGAGAGTAAACATTATATTCATTTTTATTTGTGTAGAGATAGTAATTAATCATTATTGACGGTATTTATATATTTATTACATTATATTGTCTCATCTGTGAGTAGAAATAACTCATTATTTGTATTTTTAAAGACAAGGAATATCATAATTATGTTTTGAATCCAGTTTTACGAATAAAGCGCGAAGTTTAACAAGCAGGCAAACGAAAAAAATCTTTGCCCAAACCTCGACATGACGTCACAGACAGGGAGCCAATCAGAAAGCTAATCGCGAAGTGAGGCTACCTGTTATTTTATATACCTTGGATTGGATTTGTATTCCGGGATTTGGATATGACTTGTAGATGCAGAGAACGAGATGTATAGTGATTAAGATAAGTAATGATAAGTAATTATAAACGTACTTGAAGAAGTGAATTCAATTGTATCAGTACAGATTAGGAATAAAGTGGCTAAATGCGATACATAGTTTTTTGGTGTTAACAAGTACTAGGTTAACTTTGATATAGGATCCCTTTAAGAAAAGCTTACAAAAATGATGTTCATTACGTCAGTATGCTCAGTGATCAAACTATGGTGGTTCATTATATGACAAAATGATTTGGTACAATTCTGATCATTTTCACTCAATTATTGCTAACATACTAATGTGAGAGCACCTATAAATTGTACGCATTACGTTTTTATTCGAGACGGTCAACGATGCGTAACTTATCTGCTCCAAATATGACTCACGGAGCAATGGGTTACTTTGTTTAAATGTAGAAAGTAACTCGGCGAAAGTTATGATATCAGCAGCAATTAGGTACATATTTTTTTTACAAGAATATATCCCAACTCATATCATATTCTTCGAATAAATAACACCAGTTAGTTTACCCATATCGCGTTGCTACACATAATATTATTGTGCCACAATGTGTAATCGAACAAAATATTAAATTAAATTTTAAAATGCGTATATATAGGCAGTGTATGAAATGAAGGCAGTTTGAATATTCTTTAGGATTCATAATCCAATGGACGATTTAGAGTGTCTTGACTTCTGAAGTGGAAATGACAGGCTATGGCTTCTAGAACTAGGAAGACGCAGAACGAATACGCAAGAATGTTGACATGGCGGAAAAAATCGTATAAATACCACCGGATTATATTCCGGGGATAGGAAATTCTATTTTGACGTCGAAACTCTGTGAGTCAGATTATTCATCAATAGTTTTTTCTACTCCGTCATTCTGTGTATCAGACGATCTGCTTATCACCGTTACCAAATGTAAGTGATTATACATTCTCTTCTCTAGTCTTAAAGTCACACCAGTCCATACCATGCTTTGTGATTATTTAATTATTCAACAACACATTATTAAATTCTTATTCTAAATTATTTCTGTGTTATCGAATTTTATCTTTGAATTTCTATTCACATGTTTGTTGACAATTCTGAACTACGTTTCCTCAGTCCCCAAGACCTGCATTAAATTAGATTATTTCTTGAAGAAACTTGGTGGATTTCAAGGCCGTTCACTAATTTCATGTATAGGAATGGTTTGGGGTTCTCCGTTTGACATGACTTGGAAAGTTTCTAACTGCCTTTTACGTCACAAAACCGGTCACGTTCAAGGTAGATTGCAAACCTATTATAGGTTTTAGCAATATGTTAAGAATCATTTCCAATTATGCAGACTATATTAATTTCGAATGGAAGTATCTATTTTGGAAACGTAATAACTTCTATGTGCTCATGTTTACGAATTAATGCAGACATCCATTATGTACGCATATGGTACACACTGTGTCTTCAAATGTTTAAATTTTCAAAACGAGATAATGAGGGTTATTTTTTTGTTTCGTTTGCAAAGACAAAGAAGTGCACCTGATAGTTTTGTTTCTCCAATTTTAGGCTGTAACAACATGTCCGCTAAATGATCATTCATAACAATGAATCTGAGTTTTCACATGTTTTGTGAATTTACTAATAGCTGTTAAAAAATATGTAAAATTGTTTAATTCATTATTTGTCATGAAAAATAAAGATGTTATAATGGTTTTATTAATAGTGTTCTATATGTGAGACGTCAGGAAAATAACAGTATGAATCACAATTGTAGGGCTTATGATTTTATAAATTGTATTTAAGTTCTGAAATGTTGATAGTTTACATTACTACATTCCAATCACCACCTTGATTTTATATCAATACTTAACCCTTATCCGGGCAAGACATTTTTGTAACGTAAACGGGCAACCGGGGCCTGTGAGGCCTAGTATATGTTTTAAGTGCAGAATACACAAAATCAATGCCTATTGTCACTTACTGTTTAGGCTAGTCTAGAATGTACCGGTATATATTTTTGTCAAGTAGCGAAACTTCGTGTCACGCTTTTGTAAGCCAAGCAGAATAGCAAATCCGGTCCAGAAATTTTTGTAACTTAAACGGGCAACCGGGGCCTGTCAGGCCCAGTATATATTTTAAGTGCACAACACTCAAAATGCAATGTCTGTTGCGGCATACTGTTCCGACTAAAGGTTACAATAGTCTCGTGTTCAATATATAATTATATGACAATTTGATCTAATATTTGACAGGAATTTCACTAAAGTTATACGGAACCTCCTAGGTCCCGGTTGCCCGGTTACGTCAGGAAAAGATTTTCAAATTAAAAAAAAACATTAGCTTTACCAACTCGATATGTTCATGATTTTAACTTCGACGAAAGATAGAAGAATTTAGTATTTTATGTCTTTGAAATATGTATGGTTATTGAGAAATTTTAGAAAAATGAAGCTACTGGGCCTGGGAGGCCCCGGTTGCCCGGATAAGGGTTAAACAGGAAGTAATGTTTAAATAGAAATGTGTGCACCTTATTTGCTTGATCGACATGGCAATGGTGTGAGACTGTGTTACACTAATCATGACAAAACAGTAATTCTGCATTTCAGGTTCCTATTCTAAATTCCGAACAATAAGTTATAATCCTTAGAATTGCATCTCAGCATTACAAAAAATTTCTTAAATTGGGTACCCACTCTATCAACTTCCTTTATAGAGAGATTGATGTCTATTTTACGTAATACATCTTTTGGTGGGATAAAGAACTGAACTCTTTTATTCGTATGCTACTGCATATGAAAA
Organism: Thermobia domestica; assembly: GCF_964235325.1. Taxonomy (NCBI): domain Eukaryota; kingdom Metazoa; phylum Arthropoda; class Insecta; order Zygentoma; family Lepismatidae; genus Thermobia; species Thermobia domestica. The sequence goes on from NC_137456.1 coordinate 335,971,815, forward strand.
AACCACTCGTAAATATATATATTCTTACCTCTCTGGCTTATGGATCATCAAATATATATTGATAACCATATTCTAAAACTCTGGTTAGTTACGTCTAGCCGATTTTACGACCTGAATATTTCCGTTGTTTTAAAACATTTCTTCATTCATAATTCATGTATTTATAGTAATATTCATAACGCAATCAGAAAATTATTAAATAAAATCATACACTTTGTTTTTAAACTTTTGTAACATATTTATCTATTATTTGTTTGCAAGTTAACCGTGCATTGCATAACCGTGCATTGCGATATGAGTTAAGGTTTCGCAAAAATTTTGAACATATTGAAAACGAAAGGTTTGATGGAGTCCTGCTAATATATATAGTTCATCTTTCTCTTAACAGTTTAAGTTATCAAGTAAAAGATAAGAGTCCAGGGAATGTACAAATATTCCTCTTATATAATTTACCAGGAAGCATTTTGAACAAGGGCTTCATTCCTGCAGAAAATTTTAAAAGTAAATTTGCAAGAAAAATTTGTACACTTTATTCTTGAACGGAAAATCTCCACGTTTTTCCATGCTTCTACTTGAAAAGATAAACTCGAAAAAAAAATCAACAACATTTTTCTCTGTTTGATGACAAGTTAATTTATACTGTTGTAAATGACTCTAACAGTTATGCCAGTAGAAAATTTGGATCGAACTAAATCCGCTGATGAAACAAGATGCTTTATGTCATTCAGATTCCTAGGTGATATTGCAGCTTCTGCACTCAAACAAGTACTGAGAACAAATGAAACATACTCATAACACTTTAGTTGCAAAGACACACAGATGTAACTTCATTATATCTAATATTAATCTCATATATATAAAAAATGTTTCGATAAGTCTGATAAATGTTTCATAATATGGATTTTTTACACATCTTCACTAATGTTTACAAGCTTTTGCCACATCTTTCAACCTAATGACGGGCTTAAAGCACTCACTTCGTTAATCATTCATGTAAACAGTTGATAGCATGTCTGCTACAGCTTCCAATAATGGACAGGATTAAAACGTGAGGATTGCACATTATCAGTGGAACTGTAGGAAGACAATCTTTAAAAAATGCAAATAATTTTGAAGAAATGCTTCTGCCTTGGTGCATTTCAGCGGTAAATAACCATTTCTTTTCACCATTCATCTGTCTTCTTTAGCTTAAACAGTATGAAGATAGAATTTACTTTTTTTTTAAAAAAAAATCCGATGTTTAACCTCCTAGACGAATACTACATTTCAGAGGGGACTTAATGGTTCAGTGGAAAAACCATCATAGATTCTTAGTTCCATTTGTATGTGAGGTAAACATCACATGCACGATTTTTTTCCCGAGATCTCGAGTTCCATCAAGCTTTATTAATCCTGTCATTGTGTTTATCCTTACACAAATTATAATCTCCCTTAGCATCCTTAACGTTAAAATTGTGCATTTTAACTTGCTATCTGGCGCAGACTACTATCATGAATTACATCATAAGATTATGAATTAACCGATATATTAAGTTGGGAGGAAAGGAAGCTTGATATTAAATGTCCAAAAAACAATATGTATGAGACATAAATTTTTCAGAGATCGTACACTGCTTGTTTAACATATGGATCTGAAAGGCAAATGATAACAAAATCAAATTCATCGTCAGCAATGAAAACAACTAAGAACGGAGAAATGTATGCTTGATATCACCATAAATTATAAGATTATCACATGAATTCAGGAGATGACAGTAGTGACGCATATTATATTGAAAATATAAACATTGAAGTAGGGTGCATATATAAAGGGCGGCATGATTATTGAGATAATAAAATCACTCTTGACTGAAAGATATCAAACTACAAACAACATTCGTGCCTTCCTCATGCAATGTGGTAGTACGGAATTTAAGCGAAGAAACTTGGAGAAGTAATTCACCAAATACGTGATTGTGGGGAAGAGCTGGAAAGACTACCCTGCAACACTGAAGTAATACATGTTTAGTAGTATATACCTCCGCCTTTTGCAACGTATTTTTTCTGAGTTACTGTTTAATAACAACCAGTAATGTTCATGATATTATGTTCATTAATTACCCACGTTTAGTTTCTGCAAGAACTATATCAGCGTTTGATTAATCGTTTCTTTCAAACGAAATTCCACACTACTGCTTTGTTTGGAGAAACTATCCAAACATGCAAGTATCCATTAGTTGTTTGATAATTAGCATATAGTCCCTTTCAACAGCAAAGCCATAAAAATATTTGCCCAGAAACCAAAATGTAAAGTGAGCAGTGTAATGCCGGGAATTGTACTTGGTTGTCTCTCGGTAACAGTTCGTGTCAAGGATATATATATCCTCATAGACAATCCACAAAAATTAAAAGTAGAGCAAAACTTTTGTGACATGATATTAAGAATCTGAACTACTAACTCCCTAGATCCCACTGAAGTTCATATCACTGTTGTGATCAAGCATTTTTCCATGATACGCAAAACTTATTACATTATAACTTTAATACCGTGCTCTGTAGGAATTAATGTCCAATTAAATCAGTTTTAGTCCTACATTGTTAATTTTTATTATACTTCTGCTTGTTGTGCAGAATCACTAAACATTTTTGAATACACACAACTATATTCTTAAAAGAACATTTCAAATATATTTCTCATTCTTTTAATTAATTACTTTAATCTAGAAGAAATGGAGATAATGTAGCACTGTTCCATTTTTTCCCTAAAACTGACATTTCTTTTTTGTATATAATAAAATAGTAGTGAGTGTGTTGTATTTTAAGTTCATATTGAGGATGGTATAGTTTAAACTTTTAAAGTATAGAGTGTGAATGGCAAACTCTTTATTAATTCCATTCTCATGTTGGGAACATTATTTTTGTAAGACAGCAACGACCCTGTATTGGAATTAGGTCGCGAAATGAATAATGTATGATATCGTCTAGAAAGACAGGAAACAGTGGATACTAGAGCTTTAATTTCACATTTGATACGAGTGATGAAACATGACACACTCTGTCTTGTTCTTTGTGAAGAGGATCGAGACATGATTAACTACTTTTTTTTAGATTTTCCGGGTAAACTGTTTCACCCAAGTCTTTGATGTGGAACATTGCTTAAGAGTTATATGATTAAGATATGTGAAATAAACACTAAACGAATACAGAACGCATGGACGAGAATAGGTGTGGCAATGTGTAGTTTGGAAGTACCATATATTTTTTCTTTAACTTGTGTAAGTTGTATTCCACATGTGTTATTTCTAAACGATAATGTTGTAGGAAAATCATCATCGTTTATTCTTATTTTCGGTTAAAACGTAATGTTATTCCTACCATGTGTATTTTATGACCATACTTCAAAATAATAGACATAGTATGTAAGTCTGTTCTATCACTGGAAAGTGGTATTATATTTATGTTCCCATTTCTATATTTAATATAATTGTAAGCTCCTTCTTTGCCAATAGAAGATATAGATATACTTTCATTATCTATTTCTCTCTGTACATTTATTGCAAAACAAGAAGTCCTAACTATTAGCATCATTCACATAATTTCCAGCAAAACTATTACCACAATCATCTTTATTATCTTCTGAAACGACCAAACACTCTTTCTGATTGAACCCCACTCTTAACTGATCCTGGTATTGTTTATTGACCTTCACTACACCTGCTATGTAGACTGACTACAAAAGAATGTCGATGTGGTAGTCATTATTGATTACAATTGTACATCTGTTTAGCACACTAACAGTTCGTAGAGATGTCAAGCGAACGAATATAGAGTTATATCATATATGAAGGGATTTAAGAAGTAAAATTATTTAAGAATTGTAAACTTCATGTTAATGGCATTCGTATTCCTCCTATATCCCAATCAGAACTTTACATAATTACTGGAAAATTTATTCACAATAACCTAGTTGTATTTTATAATATACATAAAGAATCTAGAAATGTACTTAAAGACGATGGCTTCTTGTTTGAATTAACAGTTAGGTATTAAACAAGTTAGAAGCTATAGGTTCAAAAAAATACTAGATATAAGGAAGAATGGTTATTCAGCTTGTATTGGCGAAAGAAATATATAGCATGAAGAAGAGCATAGTGAAATAAATATCTTATTGAAGAGTACTGTACAATTCTAACTTAATACAAGCAAACTACTTATTTCATTAATATTGTGAAACTTGTGTAAGTGTGTGATTGTATGAGTTTGTTTTTGTGAATGTATCGCCGTTACGGTAATTTAGAAATTATTAAGAAGAAGTTAATTGATGAAAATAGCAATCATTTACTGCTCTTTCAACTGAAAAAATGTATCATTTTCACGGGCCCTAAAGGAAACCGAAAGCTATGTTAATTAGATGATATTAGCCATGCAAATATTAAAGAATTAAATGAATATTAAGTGAATAGTAATACTTCAAATATTTCTAACCGATAACAGAATACTTACAGTACTGATAAATGAATGAGTAAAATATATAGATATATCTCATTCATGTTTAAACTGACCTGGGTCAACTTCAATTGGCAGAGATAATAAGATAATTGAAACTATATTATATTAGCTGCATCAACAACAGATTGTAATTCGACCAGTTGTGTTGCGTATTATTCATGGATAGAAGAAAGCAGGTAAAATGTACATAGCAAAGAATCTATTGTGTAAAGAAACGAATCTAAAATTCATAGCATAATTACAATAAATAAATTTATAACTAATTGACTGTTAATTGGGCTCCCGTTAGACAGATTTAAAATATAAGTGGGTTGAAATTTGTCTGAATATCTTGCAATTACTAAAAAGTGACAAGAATTTTACTGAGTTACTTATCAGACTGTTTTTTACATTCCAATTGTATGCAAGAGTTTAAGTTCTGATTTATAGAGTAGGCCAAAGAAGAAGTCAAAATATGGAAGTACTCATAAGAAAAGCAAAGAAACAAGTAGTATTACGTACTTATAACCTAATATATCGATACTAAATTTTCTAATATGCAAAATGCTCTCTTTTAGATTTACAGGTGAAAACTAACAGTGGCTGAAAGCAATATGCTATACTGTAGAAAACGTAAACACACTAATTTTGGAAGAGAAAGCTAATATTTACGATACGATATATCAAATTAGAAAAAAATATTTTGAATTTCTTCCTCACGACTCAATGAAGTAACCTAAATAAATGCACGTAGCAACATAGGAAACTGAAATTGGAATTTTTCATATATAAATTAAACACTCGTAACATTTAATTCGTATTTAGCCTCGTTCAAGTCTTAGAGAAATATTGTCTGGTATAAAGTAGCATTCTCTTCTTAAAATTGAATTTGCATTTTCACTATATTTCAATTACGTTGTTTACCCACAGCTGTGCCAAAATAAAAATTATTATAGAACAATATATAATTTAAGAAATATATTATTATAGGTAATCGTTAACATTGAAGTTGCCATTATAGGGTAAGAAAAATGGAAAACGAGATCAATTTATTTCGATTTCTCAGAATACACGAATCAAGTCAAATAAAACATTTAGGGTAAATTAAACAGTAGTTAGATTATTTAAATAATATTGAATTATACGGTTAAAACATACAAAAGGGCCGTTATATCATGTATATATTTAATTAATATATTAATTACCAGTATCAGTATTCAGGAAATCAAATCGTATACATGGTAATTTGCAATTTATATTATGATTTCGTATAATACTAGAATTTTTTAAAGAAAAACTCGAATATTGATATTCAAAAAGTATTATTATATGCATCGAAATGTAAAGCGCGGATAAAGTAAAGAAAAGTAAAGTATCAAAAAGATATAGGAAAACAAGGAGTAGAAAGAAGAAAAATAGAAGGGACTGATATCTTCAAAAATATAAGAAAATATATGTAAAAAGAAGATGGAGATCGAGAAACGTGGAGGAAAAATTTTCATACCCAAAACTAAAAGAGTGTCATTATTCCGAGAACTCAACAAAAGATAGAATAATTACACTGGTCGGCATGAAAATCCTCCCACGTATGTGAAAGGGTGTACCGGATAGATTTCGAGAAGCTGAATGCGAATATCTCATCGAGAAGAATCCAGTATGTAAGGTTTTTTTGGCCTGGTGCTGTTTCCATAATTGACAGAAAAGTGGTATTATTCATATTTAATATGTGTTTTGCGTGTTTGGAGTGCATAATTCGGAATTTTTATCTTAATCCAAGAACTGTTACTAGTCTATATCCCACGGACATTCTTTTCTCTACCTCTCCGACACCCCTGAAACGAACCCCCTCTCCTTGGGATCCAAAGATTTGTTGTCGTTCCACACTGCATACACTAAACCCTAGGCATTATTGACGAAGAAATGATTCTAATCAATTTGCGATCATTCGTCGGCCCCCTTTTGCCTACATGACAGACAGATTGTTGAAAAAAGGCGCCAAGACATACAACGTTGTCGCGTGAAAAAAAATATTTCAGTTTCGAGTTGATCTTCGTGTTAAAATGTGATGTTACGCTGTGTCTGTGTATTCCGTAGGTAAAAAATATTTCTGCGTAAATATTGACGTTTGTGTTAAAGGAACATGCCGAGAATATGCAACAATTCGACAGATTAATTCTGATACATATGTGGGAAAATGATTTTCAAGGGACAAAGTAGGCCATTTTCGCCGTTCGTGAAGACAGCCTACCATATGTACTTCGGGTGTAAAATCGGCGATCAGGATCGCGTTTGGGCTCCGAAACAAAGTTGTAACTCGTGAGCGCGTACTCTCACAGGATGGTTGAAATATACACATAAATCGATGCCATTCGCCGTACCTATGGTTTCGCGCGAGCCCCGTGATCATGTTTCAGACTGTTACTTCTGCCTGACTAATAAAAAAGGTTTCTCAAAAAACATGAAGCATAAAATACAGTATCCTAACTTTCATTCCGTGAGGAGACCTGTCAAACATGATGTTTGTCTGCCTGTTCCCGTACCAGCAGACTCATACACCCTGTGCAGTGTTTCATCTCAGATACTCGTTCCATTTGATACAGTGTAGGTATGCATCACTTCAGGGTTATTCAGCGGATCCATGCAATTGGCAAGATGAAAATTCGAACTCATAGGTACATGGGTTGGCAAGGATAAACAAAAATATTCTAGTAAAATACTTATTTTCATGAATGTAAGCACTAATATGAATAGTCATTTATTTTATTAAACTGAGATTAAAACAAAAGTACTTATAAGGGATTTTTGGATAGTGATAAACGTCCAGAACTGTGTATAACGCTATAAAAGGAATTATTGCTGGTATGATAGTAATGATATGGGTTACAAAACACGTTTTCCCTCACATAAATTGCAATAATCACTTTATATCCTTCCCTATGCTACTATACTTCCTTACGCAACATTCAACACAAATTGTCAACAAACATTTATTATTGTACAACACACAAGTTGTGACGATTGTGTCAGATAACCTTGCTTTCACGGAGCAAAACGTATCTTATAAGCTCTCCATGAGGTGCAGTTTGAATTAACAAATCACTAGCAATACCTGCCCCCAACACACACTACAATTGGTTTTCTTATATTCGTAATTCATATATCGTCCACTCCTACAACACTTTCCATCATTTCGATCACTTTTGCTATAATCGAAATTCCACAAGGAAGGGTGGTACAATTAGTGGTTGAATTAGAGCACTAGATAGTAATGAGCTTATTTGTAATTAGAGCACTAGATTTCGTTAGTCACAGACTCCAAAAGCTATATGAGAAATTGATAGTATGTGATTGAAGACACCAACTATGATCAATAACTGCTATTGCGGTTTCAGTTTAGAGATCAACTTGTATGGTGTAGTAGCTTAGCTTCAACATAATAAATCTTATATAATATTCTCTTGCGGATGCCATATTCGTGTTTTGTCGCTAAGATAATATAATACTTATAAATTTTGAGTATATTTTTCCACGGAAATAGAGAAAATCAAACAAAACAGTATTTATCAAATTAAGAAACTTACTAGGATACTAGAATTAAGGTGTCGCAAAGAAATGTGTATGTCGGTGGTTACTCCTTTCATGAATTATAACAAAATAATAACTTTCATGTAGTCCTTTGCTAGAAATTATTCCATACTGTTTTTGATATCAGATTTGTATTTGTTACTTGAATGAATAAACAATTTTTACTTTTCACTAAATGAATAGATCAAGTGTGTGACAACCTGTTGAGAATGACTTATAAGCACACTGCCCATATTTCTACTTATCCATCTACAGTTATGTTTGTTGTTTATTCATTATAACACATTTATACTCTTCAAGAATGAAATCAAACCACCTAATGAATCTAAAGAACTCCAGGAAATCGTGTGGCGTATGGTTACCAAAAATAAGACCGTTTGATGATAAACAAAATACAAATTTTATTAATCAATCACATCTCTGATCTGAATATACAAACTTATTTATTAAAACTAGATGAAATGTTATTGAGAACCTAACGTTATTCGTCAAATTCTAGCTGCCGTTGATGTTAGTATCAACAGTTAGTTACTAATAAAGATAACATAAAGTTCGTGAAATTGTAATACCTAATTTTAGTTTTAATAAATATGTGCATTTACTCTGGGCAGAAAAGTGTTGGATGTTCATGTAGTAAGTTCTAGATCCGTGATATACAGAGCGACAATTACAAATCATGAGCAGAGTTATTTATATTACGGAATTATTTTTACATAAGGAATGTTGAATAAACTATTTTACTTCAAACGCATTTACAATAGAAACTCTAAGCCTTTGTCGGTTTGCTGTTACAATGCGAAACATAATATGACTTCTGTTCATTAACTTAAAACTTATTAGTTAATTAATTTAAAATTAAAAATGCTATTTGTGATCCTCAACTTTGTACTAGTTCTGTTAACAATTAAATTACTGTTGCGGTTTCGTATTATCATATTTGAATACACAATAGGTCATATATTGTTTTTTATTAAAGTAAGTCAATGTAATTTTACATGCTTACTTTATAACGTGGCCGTAATAATTATATAAGTACTATACACATTATAGGATATATGCGGTGAACAATTTGTCTTGCACACGTATGTAGCTTTGAATTAATTGATTAGAAACTGTAAATATGGACAGAGAATATATTTTAGCAAAATTCGCTAATATAACCAGATTAAGCTGTTTTAACAACTAAGGATAAAGCTGTTTGTTACCGAATTTCACTACGTAAATTATTACATGCTTAAAATCTGGAAGTAGAACGAAAACTTCCAGTACAACACTTATTATGCAGTACCACATAATAAACTCTATACATTACTAAGGATTACACTGGTTTAAATAACATGGAAGAGGCAGTACCTTAGCAAATTTTCTATACTCTATTAAATTCAATATATGATACATGTTTTTCATGCTTAATAACTTAAATTTCAGAAATTATTTTACATAAATTAAAGGCACAGAAAACGCCAATTTATCCGCGCTATATCGTTCCTTTCCGGCATTAATGCAGTTTGCAATATTTTGAAAATTTTACAGGAGAGCCGAAAAACTGAAATTTTGATGGGTTTTCTTGAATTTTGATGAAGTTTTTTTGTTTTGTGGACTATTTTCGTAAGAAAAATACAGCTAATATAAATAAACAAGCCCTGTCAAATAGGACAGTGACGTTTATAATAGCTTTAAAATATTCACTTATTTTGGCGCTTAATCCACTTTTGCTTACAAACTTTTTAACAAATCAATGCTTCAGACGACATTCATTGAAATGTACTAATGCATTAAGGCACACGGTGTCTTTGTGAGATTGCGTTAAGCGACATGTAGGGGAAAAATAAATGGTAATAAATTCCTGATACGTTAATCGAAGAATGTTAGCTGTATACTGATCGGCAAAATACTGAACGCTTCTTGAAATAATGCTGCTTAAAATAAATTTTATAAGAAAAATGCTTTGGCTTACCTCACCTTTATATGTAAAAACTAATCTAATCTTCTGAATAGTTAAGTTAATGTTAACTGACACCATTATTTATTTTTGTCATTTATTTTTAGCGTTTTTAGAAATTTATTAAAGCTTACAATATTACAAATTATTACTGATTTGTTAAGCTTACCGATACAATGAAAATTTGCATCATTCATTTACTAAATAAATGCAAATTGTCGAAACTTACACAAAACTCTAACTTTATCAATTTTGAACTATTGCAAGAGAAAATAAAAAAATGATGACAACGTGTTTCAATCTTAAATTTCTTCTTCATCTTTATCTGTCTCAGAGGTGTCTTGTGGCTCTCCCGTGTGTGGTAACTGCTGGTGGAACCCGTGTAGATGTTTTGGTAGAATATTCTGATTACACAATTTGACAAGATCCTGGTACTTGGCCTTACTGATAAGGATGGATGCTGCAGAAAGTCTGCTTGGTTGCTTTTGTCCTTGTGGGCAAAGTTTCAGTGTAAGATACACTGCGTCCTTAGTCATTGAATACTTAACTTTGGCAAATTCACTATTTTTTGAAAAAATGACAACTGTCATTTTTCGCAGCAAGAAAGGTTCCCCTGACTCATGTTTCTTAGCACTGAAGATATTTGCTGCCAAAGTTGACCAATTTCTAAAAGAACCATGCTTCCATAATTCATTGATGTTGCTTTGTTCTTGCCATTCTCATGGTGGTAATCCACTCGGATGGGCTTTCAATCTTTTGTTTATGAGATGCTTTCTCAATTTGACTATGCACACTGTCCACAGGCATATATGTGTGACCCGGTACCAACTAATTGATATGGATTCGTTGTAAGTTTTCGGATTTCTCAAGTTCGTATTTCAACATGGCCAAAATATTTCTATTTTTGTTTTGCCCGGCACCGCAATACAGTACTACAGTTGAAATATTACCTCGTTCGTCCACTACAACTATATATCTCGAAAGGATAGAAGCGATTTCATTCTAACCTCGTTTACCTTCGCTCTCACCCCATACATAATTGTTCTGCTTTTTGATTCATATATCGAGATATTGTATAGTGCTTTTGTACTTTCGTCTGTAGTACAAAAGCATGGAATCACCATGAGGTACGCACAAGTCTTCTGCAAATCGAAACTTGCGACAAGTGTTCCTTCCTGACTACCACTCACTCTGCTGTCTTTTGAAACGAGCTTCAGTTGCTTCTTCATCTTCAATATGACGGGTGTATTCAGCCTTCTCTTCTTGGGTTACGTCTGTCTTGTTGGTAAAGGCGATACATTTCTGGCACTTGTCCTTTTTGTGTCTATGAAACCCAAGGTTGAATTTTGAGTTAAAAATATAACGAAAAACTCTTTCACTCACAGGAATATTTCCTTCTTCGTTCATTCCACGTGAGTAAATCGTATACAGAAAAGTGACCTTTTTGAGATCCTCGGGAAGATATAGTCGTGTTGTTTTATTTCTACAAGACTGGAAAGGCACTACACGAAGTCTTTGAATGAATTCAACAACGAGCTTCATATCTCGCTCGGATATCGCACTGGGAAGAACTGAGTGGCATCCTCGATCGTCAGGTTTTGCTGGGCCTTCAATGGATTGTGTAACAGTGTAATTCACAAACCTTTGTGAGGTATCTAATGTTGAGAGCAAGGATGGAAACAAACTCTTCTATAGCGTTCACCTTCATTAATAAAATAATGAAAAGACAATGCCCGTGGGCTCTCACCATGAATCCTCCTTCTTTTCACTGGAACTTGTCTGATTGCTCTTAAGATCCAATTCCTTTGATCATTCGGTTTTAAAGACCAAAAGTGTCTACATAAGGATTGGAACCACTCTTCCGTAATATCAGAACATTTATTTGGGCAAGACTTGACTTTGTTTGGTTGTATAGTATTTGTTTCTTCTACATTCTTTCTTGCCTGTTTCTGTTGTAAGTTTGGCCACTTTGCTTTAATCGTTTTTCTCTCTTTTTGAATAGTTTTTTTTTAATTCTCAATCCCTTTCCCCTACGATGTTCTTTTCTGGTGTAAAAGTAATTTTTCTACTTATAATCTTCCTCCGTTTCCTAGCACCGCCTTCCTCATTCCAACCATCACATGAATTCGACTATCCAGCCAAATTTCCTGAAACCCTTTTCTCTTAACATCTAACATACCTAGGTATATTCACCTGATGAGGTTGGTGTTTTGTCAGACCAATCTATTAAGTTTTCGGAAGGAAAGGTATGGTTAAATATGTATCATCGTCAGAGAAATAGTCCCAAACTTGTTCTTTTTCTCAAGTTCCGTTTCTCAGCGAAATAATGTTCATCTCTTTCTTGATTATTTTCTAAAGTTCCCTCTTCATTCGGGTTTATGGTCTCTTCCTCTACTGCTGTCTCCTGATGTGTTTTTTGGGTTTTTCTTCCCTTCATCATTCTTTTCCTCATTGTGGTTTAAAGTCTCCTCCACTGCTACTGTCTCCTGATACTTGTTTGAGTTTTACTTCTCTTCTTCAGCATTCTTCTCATCCGGGTTTAGGGTATCTTCCACTGCTGCTCTCCTCTGATGCTTGTTTGGGTTTCCCTTTCTTTCTTCAGCCCCGATTATCATAATCTCACTCTTCAAACAATTAACTAGATTGGAATATGTCCCGTTTGGTACCCTCGGCTTCATGACTTGTTTTTCAACTTGCTGTTTGGTTAGATTTAAAATCTTCCTCCCACGGGAAAAATAAAAGCAGAAAATAGCAAAAAAAAAAAAAAGAACACAATTCGGTGAATAAGAGTTTAAGTGAAGGTGTAGTTGTCCATTTCTGTCTTGCAATTTACCTCAATAGGGAACATTGTACTAAATAATATATTCTACTACTCTAAAGCTTCGGTGTTTCTTTGCTGATTTTCTATCACTGTATGACAAAATATCTAGAATATTATCAAAAATATTGAAATAATAAAGGACATGGTTATCCTCATTCGCTGCTATGCACAAGGTAAACGCATATTTGAATTCTGTTTTGTAATACTTACTAGATTCTCTTTTTATTCTTAACACGTACTAATTTACTTTGTAACACATTGATATTGCTGAAACAATCTTTGTGAATTACCTTAAATATTATACACGCTTTACTGGAAATTAAATATTCAACAGTTTAGTGTTTATGTATTATTTTAAGTATTATTAGTTTAAGTAATAATGATCGAAGTGTAGATGTGCATCATGCCCTACAATTGTATACCTTTTTCATATAAAACGCTTCATTGCAGTAACTACAAAATAAAATGTAATTACTGTAAAATGAAAACGCTTCACAATTTATTATTTACTTATTTATTTGCACAATATTAAAATAAAGCATCACATTTACAAATAGATATACAAATTGCATCTTTGAGGAGATAAAGAGCTGTTCTACATTCATAATCTATACTGGTGAATTATTACACTTCTATGCTGCCACTAGTTTTTATGTAGAAAATTATAAAATATTAATATAGTATAATTGATAACATAAATCACCAAACACAGACTAAATAGGTACAGACCTAAGCAAACTTATTCAACTATTTTCGGCACACTTGTCACGTCTTCACATGTACTCCAACCTTTTCGTTATTTATTATCAAGGTAACAATCCGTGTTTTGCTGTTGAATTGTGAAACCGACTCCGTGCATTTTCACTCAGTGCAAGTTCGCACGGTGCTCATTATCGAGCAATTCCACACGACTCTGTTTATCGGATTAATCATTCTACCCTTGTAGTGCATTTTCACACGGTTTACCTGTCAGTTATGTAAGTCACTCTGAAACTGCTTTCGCTATAAGCGGAGAGAGGACGGCGTACATATGAACTAAGTAAGAACATAAAAAGAGCAAACACAAGATAAAATAAATAAGAACAATTGATATTAATACTTGAGAAGCTAGGAAAAATTTTAAAAAATTGCAAACACGACTTATAATAAAGAAGTTGTAATAATTACAGAAATACACTAAAATTATTAACGAAAATAATGGCAAATTAACGTAGATGAAAATTAAACGAAAAACAATCAGAAAATAATATAATATTCCGAAAACAGACTAAAATGTGTTACTGGTTTCCACTCCAGTGTTTTCGAAAATGATATAGTATCTACCCGTTGACTTTCAAGGCATTCTGCGGCTAACTCGGTCTAAACATCTATTTTCGGAAATTAACGTATGTCAAAAATGAAATCATTCTCAACAGTAAAGAATAAAGTAAGCACTTTGTTAATCAAATATGAGCCCATTGTTTAAAAATAGAAAGATGAAGTAAATGCTTTTAATTTGTGATTGTTCTCTTCCTGTTCTTGGTTAGGTCGCTCTGCACAGCAAGTAATGGTTTCTTGTTTAAGAGTTGCTTAATGATTTTCCCAACTGTATATACATCATACATGCAGATATAGGAAGCACACATGATAAGATATTGGTTATACCAATCTTGTATGCATTGCTGTCAGATAAGACAGAGCGAACATACAAGGAATTGTTCACATTTCTTAAAATGTCGTCGGGCCAGAACGAACCTCGAGTGCTGAAAGTGAATTGTGAGCTTCCTGCAATCAATGCATTACTTGTTGTGTTTCCTAATTTACAGGTTACCGGCTGCAATTACATTTCAACCATAGCATCTGGCAGAAAGTTCAAAGCATAGACGCGTCGAAGAATGATTCCAAAAGGTAGGTGTACGCTATCATGTTCGTGTGTTTAGCGTATTGTCTTTAATACCAGCAAATAGAATCGATCAAAGTTGGCTCATCGTTGTGGAGGACTGTCTATCTAGACAGAAGATGGAAGAGTTCAACGATTATTTCATTGAACAATCAATAGAGAGTCGAAACATTCCAAGAGAAATATGGAACTGCAATGGTTCAGAAAGCATACAACAACCCAGTGGAGGGTTGGCACAATAAGTTAAACCACAGCGTATCTAAGAGTACACCACATATTTTGAAGCTTGTGAGTGTACTAAAAGCATATGCTACGTCTAGTTTTCATTCGTATACGAGACAGAGCTTAGATTATAATCCAGGAGGTGTAGAGAACCCACTTATAATCATCTTAACGAACAATTGCAATTAATCCTGGAGAAACTAGGATTTCGCGGACACTTTAAAAAATTCATCTAAACCGTTAGGTTTCTCCAAAGAATTGAATAGTGAGCTATGAACTGCGCAAAATGGGTTAATAATGTACAGAAGTATGAAGGTTCTACCACAACGACGTGCTAATATCTTGGAAAATAACGAAATGACAAGGTACTTGTTAGAACCTCCTTGGAGTATGATGATAATGTTGTGCGTCACAAATCACAACTTTTTCATGCTCTGAAGCAGGCATATTTTATTCGATTTTTAAACTTCCTGACTGAATTCTCTGATGTGAAGCATATTTTATTCTTTACTTATTTTAATTTGTGACTATTCTATATTCTGTTCACAACTATTTTGTTTTTTATTATTCTTTTCCTGTTCCTATTTATTTCAATTGCTATTCTTTGTTATCTATTTCAATCTACGGTAGCTTTTGATATAATTTTTCACTTTATTTATTTCAATTCCTGATTCATAATGATATTACTTTTCTCTTCTTTAATATATTTTTTTTGCTAATTTCCTGTTTCTTGTCTTCTTCTTATTTATCCTAATTCCGGCTATATTCTTTATTATTCTTTTCGTGAAAGTGAGACCTTTTGTAAGCTGTCCTTCTCTAGTATTAATTGCAATTGTTAGCATTTATTTTAACTTGTGTTTCCTATTTTCTGTTCTTACATAATTCACATTTGTTCTAAGTCATTCCTCCCCCTACGGTGAAAGCGTATTCAGAATGAATCACATGGTTCACAGGTTGATGATATGAAAATGCACGACACCTGCACAGTGATTAATTCGATAAACAGGACAGTGTGGAATCGCTCGACAATGAGCACCGTGAGAAACTGCACGTCACCGTGAAACACGCACACTATGTAATTTAAATATCGTTTTGTTTAATGTTTGCTGATATTATACATGTTGCAATATGGGTAAAAACATTTTTAAAACTTAAATCCGTAGACATTGAAAGAAGCATTTTACAATTTTGTTTTCAATTTCGACGATACACAACATAAAGGTCAGCTTACTTAAAAATATTTTAATACAATAAGGAAAGGAAAATATCCTATGTATTATACTAAAGAAATAAAAAATCGCATTGTTAATTTTTTTCATTAATATTAGTGAATATGTCCTTGACAGATTTAACGTTTCATAATTATGTGATGGTCATTTACATGTTGCAGCCATATAATATTTATAATTTAGTGCTATTTTAGTTTAGTATACATCTTGTGAATGCACTTAAAATTATACTTTCGTTTAGATATCTAAATAAGGACTTTTATTTAATCTTGAAAATTACTCTTCATCGTCATTGTTGTGAGAAGTTAGTACTATTAAATTGTTATCTTGTCACTACTCAAAATTCCTAAAAGTTGTCTTTTACTTAACTAATTGTGTGATCATCTACATAAGTTCCATGAAGGTTTTATCATGGAATCTCATATAATAGATAAGCACGGCCAGTAATTTTAGAACATAATACAAATATTATAGATTGTAATTTTTAATGTATTTTTGGTTATTATCTTGTTATTAAATAGTAATGTTACGTATTTTAGAAACGAGACTAATTATTTTTTCATTCTTTTTTCCTTTTCCTAATCCATACTGAATGTACATCAATATATCTTAATAAACCAAGATTTCTCAAAAAAGAAATATACGGAAAAGTTCATATGTTTGGTTAATTTCAATGAATTTTAGTAAGTACATGAAGAAAACTTTTTAAGTACATGAGTGTTCAAAACTTGCATGCCTAAATTCATTGTCTCATTACCATTTGCTTCAAAATTGTAAATTCTTAACTCCGAATCATAGGAAAAACATGTAGCAAATATTTTCTGTTAATCAGTTTACAACATGAAAAGAAGACTTTTGGAGCCAGAAATACGAAAATAGCCTAAATAGTTTCTTTTTCAACAAATATATTTTGATCTATCAATCCAATGTTATCTTCTCGTTTTCTCTGATTTTTTCATTTATTTCAACGTAAGTTAAACCTCTCTATGTAGAGAACATGTTCCAAATGATAGACCCATCTTTATTGGTTGTAGTTAATCCATTTCCTATATGACAAACATCTTGCGGCGATGTGTGCTGTACTCTTTCAAAAACTGTTAATTCTGTATTTTGTATGAGTACCACATGTTAACAGGAAATATATTTCGTTTGGATGTTTCACTCTTTCCTCATTCTGAATTAGACAGAATGCTGTATTTTAGTCTTGGTTGAAAATGAGATGACAGAACACTTGGTACTTTCCTTGTACACTTACCTTACTAGTAATGCAATACATTTCATCTCATTAACTGCCTTGAGCGATTTGACATACTGTACATTTAAATTATCATTTTATTGACTTAACAAAATGATGTTTTCAATCCAAACATATATTGTGATTATCACCGAAGATATCTCCAAACATTGATCGAGCACCAGGGAGACTGCCAATTAATGTAGTGAATTCAAGTATCCTTCAGCGATGGTCTCTTGTATATTTTTGTGGTTATATTACCCCGATGTTAATCCCCAGTACCAGTAATTACTTCGTTTCGATTGTCATATAGGCATGAAGCCTTCTATTTGCACTTATTATAAAAATATTATAATTATAACTGATTCTCATATACATAATTTACTTAACTTATGCCACTGATACTAAGAGTTTTTAACTGTGAACGAAGTAAATCCACACAAAATCTTTAAAAAATGTATTCCATATCAATTTATTGTTGTGAAGAGACCTACATAAATTTGAGCCCCATCCCTTCAAAATAAATTTACTTGTATATGAAGGAATATCAGGTGCATTCTGAATATGCAGAGAGACAGTCAAATCAATATTCAACTTTTTTGTTCCTTTACACCTAGCAGTTTAAGATATTAAAAGATAATAATACCATTTTATATAACTGCTCATATAATGTTGTTGAAACTTCTACATTTAAGATCATGTTTCCTCTAACTTTATTCAAATAAGAACATTTTGAAGTTCGACGATACCCCTTTACCGGAATATTTCTTCTAGAATTGATTGCTAGGATGCCCTGGACGAAATATTTGGTATGTTTCGTTAGAACTTGTTTATTTTTCAGTAGTAGGTACCAACTTGCAATATGATGTGAAGTTTATCACATTGTAAATTTCAATTCCCAATTATTTGAACCCCACTAAACAAGGATTGTTATATAGACTGAAGGGAAGAAAATGGAGCCTCTCACTGACGGACATAGAGGCAGGCTGCTAGACAAACACACGTCTATTGTGTCAAATATCGAAACATTTGCTAGGGTTGTTTCTATGAAGCATTGTGTATATGCAAACGAAAGACTGACCTCTCTCCAGAGGCAAATCAATAAATACATTAAGTAGTTCTAAGTTGTACGTTAAAGCTAAAAAGCAATTAATAGATACTAAGATGCAGAATAAAGAGTACATTAAGTTGTTCTATATTATGAGTATTGACAAATAAGCATGTAATGCATCTGATTTAGGAAAAAAAGTAATTATATAATCATAATGCGATTTACTTATTGACAATTCACGAAATTGCATTAACATTGGCGTATGTGGTTAATACTATACTAAAAGGCTGTTATTTGTCGTGCATTTTCTCTTTCACATTTAGTTAGAAATCTGTGATTCAGTTTACTATGACTTAGTATGCCAAAATTGTTTGGCATACACTCGTGTCATTTTAATATATATTTCCCATTATTTAGTGATTATATGTAAGATCATAGTCACAAGAGACAGCAACAATATTCTTGGAATTTCAATCCATGATTTAATTTTATTCTTTTTTACATAGTCTTAAAAATTACAACGGAATGTCTATCTTAGACGCAAAATAAAGAAACACGTCATACACTCTCTAACAATATTTATTTTATATATTTAGAGTAAGTCCAACGACATTAAGTTTAGAATTTGTGCCGAGTACGGTTGAACTAACTTGGTATATTTGCTTAATCTCTGTGATCAATGCAGAAGGAACTGCTTTTAATGAGACTAATTTGCACATTTCACAAGATACCTATATAATACAAAGAAAAAAGCTTGTTAAGTGACCCTACTTGGACAAAAACCGATATCTGTTGTTTCGTCTATTTTTATACATGTTGCATATTACAAGCAGCTAATTGAAAATAAGTGAACACTGGTCGGATGAATATGAAGTATATTAATTCCACAATACTGATGACACTGGCTCCCAGGAACAGTGTTATAACTCCTCCAAAATACACTGTAATAAATTTTAAAAAGTAGTCAGCTTTTTACTTTTCCTTTAAAAATCACTTAACAAGCTAAAACAATATTAAGGTTTTATAACTTTATCTACGACACAAGACTCCATGCACATAAATAACATTAAAATTTGATTCTTACTACTAGTAGTCTAATCTAGTCGGCGGGCTTAGAAAAATCATTAGATTTTTAGAGTGAACAGAGAAGGGCTGGTTTTTGTAAGTATGTAGTAAAACTAGGGGGTCATAGAATAGTGTGAGAGCTTATTCATAAGCAATTATTAAATTTTGTTCTGGTAGAAATTACTGCCAGAATACAGACTTCAACCTAGTACAACTTAGTACAACTTACATGTCAGATTGAAAAAATCTCTTCTCTGGTGGCAGACACCGAACCGCTACTTGAGATTTGCAAGACGACTGCAAGATAATTTTAAAAATGCAATTAGTGTAGCTAAAAAGAAGCGTTTAGCCTTACACTGCACTTGGCACTCTCATACATAAAGTCGTTGTCGTCGGGTAGATGTGGGGCTCAGAGGGCAACGTTGCATTAACCTTCTATTTTCATTGTCTATGCCAGTCTGCCCAGGAAGATTAGTAGCTGTTTTGAAGGTGGAGGTCCATGAGTATCTTTATCTATTTTTGGTGGGCATACTTTATTTCATCTTTGCTTCTATGTGAGTCAAAGCATTCTGTTTATTTTCCATGTGAAATTTTAAAAAAGTATAATAATAAAGCGTAAAATTGCTAACTACTTTCGCTGTTTTTAATCTTCATAATGTATGTCTTTTATACAGTATATTTTATGCAGTTATAGTCACGTACTATTATTTTAGATGCATGCTTTTTTGTTACTGGAATAATAATTTTGTGAAATTCGATTCACTCGACTTTTTGTGAACAGGGTGATTATTCGTTTTAGTTTGCCTTTACATTTGTACTCTCTATGAAGTTGCGGCGGCCACATTCCAATATAAACAACAAAATATTTCACATCGTTTTACGGTCGATACACCGTCTGTCAGAAACCATGCTTTGACGTCAGGGAAACCAAATATCTACTTGAAGTTATGGTTGATTAGAATATGTATCCTCAATTTCGAAGCATGCGGACTTCTAATTAAAGAAGTAAGTTAACACTGATTATAGCAGCCCAAGCAGTGACACTCACATTAACAGCTATATTATGAACAAAATTATAGACACAGGAGTTCACTCAGACTCATTCTAGGAAATCTCTCGTTATTAATTGAGGTAGTACATTGGTAACGAATTTCAGTGTTTCTTGTCTTTTGTAATATTTAATTGGTTATGGCCCCAACGGAATATCGGAGTTTAATCAAAGGCAATCGAGGAGTGATTTCTTTTTAAGATATTCAGAATGCTATTGAGGAGCATTAAAATTAATCTAGTAGGCCAATATGCTATGCACATAGGTCAAATTAAACGTAAGAATTCAGCTGAGCTGATCCCACTCAAATAACTGATTATTACTCTCAATTTGTGTGCACTCCGAAATTTTGAAAACGGTCACTAATACTTGTCGGAAGGTACCCACAGAATATTCGAAATGTAGTCTGAAAATTCAAACCTCTCTACTCTTTAGTTTATATATATTGCTAGCGTTGCTCAGAAATTTGTGGATATCCTTATGAAGCAGACTTACCTCTTTCATGGTAGGGTCGTAAGTTGAAAACCGGATTCATCACTTTATTTCCAGACCTTTCAAAAACGACTTGTAGCCGAAAAGATGTGATAAAGTTAATGTTTATACCTCGTAGCTCGCTACGTGTTTCTGATATCAAGTTATTCTAATACTCTTGGCGGTATCTTATTAATACTAGAACGACCAACACTTTTACCTCCCTAGAAGTGCAGAGCCGTCATTTTGACTGATATTTAATTGGAAGAGATGTTATATCTTTGTTGTTTATATTTATGTTATTTTAACTTGAATCTAATGTGCTTAGTCGACTAGCTTATGTTTGATGTAAGTTGCTCTCGTGATATAATACAGGGTGAGCCAATTTACGAGGGTTGGAACATAAATAGTGGCAACACTGGTGTGGAGACACTATGCAATGAAATGTACTAGTGGCGCTGACAGCGCACGTTGGTGACATACTTACCTAACCCGCGAGCAAATTGACTCGCCCATCCCACGTCACCGGCAGGAGCACAAACGAGGGAAGCAAAGTCACTTGTGAGCGAGCGGTCAAACGTAAAGGTGTCACTATGTTTTCGAAACAGGAACAACGGAAGTGGGTCAAGATTGGATATGCCAGAGGTCGCACAGCACGACAGTGTCATCAATGGCTTCAAGAGGCGTATGGGGAATCGGCATTGCCGTAGAGAACAGTGGCACGGTGGGTAAAAGCATTCAACAAAGGGCGGCAAACTGTGACAGACATAATCGGGCAGGTCGTCCTAGCGTCTCTGAAGAAGAACTTCAAGCTGTTGCAACGTTAGTGAACAGTGATCGACGTGTGACGATTCGTGAGCTCGTCCACGAAACCGGATTAGCAGGTTCGACTGTGCTCCGCATCCTGAATGAACACCTGGGCATGCGCAATATTGCATCACGTTGGGTTCCGCATGAGTTGATGGTACTGAAGAAATGGATGAGTTACGACGCTGCTCAGACGCACTTGGAGCGGTTTGAGCGCCAAGGCGAGGCTTTCTTACGCCGTATCGTAACACTGGATAAGACATGTGCCAGATCTTACGAGCGAACACTTAAACGCCAATCCAGTGAATGGCGTCATTATGTATCGCAGCGAAAGTCGAAAGTGCGTCAGAGCCCCAGTGTGGTGAAAGTTACGGTGATTCTCGTGTACGACGGTGATGATGTTATCCTAACGCATTACGTTCCTCCAGAGCAGACCGTCAATTCCCTACATTACTTTTCGTCTTAGGAGCATCACTTGCCAACAGCTTTGGGAAAGAATTAGTGACTGTTTCTGTGCTATCCACCCATCATTTTGCACGACAGTGCAAGGGCGCATACAGCTCTAGCTTACTGTACCATCCACCATACTCCCCGGACTTATGTCTTTGTGGCTTTGATTTTATTCCGAAGATAAAGGGACCACTTCGAGACATATGCTCCGGAACCGTTCCAGAGATTCGACAGGCAGTAGACCGCTCCATTCGCACCAACAACAGAACAGGCTCTGGTAACGGTATAATACGCCTTCCAAATTGCTGCCAACAGATTCTCCACAACGCTGGTGACTACTTTGAAGGACAGTAACAGGTGGAAACATGTAACTCTTTTGTATCCGTTGTGAATAAATAGTTACAACAATTTAAGTACCAACCCTCGTAGTAAATATAATATTAGTATAGTAATTTCTCTCTCGGGACAATGGCATGAAAATTTAATATAAAAGAATAATACGTTTATTCTAAGGACGAAATCCTTTTTTATTAGTCAAGTTATCACCAGACTAACCATGTAATCATTTTCTGGCAACTTTTCTTTATAGCAGACCTTGTGTATAAGACACCAAAAATATTATTTTTATTTCAAACGTTTTTTAACAGGAGAGTTAGTTTAAATTTTGAATGCTTTTCTATTTCAACTTGTATGTACTGAACTCAAGACAGCAACACTTATCGCGCTTACACTTGTGTACTGCGAGTAGATTCCCTGATTTGTTTTCATATACGTTTGTAGTTAAGATATCCATTTTTTTCAAGCACGTTTCGGAAATTCTCTTCTATTTGGCAGCATACTACAAATCAAAGTCGTCTATTTCTTTTTCAAAGATCCGGCTTATTTTGAACTTGCAAGAATAGTTATCGCAAGTAACATTCAGTCCACTGTTGAGAAAAGGATCCATCGCCTTCAGAAAAATATATTCTCACACCTGTAAGTCCCGACGTCGTTCTTGGTCCTTTCTCAGGTAGAGAATGCCATTTAGTACATATCTTGACAAGCAGCCAATTTTTAAACCAAATTTGTCAGGCATATTTATCATTTGAATTTGCATCTCACTAAGAAGGGAAGAACTGTCCATCCACACAAACACTTTCGGGGGGTTATAGTGTCTTATACAAATCTCAATTAATAAGTTACGCACTGATGATGGAGCAGAGTTATCGGCTTTCAGTCTTGAAGAGCTAGGCCGTTTTCCATGAAATCGAAGATACTTCATTACAATAAACCTTCTTCTTCCCATACTCTTTCTGTACCACACTGGGAATCTTTTGTTCTGTAGTTTCTTTATGGGTATATATGAAGATACACGAAATATCAATATTGCTAGAAACGAAACTTGTTCAGCAATTGACAGCAGGCATAGAGAATATAGACGCTGTATATGAGCTTCAAAATGATGAATTTCAGAAAGCTTCCCAACATTGTTTCGTCTATGAACAAGCGAAAATCACTAACAAAATCCCCATTTTCAATATGATTCAACGCATAATATATATAAAAAGAACAGATTTCTCGCGAAGGATGTCGTGTGAGGCACTACGTCATTATTCTGTCTGTCCACTTTTATCCAGCATGACCTATCAGCTGCTATCAAGATATTTCATCGATTACTTCTGGAAGCGTCTGTATCTGTTTCCTTCCTTTTATCCGAAAAAGCAGCTTCAGACACTGTATTCTCGCTACTACTGCTGCCTTCATAGAAGTAATATCACTGTTGTTCTTCCAAGGAAAATTCATTTTCACTCAAATCTCATAAATCACGTGACATTTATCAGGTCTCATGTTGTTTATGAAGTTATTGGTATGTATCTTCAAGAAAACCTTTATTTCTACAGAGAACAGTATTAGCAAAGAGAACGAACATTATTGAAGAAGAACCTCATTCAAAGAAGTGATGTTCTATACTTTATGTTTACAGCAATGGGAAGCAGAAATAAATCATATATAAAATAGCAAACTCATTGGAAAAATAATGTAAAATATTTCAAAATGTATTATTTCTAACAGAGATACTACCATATAACGTACAAAATATAAAACTGCCCACATCAACAACAAAACGTAGATTTTTTATTGACACAGTCAAATTGATGGTCTGGTCATTCTAGGGCTGTACAACAAAAATAGGTATTTATTTAAAATAGACACACAATGTGTCTATGCTATATCAAACCTCTCCTTAAAATAATAAAAGCCGTAAAGTTTGGTTGCGTAACTCAAATAAATATATGAGATATAGAAAATTGTTTTAAGTAATGCCCTCAAAATGACGGCTCGGTCCTTCTAGTGTTAATGTCATCCTGTCACAAGAGAAATCTATTTTTTAACAGTTCTCAAGCAAAAGTAATACCGTGGTGAACACAAATGGTGTTTGCATGGTAATTTCAAGGTTATTTGTCTATTGCTTGGGCTACATACTGGTTAAAAAAAATCCCATGTAAATGGGACAGCATGGCAAGATCCCTTCACTGGGAGCAACAACTATGGCCAACCAGAAGTACATATGCCCCTGGTGAGAAAAGTAGTCTCCATCTACCATTAATGGAACTTTGTAGTGTCTTACATCCGCGTTAACACACAAATTAGGGGTTATGAAGCAGCTTTCAACTAAAATGGCATATGTTTCAAATACAGTACTCACAGTTTCAATTTATTTCCTGACATTAACGTCGGAGACACTGAAGAAAGAGATATTTGTTGGGTTACAGATACCGAAGTTGATTATAGATCCAGTATTTGTGAATACGTAGAGTGAAATTGAACTGCTTGCTTGAACAGGTTTTAAAAATATAGTAAAAAGCTTATTGGATAAAAACAAGAATGAGAACTACGAAGAGCTGGTCCGCGATATGTTACTACACTTGTAACGATTGGGATGTGACTTGAGTGTGAAGCTACACTATCTGCATAATAACAGTAGCTACTCCACAAGGAGCTTGTAAGTGTTCATTGAGGTACACGAAAAGAGATTCCACCAGGCAATTAAACCCATTAACTTGTTCGCTAATTTGTGTTTACTACTGAAAATGGAGTGAGCTTTTGCATTCTTTTGTTCCTGAACTGGCTACACTTTATAATTTGTGTTTCATGTGTATGGTTTTGCTTGTATTGCTTGTACATGTTTTACAAACCATTAAACTACTTCATTTATGATGTGTGTTACATACACATTTTTTAATATAAAACTTACCAAGTGTTTTAAGGTATTTGTTATAGTGCATGTATAAGTACTACTACTGCTACTATAAATACTACAAAGAACATAAGATTAAATCATTATATAAATATTTATAGATATTTTAAATAAAAAAGTAATTATCCATGTTTAAAATTGAAGTATGGATATATAGGTGTTTCCATTTCTTATCTAATGAATATGAACATGTAGATTTCAACACTTATGTTTTTAATTTAGCGGTAGATTAGAAACGATAACTATGCAACAAAAGAGTTGGTTATATCTTGTTAATCTATATAGATCCCCGATTTAAAATCGCCCTGATCATTCTAATTATCTTCAGTTTAGAATCACCCTTAATATTCTATATATCCTTCTCTATATACTATTTAAAATACACAAACTTCGTAACTTTCCCGAGTTTGGGCGCTTTTGTCTGACCGGAATTTATATGCTGGCGTACAAGGAAGTTCATTTCCTTTATCAGCATGCTGAAATTATATAAAAGAGAAGAGCAATCTATGTCATCGGAAACTTTATCCCGAAATATCGGATTGTGTTACGTCAACATTCAATTTGGTAGAAAAAAGTAACATTGGTGTCGCAAAACAATGAGATAACAACAAATAAATCCTCCTGACAAATGAAGACAAGCATTTTAATCTTGTCAGTATCCTATTACAGTACGAGGATACGTCTTTGATCCTAGATCGTGGGCCATGCAGAAGTCTTACACATTTATAATACTTGCAATATATATCCATTGTTTGTTTATGTGTAGTTTCTCTTTTGTTTGAGCAACTTCAAATTTTTGTTTTCCACGCAATTCGTGGTGTTGCATTCCTTGTATAAAATCAAGCAGACAATTATATCGTGAGAGATATTTCACAAATTGTGTAGATTTGTTGTCATGTAAACAGAAGAATGTCCTGTACAAAGTAAGTTCGCAGGCTCCACACATATGGTAGGTTTAGTATGCCGGATAGGGAGCTAAAAACCATCTGTTTCACTTCATATTTACTCTCCTCTTCCAATGATATCTGAATTCGTAAAAGTAAGACCATTAGTTACATCCTATAATAAAGAACAAAATAATTCCCTTGACTAACAACAAACGTTTGAAACATATCTTCATGTACTAAGGCTTTTAAGTCATTTGGAAGTGTTGCTCTACAACGTAAGTTCGTTGGTCTTGTTTACATTGCCGGGAATAGTGAACGTAGTACCGGTCCGCGTGTACTGAGTTAATATCAATTAACTTCCATTTAAATTAACACGAATATTTATTGACGCTGTGCGCTTATCTGCCAGTCTTGGAATGGATCCTAAAAAGACACTAATCACTATTAGCAAACACAATGGCTTGCTTATAAAATGTAACAAATTTTTGTAAAATTCTAAGACTGCTGAGACGTTAGGTAGCTTTCAAGTTAAAACCTAGGTGATACAACATTACCTATGAATGTTGTGTTGGTAGAAGTTGTAGCTGGGTAATATATCCAGTTTTATTTTTGATTTACATACTTTGATAAACTTATGAGCACAAACTGATAATGTAACACGAACAAGATAATTGAAAAAGCTCAATAGACTAAAAGGATCTTGAGCAATCACAATACTTGATCACGTATTATTCATCGAAATGAAGCGATCATATGCGGTTTTGTATCAAATGCTCTCATTATGTACGTGTATTTGCTCTTATAATGAGTATGCAAAATTTAATTTAAGGAAATTTCTTGTTCAACTGTCAAATGTTTTATGGAATTTTCGAAATTGTTAGCCTCTAGATATTATTAATTAAAAGTAGTATTGGCGATGTTCCCTCAGATAACCTTGTTTCTGCAGATCGTATTCGTGGCTTTGTTCTTGAATTTTAAAATTTTAATGTCCTAGTATTGCAGTGGATAATAATGTGTGAGTATCATTATCATCGTATTAAGAGTATCACTTCTATTTTCCTATTGAGTTAATACTAAAAGCATGTATTTACCAGAAAAAATATGGCTTACGTTTTATTGCTTCTGCTGTATGACTTGATTGATCTGTATATATAGGTTTACAAACAAAAAGGAGTTTTTACAATCACGTTTTGTTAATGCTCTCAGATTGCCCTTTGCCCTTAAGTACCAATGAAACTTTCCATTAATCAAACCACTTCCGCATTCTCTGCCATTATCTCAATTGTATTCCACAGTTTAGTATTTGCCGATATGCAAAATTATATCAAGAATTTGCATTTGAGGTTTCAACTTGAGTAAATTTCAATCAGAAATAACTATTTAAGTAATATGTATGTGTTTAACATCCCACGAATATAGCTCCAAATGGTGGAATATGGCTCTGGCGAACAGAAAAGTATCGATACATATTGTGTTATTCTCCACAAATTAAGCTTCACCCAGAGCAGGAAACTCTGTCACTGAACAACAATAGCTTTTAATAAACGCAGCTTCTGCTCTCTTCCTTTGCCCTTAGGAGAAAGTCCTGCAGATTCTCGAAAATATGAACTCACTACTTACATCCTTCAACCATGAAATATTCCTTGCTCCTGTTCAAACTTTTGTTTTATTCGATAGCGATTCCACGTTTATAATTGCTATTCAGAGCTCCTAGCCATGTAATTAACTTCTTAAATATCTGTTTACTTTGTAACGTTTTAATCTTTTTATTTGTCTTCTTTTTTCATAACTATTATAGTTTCTAACTGTAACATTTTGAAGTCTTGTTCTGCTGTTAACAAAATATTATTTCCTTTTCTCCTCAAACTGTCCGCCTAAATTTTCAAAATTTACCTCGGAATCCGCTACGTTTGAACACCACGCTTCCTAAGATACCATGAAATGATAAATTCTATTTCTTTAGTGGATGTATTCTTCCATTGTGTAACGAAATGTGAAGTATTTCAGCTAAAAGTACCACGTTTATGTATGTTACGCCAAGGCAGATACATGGTGATTGAATGAAACTGTGAGAGGAAACGGAAGTACTCACAAGAAAACTCACGGAAACGATTCTCTCCAACACAAACTTAAAAAGTCCGTAATTTAACCAGATACCCCAAACACCAGAGGTAAGCGCTCTGTAGCTGAGAAAATATGCCGTATGCACTAATTTATACGTATCAGCCACCAGTGTTTGTGTGTGTTTGTGTGTGTGTGTGTGTAGGTGTGTGTGCATTGAAAAATGAGATAGAGGGGAACTTTTCAAGAATACACACCTTGCGAAAATAAGCTATAAAAACTTTTTTTTTGCGACTTCTAAAAAAGTTTCCCGACGTCCCCTAAGCAAAGGGTTCTATATCCGTAAACTTTACACAAAGTGTGTGAAAAAGGCCTTATTTTTTCTATAGATGGCGGCATTATCGTATCCGTGTTTAAGGGACTTCACGCTCTTGAATGTGTGTATGATGATTTTCGGGTTGATGAATTTCCGTGCAATATTGTCAACTCTACCAGCGTTGTTCCTCTAAAGCAACGTTGTGTGTTTCGAGGGTTTAAGATGGTACTTACTAGAAAAATGTCTCGTGTTAAAGAAGGTAGGTATCCTCATTATTAAAAGTGCCCTTACATTGCCGTGATGGGTATGTGACCGCACAGTACTCCAATGAAGGGATGGTTGCATAAGAAATTGTGATGAATTTTGAAGAATTTCTATTTTGACTATGGAAATAACGTAGGTATAGGGAATAAAGGCATATATTTGACAACATCGGCGTACTGTCATCTCTGAAGAGATTCGTATACTAAGTTTTTTTTTCAATTTATTGTCTTATATATTAAGTTAATGACTGCTAACAACTGCTACTGGTGCTTTTCGCTCTTCAGGAGTTTACTACGACATGTTCGCAGGAGACTTCAGTAAGTCCTAAATGAGTGTGTGATTTATTTCATTCGCCTCACTGTTCTCATTTGAGAATGGAAACATGAAGTTGAACGTGAATATGTTTCGCTGTCGTCAAGCAAGGGCCGTAAAAAATAAATAAAGTTCTTATTATTAAATAAAACACAAAAGTATTTATTTCGTGTATAGCACAATATTGAACAGTAATTAGCCAATATGATAGTGACTAACGCCAGCAGGATTTTATCCAACGGGGAGGGGGCAAGAGACCATATAAAGATTCTCGATTTATTGCCCTTTAAAATCACAACATGTATCATTGAAAGCGTATATCGTTTTACTTTTTAAAATAGCCACTGTAGCCTATTAGTCAGAGCATTCATCTCCAGATCTAATGTAGAGAGAAGCGAAGGATGGAGATATGAAGAGTGGAGTAACTAATTTTACTGCGACCTAGATTTTCGATTTACACATACCTGCCCCTGTCCCCCGCATTACAGCTGCTGCGTTATATATGTCTGGTTCCATGTCAGAAGGGCCCGACAAAAAGGCGAGGATAGAAAAGCCTGAGCCAAACGGCCCTGGTCAAAATGGCCTCATATCAAAAGAGCAAGGTCAAAACTTGCAACGTGACAAAAGTACACAAGTCGAAACTGCCCCGCGTCAAAAGGTTCCCCTCGTCAAAAGGTTGCGGATCAAAAGATCGTCGCGGGAAGGGAGCCCGAGTCAAAAGGGGCCTTATGTCAAAAATCCCGGGTCTAAGTGGACCCAGCCTCAAAAGGAAAATGAAATGAAATTAAATCTTTGAGTTTTACGTCCCACGATTATGCCGGTTAGGCTAAAAGAGAATGTGATTATGAGAAATGAGTGAAATGGTGGAATGAAGAAAGTGGGAGGAAATGGGAGAACCCCGAGTAAACCCACGAACACGGTGTTTGTCCTCCACAAAGTTCACCTGGCGAGAGCAGGTTTGAACCCGGGACCCCATGCACCAGAGATGAACGCTCTACCACTGAGTCACCGCGTCCCCCGCTTCAAAAGTATACGGTCAAAAGGTTCTCGCGAGTAAAGAGGCCGACTCAAAAGGGACCTATGTCAAAAAAGTCCGGGTCAAAAAGAACCCCTCCTCAAAAGGGCACAGGTCAAAACGATCTCGAGTCGACACGACCCGAGTCGAAAGGACGCCGCGACAAAAGGCCCCGGTCAAAAAGACCTCGCGTTAAAAGGAGCCAGGTCAAAAGAGCCCCGCGTCAAAAGGGACCGGTAATTAAAATTCCACGGCTAAAAACTCTGAGATCGAGATTGGAAACCAGGAGAAATAAAGTTATGTGACCAGTGGCTTAACTAATTTTACTGCTTCTTAATTTTATATCATCTATTTGCTCATACCTTTACCCTGCCCCACGCATTTCAGGGTATATATTTGTATTTCTTTGTAAATACATATATTTCTATGTAAAAAGGTCGCGGACAAAAGGACGAGGAGAGAGATGCCCGAGTCAAAACGGTCCGGTGTCAAAAGAGCCAAAGTCCAAGTGCCAACGCGACTGAAAGCCCCAAGTCAAAAGTCCCCTCTATAAAAGGGCCCTGTAAATACATTTTCAAGGCTAAAAGGTCCGAGATTACGGGTGGAAATCAGGAGAAAGGAAGACATATGGCAGGTGGCGTCACAAATTTTACTACGCTCTCTATCATCGACTTACTCATACCCGTCCCGTGTCTCACACATTTCGGCTTCTGCATTACATATATCTGGTTCCATGTCAGAAGGGTCCGAGAAAAGGGCGTGGATAGAAAGACCCGAGTCAAAACGGCCCCAGTTAACAAGGCCCCGGGAGAAAGTGCCCGAGTCGAAAATATCCCGCGCTTCAACGGACCCCTCGTCAAAAGTGCCCGGATCAGAAGGTCGTCGCTACAAAAGAGCCAAGTCAAAAGGACTGCATCATAACAGCACGGGTCAAAGCAGTCCCGCGTCGAAAAATTCCGGGTAATACAATTCCACGTCTAAAATGCCTGAGATCAGAAGTGGTATCAGAAAGAAAAGAGACCAGTGGTGTAATTAATTTTATTACACCCTGATTGCTGATGATCTATTTACTAATACCTGCCCCCACATTTCAGCTTGCGAATATATATATATATATATACGTATACATATATTTCTGTCAGAAGGACACCGAGTAAACAGGATCTCGGTCAAAAGGGCCCGAGTTAAAAGGGCCCCTCAAGAAAAAGGCCCTGAGTGAAAGGAAACCTCGCGTCAAAAAGGCTCGTGTAAAACAAAATCCGCGACAAAAGTCCCGATAAATACAATCCCAATGCTAGGAATCCTGAGATCAGGAGTGAATATCAGAAGAAGTAAAGAGATATGACTAGTTTCATAAGTAATTTTAGTGCGCCCTGGATGGTTGATCATCTATTTACTCATACCATCAACCTGCTCTACGCATTTGAGGCGGTGAATATATATATTCTGTCAGAATGGGACAGACAAAAGGGCGAGGACGGAAATGTCCGAGTCAACAGGGAACCGAGTGAGAAAGTCCCCTCGTCAAAACCGGCCGGTAAATACGGTTCCACGGCTGAAAAGCCTGATTTCAAAGCAAGAGGGGAAATCAGGCATGCACAAGAAGATATTGTAAGTTGAAGTGTTTGTGCAAAGAAAGGAAAAATATCTGTAGTTATTAGTAACAAATAGCAAATCTGAATGGTGATATAACTTTCGTTTGGTTGTTTATTGTTTTGCAAATATTGCTCTTGCTTAAGTCATTCTCCACGAAAGTTTGCTTGCACTCCCGTCTTTCTTAATTTGTATTCTCGTGACATAACCCAACCAAACTTTACCTATTATTGACTTTTTCCTTAGTTCAAAAGTTCCATTTCTACGTATGAATCATAGTATAGTATGAAAAATATTCTGTGAAAAGTATTTGTTTAATTTTGCTGTGAGAAGATACATGTAGAGCTGCATACAGGGTTAGCCAAAATATTGGAATTGGAAAATAATGTCTTGAATGGACGGAGGAAAATAAATGTTACAATTGGTATTATTGCATTGATTTGGAGTAGGGTCACATTCGAAGCCATCTTGAATTCCTCCATATTGCATATCATAAATATTCTTTTGAAAAATGTGAAAGGTTATGATTTTAGACTTTATCTTACCCTCCTCGGTCCCAGCAATTTTTGGGTGTACAAATGTTATGTTCTAATATTATAGTTACATTCGGTTCTATACCCTGTTAGCCAATTTTCAGTTATTCTTTCTTAAATTTTTGTCATTTGTCCGCTGAGTGCATGTCGCTTATTGGCAACATGGGGACTCAGTGTATACATCATGTATAATTCGCATGTCGCCTATTGGTGGCAAGGGGTCCGAGGAGGTTAGACTTAAATATTGCAACAAATGAGAATGTGAACTCGTTTTTGACACGTCATCGGTTTCAGACAGAGTGTGCTATGTTTAAAAGTAAATTATAGAAATTCAGTCAAACGGTTACAGCATCCTCACTATTTATCGTAGGATCATGTTTCACACCTCGCTTTTTCACAATAGAGCAGCCTTTCATATAGTAAACTCCATATCAAAAATTTGTGACAACTAACGCCGTGCAGTTAGGCCAACCACTATACACCGGGGTGTATACCTTCTTATCCCATAATTTTGTCAGATAAAATGATCCCTTTCTTTCCTCCTTTCTTCTTTCCCATTCTAAAATTAGCTAACATGAGCGCAAGTCTTCTTTCAAACGATACATGTATTAGTATCGATAAAATGAAATAACAAAACCGAGACGAAAAAAGATTCATAGGTTCATGTAGGGAGAAACTGAAACACCTTCAAAGAAAAATTTTAACCCAATGAGTGTCTATTACACAGAGATTCAGAAATCAGGCAGAGAGATTGAGAGAGAGAGAACAGGTGAGAAGAAAAAGAAAAGGGAGAACAGGCAAAAATTGTGAAATTCAAACATAGTAAGAAAAGAACATAAAGTTATAAAGTTCCGTTTCCAGAAATCCAACATTAATATAGAAATAATGTTTGTTTTCACATATTTTTACAGAACTATTCGAATATATAAAGGGTGCTTTAAACATTTATTATGCTTTTATTGGTTTTATTAAATCGAGTAATTAAGACACTACTTTAGTACCTAAAAAATGGATACTAGCAATCCAAAGGGTTAACAATCCACAAGAACTGTCACGTGTTTAAACCCTCATATCGAATTATTAGTGGACTTCAGGTGGTGTTCTCATCAGAAGTCAAGTCTGATGTGTATAAACCAAGGTTGAGTCAAATCAATTGAAATGAACTGCAATTGATCAATCAATTGAAAGTAATTGCTCTGAAATTAATTGCAATTGATATCAATTGCAATTAATTTCAATTTGTAATTGACAATTGACTTCAATTGCAATTGAATTCAATCAAAATTTGTAATTAAATTTTCGTCAATTGTTAATTGTTAATTGGTCACCAGGCAATTAAAACATTTAATTGTTAATTGTCAATCGCAAAGGGGTCAATTACAACATTTAAATCTTAATTGCAATCGACAATTGAAGCTTGTAATTATTAATTGTAATATTTAATTGCAATTGAAATCAGGAGTTAAAACTGAAGATAACAAGATGTGCGTATATTGTGTTGTACACTTGTTACTCTTTTACATATTTCAAATAAGGTACTTATAATAAATGCTGGATAAGTATCATGCCTTCGCCCCAGGGAAGAAAACCATGAATCTAAGTACTTTTAAAATACATTATGTTTATGGTTCTATCCCCTTCGAAAGAACTCCATATGCCTCTCATGCATAAAATAGGGATCGGTACGAGCAAGTTCGAGCGAGTTTTCTTTAAAACTGGGCTCGACTCGAAGCAGACGAATTCGGATCGAGTTTCGAGTCGAGTCGAACCAATTCGAGCTAAACACTTTGTGTAGTTCCAAGTGCTACTCTCTTCAAATATACTACATAGACAATATAATTACCAATGGTACTATTACTATAAGAACTAGTTATTGTTATAACACATGGAATATAGGCGATTTGTATCTGAATACTAAAAATTATTCGACTCGACTCGACCAGGTGTTATAGTCTTTTAATTATATGTTAGTGAACCTTCCAATTTTTGATGCACAATATAATATGGTAAGCCGACATTTGCGTTACTTCAATTATAATTATTTCTTTTAGTGAGGCCATGACAGATGTTTTAAAACAATTAAATTTGTAAAATTTACGGAAGGTGATGTGCATGTTGTCCTATTTTAGGACCACAGAAGTACATTCCTGAAATATTATCTTCTATTAGCACGAAATGAACATTTTCAGCGCCTGTGCTAGAAAGTGTCCCGTAGGGGAAACTGCATTGAAATAGTATATTTTGATTTAGATCAAGATCTTTCAACAATATAGCCCACTAGTTCTAATTACACATGTGGTCCTTTTACATCAGTTAAAGTTTTGAGACACCACTCAAAAATCAAACTTTTTTCATTCATTTTTTCAAAATGTTTCACGTGATAGCATTATGGATATTATATAGGTCTGTGTTGAGTTCACTCGCAGCTTAGAAATCATTACAAAAATTTAAGACCATCCTAACAACAAACTCTTGGTCCCTTTGCTAATGTATTCAGAAACTCACGTTTCGATCGAGCAACTGCTTCTTGTATTCAATCCAGCTTACCCTCCTCCTCCATTTATCCTTGTCTCAAGCAGATGTGACGTATTATACTTTTTCCACTCCTACGAAAAAACAGGAACCAGGTTTACAAGGTTTATATATTATTTGAAATATATAATCTCAATTGAACTCCTGAAATCTTAATTTAACACATCTTCCGATGTCATACAATGATGAACATTTCCATAACGACATCAGTCGGGTGAAAACACTATATTCCATTGTTGCTCTTATACAGCGTGAGGCAGCTAAAAGTACCACCTTAAACAGAGAAGAATCTAGAAGCACTAGCGGTCTAACGTTTGCGAGAAACACTGTTAGCAGTAGGGGCTCGTAAAATGGAGGTATGATGTGATTCGAAGGAGAGCGACTAATAAATAATCTGAGGCCAAGTTATATTTTGTTAAATGGAACGATAACATTAACATGCGTAATGTAAAAGAGCATACGCAGAGAAATACAACACCGTTTGTCCCATGTGTGTACTGCACATAGGAATGATGATATGACCTTGTGAATAGATGTAAACAATATATCAAGTGGCCCACATGACCATTAGTACCACCTCATTACATACGTGTCAGGTGTCAGACAGAACTGTTTCGACGCAGAGCAAGTTTTGATTGCAGAGCCACGAAATCGTGTTAGTTCATAGCAGGCAGTGGTAGTTGTATGCGCGAAGTCTATTGTGTTTACGAACATATGGTGCCAGGCAAGAGGTATAGCGTTGTCTGCAGCGGATTGACCACGCATCTTAAATACGCTCCCTTAACTCGTCAGATCTTCGTGGCGGATAGTTCAACCAAGTTTCCTGCAATGTTCTTGCAACGGAGGACTGCATATCTTCAATAGGGCTCAGATCTGCTCCAGGAGGAACCCAATCATCCGTTTCGGCATGAGCTTGTTTCTGCAACCATGTCCGAAGCACATTTGAATTATATATCAAGCTATTGTTCTGTTGCAAATATGGCATGCCGTCACTTACATGAAATTTTGTTTTCGGAAGCGTATCGCCCAGACGTTCCACATCCTTGTTGACGTTTAGGTGACGAAGAATCCTGTGTATTCCATCGAAATTTGCAGTCTTGCATATCCATCCCCAGCAGTGGATTGTTACATGTACATTTTTTAACATGAACAGCAAACACATTCAAAGGAATATCATTTTTCAGGACGCTGGTCCACACGCTTGGCCCGAAGATTGCACCTGAAAAAAAAAATTCTTGTCTGTAGAAACGACCTCATCCCACACAGTTCAATATTTACCTTTGCAGACGCCAGACGTCAATAATGTGCTCATCTGTTAACCGCTCCTTAACATCTACCCTGTATAACATCAAAGCAAAGAAAATTCGGACAGGTTGTCAATCTGTCGGACAGTCGTAGGAAAGTGGCATCCCCCGCGTAACTCACGGGCAAACAATATAGGTTTCTTACGGCATTGGGCAAGAAGCAAAGTGGTAGCTGTAATTAGGTGTTTGAATGGAAGGTCCTCCACGTGACGTCACACAAGGCGGGGTTTCCTCCCACTGTGCGGGGCGCGGTAACGTATGCCCTCTACTGGATATTCATGAATTTAAAGAAACCTACTGTCGTGATTGATAGTTTCCATAGCTTTCACAAGAACCATTTTCTTAGGTTGCAGTCTTTGGAGAAAGGGAGAGAATGCAAATAAAGGCGTTTATAAAGCTATAGCAAATATTTTGTGATTTTTTACACTCAGGCTCAGAAAGGCATTTCAAAACAAACGAATAAAAGAGGTTTCTAGAGCTATAAACCTTGAAAATCCGGTTCCTGTTTCTTCTCCGTCTGAATGGAAAGAATATATTACGTTGCACGCTGGCCTACACAAGGAAAATGAGATCTTTCAACATTACGTCCAACGTTATTACGGCTAGGATAAAGGAGACGATGATGATGAGAAATGAATGATATCATGGAATGAATAAAGTGGGAGGAAACCGGAGAACCCCGAGAAAACCGACGAACATCTTGTTTGTCCATTACAAAACCCACTTTGTGCAAGCTGGGATCGAAATAGGGACCCCCTCACCAGAGATGAACGCCGTACTACTGACGAGGAAGGTCCACAAACCATGAGAGTTGAATTTTGATAAAAATTTGTGACAAGATTCAGTTTGAGTTGCTAAGTAACGTAGTAATAGTCACTCGATGCGCAAATGCTTCGTTAAGCTGCTACACCGACGCCATCTTGGAATCCAGTACGCAATGTCCAAGAATACCATTTGGCACAAAAATGAAAAAGCTATTAATAGATCTGATTTTAGTATTGTAATCCAAGGTAGAGCATCTATATGTGGGAGTACTTCCATTGCATGATCGCCACCTTGAAAGGCGCCATACTGAATCGTCCTCAAATATGATAAATACCAAGGGGGACATATGGGGTATCAAATAGCACTGGAATTTTCTCCTGAATCCATTTCCGCAACCAAAGTTTACATATCTGTTTTCACTTCAGAGTTAAGAGCTCTCTTACCCAAAGGAACATATAAAAACTATGCGAGTTAGACTAGCGTTATGAAACACGGTCGTGCGAGCTCTTGCAAGATTTTAACTAATTTAGTAGTTAATGCAGTACAATAGCCACTATACCAATCAGATCTTGAGACTAGTAAGAGGAATCGTTAGTTAAATTGAAATGTCTGTAGTACAAAAATGTAATAGCAGCATGCTACAAGTTATACCTATTTCAAAGTGCGATGGAATAGACTGCTTGTCGATGAAACACATGCGTAATAGTACTGACAAGCAGATAATACCAAAGATATTGTTCGGATATATTAGAAAAATGATATAAACTTGTGCATATTAGCTAAACGACCAAAATGGTTCGGATTCCACTATAATCAGTAGGTCCACGTCTCCTTTAGCGTAGCAGGCGTAAGTGTGGGACTTTGAACTGCATCAAACTAAAAATCTACTTTAAGCAATTTTACATGGCCCATTATAGCTTGTTAAGTTTTCTTCTCCAATCTTGAAACCTTACGCAGACACTCATTGGTGCAGAATATTGCGTTCTTTTCCAATACTCATACTTGACTACCAATAATTTACCGTGTATATTACGAAGTTAAAATACTTTATGTATTTATTGCCAGTTTATCTAAATAGAATCGATTTATTGCTGCCGCATTGAACAATGAAGGGGATTTAAATTATCAATTCCAGCCAATTCTTAGAAGAAGATACAGCTGGAAACTTAGAATTCACTTTTCTTGTATCTGTTCTGCTATTAGTGATAAGAGAATGCATACATACCTCCTAAGAATAGATGGCAATGAAGATTATTTGAAGATTCAATACCAAGTTGCAATCCATAAAACAAGCCTCTTTCTTGCTTTTTCCTTCAATATTAAAAAATTAAATATTTGCATCTTTTCACCTTTAACGATAAAACACTTGCTTATAATAAGGGCAAGACTAGTTCTCATATCAAAACTGATAAATAACTAATTGTAGCAGGTGTTCACTTGTTCGGTGTGCAAGTTATATGGCAGAATTTTCATAAAGTAATTGCGTAAAGTGGAATACTGTGTATCATCAATTTTGTGCGCCAGTCCTAAAGGACATGCTTGCATATGCATGGCAGAAATGTGGGTACGTAACAGGAGCAATTGTTGGTTAATTTACAAATGTTCTGGAGACTAGTAGAAAATTGTGTCTGTGGTCATGAAGATTGTGACGAAAGTGCATTTGTTAAGTGTATGCACTGCTCCATGATGCTGTGTGCTAATCACTTCGTTTTGGATCTACATCATCACAACTGAAGAGCAAAAGGTTAGTAGGTTAATATTTGCTTATGTACACCAGTTTATATTATTTTTGTAATAATTTTTCTATTATTTTTCTAATAACTTCAAGACATATTCTTGTAAAGTCATATGTTCCGTTACACCTAACTTATATTACAGCATTTAAGTGGTATGCATAATCGCAACATACAGAGACTCATATATATAGCGCACTTTGAAATAGGTATAATTTGTTACAGTGCTGCTATTCCATTTTTCACTACAGGCATTTCAATTTAATTAACGATTTCTCTCACTAGTCTCAAGATCTGATTGGTATAGTGGCTATTGTAGATCAAGTGACTACTACTGCATTAGTTAAAACACTGCAAGTGTTCGCACGACCGCATTTGATAACACAAATTTTACTTGCTCAGTTTTTATATGTTCCTGTGAGCGAGAGAGCTCTTAAGTCTAAAGTGAAAACAGATATGTAAACTTTGGATGCGGAAATGGATTCAGGAGTAAATTCCAGTGCTATTTGACTCCACATGACCCCCTTGCCATTTATCATATTTGACTGCGTTTCAATATGGCGATCATGCACTGGAAGTACTCCCACATATAGATGCTCTACCTTGGTTTACAATACTGTAGTCAGTTCTTTCAAAAGCTTTTTCATTTTTGTGCCAAACGGGTATTATTGGAAATTGCTTACTGGATTTCAAGATGGCGTCGGTGTAGCAACTCAACGAAGCATTTGCGCATCGAGCGACTATTACTAAGATACTTAGCAACTCGAACTGAATCTTGTCACAAATTTTCATCAAAATTCAACTCTCACGGTTTATGGACCTTCCTCGTGAGCTACTGTGGCCCTTTACACAAAGAGACGTGGGGGAAGAGGATAAGTTAAATTGAATACCAAACCAAGTAGACGGTCGAGACGTGTGTTTCTCAATACATAAGCTAGCGGGGCAAGAGTTAATCATTAATTTGGATTTAAAACTTTTGTAATGATTTCTAAGCAACGAACAGTACTTATAAACAGACCTAACGAAAAATATCAGTAAAATAGAACAGTTCAAAACTCCGCTTATTTCAAAAGAAACAGAAGAATACTTGAGAATCAATGGACTCAAGAAGAAAAATGGTGGAGGTATTCAAGACCCTTAATAATTTATTCTTTGTCATTAATCCTTGGTTGAGGAATTATTGATATCGAATTTATATTTTCTCCTTTAGTGCCAAAATCTTAACGGAAAGTTATTATTATTATTATTATTATTATTATTATTATTATTATTATTATTATTATTATTACTGTTATTATTATTGATACTATAACTACTATTTGTAACAGTTGTCGTAACTAACACGGTAAAAGCACATTTATTTTCTTTACACGCTGTACTGGTCACAACATAATGCGACGGCTTTATCAACCGTCGGGCTCTGCTACAAGTTGATTTCATAGTTAAGATGACTGATGCGGTCTGGCACGTTATTTCATTTCGTATGGCTCCGATACAGGATAATTCGAGGCCGAATTTTATTTTTTTCTACTGGTTTTAACTGCACATATTTGCCATAGGAAAACTCTCTTGTTCGTTTGTATACGTTTTTGCAAAGTTTTAGATTGGCAACACATCGTAACTACTGCAACAAACGTTTATGATTGGTATGCCGATAATCATAACCTAAAAAAAAACAAGTTCTTCGTTTGGAAAAGCAAACCGGAACGGAATGAGGCACTTTTTCGATATTCGCTAATGAGATATTTAAGCAAAATGATAAACACTACGGGCTGTATGCAAAGTCGTCTTGAAGTATGATTAGCTTCATACTGAAGGCCTGACTACCGAAAAAAAAATACGTTGATCCAACTCTTTAGTATGGCACAAATTACGCGTCAGAAGGACTTTGCATAAGGCATTTCAGGTTTAAACTTTATTTTTATTTTTTTATATTTGCAATAGTTTTTCTTCTTGATAGATTGGTAACGCAATATGTAAGAGATAAGCGAAGAATCATGGACAATATTCCATATCAGTCTCTGCAAAATTTGCGAATCACAACCAAACAAGAACAAAGCGAAAACCAATAATAATTGCAATGCTGCTTACCGCAAGCTAAAACCCAAATTTTGTGTTGCGTTGCTGTAAAAAATGATGATATAAGTGTAAACGTTTAGTGATAACCAAACTTTTAGCAAAGGTATACGAAAAGTTTGCGACAGTTGTTATGACGTATTGATAGACTGGATGTTCCTTACTGTGTACGTTTATATATGCAAACGTACGTGATATATGCAAAAATTATGAAATCGCATGTGTCCCCACAAGATGACAAAGAAATCAACTGTCATTACACATTGTACCCGAATGTGGTACATGTATGTTGGTGTGGTTACACGTTTCCCCAATAGCATAGTGTTGTTTGCGAAAGTTGCATGACGTACTTCCATTCCCCGATACCAAAATTTTCAAGATGTTATTACCCTGGATACATGGTTTTACACACGTGATCTTTAATCAATATATATCCTAATTATGGAGATTTTCACGGTAATGTCAGGTTTGTAGCTCATTGTTTGTCTTTTTGCACCTTGCAAAAGGTACAAAAACCCGATACACTCGGTTACCCGAAAGCAGTAATGAAGTGAGGGTCCCCGCAAGTTTCACACTGCCAACCATAGTGTGTTTTTGTATATGGAAGGAAGCTAGAGATAATAATACTAAATTAAAATACATCCTATTGCATACCTTACCTTGAATCGTAATTCAGCAAATAGTACAATTATGTATTTTTTCGTATACACTAGCAAGATGTTACTTTATGTACCACTATAGTAGTCGAGTTAATAGGACATTAAAAACGTAATACATACCAAATATATCAAGATGGTCCTTTGTTACTGTTAGTGTCCTTATCGATTTGCTTCCTTCAAAACTGACCAAAAAATGGGATGCGAATGGATATCTTCCTGC
The DNA here is from genome assembly GCF_964235325.1 of Thermobia domestica. NCBI lineage: Eukaryota > Metazoa > Arthropoda > Insecta > Zygentoma > Lepismatidae > Thermobia > Thermobia domestica. Next base: position 336,013,594 of record NC_137456.1, read on the forward strand.
TCCGATGGTTCTGAATCTAAATAAAAGAAATGCCAATAGTAATTTAAATTAACTTTCCTTAATGATGCACGTCTTTATGTTTATGAAAACCATTAGTTTCTATGACAAAATGAAGTTATATATATAGATATATATATATATATATATATATATATATATATATATATATATATGTATGTATATATATATAGGCCTATATGTATGCACTTGTGTGTGTGTGAATAATCATACAATGGGAAACAATATCCGTTTAGCAAAATATTATATTTCTTACCTTTCACTGAGCTATATAAAAAATTATTTTGAGTTCTTTATCATTGTTACCGGCTTTCCTTTAACTTTCCCTTGTTTATATTGAGCCTGACTAGAGCAAAGTTTAGATGTAACTTACAAATTTTATTGAGTGCAGTTCGTCTTGCATCGACATTAAACCTTACACTAATTATAATTTAGTGCCATTTTAATTACATTTAATACATTTTTTAAGTAGTGGCGTTTATTGTCCATACACGGAATACGAAGAGAACATGAGCTCGTCGTGTAGTAAGGTTTCTGTACTCGAAGGGTTAAGGAGCTTAGAAAATTCACGTTGTAATATGTCCAATGTGAACAAGTCAGTGAAGAGAAAACTGAAAACGTGATAAGCAGAACTGTGTTAGACTTTAACATGTACATCATGTACATTATATAAGTTATTGTACCAAGTACGAGACTTGTAGGTTAACGAATACTGCATGTGATCACCAGAGTGGTTAAAGAAATGCATATAATTCCTCTTGCCTAACTTTTCAAATAGATTGCAATTGTGGCATTTAAAGGTAAGAAAAAAAGAAAACATTGTAGGAAAGATATATTTTAACTTTTACACTTAAGTACTCTCTACTCTATAACTTTCTATTTATTGATTTTATTCATCTCCCACAATATTTTAATCATTAGGCTCATCCAAGATGCCAAACACCTTCAACTACAGCGCTGCTTCAGGAGATCAATTAACACACAGGTTTGTTTGTTTAAGACTAATAGCAGTATGTTTCACTATTTCTAAGAACTCGGACATTCCTAAATTAGAGAAAAGCAAATAAGGAGTGATGGGATAAGTTTGAACATTAAATTTTAATATTTGTAATTAAATGTAAACAGAGATTTGAAATTTTACAAGAAAGTTTATTGTGTCCCAACACATAGGAACTTGTGATAATTCCCATTTTGGTGCTGTTCAGTTGTATCATATTATGTTAGGATATTTTTACACATATAAGTTTCTTCTCTGTTTTCAGTTGTTGCAGAGACATGAAGTAAGTGCTTCAATTATAAATTATGTTACTACTAACTATTTGATATTTTATTTTGATACTTTCCTAACCTACAATTAATCTCTTTCAGAATTTCAATAATTGGATACCCCATGTACGATCATTAAAGATTTGATTGAACAAGTGGAGCAAAACTAGTCACAAATGATATCAAATGAAGGCAAGGGAAGTTCTCATACTGAGTATTTAAACAACTTTCTCCTTAAGGGAAGTTTAAATATCACTAGTTATAGGTATTTGTGTTTGACGTCATATGGTAGCTTCCATTATTGAATCACATTTAAATATCAACCACAAAATGCCCATTTGTGCTCCTGTTAATCGTGTTGAATGTTACTATTCGAATATGACCGTTAGCCGATCATGACGATATACATCCTAAATGTGAAATTTTAACTGCAGAGCACAAGTGCATTTTATCCGGAAGGCCGCATATTAGTTTGTTTAGTTAAAGCCTGTAAAATGTTATGCCATTTATATGGCTTGTCAACTTGCTCATGTAGAGGCAATCTTTAAGCAATAATGCATTGTGACCTCCTTTTACTGTGTCAAAAACTGCAATATCCACCCAATCGGATATGAATTTCTACATTATTTATGTCATTTTCTGAGATTTTTAATTAACATTTCCTTTTGTAGGTATTTTTGCTATTCAATTTTATTGGGTTGAAACTCATGGACATTGAATGTTAAGAGATTTTTATAGCTCTACCATAGTGAAACAGAACTTAATATTTGTACAAGTTCAATAATGAGCTGTAAAGTAAAGTCAGCACATCGTCCAAAGCTTTGGAATGAAACTCAGTACCGTTTTAATCTTTGAGACAAATTCTTCAAGCTATTTTATGTGGAAGACTTAAGATTCTATAGCTAAATGATAGCGTCAAGGTATCGCCTCATCGTGGACCTCCCATTCTTTAAAATATTTAATTGTTTATCAAATGTTAAGTATACTTCTAATCGTGTTCATTCTTTATAAAGATGTTCAAGACATTTAGTTGTCTATTAAAATTAAAATCTTCATATGTTTAGTTAAATAATACAAATTGTTTACTTAAATGTGCGTCAAGTCAGTTACGTAATGTGAACTGTTACGGAGTCATAAATAACTTCATTAGTTCATAAAGTTCATTAAAGAATATATGACGTACTGATTAAAAAAAACATTTAGATGTATATATACACTTCATTTTATTTTTGCTATATTAACCCATTTAAAATGATATCGTTTCATACCACTGAATGCATTGATATTGATTATTAAAAGTCAGAATAAGAAACAGTTCGCTTTCCTAAATGCAATGCAAAAAAGCAAAAGTTATTCTTCCGCAAAAGAAAAAAAATAGTAAATTTAGTTTATTTATTGCTTTATCAATTTACAGTCAACCTAGAGTAAACTTTGCTCTGTTTAAAGTGCTTACTCAACAAGAATTAACCCCCCCTAAAATAAATTTTCATTTATTTTTGTTAAAGTTAATATAGAAAAGACAGACCTTAAAACAATTCTACTTGATTCAGAAAAAAATACTTTAAGGGAACATTTATTTTATATATATTTCAAATGTTCAGCTTAAAAACTCATGTTATAAAAATATTTTTCATCCGTAGAAACTAAAACCGTGACATCTTTCTTATTTGTTAAATTAAAATTCAGTCTATTAGACAGAAGTAGATAGCTTTGGACATCAAAAAGAATTGCGTCAACGTTGATACCAATGACTTTCAATACAAAATGACCATATTTTAAAGCACATACAATATTTGTGGTCAGTCGGAAGTAGCACCAACGTAGCGTAAATATATTTACATATAAGATAATTATGAAAGTTTGAATTGCCAAGTGGTAAGTTTACGTTATTTGCAACGGTGTAGTCTACCACGACTCCATTTGGGTACTGATTGCCACAGTTATGTTCTCTCTGATTTATCTTGCCAGATAACTATATTATAACAATCAAATCAATTATGTTTATAAACATAATAAGTACAATACACACGATACCAAAGATGTTATTGGCTTCCTAGTTCTATTCTGTAACCATAATTTTGAATATTCATTAAAGATAACTCTCCAAAGGGATTTTAGGAGTGTTTCAATTTGTTCGCAAAATTTAAATTATATCTGAATTCTACATTTCTGATTTTAACCGTAAGCCATTTTAGTTGATTTATATTTTCGGCCGTTTACCATTATACAGTACAATTGCTTACTAATTTATGTTTTAACCTTTTTAGGATTTCAATTTTTGAGATAAATTTTAGACTTTCACTCAAACAGCTACAGCTTCCTTACTACTTATCCTAAGATCAAGGTTTATACCTCGCTTTTATTTTTTCTTTTTTTTTTCGTTTTTTAGAATAGAACATCTTTCCAAAGGTACCACTCACTTGTTCGTATTATACACCAGAAATAGGTTAATCGTGGAAAACTGGGAGGTTTTTAAAAAATTCAAACTTTTAACTCCCTCTGGCCCGGGCTAGGGTTTACTTACGAATCTGATTTTTAAATGACATAGTTATGTGCACAATACGAGTAAAAAAAATCAATCTTGTATCTTGAAAACTGAGAGCGGAAAAAGTTTTTGAAAGTGTGAAGTTGGCCCATTTTTTATGTATACATATAAGCTTACTGCGTCATTACTATTTGACCTAGTGCCATGGTTCAAACGATATTTTCTTTAGTATAAAGAGTCCTTTCTAACGGTACCACTGAAATAACTGTATCATACACCTGACCGAAAAAATGGGATTTTTTCTAAAAAAAACCCTCTCGGATTAGTTGCGTCCTTCTGGTCATGCCTGGTTTGATGTAGGGATGTCAGAAAAAAAACAGAAGAGTATTCAAAGGTGTACACAATCATATCCAAAGATTCAATCTCAAATCTTGAAAACTAAAGGCGTGAAAAATTTTTGAAATTTTCCTTAAGGAAAAAAGGTCACGCCCCTCCGTCTACTTTCGGGTCAACAAGTTACCATCCGGTTCCAAACTGCATCTGAGATGTTGTTTGTTCCATCTTTGACGTGACGAATAATAAAACCTGCTTAACATGTATTCTTAACAAGCAGAACATTATGTAACAGAGATGAAATTAAGAAATCCGGTAAGTATAGACATAAAAAGTAAGTATAGGGCAATCAATTTACTCAGCTATTGTGATATTAATGATGTTTTGTGTTCATTTATTTGCAGCTTAATGTTCTCTTTCAGCAGCGAGTCTAATGAGACGTCTCTCGTTCCAAAAATGATAACACTTAACACTTGTTCCAGTGAATCAAAACACAAAAGTGCCTGGCAACCCTTCCCTTCGATCTAAGTAAGTGTGTGTGTATCTCCACGGTAATCAGATCTGATAAGATCGAAATGCAAGGATTGTGGCAAAATCGGTGCAAACAACACAAAAATCGAGTCGTGGAAAACAACACCGTGGCAAAGAACACGCCACCAATGGTAATGTCATCTGTTTTAGAAGATTCTTAGTGAAATGTGGATTTGCGTAAATGAGAAGCACAGTGCAAATGGCCCTAAAGGCAGCATTTATATGTTGACTTCAAAACTCAAATACTCAACATTCCCAGTCTACGATGCTGGGAAAGGTCAAGCACCTGTATTTTGGTACGTTTATATTGATGTATAGTGATGAGTATCCCTCTTACTTTTTTCGTCTTTGTGGTTATACCTGTTAATGGTTTTAACGCTTTTGAAGAGGCATATGCTTGGTTTGCTGTAAGCGAATTGTAAACTTAAAGATGTCCTATTTATGACTGTCACGGATAAATGTTTTCCGACGACTTACCAATTTCGTTCTCGAACGCTTATTATCATATTATCCCCTATAAAGTACCTCTAATAAACATGAAACTAAACTTACATTGTTGCGTTGACGCCATATTTAAAAAAAATGTGTTTGAGTTACATTATTTTGTATTTTCAAAACACGAAAGAAAGTGATTTATGAAGAATATTTTCGTTCAAGAAATTGTTCGACATGTCATATTATGTACTGCATCTGCTATTGTCTCTAAACATTGCGTAGTAAAACTTCAATATTATATAAACTATAATATTATATATATATATATATATATATATATATATAATATATAAATATATATATATATATATATATATATATATATATATATATATATATATATATATATATATGTGTGTGTGTGTGTGTGTGTGTGTGTGTGTGTGTGTGTGAGTGTGTGTGTGTATGTATGTATAATATTTGTTTCATAATACTTTTATTGTTGTAATGTAAAATGTATGTGATCGCTTACTGAAGAGAGTTGAAACGTATATGTGCAGGGCATATAAAACGTATTACGTGAAAAGAAAAAGAAAATATTTTAAAACTACTTCCATTTTCAGAGGAAATATAGTAATAAAATAAAATAAGATACATTGATTATGGTCTCACCACCGAAAGAAAAATATGGCCTTGTTTACCTCCATGTAGTGCTAAAGAGCCACAATCAGGATTTTTTCCAGCAATAATATTGTGTGCACAACGTCATAATGAATAGTGCTATGTTCTGGTTTATGCAGTAGAATCCTGATGTAAACTTAAAGATCGTAAGCTGTAAACTGTAAGATGTAAGATGTAAACTGTAAGTGTATCGTCAACCATACAGTAAAACCCTAGTGCAACTACTTCTATATAAAGGCTGTTATGAAATTTAGTGAGTTCTCTAATGATAATTACATACGGATCAATTTAACCTTCAAAGGCTAGGATTATCATCAAAATTTGGGGTCGATCAAATTTATTGTTCCCTGATATAGACCGTAGCCCGAAACCGACACTGTGAGGGCTCAGATAATGCTAATTAAAAATTCTATTCAGTTCATCTTCTGTGGACATTACATTTTTGGCCTACTGTGCCTGGACTCTTTTGGGTTGTAAAACTTCTCTGCCATACTTACTGTCGCGCACTAGTATAAAAATGTCTTCATATACACAGTTACAACAAGAGGTACTTTGTATTCTGCTCGTGGGAAATGAATTTAATCCCTCGGAGCAAGAAGATTTTTCATTAAACGGGTGGTGAAATTTGGCCTTCTCTGGCATCATATGAAAAGCTCCTCCAATCCGAAGCAAGTGAATCGAGGAAATCCATCATGGCTGAAACTGCTTCACCAATTCTTCCTTAGATTCTGATTACGTGGACCACTTCGATCTTTATTGCTTAAATATGCCTCTTAACTTACGTGCTGTATAGCGACAACAGGTTGTCTTGGCGTAGGTTCATTACAGAACCCTTCCAATGTAAAACTAAGTGATTTCTGCAGGGCAGTAAAGTGGTCATGTGCCGTGAAAATAGTTCTTTTTGTTTCTGCGTTGTGGCGGTGTTACGATACAGGTGTAACTTTTTCACTCATTACATCGAAGTTTCTAATGTAGTAATTCCTCGACATCATATTTTGCAGTTCATTTACGCTGCAACAATTTTGCATTGTGTAATAATTAAGTAACACATACTGCAGTGCAGTTTATAATCATGTCTTTATGTTCAGCATTTTCAGTTTAGTTCGTATTCCAACCCACGAAAAGAGGGGAGTGTTAATGACACGCTCCGTCACGTTTAGTGGTGATCTGAAACATTGAGATATTACAGCAAGGTAGAGAGATAAAGAGAGAGAGAAAAGTTTAGTATTTATAAAGTCGTGCATGTTTTTTCAAAAGGCACGCAGAACCACAAATATGAGGTCACGGATTCAGAAAATGTGCGGTTTGGTTTACTAAACCTTCATAACTAGATTATATATATTTTTTATACACTCAGGTCCAAATAAATTTAATAACTTGTCGTTATGTGAAGTATGTGTTGTTGAGACAAAGTTTTAATATATTGAGAGTTTATGAATATATTGCTCTTGTTATTAGTTCCTTATCGTAATTCATACCTTACGTCATATATTCATACCTTATGATATGACTGAAAGTACCGTTTCATCGCACCTCCACGGTAAAATCCATACTCATAATCTACATGTGGTACCGATGGATTTGATAAATTATCTGCTCTTCTTATTCGTAAAAAACATTTCGTATTACCATTCTTAATGTATCTTCGAACAATAATATCATTTACATTTAGAATAACAATATCAGAACCCAGACGGTTAAAAGTAATAAAGGGAAATCTACCCTAAGAAACCAAGCCCGTTTACTTGCTGACAATCTTCGTAGTGGGTGATTTTATTTTTTTTCTTTTCCTGTAAAAGATCGTAAAATTTACTTACTGTACTACTTCATCTCTTTCAAATCTAAAAAAATCCTAACCTCCTACTGGTGAATCGTACATTTTTCAAAATCACTTAATATGAAAACAGCTGTTCGTACGCCACCTCCAGTTTGTTTCAAATGTTGCATGGTGCAAGGCGACGGTATAAATATTGAGCGGACAGTGATAGGCCAAAATCGTAACTTAGGATTGTATTATGATTTTTGATATTTTATTGTTATCTTTACTATTGTTATTGCTTAATATTACCCTATTTTTAATACTGTCATTGTTTATTGTTATTGTTATAAAGCTTTATTTCTTTCTCCCTATAATAACATTATTGATATGTATTTATAATTTTCGTGATTGTTATTCTCATATATTTGTTATTTCCTCTTTTTTATTTTTTATATCCTTTTGTAGCAGTTTTTCTTATATTTTGATATGTTCATTGTTGAATTTTATTTACGGAAGTCCTTGCTTTGGAGAAGTTGTGTTGATAGCATTCATTCATTCTAACGTCCTCATTTAAGTTATTGTATCAATCAAAAATATATGTAAATTAACAAGACTTCTCTTTAAACATGTTTTATGCCTCACGTTCCAAGTCCCAGGTCAACTTTAGTTTGCCGAGATCCTAAAAGGATATTAGTCCTGCTGTGAGAATTTTGTGAGTGTTTCTGTGAAGGTAGATTTTCTACAAGACATAACAAGAACCCATGTTCCTTAGTAAACTGTCTTTGCTCTACAAGGAAATATGATCTTACTTTCACTCTTGAAATCTCGAGACCTATTAGCAAGAGAGACTAGTTTGGTCTTAATCTCCTGATATAATGACTCGTGAGACGAAACAATATAATGTGTATTAGAAAACAATATAATGCATCAAGATATTATTGCATTTATTTTGCTCGTTTGGATGTTTCTTGATAAATAACACCTTACTTTTGCCTCAAGGCTGTGAAACTAAAATTGTATGCTTGAGAGACAATGAGAGCATGCAGTAAAATAATTTGGAAGTTGTTTTAAGCTGATGGTTAATGATTGTAGTTTCGATGTAGTCATGGTATTCCTGCTACTTCTAGTATCTTGTAGATTAAATAATGTATCAGATTTTTTGCTCAAATTTAACACAATCTTCTGTATGGTAACTATTCAATTTATCATAAACCAAACTTTATGTATAGTACGACATTATAGTTTAATTTTCAGTCCAAACTGTAGGAAAGATTCAAGGAAGGTAATCGAGACCTAAAGGAAATTCGTAAGTATCTAAAGTTATTTTTTGTACTTAGTATCCGGAGGGTAGTTAATATTTCTGTGGCAAGAAGTGACCTACTTTTATGAGTGTATGAACAAAAAGATTTCCTTCTTGTGCGCTTTACTCAGACCATATTCGTTGATACACTAAACACTTCGTAACCAATAAACATCACATATAATTAAAAAAGCCACTTGTAAATATGAATATATGATTTCTCTTATGTATTGATTGTGTGTGTAATATAAGTATATGGGTACAATCGCTTAGTGAAATTTTAGTTGTATAGTAAAAGTGATATGCATATAAAATACACTAACGAAAAGTTTGTTTATAAATTGTTTGTGCCTGTGTTATTTGTATACACGTCCTTGTCTTTGGAAATTTCGGTGTGTATCTACTTGGTTCTACTTAAACTATACGTTTCATAAAGTCTCTATTGTGAAAGGGAATTGTAGCCAGAAACACTTGTTATTACATATTTTTTCTTATTTATTTATACTTTGCGCAATGCTGTAATAAATTCTTGGGTGTGAAGGAAGAAATATTTCTTTCATAAGGAATTATAAATTAACAAATCTATCTATAGAGATGTTGTCAAAAAAACGCATAAGCTCAAAAAATGTTAAGTAATAAATTGAAATAAATTCAAAAAATGTTAAGTACTTTTCATCGTATTGAAGATGAATATGTCAAAAATGACTAGAATTTTATCCCAAACGGTCCGTTAAAACGCAAAAATCCATGTTTATGATACAGTTAAACATTGTGGGAACTTTCTTCATAAACAGTTAAACTGGCAAAGTTATGTTGACTACATGTACAGAGAAATTTTAACGTCCCTTCATTCCTAAAGTTGCCATTCGACATAAAAAAGAAATAATTATACGTTTTAGTACTTTTTTATAAAATGGAATAGTGTGAAAAGATTTATTTAGATTTGAGAGATCATCCATCAAATAGACTGTAATGAGTTCAATATTTCTGTCTGGGTTAAATATTTAACTTAAATTACTCGTATTAATTAACTGAGTACTCTTGAAAGCTGAAGTGGATGAAATTGAAGATACAATGTAGGTATTACGTATTAAAAAAGAGAGTGCTCAATATATTGTTTTAAATATTTGAATGAATGTCTTCAACGGAATACCAGAAATAAAAGAGTTACTAATTTTTCTGTTCATATATGAAACCAGTACTGTGTCAAATTAACTCCCTCTCGCAGCCGTGAAATTGCGTAATGACCTTTGACAAGATATTTGAGAGTCCTCGTTAGCCATGTTTAAAATAGGAACTCGAAAATTATTTCCTGTTTGAGACTTTGCAGCTCATCTAACTGAATATTTATTACAGCATTTGCTATTATTATGAGTTTTATTTTGTATTTCTCAATGTATTGTCTTTTAAATATTCTTGCCGTACTCGATATTTTCCTTCATTTTCAATTTTATGCATTTTACTTTTATTTATTTTTGGAAAGGTTTGTTGTATATGGGCAAGTGGAAGACAATTCACAAGCCTTAACTCAGTCTTCAAACAATTGATGTGATTTTGTAATAAAGAAACATTAATTCTTGAAAACTCTTCTTAGATTTATATTGTATGTATACATGAAGTAGAATAATACATAATTAAGTAATTATGTATATATAATTAATTATTATATATAAAATAAAACAAAACATTTACGATATTTATTTTACCTTTCCATGACGTTGTTTATGTAGGTTTTGTAATAATATACGCAATTATCACATTTTAAATTATGCTTAAGATTTTTGGTGCATGTAGATATAACTTTTCAGAAATGTAACGCTAATTAATATATATGGAGAATATATTTTGGTAGTGATACTAACATCTTTTTTACTTTTAGTATATAAATCAAATTAAACTTACTTGAAACTCTTAAATTTAACAGCGAACCAGGACTTCAGACATTCCGGCAAACAATTGCATTCCTTTAGCACATCTTGTGAATAAATTTTATCTGAAAAATAACGCACATAAAAAGTTTACATTAGAAGAGGTGACGTTGCCTTGTAAAAAGCTTTTGATGAATAGATATTGAATGTGTGTATAAAATGTGTTTTCTAAAACGTGACACGAAGTAACGTAAGCTTTATGTAGAAGGAATCAATAAAAGAAGTTTAAATCCACCACATATTTTAGTTATTTCGGCACCAAAGACATTACTTGGTGCCACTGGTAATACTACTAATAACTTAACTAATATTTAAAGTGGATGCCAATATATGTTGAGCGAGACTCAAATGCTTGCCAAAATTTGAGTATGCTACTTTTAAGCAGCGTTTTACGAATCCCTTGGTGCGCGAATGATTGCTATACGGACAAGCTTTATGAATATCGTCACTAGGGTTCCGTTCGAATCTTCTTTCCTTGTATTTGTCATGAAACATACACCATTCATAAATTTAGAAACTGCAGTTATTACAGTTTTGTATTTTTAAGTAATTTAGTACGTCTAGTATTTTGCCTCTTTTAGTGTTGTATGCATTTGTTTAAAGAGCATTATACTACATTAATAACATGTTTTACTTCACTGTAATGTTACGAAACAGATTTTGGAGCTCTATGTCTTCAGGATTAGCTCTTGTGTACATCGTACACTATCAGAAATCAAACGCATGTACTCCGGATACGTGAGATCGAGGGAACTACTAACGATATTCATTTACACAGTACGTTAACGTAAATTGTAGTCGCGTTTAGCACCGGAAGTGCAGGCAGATAAGAAACTGGCTTCTCTTTAAGTTTAAAGGGCGCTTGTTGGAAAAGGAAAAGAATAATGAAAAATGAGAATTAAAACAGGATAATGAATCGATAATAAGGACAGGTTTCACATTCAAACCAATATCCCCGCTACACCATGATATAAAAGCAATATATTTTCGGTTGTAGTGTAATAGGAATCAGAGGTGTCCGAGTTGGACTCCCAGTTGAGTTCGGTACACACAAAAAAGTTATGTAAAAAGCAGTAGAGAGCTGAAGCATGATACAAACTGAGTTATGCTTCGTTGGCTGAGCGCACCAGTAAGCTTGGCCGACAGTGCGCAAGATCACACTAATTTGTGGGAGTTTTATCCTAGTTTCAAAGTACGTCACTGACGAAGCGGCAGAAAGCTGTAAACTTACTTTGGGCCGCTCGGAAATTGGGTTCCTAGAGTTTGCGTTAGGAGTGTAATGAATGTAATACAAGAGATAAATAGACACTGAGTCATATAAAGAGAGATTAGTATGTGAAAGGTGGCAAGCAGAAATAACGGTGCTTAACAGAGATATGGAGGGAAAACCTTGTTGTGAACAATAATTACTCGCCAAGGAGAATATTCTCCCTCATTAAGTTTACTTTAATACACATGTGTGTTAGACATGTTCTTTTGCAATGGGATTTCTGGTAGATATATCGATAAAATAAATGGGCAATCGCTGAAGAGATTACAACTAAAACTCCGACAGAGAACCTAGGCTCCAGCGCTGAGGAAGTGACGGTATTGGCCAAACCGCTAGGACCACCAGTCGATGAGACGTCTCATCAGGACTCGAAATAGTAGTGAAGTCGGATATTGATCTGGAAGGGTATGATAGCGATCGGTCCGCAGATAGTGAATCATAAATTGACTACATAGAATATAACATAGCAGATGGGGGAACTACGGATAGGCGACGAAAACTATATATACGGAAGGGTCGGCTTTTAGTGGATAGATATTCTGAAGAAAGAGAAAAAAGAGATTAAATTCATGACACCTCCTTGAGTACGGTACTAGGGTGGGTCGTTTTGCCACTTTTTTTTCGGAACGAAATGTATTACCTGGCAAAAGTGGCCCACCCACATCGACATTACAGGTATAGAATTTTTTTTCAAATCAGATAATATCTTCTGTGAGAACTATTGCCTCAAATTTTCAAAATTTAACTGAAAACTACAAAAAAAAAATTGTTCATTATTTTTAGTTATGTTAAAGTAAACATATTTTTGGATTTATACATGCCAGATGCTATGAAAACTGACATTCAAGTCTCAAAATGCCAGTTATATGCCCCTGCGGTGGGATAGGGGTGCCTCCTCTGGGGCCGGAAAAGGGGGCAAATTCAGTACAATTAAGCGTTTCTACAGCTATTTTCGTCCTTGCCGTTTCCTTCTACTGGTGGTTCATAGTGGTAGCAGAGCATTGTTATTTTTCACCATGACACTCCCATCCCCCCACCTCACAACACTGCAACGTCCTTTTCCTGTCCCGATCTGCGTAACTCAGCGTCACTATCAGGAACGAGCCGGATAAGCTTCAAATTGGGCGCCATTTCTCAGGCGCTATATTTGATTACTGTTGCCTTCAGCTTACATGAATTGGCCGTTACAGATAATAGTTTGCTAAACACTAATTTCACAGAAAATTCTGTATTTCCTTTTTAAAAAAGTAAATATTATTTATTATATCACAAAAATGACTTCAGTGACAATGAAGCAGATCTTGAAGAGAAAGCAGAGGAACGCTCTTCTGAGGAAGAGACCAAACCCAGAGACAGAACATCTAAACCGAAGCTAGAGTTGACTGAAACTGTTATGATTGCTCAGAGATACAATTAGGGATGCGCACGAGACAAGATTTGAGACTGTCTCGACTCGAAAATATGCTGTAAAAGTGATGTCTCGACTCGAAAAATATATATTTTTCTATTGGAAGAGCTGTGTCTCGACTCGAATTTTGTCAGGAAAATTCTGTCTCTACTCGACTCGAACGCATCCCTAGATACAATGTAAGCGAAAGGGCTGTGGCACATATAACATCAACTGTGCTTCAGGCAGCTTTAAAGACTAGAATTATAACCTCTCAACAATATAGCAACATTCTGCTTTAATTGTGGACAGTAGCAAAATAAGGCGTGTGAAACTTAAAGTTGCTTGGAATTTAAAAGTAAGTTCTAGAAATGATGATCCCATTAAAAGCCTATACTTTGATGGTCAAAGGGAAGACACTAAAACACACGCAGGCATCGTTAGAGAAGAGCACTTATCACTTGTGGCTGAACGTAACTCCCAATACGTTGGTGACGTGACACCATCCTCTGGCTCTGGCCATGACAAGACCACGGCTATTTTCAAGTACATCATGAACCAAATCGCAGGTAGCTTTGATAAAGTAGAGGTTCTTGGGTGTGATGGAACATACACTAACACTGGTTGGAAGGGAGATATTCGTCGAAAAGTAAAGGAACTAACAGGCGTTTTGTCTCTTGCATTTTAATGAACTGCCTTTCCGAGCTCTCTTCACGAATATTGGCGCTAATTCAAGCCCCTATTCTCACACAGGTCCCATAGGTTCAAAACTATCTAACTGTGAAAAGCTTCCAGTGGTGTCATTCAAACCAATAAAATGTGACTTACCTCATCATAGTCAGAAGAGCTCAGAAAACTCAGTGAATACCTGAGATACTTATCTCAAGTCTTCCATTGCTAATGATCCTCGTCACGTCTTTGAGACCATTCATAGGTCTAGATTCTTACCAAATAAATATCAGGCTGTAATCCGTTCATCCATTCAGATGAATGCATTTCTCGCACTCCCAGAGAATGTTCTTTTTGCCATGATGACTGATGATCTACTTGCTGTTCGACAAGATGCATTACATAAGATTCTTAGTGCTCGAAAACACTAAGCAGAAAATCTGCATAACACTATTAGATATAACATCATTCCCAGACTGAATTTTGAGGCGAAAGATTACACTGAAATGATCTTTTGGGAAAGCACTAATGTTTCAATAACTGTATCACCAGTTCTAAGGATGGTATCAAACAAATAGCTCATGGACAAACTTTCACTTTCTGGCAGCACTGTCCCAGAATATTTCTGCACCGTCTATCCGTACCACACGATGACAGTGAAACGGATAGTGAAATTAGTCACTGAAGCAGTCTCCCGACTATGTGGCAGTGATGCTAGAGACAGGATGATCAGGTCAACCTTACCTTCTAGGCAAGATGTATCTAAATTGCAATCAAAGTCCCAATTTGTAACAATTTTTCCTGACAGTGACGAATTGGATTAGTTCATCCGGCCCTATATATGGTTGGTTGGTTGGGTAGGACTGGCGCAGGAGCCCTAGGTGCAGCCACCTCCACGTGGCAGACTCTGGGACGCTTGGACAGGCTATATGTCCAGGTGAGCGAAGACCTGCACAACCAGTTAAATGTACTGAATTTGCTCCCCTTTTTTGGCCTCAGAGGAGGCATCACTATCCCCCCAAGGGCACATAACTGGCATTTTTATACTTGAATGTCAGTTTTCTAAGCAACTAACATGTATTTAACCAAAAGGTGTTTGCTTTAACATAACTAAAATTCATGAAGAACTTTGGTATTTTTTGTAATTTTGATTGAAATTTTGAAACTTTGAGGCAATAGTTCTTACAGAAGATATTATCCGATTTGAAAAAAGATCTATACCTGCAATGTCCATGTGGGTGGGCCACTTTTGCCAGGTATTACATTTCGTTCCGAAAAAAAAAGTGGCAAAACGCTGCACCCTAGTACGGTACTTGACTCTAGAATTAGTTAATACGTACAATAAATGTAATCGAAATAGACGGAAACACTTGGAAGGAAAAAGACTAAAAGAGTAATGCAGGTGTGTTTAATGCATAAGGAAAAATGATTAGAGAACAAGACAACACGGAATATGACATGCGAATTAAGATAGAAGAATGAAGAACAAGGCTATGATATTAAACTAGAGTCAGAAATGGCAATAGTTTAACAAAAAAGGGTGAGCTTTAAGAAAAGAATGCCGGCATGCAATATGAAGGGTGTATTTGTCTTAATAATAATAATAATAAATGGCACTGACTAACATCCTTAAGTTACACGAAGACACATCCCTCTATTGCCGAGACTCAAAGAAAGAAAAGCGATCGCAGCATGCAGTGTACCTCGAGTAAAGAAGTTGGAACGTGTGGATAAAAGATTGCCTCCACCCTTCTTAATGCCAAAAAGGCGGACGAAGAGACATAATTCTTACTTGTATTTATATTTTTGCTTATATAATGTCCTACGGAACGTCCCGTACTACTCTAAATTTTACTATATGTAATACTCAAGGATTGGAATAGGCGAACACAGCACCTTCGATGTGCAGTGCGAGACATAGTACAAAAGATCGACAATGTAAGAAAGTTGTTATAAAGAGAAGAGTAATTCCCCGTGTTTTCATGTAAAACGGGGTAGGACCCACTTTTTAAAATAATTTGTATTTAAATAAAGCTTAAATTTGGCCAAACAATAATACAATAATACTCTGCGTTAAATAATTCAAATGGAATATAAGTGGTAGAGATGTTTAATCTCTTGGTATGTGCTCTCAAGCAATCGCTAAAAGAGCTCCCTCGTGGCTAAGTAGTTAGCGTACGCGCCAATGGCGTGGGAGACCCGGGTTCGATTCGAAGGATTTTATATTTTGCTGCCATAAGATAGATTTCTCGATAATTATTACAGTTCGTTTTCTCGCCTTACTTGTGAATTGGAACAATGATTGATTAGTTTCACTCTTGTGGCAATTCTTCCTTGTTCCACGAGTTTGTGTATCTTGTTCCGTAATCTTTCTCCTCCAGCTAAAATGAAATCTGCTGGAATTTCGCCTAAATCTGGAGATTTGTTTTTCTTTAATTTCTGTATAGCGAATTCTACCTCAATTTGGTTAGGTTCTGGAATATAGGTTCTGTACTGCGTATTTCCCTTTCTTCACCTCATTAGTTTTTTTTGCTGCACGTTAAGCAAATAGTGATTTTTTCCTATTTAGGGCGCTATATATATCAATGAAAAATAATTCCGTCAGCTTTCTTTAGTATATAAACACTATTTTGATAGCCTTTCTTAAAGTCATTTATCTCCCTATATGTGTACCGAATATTTGTTATTTTTACCATTTTCTTCACGTTTCTTAATTTTAGCTTTCAAAAGATCTTGCTTCCTTGTTCTAAAAGTTTTGGAAAATTCTCGCCTGATGTCTACGAAATTTTTGTGTGGCTATTTTGTTCGTAATTTCTATCCAACATAATTTTGACTGTTTTCTTTTATCTGCTCGTTTAATGCATTCCTGGTCGAACCATGGTACGTACCTACGTTTTTCCGCAATTTCCAAATCTTCTTGGGCTGTAATGTTAATGCTTTCGCTAATTTCAATCTAAGTATCATCAACACTAATGCACTACAAATTTTCTAAAACCGAGAATCTACGTATTCAAAACTTCACTATGACAATTCTTCTACTTCCTAGCTCTCTTCTAATTTCTGTAGATTAATTCTCTCCGTTTCATACGCATAATATTTCCCTTATTCGACTATAATCCCTCTCTCTTATCACTGTTACCAGGTAGTGATCAGTGTCACAATCAGCCACTCTAAACGCCCGAACATCAATTATACTAGATTGTTTTATTCTACCTACAAAAACATTATCAATTTGATTTTGTATTTTTCTGTTGCAAGTTGCAAAGTTCACGAGTTATAACATTGTTCTCATTACTTTCCTTTTCAGACTTTCGTTCCCTATAATTGGATTGAATGTATCGTCTCGTCCTACCTTCGCATTGAAATCCTCTATTACAATTTTCATATGGTTGGTCAAGGATCCGTTGCACTTCGGTCTTTTATATCGTCATGCTTAAGTTATGTAGACACAATAATATCGCACGACAAACGTAATAAAAGATATTCTATCATTAACAAATTCAAACCGCTTAATTGGTGATATTATTCGTTCGTGGTTAAAAAACATGTTCCTGGTTGGTGATTTTTATTTCCTTCCCAGTAAAAGAAAGTAAGATTTCCGGAATTCACAGTTCCATTTCCTTCATAATCTATCTCCCTTAATTCCTACTAAATCCATCCTGTATTTTCGTTACAGATTTTAACGTGCGTGCTCTATAAACACTACTAACATTCCATATTGAAAATTTCATGTCCATGTTATTTTGCTAAGGTCGCGCCAAGTTACCAGTCCTGAAACAAGACTTCTGTGAATTTTCTGAACAAGTGTCTTTTTAGAAATATAAAATCGGGTGCAATTTTAATTAAGTATCGTACCAGGATTTGTTCGTATTATTGAAAACCCAGGAACTATCGATGACATGAAGACTCTCCCAACGAAATACATCTTTCTAAAATAGTACCCTAATACAAATTGCAACAGTAACCGCTTATAAAAGCAAAGATCCCTATCGTAGAATGGCTAGGTAACTGGACCACCTCGCATGATATGACTGCACTTTCGTTATACTTTCTAGAGAGGCAAACCTTCTACTAGAATGACTGATATCTATCTTGTAGATTTTGTAAAATACAACCACAATTCAACATATTATAGAGAATAATAACCAAACATTTATATTTTCTTATAATATATTTAGCTTTATGTGATATTGTTCAAAGAGACACTAAACGAAATTATTTGGAAATCATGCAAGTGCAGGGTTACACAAAAATACTCTCCTGATGCATGAATCAAAAATTATTCATTTTGTTTCCAGGTTGTGTGCCTAGACTGAGAAATCTATCTTAAAGTTTTTGCTGTTCTTGCAAAATTGCTCATGCTCCAGCAAGAATATCCAGTAGTCTGACTGTGTATCGGTCGAATTTTGAGCATACTAAAATTCTATGCTGAATCCAGAGAAATATTCCATTAATACTTCCACGACAAACACACAATATTGTTATTATGTTGAAAAGTATGCCAATACACACAATTCATAGAAAATAATCCAACAAATCCAATAACCTTCAAAATGTAATAAAACTATCTTCTTGCAACCACACAGAAATGTTGGGAAGGGTGACGTATGATGTATTACAGAATATTCTGTATAAATGTCATTGTCTTAAAAGTACAAAAGTAAGTAATATCAAATACATTTAACATTATTGAGTTCGCAAACTGGGTAGTTTCAATGGAAATCGTACCTACCTTCTGGCTTTCAGCAACATCATTTTCTAGTCTATGTGTATGAATGCGAAGTAAATGTCTCGGAGTTTTAAACCTTCAGAGCAAATAAACCTTTCCACCCAGTTCTGGTACAAGTACTGCATTTAATAAATGAAGCGCTACGTGAATAAAGGTGTTATGTTACATTTTTTGAAATGTTGCATTCTGGCGGTTGATGCACGTGTTATATGTTAATGATGCCATATACACCTTATTTAGTGAGTCCTCGTCGGGTGCAGGTATTTAGAAAGGATGGAGACGGTATGGTAAGGAACAAGGTTGTGAAAATCAACTTTAACTGCATATTCAATATGATACATAACACCTTTATCCTCGAAGCGCTTCAAGTGTTTAGACAAGTATCGCACACGTAAAAGTTTTGAATGTACAGAAAAAGTGAAGCCGTTACAGCAATTTTGGAATTCAGACCATTACTGGTGTACGAGATAAACTGCGAAACTTGCTGTATTGGGTTAAATGAAGTATTCGTAGGAACATTTCAAATGCGCTGTCGCTTTCTTTTCCTTCTACAAATACGTCACAGCAATAGGTTTCGTAGCTGTAATTAAAATAAGTTCTGTAAAGAATAATTCTGAACAGTGCTATAAACTTTTTATTGTTTTATATCATTAGAATGACTAGCTATATGGAGTTGTTCTATAGTGGCACTATGATATTAAGTTATACTGAAAGTATAGTGGTTGCGTACTAGCATTCCAGTTAGATATAATTGGCGAAAAATTTTCTTTCATCTCACTTTATTCAGAATCAATCCAAAATTGACAAATTAATAGCTCATCATTATCCAAGTTAAGATCCAAATTTGCTGAAATTAAAATGTAAATTGCATAAAATGATATTACATAGAATAACATTATGAAGTTAAAATGTGACTCACATGAGGACTTTAACCTCTTTGAAGTCTAAGACTCTACAGTTTTACAAAAGTACATGGTATTTTCGTTCCTTTAAACTTGCGTCTATGAGAATATTTAGGGTGCCACCAAAAATGACATTGTTCCTCAATGAAAACAATCAGTAATATTAAAGCTCAAACGCCTGAGTCCCCCTATCAAGTCTAATTGAACGAAATTAATATTGAGTTTTCAAAGAGGATTTTGCAATATATGTAGGTCGCAGCAATATTGATCTTGAAATCAACACCGTTGCGTATGAGCTTACCCCTATAACAATATCATTGCTCAAAGATGGATTCATAAAAAGCCAGACAAAGGAACACTTGCACAGCAATTACAAAGGCTTTTACATGGTTTCTTCATCCAAAATGTAGGATTAATTTCGTTCTCGACGGTGAATAACTAGTTTATATTTTACGAAGAAGAATTCCGATAGGCAAGTTGATGACATTTTCAATCAAAGTCGTTTATTCAGTCCGAACGTCAAACCTCCATTCTATTTCATGGATATAATTCTATAAGTGCGAAGAGTCAGGAACATCAAAAACGTACATCCTGTAGTTAAGCACCACATGTGTTTTGTTCTCTCCTCCAGAGATATCTGACTCAGCACAGAAATATTTTTATAGAATATCTAAAAAGACACAAATGTATCGTTCTTCTTTTCCAAGCACTTACATTGGACAGTAATTATATTGTCCAGTCTACTATAGATGTCGGCTGTCTAACTGTCCAAACAACTTTGAAACATGCTGCCTTGAGTAATTTTAATATTGTCATCGTGGGAGCCGCAGACACAGATATCTTAATTTACTATCATATCACTTCAGACCTTAAATGTGTGATATATTTTGGTCAAAAATATGAAAACAAGAGCGATGTGTGTTTGGTATGTGTAGTAATATAATACCCGCCACGTTATTAAATATATTGATGATTCATGAAATCAGTGAGTTTGATACCGTATCTGCAATTTTTGGTGTTGGGAAACCTAGTACATATCTACTAGGTAACATTTCTACTAGTTTAAATGTTAGTGGACCGTATCAAGGAAACTTATTTACATTATAGGTAATATTATTTGAAAATATGTAAAGTTAGAAATACATAGGCACGCATACCTTCCATTTTCCTAAGGCAATGTAATCCAATTAAATTACATCTTCGGTGATATTTAAAGAAATCTAGAACAGAAAAATATAAATAGTGTAGCAATTACATTGTTAATACACACAGACACGCACGCACACACACACACACACACACACACACACATATATATATATATATATATATATATTCAATAACTAATTAAACTTTCAAATCAATAACCCTTAAATATAAAGGTTTGTTTTATGTGTTTTAGAGCATCAACATAAGTAAATACTTTTCTACTTTTTCAAAGCTTATAATTTCTCAAGATACAGCTAGTAGTTTGGAATTTCACAAAAAATATGTTACAAATATAGAGTTTGTAGAGACATATTTACAGAAATCGGCCTACGCTTACTGATATTCTTCTTAGAATGGTCTATATTGTAGGTGAATACATATATTTTTGACCTGTCAAGTAACAGTATTAGCTGCAAATATTTTTATATATTCCCTTCGGTTAAAGATACATGGAATACAATATAGATATATTGTTTATATTATAGATATAGATATGATTGTTCACATTATAGATATAGATATGATTGTTCACATTGTTACAACCTGCGTTATAAGTAACATATTAACAAATCTAAGTACCGACCTACTTTACGACTAATTTACGAGAATAATATTTTAAACTACGGTATACCACAGCAAACTGCGTTGACTAGGTTATAATCTTCTGAGCGAAAGTCAATACAACAAATGAAAGATAATTCGTGGTACGCTTGAATTTTTCAGAAAAAGCGTCAATTCTAAATAAAGTAGCGTACACGAGGTATTGAACTAAATTGATTAAAAAATTAGTTAGAGAAGAGAATAAGAAGATGACATAACGTTATGAAATCTGTGTTATTTATTCCAAATGCTCTCGTTAGTGAATTTACAATATTTACATTCTTCTTTATCCTCCCAACAACACAATAATATATTACAAAATTCTCTTAATATTCCATGCTAACATGTAGAAAATGATTCTTGTTTGGAATGAATTTTAAGAGTCTAGATAATGACATTAGGAAACTACAAGATAAATTTAAAGCATAAATGAAAAATGGAGAGTAAGTATTGAAAATTAAGTTTTGAACCATATTAGACTAGGCGGATTTAAGTCGTATTTAAGCGGAAAGTTCATATATTACTATGGATGATGTATAATCAGTATTACGTTAAGATTTGAATTTCAAAGAATCGATTTCAATTATGATGGAGTGTCTAGGACTGAAAAACGCTTCGTGTATGAAATTCAAAATAAAGAAATATCGACATTGAGTGTTATTCCTTGTAGGTTCCATTTTAGGAATGGATCAGAACAATGGTTCGTAAGTATTTGAAATATATGAATGTTTAATTAACCTATAGGCTATATTTTGCTCAATGTATGGTGAGCTGTCTGAGAGTAGTCAACTGTCAACTGAACGATATTTGTGAACCGAACACCTGCCCTACTGATTGTGGACTATGCTACTTGAATATGGTTCTCAAACAGATTACAGCATTACATTCTGAATAATGTGCAAATACTATGCTCCAACCAAACATCCCTCTATCCGGTGGATTACTCTAGCTTCTTCGACGTTCTAAATGCACAATACGACACAGATGCAAGACCACAGTGCCACCTGTGATGCACATATTCGATTTATGTGATTACTCGCTTACAATACACATAGACCGAACCTGAAGTTTCATCGACGAACACGCACTAGAATCTGAATAAAAAACATCGTTCATGTTGTAATATATATTTGCTTCTGCTAGTACAAGTCGCAGTCGAGTGTGACCCTCCGAAAAGATTTCTATTTTAGGTAGTTGTTGTGCAACTTCATTGATCTAATGATACCGGTCTTCTCTTGTCACACGCCTCCCCTGCAGACGTCTAGCAGCTTCCCCTATCCGGGTACCGTTTGACCCATGATATTTTTTTTTATTCCCAACACCTATTGCTGCACTTGAGACGGTGTACCCAACATTAAGAAGGGCAACAATCTCAACCATTATGTTGTTTGCCATTATCTTCTACTGAATTATTCTACGTCAAAGTCAGGTTTATAAATTACCCGTTATTAACTATTAATAATACTGAACAGAACATCACAGAAACATTTGTTGAACATACGTTTATATTTAAATTTAGGCAATTTGTTTATACTTTCAAAGTCTATCTAGTGATTGCACAGTTTTATCCGTGTTCCGAGTTTCTTCCATCAGTTTCACGGTATTTGCTTTGTTTCCAAACCATTATTCGTACGAAAGGCATAGACAAAAATAAATTATTTTATTTTCATGTAGTATTATGTCCTTGCAACAGTACAGATGTATGGGAAGAGCCATAACGTTCTCCTTTCGTATGTGTACAGGAAAAGACATTTCGATTTCGCTTTCCAGAAATTAAAAGAGGAGTCCATCAAAATATCATGGTAGTATGATGCATAACCATTCGAACATGAATAAGTCTTAAGTTGAATATGCTTCACTAGAGTTTCTGCTTCTCTGATCAGAATATTCGTAAATAATGCGGCAAAATGAGAAGTCCTCTCTCTCCCTCTTTCTCTCTCTCTCTGTATATATATATATATATATATATATATATATATATATATATATATGGAAGAAGGAAGGAAATAATGTACAAAATTACAAAATTCAAACATCAATTCAAACAGCAACTACTCTTTACTTGTTAGGCAACTTTTTATTTGTATGAATACCTTTCAGATTCAATCCAAGTATTGACAAGGGGGAAAGTAAGTTATTTGTATTATTACATGATTTCCCACGTCAATGATAAGGAACTGTACAATATTTTTCTGTTTATATGAACTATTTATAAGGAAATATTTAAGGCTTAATTCATCTATCTCATCCATTTAAAATCGAATAAAATGAAATGAAATCTTTGAGTTTTACGTCCCTCGAATATGCCGGCTAGGATAAACGAGTGGTGATGATGAGAAATGAATGAAAATGATGGAATGAAGAAACTGAGGGGAAACGGGAGAACCCCGAGGAAAACCACGCCCATGGTTTCTGTCCACCACAAAGTTCATTTGGCGAGAGTAGGGTTAGAACCCAAAGTCCCCTCCACCAGAGGTGAAAGCGCTACCCTTGAACCACCGCGGATCCTTGGATTTACAATCGAGTCTACATTAAGTTACAATTTTTTTCTTTATATAATTAATTTTCTTTGATTTACGAATTATTCATGGACGTCGCAAAATCAGCTAAGGAATCGGAGACGATAGAATACGTAGGTAACATGAAACACTTGATTGTTTAATGATGTCAGTTTTTAACTGAAATAAACTTTGCAAACAATACTTTCCAATACCTAATTTGGCTCAAGGAGACTGTAGGAATTTATTCTCTTTATATATTTGTTTGCTTTACGATCTTAGGAACATCATTTTGTACAATCGAACCATATTTTTTAAATTCTTAATATAAAGTGTACTCTACATTTCATATTTTCGCTGCAGGTGCTCACGGAATTCGAAGAAATAATAATTACGTTTCTACCTTGGTTGCAACATCTCTGTAGTTATTAGTGAATAACTACATTCATAATGTTGGAAATGCAATATGTGTCTGGAATTATCTCCTTGTACTTTTGTTTAAATGCTCTCGATGGGTACCGATTTTTAAAGTTTTCCTAAGACAAATTTACCTAATTTAATAGTGTCACGAAGCGAGACAAGATTGTAGTCTGTCCTGTCTACTTCCGTGCAAACATACACTCGCCTCGAATTTTCGGCTAGTTATCAAAAATATACACGAAATATGTCTTGTCTCGTGTCATTACTAACATTTCCACGAAATGATACGAGACAGTTTAAGACCTTGATACGTCTTCTCGAGAAAATATGCTGCATCTTCTACAAAAGTGTGACTTTTTCATCTCAAGGTGTCACTACCTAATTACATGTATTGCAGAACGTGATGTTTATTTACAGAAAAGACTAAAACATTTAAGAGAGAATTATGTTATGAAAGAAGTAGATAGATTAGAAAAGTTTTATAATTCATTTTGCTATTTAGTAATGCCACGAGACGAGATAATCATGTAATTTAAGAGATGATAATTAATATGATAATGGATGCAATATCCCTTAAATCAGTAGTTCTTAGAAATAGAATTTGTTGTATCTTAATTTTTATGCCCTAATCAGCCTATATAAAAGAATATTTAAATTTTACGTGGAAAAAATTATCCCGGCTATGTTAATGGGACGGTGGGGATGAGAAGCGAATAAAATGTTGAAATTAACAAAGTTGGGGGAAATGCAAAAAACCTGAAAACTAACACGCCCTCAGTGCTTGCTCACTACAAAATTCATTTGGTGCGAAGTGCTATCGAACCAAGGATCCCGTGCACCAGAGTTGAATGCTCTACCTCAGAGCCTCGCGACTCAAGTGAGCATATAGAAAATGTTTAGGGAACCTTTTCAATCATACATGAAGAATAGTATTTTCAAGTATAACTGCAAGAATGGTATTTTTCTTACTGTTATATTGAGATTGGTTATGCGTTTATAAGGGGTGGTATTGGCTTTTCACTTGTCCTATATTTTAAGCTATAAGGTAACACCCAGTATATTTCTACTTTAAATGTAGCATTTTTTTCCGGGTAAATTGTTTTCAATAATCATTCGTGCATTCTATATACGAAAAAAAAGACAAATATTTTGCTAAAGCATTTGGCACTCCAATAATTTGAAACAGACGTACTATCGTTGATGTGAGTACCTATTGCATTAATCTTTGTCAAAAAAAAAATAAAGAATGAAGTGTAAAAAAAGCAATGTCCAAGCGAAACTGATAGTTTGTGAGTAAAAAGAACACAGGGATTGCACATTGAAGTATATATTACCTAGTATAATTTCTGAATTATGAAAACACAAATGTAATAGAATTTTATTAGATATAATATGCATTACCTATAGATGGGATTAAGAATCGGAATGAGATTTCTGGACTGTCGGCACATTTAGCCCGTCACGCATATGAGGGAATACATCTCTCGGCGTGCAAACTAAGAAAGGTAAGGAAGAAAGAGTGGGGAAAGAAGGAAGCGGCCTAGAACCATTAGGTACTATCACAACAACTACCTGGTATGATTGGCGGAAACTCGGGAAAAACCTAACTCAAGATGGCTAAATCTGAAAACGTTGTTACGCTTTTTCGAGCGAGTGCAATACATCCCGAGACCGCTGGCACCAAAGGCGAGAGCGTTGGCAATTACGCCATGTGGAGCTACTATTACCTAATGATGCATTAAGCATAATTACCATTACTTATAATTTTCGACATATAAAATTTAAGTGTTGGAAATAGTTTGGAAATATAATAATCACTTTATTATATTGAAATGATTAAAAATCTCAATATGTATTTTTCCTTGCTTTCTAAAAGTCTAAACACAATGTCAACATATATTTGTACTTTGGGTATAATCTTAATTATGTAACCGGTTTGAATTCCTATTCAGAACATAATTGTTTGTTGAAAATAATTTTCTGGCTGTACGAAAGTATAAGAGTATGAGCATAAAAGCATTCTGTACCATGAAAATGTTCACTTCAGCTCTGCCGTGTCGTGACAAAACGCTGTAACTTTGGCGGAGAAGTTTTGCGAAAATGAGCCTAAAAGTTTCCATTCGAAAATGTGATCTGTATCGTGTAGAACCAGTGTATCTTGACTTTGGAAACACGTGGTTACATGTAATGTTACGTAAATGCATGTTGTGTGATTAAATTTGGTGAAAACTGATTGGTTGACCATTATTGCCTAGTTACACTGGTTCTACACGCAACGATACAGATCACATTTTCGAATGAAAACTTTACGGCTCATTTTCGCAAAACTTCTCCGCCAAAGTTACAGCGTTTTGTCACGACACGGCAGAGCTTATAACGTGATGAAATTTCATAAAATCGAACGACATATCGAAATGTGCAAAAATGTTCCTAGATTATTATATGGCTGGTATGTGAAAATTTGTTTTACATTAACTGCAAAATTATGTTTTAGACAAGCACACAGAAATTTATTTCGTGGTTGTCTAAACCAGATGTGAATTAATTACCTAAATATATAAACCCTAAAATGTATTTTGATGCAAAGTGTCATCTTAGTAAATCAATAACAATAACAATAAAAATGATATTCTTAAAATGTATATATTATTGAATAGCCCAATAAAGTTAAGCTTTCTATCGCTTAATTTTCTTCTAGTGAGATAGGTCGGACAGAGTGTCAGAGACCGTCAAGAAAGCATATAGGAAGCACAAAACATGCATATTTGTTACTTATAATTTTTTTCCACAAAACCTTATTTTTTCCACAAAACCTTATTTTTTTGTTCTATTTATAAATATATTACAAAAGATCATTCTTTCACAGTCTTTCATACCAGACTATTTTAGCTGATATCGACATTAAACTCGGTTTTCACTAGTGTAATACAACCATGACATGTATCCAGTAACTTGATACTCGAGAAGTAAAAACATAAAAGTCATATCGGATATTATTTACATTTATCTACGTAATGGATAAACAAAGAAAGAAGAAAATTAATTACAATTAATTCTTGCAACAAAGGGTTAAATAACCTATTGGTTGGTCAGGAACCCAGAATCCGTACAAGCATACACATATTTCTATTTAATTGTCATGGTTACTGCTTGCATGGCACGTAACAGTTCCGCTTGTTACAAACTAGCAGGTTTTACCACACTGACATATGCCAACGGTCTTTCAAATATGCCCACAATTGTTTCCTGTTGTTTTCTTCCTTTGTTCAGTAAAAAAAAGTACATCTCTATTTCCTTCACGAATAACTGTAACGCTGATGTATGGTTTACAGAGAAGCTCTTGTATCTGCCATAAAGCTAATTGGCATCTTCATTTAGAAATTCAAATTATTGCGATTATATTATAAAGTGTAGACTTATCTAATAACATATGAATATATTTACATATTGTTTAATCCCAGTATTTTACCTTTCAGATACATTGCATTAGCAAGTGAAAATTAGTTACCATTAGCCAGAAGAGCAATAAATGTACAATATTATAAGCTACCATTGGAAAATCAAAGAGGAGTTTATATATGTGGTGACATTATTTGATACCTTCACAAGATGCCACTCTTAAATAGATTTTTATATACACTACATTTCTTGAAATATACTATACTATTAAATACCTGGAAAAAAGCCAGCCTTACTATCCGTGCAATTACATGTTTCTAGTTTCTTCTCTGAATAACATTGGGTGATACAGGCATCTTGCGTGTAATACTTAAAGGCCCATAAATTGTCAGTTTCCTCAGGAAATCTACAATTCCTCAAACTTATGGGAATAGAAGTCCGAATTCGATAATCTGCAGAATCTTGGTGAACTATTGCTTGGAATTCAACTGTAAAAGGAACTTCTAAGCCACCACCTTTTATTTTAATAGAAGGTAACGATGTTCCTATGAACGCAAAGATCTAGAAAAGAATTGTAATACAATAATTAGTAATGTGAATTAATATTTTCTTAAATAAAACATATATTGCATGGTAAAAGCAAAAATGTCTAAACTCCATTTCCTATTTTTAAATGAATCAAAAATATTCTTGTTACCTACGAACACGAAATTATGTTGCAGACTATGTGAAATATCCGGAATACTCACAAAAGTTTGCAGTATGGCAAATAATGATAGAAATATATTAATATAACGTCTCATAATCACCACGAAGCGGTAATTCATACTTCTAGGCATGAACTGCCACCTGGTGAACTTGGGGTTAAATCTCGAGCAATTTTTATCTTTCCAAATGTGTTGAAGTAGTCGTTTATGTGTCAAGTAGTAACTCAATTATTATCTATGGAATGTACTTTATAGCGTATATGATATTTAACTTTGGAGTTAGTATTTATCGACATATATTTTTTTCTTTTCCGCTGCGTACAGAATGACATTTATGTATTCATGTTTATTTCATATACTTATAATAATTTCCAGCTGATGCAAGGTTTTACTAACACATCGGTTAAACAAGTAAATTTGTGAAATGTTGTGAGGTCAGCATGAATATATCAAGAGAGATTTTCATCAGTAGAAGATAATTTAAATTTTATAAAATTATCATTAACAAAAACGTGAAAGATTTTCAAAGCCATTGAAAATATTTATTTCAAGAGGTAAGAATCTAGAAACTGAAGATTACGAGCAAAGGTTAAGATGTACTGCATTGCAACTTAATCACGATTATTATTTTAAAAAGTTAAATAAATTTTGAACTCATCGAGATCAAAACAAGGACTCCGTAGGAAGAAGACGGCAACATTATCATATCGTTTACGCTTGTTTTGTTATCGTTTTAATGTATGTCAATACATTTATTATACCGAATTGCTGCACTTTTATTCATTGTCTCTTTTAAATATTTTACTCGAAGAGCGCGCTCAATGCTTTGCTCGGTCTGCCCTCATTTACCTTTCCATATTGTTCATATTCTATGAAAGTCATTTCAGAGTGATATATTATTTTTATCATTCACCAGTAAGAGATTTTTCTTCGACTTTCTCTTCAATATTGTGATTTCCGAGTTTTGAGCTAGGGATAGGACTTCTATAAGAGTAATTGACAGATCATAGAATTATATTATATCCAGTAATATAGATTGGACATAGAGTGAAATTTTTGAATATCGAGCTGTTAATATATTATACTATGAATGACGCTACTAGCTTCGTTTTGGTAGACACTTGTATCGCTCAATAATATTTATGTTGCAGTGTACTGAGAATCCAATTGAACACTCCGGACTGAATGGAGTACCCCAGGGGGTCGCCTAAGGTATTTTTGAAGATAAAACAAACAAGACATTTGTTCGTTTTTGTTGTATATCCCCATGAGAAACAAACTATAAACCGGGAATAAACTATAATTACGGCATAATTTGACTGTCATTAGCTAAAAGAGTACGTAGAGATAATCCAATAGCATACTCAAAACTTTAAAAACTTGAAATAACATATATTTATTTCGTTCAATTTAGTATTTGCGTATTTCCGTATTTCTTTTCTGCAGTATAAACGCGTAGGACTAATCTTCCTAGCAGCAAATCCGTGAGATCCACTGAGGAGAAATAGTCCGAAGACTACTCGCAGCATTTGCGTGAATATACAGGGATGAACCCTACACAATTAAGCTTTTCTGAGTGAGTTGAAATTATGGGTCACGGAGTAAATAGAAATGTACTGTAGCTATTGTAGAAGATCTTAATTGCGTCCTCAAACAGTTCTTAAGTTCTTGGATTGCTATATTTAGCAAGTAGATATTGGTTGAGTTTATCCTAAATGTTAAAATTACAGGCAGCGAGCAACATATGTGAAACAAGAGGCAGTTCTTATTACCGAGATGCGTAATCAGACTTTAAGTCATCGAGACATTTTGAAGGGTAAAGCAGTAGAATAAGGATGTTGATTCGAAACAATTAGACAAAGCCTGAAGTCTCCAATAATCAACCGTGGGGAAACCGCAAAGAAATTATTCTAAAAGGAGAGCAAGGAAAGGTGTCAGTGATGTGTTAAAATTACTCCCTAATAGTATTGGAGTTTAGCCATTTGGTCCGATAACAAGATATTCCATTCCGACAAACACGGGAGTGTAATATTATAATAGCGACGGTGAACGTGATATAACCAGAGCATGGAGATTGAACTTCGTATTCTGGCCGAATCTAAGCCTAAGCATGTATTTATAAGAAAAATGCGTGTCCTGAAAAGTTTGTAGTTGTCCTGGATGAATAACCAGTCAACCTATATTCAATTATTAGAAATCAGAATTCGGTACTCACAATCCTTTAAAAGCGTTTGTAGGAACAAAATGAATTCATTTTTGTAGAGCACAATAGCACTGTCCATGCTATGGCAGCCCTCTGAATGGTTTGATTATTAACATGTACTTATCTGCCTAGCTACTCAGTTATTAAAAAGAGACTATCTTCCTTAGGAACTGGACTTCTATCTTTAAGAACCATAGTGCATAGAACTGCTGACGAACATACAGAAAACATTATTTATAAAAAGACTGATCAACGTTATTCACTAGCTCACTATCCATGGATTCGAATATGGGAAATAAAAATATTTATTCGCTGTAATGTGCCTGCAAAAGTGGCCATTTTTTTCCTACATGATTTTATTCTCTCCTGCGACAGGATAATTAAAAAAAGTCCCTTTCGTTGTAAAAAGAAAAAAGCATGTGACATTAGCTGGAATGAAAATGACGATTACACAATCTTAGTCGATGTTGCTGTCAAATAAACCACAGAGGTACTGTTTGCCAATAGAAATACATATTTTGTTATTTGTAGGAGACAGGCAAGGCAATTTAGGTCTACATTGACTCTTTTTACGTGTTCCTTTTTCACTGTTTTCACTCTTTCTGTTTCCTCTACATGAAGACGCGTTTTGTGTTTTATAACTATTCCCGCTTGATTTATGTAGTCATTTTAATATTATTTTTCAGCATATAGTATTTAGTATGTAGATTTGAAAAATATGGATGCCTTTTTAGTTTTAAGATGGGGTCTAATATGGCCGTGGCCGTGGCCGTGGTACTTGTTCTCTTTCAACAGTTGTCTTCGTATTCCGTCTGAGAAGAGCTCATTTATTTCTGCAATAGGAAAGTACACTTTGTTTTCAGTTATCAGAGAAGCATCGCAATCTCGTTACCAAGAATGTAACATTTAACCATTTGATTCTGTTCTTATATCACACACGTAATTTCTGATACTTATAATTAATTTCAACGGTAGAATATTACAATAATATTTTAAATTACTTTTATTTACAGGGTGGGACAAAACAGCATATCACTTTAAAGTGAAGATTTCTTGGAAAGCCCTCACAAAGAGAGTGTTCACGAATTGTGACTCATTTGTACCAATTATCGATACAAAGCTTACTTCTATAAAGACTAACAAGTCTATTAAATATTGACTAAAACTGGGCAAATTTCTTCCACTCTGTCCGAAAGGATTGTATTACTGATTATAGAAATAAGTTTACAACACTAAGAATCCTATTTTTTCTACCTTCAGATGATAACTAATGGTAGTGCAATTGCAAATTACTATTAGGCAAGGTTTTCTTTTATGTGCTAATATATATAAATTTTAATATTGATCATGTTTACAACACTCAGTGCTCTATCTATATTTCTTTCAAAAATAGAACTGCGTTTCTTTCTAGCTGACATTTAATTAGATTCAGGAAACAAACCACATAATAATACAATCAGTTCAAAGCTTTACTGATAACTAGCAGCGCAATCGTTGAATGATAAATATAAAAACAGTAACATATGAAAGGTTCGGTGCAATAAGGAGCTAACCCTCAAAAAGTTGTTTTCGAGATATCAGCATTTGAAAGTTTGAAAAAATTCAGATATCGGAATTATTGTTGTAATGTGAAATTCATTCGTAATCATCACTGAAGTTTCTAGTTCATATAGACACACACAATTGTGTACACTTTAAATGCAAAGTGTGTTAAATTTGTCCTTTTGCAGTTCAATATTACTTATTGTTGGTTAGCTCTTTATTGCATCAGTATGTTGGGTGTGAGTTCTGTTGAATAAGAACTAACAGAAATGCATGACCATTATATTGTGAACAAAAACAGACAATAATGATAAATCAGACTTAAGTATATAAGAAAGACAAGTAATTTATAAATTGAATGCATATGTAGTGTCATTCTTTCCAATATTCTCAACACAAACACCAAATAGTTGTATATTAATGCAGATCACAAGTTATCTTAAATTCAACCGAGGCAGACCCTTCTTATGTGTCAGTCATCAAGTCCATTCAACATTTCTGCACCCTCCTCTCAAGCTACTTATGTCGGAACAAGGATGAAATAAAAATTATAGTATTTTAGGGAGATCCAATCCAACAGGCACATTAGATCAGAGTATTTCCGGACATCGATGGGCATTTCTTCCTGGTACTTGCATGGCAAATCACTGAGATTCACTTTTGGCAGAGGGTGGCCCCGTTTCATTAGGTTACATGTAGTATATACAGGCGCTTCCTTCTGGTACAAATAGCCCACATGCAAAACATGGGGAATATCTGATTTCATCTTAAAAATGGCTGCCTCTGAAAACTTGAGAGGCTCCTTGGTGTTTGTGGTTGTTCCCTTGGTAGTTGATGACGTAAGTGGTGTGAGATCCTTGAAGTCGGTTTGCTGTACACGTGTTACACTATTTTTTATTATACATTTTCTTGTAGATTCCAACCTAGTTTCTGTAAAAGCGTTTAGCGGTTGTGATGCCCACCCCTTCCATCGCTTTGGGCTGTGACGTTCCCACACTTGACCTGTTCCTGAAGTAGCCATATTCGTTTTCTGCTACGACAGAGGCCGTGAACTACAAGAACAGCTTTCTTTTACACAGTAATACCTACATAATCAATTTTCAAATTATAGAAAAACGAGAATGATCTTCTAGGAGATTGTTTCTTTGTATGAGTGTTTCGTTTTCTGAATTCTCATATTTTACAGGAGATAAGCGTTCTCTGTTGCATAATCAGCCAAGTTCTCAGATGAGTGAAAAATAAATTTTAGTCTTCCTCAATTTTGTTCCAGCATTTTTTCGACATGTAGATGGTTCAACTACATTGCTGGCTGGAACAACATCCTTCGAATAACCGCAAGTGAACTGCTTTCCTTTATTTCTTGTTTTCTTATTTCTTCACTCTATCCAGGTTATCTCGCTCACATTATCTGTTTCTGGTTGGAGGATTTTTTACAGGAGTTCCATCTGTCGTGCTTGTGATGCGCCAGTCATCCTGAAGAGGACAAGAGTACCAAAATTCATTTTAAAAATTCACACTGGGTGCCTTTAAAAGGACATTAGAAATTACAAAATACTTCATCAGAAAATTCTTCGGACTAGAGTGTTCTGGAAACCACTGCCTTTCCAAACCGACTGCTAATCCCATTGCTAATCTGAAGGCGCACACATTTTGCTATCGGACTTTTCACCACTAAATTTAGCAAAAATGGCATAATCCACTCTAAAAGCATAAACATTCGAAACACTCATTACTGGAAATTACAAAACAATTCTTATTATTTATCGTGCGGTTATTTCTTCATGACCTTTCTCATTCCATAGCATTT
This sequence comes from Thermobia domestica, assembly GCF_964235325.1. NCBI lineage: Eukaryota > Metazoa > Arthropoda > Insecta > Zygentoma > Lepismatidae > Thermobia > Thermobia domestica. The sequence goes on from NC_137456.1 coordinate 336,047,672, forward strand.
ACCGCACCGTTCTTGACGCTACGTTGTCAGAATTCATCATTATTACAGAAAACTGTACATGATTAATGCCATTTTCTTCGTGGTTAATCTTTTCAGCAATATGGCGGTAACGTACATTCATCATGTTAGCAGCTGTTGCCATTAGAAAAATGTTCATGATTTTTCTGTACCAACTTGCAAGAGTCCTGATGAATGTATAGTGAATTGATTTGCGTATTAACATGTACGTCATAACTCACATTAACAGACCCTTTTCTCTAGTCCCAAGTCTGAGGTAATAAGGTGTTAACCAACATTTTAGCAAAATATCAAAATAAAACGTTGTTTCTTACCTCAGAGCCTGTGCTTACGCTGCTCGACACTCCAGAGATATGTACTGGGTCACCAAAGCTGTTGTCACCGAGTAGAAAGTCATCTTCTTCATTAGAATCACTATTATGTACGGAGTTGCTCTGCAGATCTTTCCCCATGGCCGCCATTTTCCTGTGGCTGAACACCTTATTGCACCCAACTTTCCGTTTGTACGTTCCCTTTGAAAAAGGATATAACGTGACTGCGCGCGAAAGCAACGTAGCACCTTCACCATCTTTTGGTGAATGAAGCAGATGTATTACACGGTGTATCTCAATTTTGACAAAGGTGAAGGTTAGCATCTTATTGCACCGAGCCCTTCATATATTCGAAATTTGAAGTATAATAATTTAATTTGATACATGAATATTTGCTGATACTTGCAGCAATATATTAAGGGAACACGCATATAATAATCAGTTTACTACATATTTCATAGATATATTCCCATGCAGATAGTAGTTATTTAAATTTAACACAGCCATAATATAGTTCCATCAATAATATACATTACAGAAGTGAGTCAGTGAATCACATTTTATCACTAGAGCATGATGTAATGAATAATTACGTACGCAATCGAGAATGCATTATCATAAAGTTAATATACATAGCTGCAGATGTCCTTACCATGTAATCGACATTATTGATGAAAAGCTCAAAACTCATTTTGTTTTCACTTGACAATTGTTCTGGATACAGTGGAGCACTATGAAGAAAGATAGAATTACTATTATTGAGTTCATGTACACACACACACACACACACACACACACACACACATATATATATATATATATATATATATATATATATAAGAAGAGAAATATATATTTAGGTGTTATTAACGCAGATCTTACCCGAAGTATTTTCACTAAGTATTCGTTTTTGATTTCCGTAATGGGAAAATTAAACAGGTTAAGAGAAGGATGTAACAGTTAGTTACATGGGGAATAACTTGCTCATAAAATGTGAAGATCGCTGACATACGTGAATAATATTTATTGGAGGACACTTTCAAAAAATTTAGCTGATGTGGCTGTTCAATAATACATTATTTGCATAACGACAATGTGTCAGAAGATCGTAATATGAATGAAAAGGAAAGAACTTGTAACATATTCATATAATGTGAAACTTGGGTTGATTTTAAAGAAAGGTTTTGTGGGGAAGAAACGAAGGATGAGATTTGCCAACTCTCATGTCGCTATAATTTAACATCGCTCTGACACACATGTTACTATATCACCGTTTTTTAAGGTTTCGTGTGCGTTGCTTTCTCAGCTGCCTCGAGGACTTGGGTGCTGAACGTGCCTGGAAGAAGGAAATATTTTGTACTGATGAGTGACCAGAATGTTTAGGTATTAGTTAGTAGGATCAAAATGAACTTGTGTGAATACAGTTAGTGATTTTTTTTCTTGCTTTTTGAGTGTAAGTCAACGTTAATGTTCTAACACTAAGTGAAAGTATTAGGAGTGTATTGAGTAAGAGTAATGGTGCGATCAAATACTCTAATTGTTGAATCGATATTTTTTAAAAAAAAGATGAGACAGAAAAAGAGAAATTACAGTAGTAAACGTGATTTGTTATAAGGGATAGCAAAGTTACTATCCTTACTCTTCTGTTATCAGTGTTGGGTAAGTTACTTGTCCAGGCACCCACATGTAGGTGAAGTCTACTTGAAAATTTTAAACACCAAAACGGATCGATTAATATATCGTTGGAAAGGTCTTGACAAGAGAAATAGGGGTGTCAGGGGTGTACCTTTTATAGCTCAAAATTCAAGCTACTTAAAATAATGGTGGACGTGTCTTTGCGTTTTCTCATATTCTCAGTCAATTTGAAGATACACGGGGTGGCAACTGACCATACAGATACCCTGTATAAGTATAAACAATGTACTATCATTGGAATACTATACTGTACTCTGTGCGAGTAAACTGCAATGACTTATGGTCACTTCTTTTACACGTATATACGTGTAAAATAGGAGTAGTGCGAAGGCTGCACTAAACGTTTGGGAATTGTGCACGACTTTCATCCTTGGACGTTTCTGCACATTTTTCACATAATTTGCAGTGCTGTTGCTCGCATATATAGATGTAGAAGAAGTGATCAAAAGTCGTTGCAGTTTACTAGTGCAAAATGTGTAGGACTTTTTTACATTGTGTGTTGCACTATTTGTAGTTCTTGTAGAATAATGTTAACATGTTTGACAAATTAAAAAGTAATTTGAAAAGTGAAGAAGTTATTTATTTTAACTATGATTCATAATTATTGATTTACAAGGATATTAATATCCAGTATAAGAGTTTACAATATTTATGCATCCTATTTTCACGTTTCACTCAATACTTTAAAACCTATTTCTTCTAGTAGAAATAGTATATCATAGAAAATCATCATATCGTTCTCACAATACTCCAAATAACACATTACACATCCTACGCTATCTACACTCAATATACATTTATTACTTATTCTCTTGAGGAAATAAAAACTTCTTTTTATTTTGTTGCAATTGAAACATTTTCATCGAAGAAATTACAAGCTCTAAAGTTCTTATGAGTATAAACATAATAGTACTACACAAAAATGAAGTATTGAAGGAAGCATTAATATAACATTGTTCAGAGGACGATGATTTATCAAATTTGTGGAGGAGCTTCTTGCTTTTTATGAATGTTTCCCACTCGTGCACTTCAGACACTTTACTTTTAAACTCTGTCCACCATCACCATCCGCTTTCAAGAAGAAGTATTCTTTCCAAACGTTCGAACGGTAAAATATTTTCCTTTTCTATCTTCATAAAAACAACGCCAACCAAAGTAAACTCGAGTCGAACTCGCAATACACTACCTAACTGGATTGGTTTGGAGTAGTCAAAATCTATAACAAAATCATCCAGATGCTTGCATCAGGTAATTTCCCTGAAGCTGTACTCATTTGCCAAAAACACCAAGTGGCACTAAGATCTTATCTGTTCCTCAGTGTATTGGTGGCTGACCATCAGTCACTGACATAGCTCATGCTCGTTTGCTCCATTCTGAGAAATTTTCTTACAGGAAGTAAACATTTCACCCCGAAAAATATATATATATTGTAGTCACTCATCCGAAGTATAACGCAAACTTGGCGCGTCACTCAAAAACTCGTAACGAGGTCCCATTACAGTTACTTTGAAAAGAATGTGACATACTAAAAAGAAAGGCGTTATAAGCAATGCGTTACTTTCGTTACGATACTTGTCACGACTGATTGTTATACTCTAACTTACATTCAAATTGATATAGGTTTGATGGCAGCCTTTCGTGTTTGCAATATTTCATCCTCAATGAAGGTTTTTTTTTTACAATTTATTTTGGCCAAAACAATAAGAGGAGATTTCAAAAAGTATAAATAGTAAGTGAAATCGTTTAATTGAGGTAAATGATGTATTTGATTGTTTTATTTGTGGCCCTGATTTCATTTACGTTATTTGAATTAAAAATTTCTTATTTCAGAATTTTAATTTTTGGTTTGTCTATTGAACGAGAACATGTTTAAAGTTTCCTATGCTTCATAATCCAGTTCACATCCTTGAGACTTTTGTTTTGTTTAATGGTTTCTGTTATGGCTACTGCTTTGCGTGTGTAGAAGATTCGTGAATTATCAGTAATTTTATCAGTCTTGATAAGCATTAATCATAAGATTAACTGCTGACTTACACTTTTGTCTTAATATGCCGCGGGTCATAGGTTGTTGACTTTTTGCGAACCCAAAAAGAGTTGACAAAACTTTATCCTTGTAAAGTTCCGATTGTTCAATGATTGAGAATTTAGAACAGATAACTGTTCATTAAAATTTTCTGGTTTGCCCTCTTGGAACCAGTGATTTCCTTCAAGAAGGTGCGGAAAATTAATGAAATCTATTAGTTATTAGTATGTAGCTTTCTTAGTATGTTTCAGAATTTGATAGAAAAATAGAAACAGATAGCAATATGTTGCTGTTCCAAAGAACTAAGGATGTCAGATGGTTTCGTCAGTAATTACGTTTATGAATATTATAATCAGTGATTAGACATGTAACTTCAGTGGAGTTATTTGATATTGTCGTATTTGATTAGAAGAGATTCGTTACAATTGAATGTGAAAGTTTGGCTTATGCTTAACAAACATAAATATTTATTACATCAAAGAATTATATGTGAATTTTTGTTTTACAGTATCTGGATCACGACGACTATAGAAAATAGAATACTTCACTTAATATAATTTATTTTCGTGAAACGAATTGGTAATAAAAGTATAGTTATATTGAAGTTGTTTTGTTAATAGTTATAACAATAAGTTTTGTTGTAATGGTTAAACGTAAATATTATTCCATGACATATATTTAAGAGCTGGATTATGAAGTTTTCACGCGTGCTTTGCTCTGAAACCCACTGGGATTTCTGCTACCAGTATTTTCCTCTGGTTTCGTTCTGGAGCAAGTAACTTGCTGTTATTTCATCGGTTGTGCCTCTTCCGGACTGAAGAGGATGGAACTGCTATACAGCTTAAACTCATTTTAGCATAATATTTTAGAAACTCTTATTAATATTAAAACTTCAAATATATAGAAAAGTAGAAAATAATAACAAAATGAGCTAAAACATAACACATAGTAATCAATCTACTGTATCAATGTGTGCATTTTACTTATAAAATTTGAAGCTTTGAAACCAATTATATTACAATGATCTAGTATGTTTCATTGAATCAATCAATTACTTTATCGATGTATAAGGAATCCAATCTGAACGAAAGACTCTATGATTCTTTTCAACACGTCGGTGATACGAATTGAAATAATATACTAACCTGAAATTTGCTTTGTTGTCTCTGTATTGGCAATATTAGCTCTTTCTTGATGATTGAAATTGTTATAATTTTTATAAGCTTCATAGTCATGGAAAATTTTTGTTATACATCTAGTTACAACACATAACAATCAGTTCTAAACGTTTTCTTTCATAAAATGAAACGTAACGTTTCGCTTATTAAGTTTTATGTTAATCATTTACTATAAATATTTTAAAGTGCATAAATAACTGAATGCAACATTGTGTTGGGAATTAAAGTACAAATTAATATTATACGAGGGTCTCTTATTATGATGTTAACCACGTAGTACGCATATGTTGTCACCAACTGCTGCTCGTATTTCATTCGTGACCCGTGTGTAAGACAAGTTATTTCTCTTCACGGATAAAAGACTTTAAATCTGGAAAATGCAATGCTCATTGGTAGTAATGCCTTTATTTGATCCAACTGCACTTTATCTTTAAGGACACTCAATACCTATATATATATATATATATATATATATATATATATATATATATATATATATATATATATATATATATTAATTTATCAGCAGTTTATATATCAAACTAGTCCAAATGTTCACGTTATTCATACTTTTTTACATGTAGTGTTTCAACAGATTTATTATTTTGTATTTTGTAATTAAAATCTATACAATGTATTTTTTAAGTAATTATGAACTTCTTAATGTTTGAAGTCATCCTTACAATTTTGGTGAACAATTACTGCAGATATGTGGCAGTAGTAAGCAAAAATAGCGTACTTCTTTCTTGTAGAATATTTGTCAACGAAATGTAACGTATTCAGAAGAAGTGGAACAATACAAAATGCTTATTGTAAATATAATGTTTACACTAGATGTTTATTCTGAACCTGAATGCCGGAAGAGAACATATACAGATATAATCTTCTAAAGCACTCGCTCCTTTCGTACTAAATGTTTTTCCTTATATTAAAATATACTCTTAAATTATCTTCACCATATCTCTTCACCATATTTCAATATTGCAAATAATAACAATTTATTCAGAAACGTTCCTAACAGTGTTAGCTCAACAGGTAATGTACTTTTCCAAAATATCCACAATTAAAACATGAAAATCCAACCAGCATCTCAGTATGTTTACGCTCAAAGCGAATTTTAAATTCTCACCATTTAATTAGAGCATAAGAGTTTGAATATTGGCAAATTAAGATGGGAATAACATTTAAGTCGACATATTTTCTATATAAGCTATGGTTGTGATAATGCATAAAAAGTTGTGTCCTATAGTATAATGTAGCAGGTAATGGTCTCGCCTATGATACGAATAGTCCAATGTTAAAACCGTGAGGAGACACTAGGTCGATAAATTTTATAGGCTTGAAGGATTTCCTTATTTATATTAGGCAAAACACAGAATATTACCCATCATGCCACTTTTACCCCAGTAGTGTAATTACTGAGTTGTCATGCCGTACAAGAGACAAGCTAACCGGACCATAAATGCCATACACAAATATATAATCCCTAATGATAATTGAACAGAATATAAATAATCACTATTCTTCTCATCTTACCTCGTCATCATTGAATTCAAAATGTAACATCGGTCATCTACTCTCTCGTACACATCGATGTATGAACAGCAATCCGCAAGCTTTGAGTTTATCAGACACTTAACAATCAAAATTTTGCACGGCCTACAATCAATATATATATTGCTGTAGTATAAAGACTTACTATGTCATAAACAAACCATTCACATTAAAGGAGAAACCTGACACTTATTATATTTCTAGATTAAAAAAATTGCAATCAATTAAAATACATTACAACTGAAAACATAATTATTGGTTCTAACATGCATTCAATGTTTATTATTTTGATCTTTTGTCACTCGCGCCGTTTTTAGTAAGAAAAGTACTCCCGTGTTTGCTTTTTTTACAAGATTGATATTTTGAAATACAAACAATATATTTGGTAGCATTTATTTGAAGTATTTATAAATATATTGTTGAGGGAGTGAAGTAAAATATATTTTATTTCTAAAATTTTAATAATTGGATTGAATAAAGATAAATCAATGTGAGAAAATTAAAAGACAAAATTAAAAGTTAAGTAATTACAACAGCGCAGAATTAGGTTATGAAAATAAATTTCAAAATTATGTTATCCCAGTATTGTTTTGGTTATGTCAGTTGTAAATACAGACGTGTCAATGTTCAATGTTCTGATTACAAAGAATAACACACAAGTAATGCAGTGTCAGGAATGTTTCGAGAGTAAGTTGTAATGTTTATGTTGTTATTTGTCAATTGTTAACATCGACACAAATTTTAGGATGTGACAAAATTGTCAGATTACGGAGATAGGCGTCTGGGGATTTTGTCTATTTAATGGTCATTGCAGAAATGTGAATTTCGGCAATGAGATAGCAAACACGTGGAGAAACGTGAAGCAAGGTGGCAGTTTGGAGAGTAACACGTTTGAAATAAATACCCTACGAAAATGAGATGGTGATGATTCGACGGAGAGAGGTCTCAGACGATCATTCAACGAAGAAGAGAATCTTAGTTCAGTCATTTGACATTTTATAATTCAACGAGATTTACTTCAAGACTATTCATTAGCTATGGTGAACTAGTCTATAATATAAGTTCTACAACCGTTCTACAGTGGAACATCTGAGCAGCATTATTATCGCCAGTAGTTGGAGTTTACTCTGCTGCACCTTAGCTTCCTGAGAAACAACATCAACATCTATCCTGAAGGTATGTGTTTGCTATTCGTTTTCCGTCATCAAATAGAGAAAATAGTCAGACTCCGTAGGTTGTGATCTGGTAAGGTTTGTTCATCCTTCACACAACAAAGTACACTCTAACGTCACGATTGTTTAATGAAAATACAATGATTATTAACATCACTCGTCATGTGTTTACTTTCTTAGAATTAGTAATTGAACTTTCCCGGACATTATAGAAAATGTTCGGAGGACAATCTTCCTGTGTCTTCGAGCTACGCTCTTGCTGTTAAAGGCACACACAGGGGGATTGACTATACATATATATATATATATATATATATATATATATATATATATATATATATATATATATATATATATATATATATATATAATGTGTAAATTACATATAATTTTACAACATATGCTGTAATTCTGTATGAAAAGTGAGGGCAATGATCATTATATATATTGCGAAAGAAAATTAAGTTTTTAAAAGAAATGACACTTCAGTCTGAACATGCAATGCAGATAATTGTTGGTAACTATAAGATTGTGTCTGTGAAACATTTTCTGTCCGTTTGATACAATGGTGTCCTTACTCAACTTTCCTTACGAGAACATATTGGAAGCAACTTCCCTTCTTTTTGCTCACACTAGCACTTATGTCATGGATTTCCTTCACATTAGAACGGTACCTTTAACACAACAAGGAAATATCCTTCGGCATTGATGATAGCTCTGGATATCATGTGCTCTTTCGGCACAATCGTCCCAAGATTTATCAAGAATGTGATTCTTAAGTTGGTTCTTTACTTGGCTCATTCAAAGCAGGAATCTTTCGAGCATTGATTCCTGCAACGTTCATGCGAATAAAAGATGCCATCGCAGTGTCTTACGACTCACAGAATAAGCGGCACACATCTTATCATTTGTGTCAAAGACTCCCTTACTCATGTTATAATGTGTTACAATATCTGGTTTCCTTGTAGTTTTATCTATAGCCCCATAATCTTGCATACTGAACACAAGAATTACTGGTTTGTTCTTCTTTGGAACGTATGAAACCAATGCTTTATCCTTTTGGAATCCAAAGACAATACTTCCCTAGGTCTGCCTTTTGAAGGAAGAAATTCCAGTGGTATTATCTTCTTGGTCTTCTTAATTGCACCAATCAAAGTGATTTTCTTTTAAAGCAAATAATCAACGAGAGGAATACTGTTGTACCAATTGTCTGTGGTTAAGTTTTTCTTTGAATTCTCAATGGGGACAACAAGCCGTCTCACAATTTCAGTTGGCGTATTTAATGCTTTGTACGGTCCTGGTGCTGCTTTCTATATAAAAATATGTTGACCTCACATAATGCGAACACTTTAATGGCATATTTTACGGGTTTGTTTGGCATATATTATATAAACGAGCATGTCCCTTTACATGGATACAACCTCTCGTCAGTAGTTGTAAGCTCACTAGTATTATAGGACTCAAAATAATTGTTATAAAAAGTACTTAGAACATTTCGAATGCTGCTAGCTTGTCAATCTCCCTTCTCTGAGGCAGGGATTCGAAATCGTCAAATCTAATGGCCCTGAGTAGCAGTAAAAAGCGCAAGTAACTCGTTGCTGTTCTTATGATTGGAATTCCTGTTCCGCCACATTCCCACAGCAACCTGACATCAACATGTGTTACCTTCGTTGTAGCAATCAAATACAAAAGTCCGAATAAAGCCATTATTTCGGCTCATGATTTTGCTTTACAGTCATGTTCTGTGTCGAAACTTGTTCGTAACTTGTCTAGATACTTGTTAGTACGTTTTACAAATTCATCAATCATAGCTATATCGATAAATTTTTAAAAAAATCATCAATTTCTCCAGTGATACACTTAACTCTAAGTATCGACCCTGGTATCTTTTTATAATGTTTTTCACTTTGTCTTCGTCGAAACTACCAGTTCCCTCTTCCATTTTGTTTTTTGCCTTTCCCAATGAAACAATCTTCACTATTTTTACTGTAACTGTAACTCACATCTTATCGCTTGTATCTCAGTTTCACTAACACTATCATGATCTACATCATCTTCATTGGTTAAGGAGGGATGTACCTCTTTGGGGTCAAAATATTTGATTTCTTGATTTCTATGTTTTCTTATATATGATACCTGTAGAATATTTCCTGTAATTTTGAAGTGTGTATGTCTCCAGAAACCTTCTCCAAACCTTATTTGTATGCAGATATGTGTTAAAAATTTTCGGTTTCTTTTCAACACACGTCAAATTGCAATCCGATGTACTTAGGCCATGATTTTTTTAATTCACATTACCCAAGTGAGTGTGCAATTTTTCATTGTTGACGGTAGCCTCCTCGATAAACACCACCTTTACGAAAACACTTATGTGTCGTGTGGGGAGGATTGCATGCTACAGTGAAATTTAGAGCTGTGTCGGTGGTAGTTCACTATCAGAAGGGCCACTTCTACCGAATTGGTCTAAATGGAGTAGCCAGACGAAGAGTGTTCTGGGAGAAGGCAGCAGTTCTCCAGTAGCCAAGTTGGCGGAAATCATTGTTTTTGGTACGGCAACTTGGACATTAGTCCCAGGCCTGGTCAGAGTGACTTTAACGGCTGGGATACTGCGGGGTGGAAGGCAACGGGAAACCACCACTCTATTTTCCCTAGTTTGCTGGCAGCAAAAAGAAAACATATGAACAATGGTTTTTCGCAGGTCAAAATGTAGTTCCGGAGGTAAAATATCCCCCCATTCGGATCTCTGGGAGGGGGATGGCTTGGAAAGGACTATTGGACCAGAAAGTAATAATGGGGGAAGACAGACAGAGGAAGAAAGACAGGGAAGAGCAAAAGGTTTAGGATAGGGACATGGAACGTACGTACTATGTTACAGGGAGGAAAATTAGAAAATCATAAAGAAAAAATGAAACAAAATAATTTAGATTTGGTAGGCGTTTGTCAAGTTAGATGGGGAGATAATGAGGTATTGAATATCGAAGGTTATAGAATGTTTTACTCAGGTAATGAAAAGGGCGGTCATAGTGGCGTAGGAATAATTCTTGGAAAGCGCTTAAAGGAGAAGGTTGTGAAAGTAGAATTTATTGATGATAGAGTTATGATGTTTAGACTTAAAGGGAAAACGAAGGATCTAGTGGTGATACAGACATATGCACCGACGACTTCGCATGCAAATGAAGAAGTAGAAAGAAATTATGAGAAAATAGAAGAAATTATAGATAGGGAGAAGAAGGGTGCATGAATAATTCTAATAGGATATTTCAATGCAGTTGTGGGAGAAAAACAGGAAAGTAGTAACGTAGGCAAATATGGTTTAGGTGAAAAAATTAAAGGGGAGAGGGGCTGGTGAATTTCCGTAGACATAATTCACTAGTAATTGGGAACAATTGGTTCAATCAGCACAAGAGAAGAAGATATACGTGGAAATGACCAATAGACGGTGGAAGATATCAGATAGACTATGTTATGATTCAGGACAGGTATTGGAATAGCTTAAAGAACGCGAAGACGCTTCCCGGAGCTGATATTTTCTCTGATCATAATCTTGTGCTGGCCGAAGTAGCTATTCAACTAAAAAATGTAGGCAGAAAAAAAGTATGTAACAAAGTGTTGGATACTAAAAGTTGAAAAACTAGGAAATATTAAATGTTTTCGTTGAAAAAATTCGAAGAAAAATGTTCAAACGAGTAAAGGATAGGCGCAGTTAGTAACGCACGGTGGGAACATGTTAAACGTTGCTTACAGCAGGCTGCAAAAGAAGCAGTAGATTACCGCGAACACAAAACTGTTAAAAAAAACATGGGTTACAGAGCAGATGTTGCAGAAAATGAGGAAGAGGAAGATGTGGAAACAGGTTTAATATAGAAGAGGGTAGAAAGATGTACAGAAAGTTAAATAATGAATTAGGAAGAGAAACAGACAGAGCGAGGGAAGAGTTTTACAAAAGAAAATGCGAGGACATAGAAGAATTAGAAAGAGTTGGGAAATATGAGGGAATATATAAGGAGATGAAATCTATGGAATTTCGGAGGAAACAAGGGGGATTATGATTGCAGTAGAAAATAAGAATGGGAAGGTAGTCATCGAGAGAAATGAGGTCATAAGAACGTAGAAAAAATACGTTTAAGACTTATATGAGAGTACGGATAGACCGTGTAGCCTAAATGTTGAAGTAGAGAATGAAGTAGCCGAGGATGATAAAGGATTTAGTATTCTTCGGGATGAGTTTGAAAAGGTTATATCCGAGATTAGGAATGGAAAGGCATCCGGAATAGATAACATGCCAATCGAATTCATTAAAAATATAAAAGACAAGCGAAAAAAAGAATTGTTCCAGCTATGCAATGAAATATATGAAACAGGAGAATGGTCAAAAGACTTTCTGAAAACGTTCATGATACCGATGGCTAAGAAATCGAACCCAAAGAAATGTGAGGATTATAGAACTATTATTCTCATATCTCATGCAGCTAAAATTCTGCTCCGAATACTGAACAGAATGTTATATGGGAGAACAAATAAAGATGCTGAGGAGAAGCAGTTCGGGTTCAGAAGGGGAAAGGGTACAAGAGATGCTATTGGATTATTAAGGGCCATCGGTGAAAGATTTATAAAAAGAGCTGTATGTTGTATTTATTGATCTAGAAAAGGCTTTTTACCGCGTGAATTGAGAATTGTTGTTGGGAGTTCTAAAAAAGATAGGGTTTGAATGGAAAGATACAAGACTCATAAGAAACTTATACATGAACCAACAAGTAAGTGTTAGGATAGGGGAAGAACTGACGGAAGAGAGTGCAATTGCAAGGGGAGTTCGACAAGAATGCTTCCTCTCGCCAACACTTTTTAATAGTAAAAAAGAGCCTACATGATGATGATGGCATTTCGGTAGGAGGTAGAATGATTAGATGCGTAAGATTTGCAGACGTTATGGCGCTTCTTGCAGAATCGGAAAAGAAAATCAACAAACTGATAGAAAAAAATGAGAAATGACTTTGAACAATATGGGATGAAAAATAAATGTTAGAAAGACAAAAGCCATGGTGATTGGAACGAAGGGGTCTGTGTCAAATATAAAAGTAGGAGGGGAGAAAATAGAACAAGTGAATAGTTTTCGATACGTGCGTAGTATTCTGAGTAATGACATAAAATGCGAACGTGAAATAAAAGCAAGAATAGGAATGGCAAAAGAAGCCTTTAGGAGAAAGAAAAGTCTGTTTTGTGGGACCTTGAATAAAGAGTTGAGAAAAAGACTCATAAAATGCTTCGTGTGGAGTGTTGTACTGTATGCGGCGGAAACGTGGACATTACGTAAAAGTGACGAAAATCGACTGGAAGCCTTCGAAATGTGGGTGTGGAGAAGAATGGAAAGAATTAGTTGGGTCGTGCGGAAAACGAGTGAGAGAGTGTTGGAAATGGTGGGTGAGATAATAACACTTTTAGACATTATTAGGAAGAAGAAGAGAAACTAGTTGGGACATTGCCTAAAACGAGATTGTATCATAAGGGATGTCCTAGAGGGTATGGTGGCGGGAAAGAGAGGGAGGGGGCGAAGGAGACTACAAATAATGGGTGATATTGAAACAGAAAGATCTTGCGCAATGACGAAAAGGTTAGCGGACTACCGTAGAGCATGGAAGCTTCTGAGCTGCGGCAAGTGACCTGCCTATAAAGGCAGAATACCTATGATGATGATGACGGTAGCCACGGTTTTCCTGCGAAAATTTCGTCATTGTTAGTTTATTTTTGCCTTTAGGAGTAATTAATACTATGTAATACACAAAGTCGCATATTGAGTTTACGTTTTATATAAGGAAATTGAGTCCTTACAAGTTTATTATGGGAAGGCAATAAAGGAGAATGTAAATGTAAATGACCTACAAACCATGGGAAAGGCAGTGTGGGCTATATTTTTCCATAAGTCTTCAACTGACGAAAATTCAATGCACATCTTCTGTCCAAAGGGAACAGATTCATGGTGTGGATACAACAGAGGACAAGAAATTGGAGAAGTGTATAGTAACAGGCACTCCCTACCAGTTGCAGTGATAAATACGTTAAAACCGATTTTGAGAGCACTTGCAGATCCAAAACTTCTAGAAAAATGTCTACAAGGTGAAACACAAAATCCAAATGAAAGCTTTAATTTCTTGATCTGGCAACGCTTCCCCAAAACAGTCTTTGCAGGTTCAGAAGTTCTTAAAATAGCGATGTGTCAATCTGCTTTATGTTCTAACAGTGGTTATCCCTCCCGAATACTGGAACAATTAGGAATAACGACGGGAAAATTCACAGTGGAAATTGTAAAGGATGTGGATAAGAATGTAGAAATTATAAAGGATGTGGAAACAAGAATTAAGAAAACGAGACTGAATAGAGCAGAAGATACACTAAACGACGAAGTCTATGGATGTGGAGCATCTTAAGAACGTAGAAGTGTTCCTTTGTGCAAGATGGGTAGCGTTTTATCGTTTCAAATTTTCTCAAAACTACTTTTTGCTACCTTTTTCTCAAAAACTACTCTATGTAAAGCAATGAAACTTGGAATAAATATTGCTAATATTTAGTTGTAGTTTGTGCACCAGAATTGCTATGCTACTTGTGTAATGGCGTAACATACAATCGGATATATCATAAATAAAATATATAGAAAAAACAACAAATTTTCATAAATTTGCCACAAGTAAACTACTCAAAATGTATTTATGATTTTGGTTTTCAGCAATCATATTAACTGCTAGTATAAGTGGTCCAAATTGCCAGAATATTCACTATATGGTTTCCGAATAAAATGTACAAATATATTATTCCGTTATCGTAACTTAACTAGCATGTTATACACACAGTAAGGAAGCGAATGACCAGAAAACTTGCACAAATGTAGTAAAGTTCTCTATATATGTATAGACTAAAACTTGGATGCGTACCGTGAAACCAAGGCAGAATATTCCTATTCGAGTCCGAAAATACAAAAAGCGGTACATCTCCCCTTAAATCCGCACCACTCTCAGCACCCACTAATTCTCGGTAATCAACATCAGATTCATCATTAATATTGTCAAGCCACTTCTGTATCTCATTTGTACTCAAGAAGCGAGATATTGCTTAGGAAAATAAAACTTCACTCATAAACAGTAATTATCGCGTTAACGATTGCGCGTTGGAAAATTTCAAACTCCATAAAAATATATGGCTGCTACTTTTATCAGTAACTACTACCGCGTTTGAAAAATGCAAACACAGGCAAAATTTTCTCCTCAACCTGTACTGGAAGATACTACAATTGCAACAGGTCAGCTAGCTCTGAGATAGAAGAGGGGGGAAACCACTTGAGGAATAGCAGCGGGATTGAATCCTCTAATGCGACCTTTAATAAACAGCGTTGGATTTTATTCATCTACTTACTCCCTTCCAACAGCGAGAGTAACAAAACATTAAATGTATTTTTGAAAAGATTGTAAACGAAGTTGCAAATAAACTAAACACTTACGAAAAGTAAACTCAAAGTTATAACAGAATGTACAAAATGACAAAAACGATAAAAGAAATAAAAATATCAACAATAATGATGAATATATATAAGGTGTCCGGTGAGGAAAGTCAAAGATTTTGGGATGGTTATAGGGGAAGTCATTCTAAGCAAAAATGCTTATGTGGACATAGAGTACATTTCCCCTCGTTCCGGAGATAGAGGTACTTTTCCCCTCTTGCAGGACGGAAGTAATGGAGGGAAAGCTTCCGAAGTTCCCTATAAAATTCTCTTTTTATACAATTTTGCACTGCTTTTGAGTAGAACGCTGTCGCTAGAGGAACAGTATCTGATTAGGCAAAAATGATACTGTATACCAAAAATCCAGGTTAGATGTCAAACTTTTAGCTTCATTAGAAGCCGTAAAAAGCATTTTTCCTATCTGCTTACTCTAATAACATAAAAATGTTCAAACTTTCCATAGATGACAATGATAACAAATATTAATAAACGAATGTGTTTATGCAAAATGGGAGAGCTCGAGATTTCTATACGGTAACACTAATTACAGTTCTGAACAACAGGCAGTGAAACAAAACCCATTTGAATTGAAGATTTAGTACAACATACTACATCAGAATGCCCATTCTATACGGTTGTCGAAAACATAAATAATAAACTCTAATACACAATGCATACAGATAGAGACGTAACCCTATTAGCGTGAACCTTCAACATAATTAATGTGCGCGTGCAGCAAATTTTCAGATATGGCCATCCTCGTCAATGCACTTTGCAGTGCGCGTCGGTATATACACTGCTGCCTATGGATGTCTTCTCTGCGCACTTTGACAGTGTTGAATACATCTAGAATCATTTGAGTTAACCCTTCTCGTGACTTGGTCTTTCCTTTGTATACAACGTCCTTTCCCAGCCCCATAAGCAAAAATCCAAAGGTATAAGACCCGGGGAGCGGGACGGCCAGTGAATAATCGACCTCCGTTCTCCGCGACCCATCCACCAATGCTGAAACTTGGAGTCAGGTAATTGACATACAGCTTGTGTTGCATGAGAAAGAGCTTCGTCGTACTGGAAGTACATGAACGCCCGAGTTTGAAGAGTCACATCTTCCAGTAATCATGGCGCAGCAAATGTAAATAATATTTATCAGTCAAACGCTGAGGCAGAAAAAAGGGACCAATGATCTGATTGGTTGCTTTAGGATTTTCATCACTCCAACGATTCCAGTTGCGGGTGTTGTTTTGGACATTCTTGGTTAAAGTGGCCTCATCGGTGAACAAGATGAATGGCAAAACATTAGGATGGGTTAAACTAACACGTACTTCACTGTCTCCTGGATAGAGATGTTGCATTCTTTGGACATGGAACGGATAAATGCCTTCTTCTCACAATGCACCATGTACATACGTACCTGGAAGTTGAAGTTGATTAGAAAGTCTCCTAATGCTGGTGGTTGGACTTCGCTATACAGCCTGTATAACTTTGTCTTCTTGTTGAGGGGTGTATTTTATTTTGAGGCTCGTTCATATGTTAGCTTTACTCTGGGTAATTCACTTGTTTCTCGCATTTTAGTATATACGTGTGTAAAGACCTAAGCAGTAGGGAACCTGCGGCGAGGAAATATTCGGTGGTATTCTTCCACCGCACCTTTGGAATTATCATCAAAACACGCATAGACGTAATGTTACATCGTATCTGTATTCAATGTGGGTATATTTAAAGGGCATTCTACTACAACACTGTCAAGCTTATTTCACAGTCTACACACAACCACTTTGCACTTCCTCACGGTACCAAAACTCCACTATCAATTGCACGTACGAGACAAATAACTAATCGAGGGTCCTTTCAAGTTAATAAGTTGCAGTGCGCCACTTGCATCAGAAAGAAAAATCCAAAAAATATTTCGAGAGAATTGGGCATAATTGTGGCAACGTCTCCGTTTGATGTACGTGAGATAAGTAAAATGTTTGTGTGCATTAGAAGGAATTTCTTATGATTTCGACACCTCAATTGCAATGGGCATTCTGGAGTAGTATGTTGTAGGAAAACTTTCATTGAAGTAGATTTTATTTCACTCCTATCTCTTGTTCAGAACTGTAATTAGTGTGCCCACATAGAAATCTCGAGCTCTCGTTTGTTAGGGAATAGTATATCATAAAAACATCCATTTATTAATATTGGTAACCATTGTCATCTATGGGAAATTGGAACACTCTTATGTTATTAGGGTAAGCAGTTAGGAAAAACCCTTTCTACGGCTTCTAATGAAGCTACAAATTTAACATCTCTGCGAGATGTGTGGTATACAGTATCACTTTTTCCCAATCAGATACTGTTCCTCTAGCGACAGTGTTTCCACTCAAGAACAGTACAAAATTGTTCAAAAAAGGGAATTTTATACTGAAATTTAAAAATTTTCCCTCCATTACTTTCGTCTTCTATGTAGAACTGGGACAATCTTTATACAATCTGCAAGCGAGTTTCATTCGCTTTAAAACGATGTATAATACGTTACATGACCCAACTACTGGGTCTACTAGAATGTTTCAAACTAAAATCGGCACGTGCGAAAGGCAAAGAACTAGCCTTACTCCTATCTCTGGAACGAGGGGGAATAGACCCTCTGTTCACGTAAGGATTTTTGCTAAGAATGACCACCCCTATCACCTACAAAAATATTTGACTTTCCTCACCCTGTATATATAATCAAAATGAGCTATCAAATAACTTTCCCCTACAGAATTGGCAATAATATCAGAAAATACGGATCCGATTTCAAAAATTCTTTTGTTGTTGGAAAACACATCTACTGTCAGTGAAAATACGCTACATTTTATCTCGGAAAATAGGCGCTAGGGCCGCCATTATTGCTTCATGATATATATATAAGACATTTCAAGAAAGTACTTAATCGATTTCAAAAATTCGTTTCATATTTCAAGCAAATTTAATGTCAGAGAACATAGGCTACATTTTAACCCAGAAAATGGACTCTCGAGTTCTGGGAACGTCATTTTTTACTTACTACATATAATGAACCAGAAAAAGTTTCCGGAAACTTTTCAACCGATATAAAAATTTCCTTCAATGTTGGAAATCTTGTCTAATGCCATTTGTGAAATGCTATATTTTTTCTCGGAAAATTTGCCCTCGGGCTACATTATTTATATATGAAAGTTTTAGAATCTGCATGACCGATTTATATATATGGAATATGTGTTATCGGGTTCTTGGGAAGTTAATCTCTTTTTGTGTGTAGAGTGAAGTATTTACAAACTAGAGAACTGATTTTACAAATTCTTTTGCCCTTGTAAAGTTTATTTAATGTCATTGATTTTATGCTGTATTTTTTCCTCGGAATTAAAAGTCCTTTTGCGCTAAGGGTGTAATTTTTTGCTTCATTATATATATATATATATATATATATATATATATATATATATATATATATATATATATATATATATAAATAAATAAATAATTCCAGAACCTGCTGAAGCGATTCTGAAAATTCCTTCCCTGTTGCAAATCTTATCTTATGCTACTGCGGATAATGATGAAAGTTGTTCCTGCAGCATTTTTTTTTTTGTTTTATCATTTGTAAGAAGCCGTTTTAGGAAGTATTGCAAATATATTTAAAATTACAATTATTTAAATTACTTAAAATAATTACAATCAAATATTAGAAGAGCGCAGCAGTAAATCCAATGAAATTCATTTGGCAAGCAAATACACAATATAGCATTCTATACAAGCATATGTACAGTATTTAGTTAGTTAATATATGCTATATGTTATATATATGTTTTAATATCAGTTATCTGCTCAAGATGAAGTTTTATGCAATCAAGAAAAGTAAGGCTGGTGAAAGGTGCAATTTAGACATTGAAGTCATTTGTAAGAACAAACAGAGAAATATTCAAAATTATCATTCTAATTTATTTTAATTTATAAATACTTAGTATAATGTTTTTCCATGCCAGGTATCTATGTAAGATCAAGTTGGTGCATGCAATCAGGAAAAGTAAGGCTGGATGCCACTTGCAGTTTTTCCTTTTCGTTTTCATGGTGCAACGGAAAATCACGAAATTATTCCCAGTAGCACACATAGGTGGGCCAATGTGCGAAATCAGAAAATTGGATGTGGGCCAACATTAATACCCGATATGAGCCATATGACAATAGGCTGACGTTTTGCAAATGAGGGCCAATGTCGGTTGCCCAACGTGGGACGACACCAACTCCCTTCTCCGTAGACATGTATCCATGTTGATCAATGTGAAACCCATATCTTGCCCACCTAACCCACAACTAGGAGCGAAAATTTCGCGCTAAACAATAACTGGCAGTTTAATCAGGAAAGAGAACAATAGTTTGACATTATCTCATATATACTTTGTTTTCCTGCAGTCGTTAAACAACTCTGAACAATTTTACTACATGTGAATTTCGTCATTTTCTCTTGACTAGGATTCGAACCCCCTCTTATGTGTGCTTCTAATTCGTAGGCAAATATCTTGTCATATTCTGTCACCTTGACTTCTTATAACCAAAGGCAAAGAAACATCGTTTTTCAAACTAGTGCAGTAGCGTTTGGGATTGATTTGCTAACCAAAGAATGTGGGAAGGAAAATAATTACGTTTCTTGCTAGAACTTCTATTAAATAAAAGACCATTTTAGTTTTCTGCCGATTCCAAGAGTTTCGTCTGAAAGACGTATCAAGGGACTACATCGTTGTATGTTAAAGATTGTTAGATTTTATTTTTGGGGGGGATATTACGTATACTCATCAAAATACAGAAGCGCTAGTTCCTAACTTCCTCCGTTTTCCCTTTATTTTTACAATACCTTAGTTTATTTACAAAATATGCTAACTGTAAATATTCCAGCAGGTAATTCTGAGCACATGAAAAACGCATTCCATACCGTGTCACCACGTGCGTTACTTGGGCAATATAAGTTGATCCACTAAAGATGCCCACTTGCGACTGCCGCCCCATCTGGATCCCATGTGGAGTTTCCATTTTCTATTCACCTAGTTGTTGACCTTATAAACAACAAAACTAACATAGGGTGTTGTATCTGCGTGTATCGCTAGTTAGGCTTTTCTAAGAAGCTTGCATTATGTTTTCGTTGATGTGTCAGAATTCTATCTGGGACCCATAACTGGCAAATTTGGGTACAAATGGACTCAGCTCAATATTATGCTTCCTATATGCTGCATTGTGCTCCATATAGTTGCTCCACAAGTGTTGCAAATGTGGAGGTGCTACGGGGGATCATTCATATTTGCTTTAAATTCCAAACGGTGACTGAAATGTCTCAATGTAACTTATCAACTTAAGGTGAACTTTTTTTATACAATCGACAAAGAGAAATAATAGATATTATCTCCAATTTCGACCTTATAAGCCACTTTCATGGTAGAAATGGGAAAAATTTGGAAATTACTTTTTTGTAATTTATTTTAATATATAAATAATTTTTAAAATCTTGTTAATATCTGGTATCGACTTCAGATAATCTTTATTTTGTGTAATGAAAGTTTTGAAGTTCCAGTAATTGTCAGAAGTCTTTGTATATAAGAGTTTCTGTTTTCCCGAATTCAAGAAATCCGGTTTACCCAAAATTCAGAAATCCCGTTTACTTTCAAAATAGCGTCAGTCCGGGGCAATTATCCTCCCTTGTGTTGAAATTGCTTTTCTTTATTTCCGTTTTGAAAATGAAAAATTTAATTAGATTTGAAATAGCTATTCCATGTTAACAAACATTCAACTAAATAATCATATATTTAAAAAACAATTAGTAGTGTAATCTTCATATGTTCTGTCTTATACTTTGGAAATAAAGTTGAGTAAGGATAACGTTTGGGCTGGGTTCCTCACCGTTGATGTTGAGGCATCCAACCGTTACCCTTTATCGTGACACTAAGGGACGTAGTTGCAACTGGCATAAGGATTTCTTTTTATGCTTGAATACAGTTACTTCATTTCGAGTCGATATACATTAAGAAATATGTAAGTAACTATTTATATATTAGCATTTTTTAACTTCTAACTTTCTGATATCTCACAGTTTAACGTCGAAAATTAACTTAGAGGTCAAACTTCAATTGATATCCATCCTACTTTTCTTGTTTGCATAACTGGGATAGTTACCCGCTTTAACAAAAATTTCAGCAATCACCCCAGTTGCATCCACACATTGGCCACTCTTGAATCCCACAACGCCCTATGTGGGCAATGTAGGATGGAGCTATGCTCATTTCAACCCACATTGGCCAGTTATGGTTTCTAGATAGAATTCCGACAAAAATAAACGAGAATATCAACGAAAATAAAGTACAAGTTCTTGTAAAGGTAATGTAGCGGTCGATGCCGAAACAAAATTTCCTATCGATTTTGTTGTTTATAAGGTGAAGAAATAGGTGAAATAGAAAATGCACATCCCTTTTGGGTCCCAATGGAGTCTATATTGAATCTCCGTGTCCTATCTAGTCTAGATATTTCTATGTGGATCCTATGTGGAATTCCCATTTGCAGACTTGCTATTATGATGCTAAAAACTTTTAAAATACTTCGCTTTGTAACAATTTATTCTATTTAGTTTCTGTAAGACCAAATTGTTGGAAACAGGAAGTAAGGTAATATACATTTTTTTACTTGAAAAAGATAGTTTGAAATTGCACAGCAATGACTTAATTCTCAATTAAATCATCGTTGTTATCCCCCGCTAACTATATCCAATGAAAGTTAGTAGATCAATTTGCTTCGGCTCGACAGCAACAGAGATGTACTGGCCCTGCAGTTTCGTGGAAACTCAACATGTGCTTGTGAATTACACTTAATAGAAATTTTGATATTTCGCGATCAAATGTTTGCAGAAGGCTGTTCCCCACCCAACCGTTTTCTTAGGTTCAGGAAAATATGAAACCTGTATTACCTTGTTTTACGTCTACAATATCTCTACACAATTTAATTTGCTTCGGTCCACTTCTTGCTTCCATTCGGGCGGCAAATTTCAAACTTTTAGGTCGAAGCTCTTTCCCTTAAACCGTCTTTCCGTAATGTGTTGCGTATTGTCCCTAAATGGAGTTTCTTTACAATTCTGCAAATGCCCAAGGACACTAATTAGTAACCTTGATATTTTGATTTAAATGGTGTCTGGATCGAGGGGAAGGGGTGGGTGAACGATTGTAACGAATTGTTACATAGGTATTCCAAATCTCTCCTTTTCCGTAAAACTCTGGGTCAATGGAGAATCGATTTATATATTTAGTTTCATAATTGTAAATAAATTACTTGATTTCTGCTTGTTTTGGAGTCATTCATAATTCTGGACTTTTAAAAACTATAATAGTTGAGTATATTTTTTTATAAGAAAGGAGATAGTTGAGATTTTTTTGTTCATTGCCTTTTTTAAAAAAAGGCAGAAAGAAGGACAGAAAAAAGTGAAAGTATTGTGAGCTGGCAACCTTGAAAACAAAACAAGTTGTCGTTTGGTTGGAAGAAATTCCCAGGCGATAACTTGTCTCTCATTCTTTGTAAGGAAATCATGTCAGCCTGGAGTTTCTTTCCGGTTGTTTCTGTCTGCCTCATTGCTGTGCTTACATTTAGGTGGGTTAATATTGGTTCTGGATCTACAGTTTAGCCTGGTTTGAAAAGTGAGTGTAGTTATAAAGCGCAAATATAATGAAATTGAGTCCTTCTAATTTTATGTTCAATGCGTGTGAAGGATTATTATTTCAGTTTTTTCATCTTCTCTCTTTCAAATTGAATGAAATGGTCGCGTGCGTGATCCTAATGGACAGCAAGGTCAGTTTAACTTCTTGCTTTAAGCTGTGTTACAAACTGATATAAGTTTGTTCCTTTCTTCCGTTCCTTCTTGTTCAATATTTATTACACTTAATTTATATTTCGCTTTTTTCCTCTTTTACAAAAAATTTCTTTTCTTCGAAACGGCTCACTTTGACAAAACTACGTTAAAGTGCCGTGCTATCCAGTCGATAAATAGTTCAGAAAGTAAACGGCCAAACGGGAGTCCTAAGGGTGAAGATTCATAATTTTGGACAGGTACAGAAAAAGGAGGAATAGAACATTCATATTGAAATAATCGTGGAAAATGACCTACTAACAATGGATGTGTAGATTTGCAAATGTGCTCTATTTTTAAGCAGCTTAGTTGTCTATCAGTTGATCCAATGGTTTATTCTACTTATTCCTGGCTATTGTCCCCAATTTGCTAATTTTACATGCTCTTACACATTGAAGTTTCTCCCCAATCCCCCACAAAAGTCTGAACGAGGAACATGATCCAATATTCTAAGGTTATCTCTCTAAATTTTCGATTTAAGAAATGTTTTTTCAACATTTTTGAAAACTAAATTATAATTTTGCCAGAAAACGCAATTTAACGCTCTCAATACTCTTACATTTATTCAATCATTTTGACTGAGAAACTGAGTTGAGTTTAGTTGAATCTGAGAAGTAAGAGTTTAGAATCAAATAATATTCATTACTTCTGTAATAATAGTGCGATTTATTAACTATTCGAATTGCAATTTCGAATTCAGTAACTTCAGATTTCTGAACGAAAAGTAGGTTAACTCAAAAGTATATGTTGAAATTTTACTAAATGTGTTTATTACCTAATTATGCTTCTATTTGGCTAGAATTTCAGGATTTTTGAATGTATAGTGTTACGTTAAACATAACGATAGGAAGTTTGGAAAGTTCTTGACTTTTAGAACATGAATTTTTGATATACTTGAAGTTTGTGAGAATTTAATTCCATTAGGCGTGTGATTATAATTCCATTGGAAGAGTAACATTTTCAGGTTAATTAATTTTTGGCAAATCTAAGGTTGATTCAATACATTATATTATAGCTTTTAATTAAATCCAGTTATTGTGTTATTTTGCATCTATTTTGCTAGAGGGCTTTAATTTTTCAATGTTTAGTGTATTATACGGACACTGCGATTGATCCTTTGATATGTTTTTGAATTTCCAAATTATAATTACGAAAGTGGCTAAATTTTGTCATAATTGGAATAGACTTGAGATTTATAACTTATCGGCTTTTGAGCCCGAATAGGAAGTTTAAGTTGCTACTAGTAAAGTTAAACCCGGATTATTCATAATTGTTTGTTTCGACGAGGTTTAGGTATCTTTGAGCTGTCTTTAAAATTTTGTATTGTGTTGACGGTGAATATACAGTCGATTACTATCTGCATATTCACCTTTGCATTTTTGACTTTATACTTAAATCTTGTGCGGAATTTATCTTATTACAGTCGCGATTTCAATGTTCAAACTGAATTAATCATATTAGAGTCTTGATTGAAAAAATGAATTTCTGCTTGTAAGATTAGAGCCAGAATTCTTAATGGCAATTTCTAGTTATCCTATTTTAAGTATTTTTGAATTATTGTTTTTGACTTGATTTGTTTAGAGGTGATTGTATGGTCAACTAACGATTCACTGCATACTCACTACCACAGATTTTGTGTGAGCGGTGGCTCAGTGGTTGAGCGTTCATCTCCGGTGCTTGAGGTCCCTGGTTCGATCCCAGCTCGTGCCGTCAGGA
The DNA here is from genome assembly GCF_964235325.1 of Thermobia domestica. Taxonomy (NCBI): domain Eukaryota; kingdom Metazoa; phylum Arthropoda; class Insecta; order Zygentoma; family Lepismatidae; genus Thermobia; species Thermobia domestica. Next base: position 336,072,701 of record NC_137456.1, read on the forward strand.
CTTTGTGGTGGACAAACACCGTGCTCGTGAGGTTTCTCGTTGTTCTTCCGTTTCCTCCCACTTTCATCATTCCACCATTTCATTCATATCTCATCATCACCGTCTCCTTTAGCCTAACCGGCAAAACAGTGGCACGTAAGACTTAAAAGATTTTACTATCACAGATTTAACTTTAGTAAAACGTTTTATGAAAATCTGATTTTTGTGTTTTTTTTTTTTTTGCATCTGTTGCCGATTATTTATTTGTCAGAATATTGGGTCATAGATATATGTTGCAAGAGGACTTGGGTGAGACCTGTGCTTCCTTCGTAGCTCCGTCTACCGAATACTATTTTCGAGTGAGTCCGGAGCAATCCAGCGATCTTATTTACATTTTATATCTCTTGTTTTTTTTTTTAGATTGCTTTGAGTTCGTTTGCAAAAACAGGTATATAGTAGCGTTACACGACGTATGTCTCCAGAGATATTACCCGGTAGTACAAATTTGCATTATATCTGAATTACTCTTTGATTAATCCCTGTGGGAGAGGGAAAGGGAGGAATGGGAAGAAATAAAAAAAACAACTGGAAGAGAAAACGAAAGAAACAAAGGCTTTTGTCAGCGTCATTAACTTATTTCGCCGCCAACGAATTTCGGGACCGTTTCCTTTACATCGTTTTGTGCGTGTTTTGTGCTGTTTGTGCGCTTACTTCTAAGTTTTGTGCGTTACCAGAAGTGAGTCAAAATGGGAATCAAAATACAGCGGACAGTATTAACTTGTTTCGCCACCAACGAATTCCGAGTTCGATTCCTTCATATAATTTTGTATGGTTTTGTATAGTTTTGTGCGCCTATTTCCACGTTTTGTGCGTCACAGAGAGTGGTTCAAAATAGGCCTCCAAATACAGAGGACAGCATTAACTTGTTCCGGCATCAACGAATTTCGAGTTCGTTTCCATCACATTGTTTTGTGCGCCAATTTCTACGTTTTGTGCATCATCGAGAGTGGGTCAAAGTGGGCCTCCAAATATGGCGGACAACATTAACTTGTTCCGCCACTAATGAATTTAGAGAACGGTTCCATTACATCGTTTTGTGAGTGTTTTATGCCGTTTTCTACGAATATTTTCACGTTTTGTGCGTCATTGGAAGTCGGCCAAAATGTGCCTAAAATGTGTGAGGAAGAAGATCCACCGTTCCGCCACTATCGAGCTCGAGGTCTTTTCCTTCACATCCTTTGGTGCGTGTTTCGTGAAGTTTTGTGGGCTGACTTCGACGTTTTGTGCACCACCGGAAGTGGTTGAAAATGAGAATCCAAATATAACGGAACAGCATAAACGTTTTCCGCTACCAACAAATTTCGAGATCGTTTCCTTCACTCCGTTTTGCTCGTGTTTCGTGCCATTTTTGTGCGCCTCTTTCCCCGTTTTCCAAGGCACCGGAAGTGGGACAAAATGGGCCTAAAATGTGTCAGGATAAGACCTATTGTTCCGCCACTATCGAATTCGAGGTCTTTTCGTTTACATCATTTTGTGTGTGTTTTGTGCCCCTTTGTGTACCAATTTCTACGTTTTGTGCGTCACCGCAAGTGAATCAAAGTGGGTCTCGAAATATGCTGAAACAGCATTAACTTTTTCCGACACCAACGACTTTCGACCTCGTTTCCTTCACATCGTTTTGTGCCTGTTTTGTGCTGGTTTCTGTGATTATTTCCACGTTTTCTGCTTAAAAGCAAGTGGATCAAAATGGGTCTCAAAGCTGTGAGGAAAATAACCATTTGTTCCGCCACTATTGAATTTGAGGTGTTTTCCTACACATCATTTTGTGCGTGATTCGTGTCGTTTTGTGGGCCTACTACGACGTTTTGTGTGTCACCAAAAGTGGAACAAAATGGGCCCCGAAATATGGCGGACCACCAGCAATCTTACCGCCACCAACAAAGTTCCAGATTATTTCCTTCACTTCGTTTTCTGTCTGTTTTTTTTTTTTTTTTGGCCGTTTTGTGCGATTATTTCCACGTTTCGCTCGTGCCGGAAGTGAATCAAAGTTGATCTCCAAGGTGAGAAGGAAATGACCCACTCTACCGCTACTATGGAATTTCGAGAGCGTTTTTTTACATTATTTTGCGCATTTTTTGTGTAGTTTTGTGCTCCCATTTCCACGTTTTGTGCGTTACTAAAAGTGGGACAAAGTGGGACTCCAAGGTGAGAGAAAACTGACCCACTGTTCCGACACTATCGAATTCGAAGACTTTTCGTTCACATCATTTTGTGAGTGTTTTGTGTCGTTTTGTGCTTCTATTTCAACGCTTTTGTGCGTCAATGGATGTAGCTTAAAAATGGGTCTCCAGATATGGCGGAACAGATTAAATTGTTTCGCCGACAACTAATTTCAAGTTCGCTTTATTCACCTAGTATTGTGCGAGCTTTCCGCCGTTCTGAGTGCATTTATCCTCTTTTTGTGCGTCAGCAAAAGTGGGTCAAAATGGACCTCAAACGTGTGAGGAAAATGATCCACTGCTCCGGTACTATCGAATTCGAGGTATTTTCCTTGACATCATTTTGAGCCTGTTTTATGCAATTTTGTGCTCCAATTTCCACGTTTCGTGCGCCACCAAAAGTGGGTCACTCTCGTACCTAGAAGTTTTTCCTTCATATCATTTAGGGCCTGTTTTGTGCCGGTTTTTGCGCCTATTTCGAAGTTTTGTGTGTACCTAGAAGTGGGTTAAAATGTGCCTCCAAGGTGTGACGAAAATGATTTACTGTTCCGATACTATCAAATTTAGAGATTAATTTTTTCGCATCGTTGAGTGCCGATTTGTGCGCTTATTTCAAAGTTGTGTGCATCAACAGAAGTGGGCCAATATGGACCTGCAATTTGAGGCGAAACTTACCTACTGCTCCGCCATTACCAAATTTTGAGTATGTTTCTTTCACATTCTTTTGTGCGTGTTTCGTAGCGTTTTTGCGCCAACTCCCACGTTTTGTCCGGCACAACAAGTTGTTCAAAATGAGCTTTTAAGGTTGAAAGAAAATGACCCACTATTCCGCTAGCTCGAATTTTGAAAGTCATCAATTTTATATCGTTTAATGTTTGTTTTGTGCGCCTATTTGGACGTTTTGTGCATCACGGTAAGCAAGTGCGTAGAAAGCGGTTTCAAGGTGGAACGAAGCGGCAGTATCTAATTTTGGAGGTCGTTAGTTTCACATCATTTAGTGCCTGTTTTGTGCCGCTTATTTCCCGTATTTTAATGGGTTGTGCGTCAACGAACGTGGGACAAAATGGGTGATTATTGTGGGAGGAAAATGACCCACGGTTCCGCCACTATCGAATTTTGAATTCGTTTCTTTAGCATCGTTTGGTGACTGGTCTGTGCTTTTTGTGAGCCTATTTACACGTTTTGTACTTCACCAGAAGTGGGTTAAAATGGGCCTGGAGATATGGAGAAACAAGTTAATGTTGTTCCACCACCAACGAATTTCAAGGTCGTTTTCTTTATATCGTTTTGTCAGTGTTTTCTTCCTTTTTCTGCGCCCATTTCCACGTTTTGTGCCTCACCGAAAGTGGGTTTTCAAGATGTGACGAAAATGACCAAGAGTACCGCCACTTTCGAATTTCCGTGTCATTAATATCATATCCTTTCATGCCTGTTTCGTGCCTTTTGTGCGCATATATCGATGTTTGGTGAGTCACTTTAAGAGGGTCAAAATGGGCCTCCAAGGTGGGACGAAAATGATCCACTGTTGCGTCTCTATTCAATTTTGAGGTCGTTTCTTTAGCAACGTTTAGTGCCATTTTGTACCGTTTTGTGCGTCATCGGAAATGGGTCAATGTTATCCTACAAATACGGCGGAACAAGTTAATGCTCTTCCGTCAGGAACGATTTCGAGCACGTTTCCTTCACATCGTCTTGTGCGTGTTTTCTACCGTTTTGTAAGCCTGTTTCCACGTTTTGTGAATCAATGGTAGTGGCTCAAAATGGGCATTCAATACGGGAAGAAAAATGACTCACTGTCTCACCAGCATCGAATTTCGAGGTCGCTTCTTTCGCATTGTTTAGTGGATGCTTTGTACCGTTTCTGCGCATATTTTCATGTTTCGTGCACCACCGAACGTTAGTCAAAGAGGTTCTACAAATATGTCAGAAAACGTTATATTCATCCCACTTTCAAGGCCCATTTTGACCCACTTCCACTGATGCACAAGGTGAGGCAAATACCGCACAAAAAATGTAAAAAAAAAACATTCTATTGTGATGGAATGCTATACTTGTAGGCTATTTTGATCCATTTTTGTTGTCGCACTATAGTGGAAATAGGCGCACAAAACGGTACAAAACAGTCATTATACGATGCGAAAGAAACGAACTTCAAATTCGTTTGTGGTGGAACAGTGGCTCTTTTTCCTCGCACAATGATGGGCCATTTTGACGCATTTCTGGTGATGCTTAAAACGTGGAAGTAGTCGAACAGAACTGTACAAAATAGGCACTAAACAATGTGAAGGAAACGTCCTCCAAATTCATTAGTGGCGGAAAAGCATTAACGTGTTTCGTTATATTCATAGGTCTATTTAGACCTACTCCCGGTGACAAACAAAACATATAAAACAGGCACTAAACGATGCGAAAGAAACGACCTCAAAAATTCGATAGTGGCGGAACAGTGAGTCATTTAACTCCCACTTTAAAGGCCCGTTTAACTCACCTCGGGTGATGCACAAGATGAGAAATAGGTGCAAAAAACATTTTAAAAAAGGCATTAAACGATGCGAAAGAAACGACCTACAAATTTGATAGGGGCGGAACGCTGGGTCATTTTCATCAGACCTTTGAGGCCCATCTCGACAAACTTCTGGTGACGCACAAAACGTGGAAATAGGGGCACAAAAAGGCAAAATACAGGCACTTGTCAATTCAAAAAGAAGGACCTCGAAATTCGGTAGTGGCGGAACAGTGAGTCATTTAAATCCCAATTTGACGGCCCGTTTAACTCACTTCCGGTCTTGCAGAAGACGAGGAAGTAGGCCCAGGAAACGTTTTAAAAAAATAGGCAATAAATGATGCGAATGAAACGACCTAGAAATTCGATAATGGCGGAACAGTGGGTCATTTTCGTCACACTTTGGAGGCCCATTTTGACACACTTGTGTTTACGCACAAAACGTGGAAACAAAGGCACAAAACGGGACGAAACATTAGCTACACGATGCGAAAGGAAGGACCTCGAAATTCGGTAGTGGCGTAGCAGTGAGTGATTTTCGTCCCACCTTCGAGGTCCATTTTGACCCTCTTCCAGTGACGCACAAAACGTCGAAATAGGCGCACAAAAGGGTACGCGATGTGAAATTAACGACCTCGAAATTCGATAATGGCGGAACTCTTGCTCATTTTCGTTCCATCTTGGAAGCCAATTTTTATCCACTTCCGTTGAGGCAAAAAACGTAAAACTCAAAACGGCAAAAAACCGGCCCTAAACAATGCGAGAGAAGCAACCTCGATATTAGTTGGTGGCGGAACAGTCGGTCATTTAAGTCCCATCTTGGGGACTAATTTCAACCGACTTCCCATGACGCAAAAATGTGGAAATAGACGCACAAAACGGCACAGAACGAGGTGAAGGAAACGACCTTGGAATTCATTGGTGGCGGAACAGCAATAACTTGCAATAACTTGTTCCGATATATTTGTAGGCCCATTTTGACACACTTCCGGTGACGCACAAATTGTGGGAATAGGCGCACAAAGTGACACAAAACACGCTCAAAAATGCAAAACAAATTATCTCAAATTCGTTGGTGGCAGAACAAGTTAATGATACCATCGGCTCGGTTCAACTGAGCGAACAGCTTGAGATAGCTTGGTTGGGATGACCCATTGACCGGGATCAATTAAGCCAATGGCTTGAGCCGGCTCGCTAGGGACCAGTCATCGACTCGGCTCGATTGGAACCAATGGCTCCAACCAGCTTCGTTGAAACGAGTCCATAGGCTGGGTTGGAGTCAGCTCAACTGAGCCGATGGCTCCAACCTGCTCGATTGGTGTAAGCAATCAGTTCGAGCTGGCTCGGTTGGGTGAGCTGTTGGCTCAGCTCACTTCTCGGTTCGCCTCGATAAGCGAATGAGCTGTGAGCGAGCCGCTTATCGTCGACAACCCTAAACCCGGGTCGAGCAGTTTTGAACATGGTTGACTGAAGTCCTATAACTTTTAAAATTTTTGGCTATTGCCCGAATACTTGCTCCTCCTGAACTCAAACTGGAACCTCATGACCAATGTCCTTTCTTCTTGAAGATTTCTTGACGACCGAGATCGACAGTCAATTAATTTTTAGTATTGAGATACAAACCGTGCTATAATAATAATTAGTATAGTAGTAGTAGTAGTACCATTGATAATTATATTGTCTATGTAGTTTACTTGAAGAGAGTAGTATTGGGGACTATACAAAGGATTGCGCTCGAATTGGCTCGACTCGACTCGAAACTCGATCCGAATTCCAATCGAGTTGGGGGAAATTTTTCGAGCCGAGTTCTCGAGTCGAGCTCAAAGATGTCTGCTTCGAGTCGAGTCGAGTTTTAAAGACAACTCACTCGAATTCGCTCGTGCCCATCCCTGTTGTATGCAAGAAGGGCATATAGAGTTCTTTCGAGGGGGATAGAACCATATACATAATATATTTAAAAATACTTAGTTTCACGGTTTTCTTCCCATGGGGACGAAGGGATAGTAGTTATCCACCATTTTTATCAGTACCTTATTTGAAATATGTAAAACAGTAGCAAGTCTACAACACAATATACGCACATCTTCTTATCTTCAGTTTTAATTGCTGATTTCAATTGCAATTAACAACTACAATTAACAATTACAAGTTTCAATTGTCAATTGCAATTAACTCGTCGTTACAAGCACCAGCGGCAAATTGCTGCAGTTTTGCAAAAACGCCTGCACTTCCCTTATTCTAAGACAATACGGGTGGAGGGGCCGAGTTATCAACTACCAACCCCACCTCCACCTGACCCTGGCGGGTGTTGCCAGTCACTACCATTTATCGCGAGTGGAAGGGTATGTTTTGGTCACCGTGAGCAAATTGCTCACGGCGCGTGTAACCACGTAGAGATTGTTGTGAGCAGGCTGCTAACGGGCGTATTCTAGCGTTAAATGTCGTATTTTAGGGGCTGTTTGCTGAAACATTCTTTAAACGTATTGTTTGAAAGGTACAGCAACAGGTGGGACTAAACCTTTTTTTCAGATTCCAAGGGGAAATTATGCTTTGGAAATAAGAAACTTTAAACAAAATATAATAAACAAAATATCTCCTTTTCTGTATAAATTTTATAATTATAAAATTGAAAACAATTAGTTAAAATAGAAGAAGCCTTTACTTTAACGCCTGCAATCATAAGTGCTTGAAAAAGTTGTTTATGATTGTATGCTTCCTGTCGTTAAACCTGGATTAGCTTTAAATTTATTTAAGCAAATGGACCTCAAGTGTTTTGGTGTAGTAGTGCTCTAGTAGGTCACTACAGAGTTTGCGGTATCTGCCCTCGTAGAAAGAACAGTACAACTACCGTCTTATACATCAACTACAACACTCCGATATGCAAGGAACACACAAGACCATCATCCGCAAACTGCACCGAGCGTGGTCAACAACCAGCTGCAAACTATGAGGACGGAGAAGGTGACATGTAAATATACGTTCTAAACTTCACTCGGCTAGTTTCATAACTGCTCTAGTACATCAATGATGTTTCTGTACTTTCTTGTATTTGTAATAATAAAATGTGTGTCAATATAACGGAGAAAATTTCTTAAAGCTCAAATAGCTAATTCGGCAATTTGCTCACAGCGCGTGTTCTGGCGTTACTTTATAAATACAAGATTGCAGCAATACGCTAACGTGGCGTGTTCTCGTGAAGTAATAGAAAATTCAAAAACTCTGAAAACATAACAAAAATTTTGTCAAAATCTTTAGGTTAATATTTTTTAAATACTGAAAGTATCTATAATAAGCTAACAAACCAAAATTTCATAAAATAAAATTTTCACTCTCAATAAGAATGTACAAATCCTGAAATTAGCTACCAAACCCTGCATGAGCAAATTGCCGTCATTTCGTGTCCTCGTGTTACAATTGGGGGTCGTGTACTGACGAGTTAACAATTAAATGTATCAATTGCACCTTGTGCGATTGACACTTAACAACTTAATGTTTCAATTGCTTGGTTACTAATTAACAATTAGCAATTAACGAAAATGTAATTGCTAATTTTATAATTGAATTCAATTGCAAGAGAAATTGTCAATTACAAATTGAAATAAATTTCAACTGAAATAAATTGCAATTAATTTTCAAAGCAATTACTTTCAATTGATTGATCAATTGCAATTGATTTCAATTGATTTTGCCCAACATTGCTTTCTACACAACTAAATCTAAATAAAAAGCTACGTAGAACATTAGGAACGTATATTTATCTTCATTAACATGTGATTTACGAACAACGGGAACAAAATTGCTGCATATTATGTTGTTTTGTGTAATAAAAACAGTACTTAAATTTTCATAATAGTTTTTCTCAAAATGCACGTTTCTGACTTACGCCTTATTGTATCAAACTTCATATTTGTATGCATTCCCAATATTCCTGTCAAGAAGAGCATATCAATCCACATTTTGATATGGGTAAAATAAGTATATATTGTAAATCTTTCTTTATTCAGAATTCTCGTTAATAAAATCAAGGATGTTAATTTAGACAGAATTCAAAGAAACAGTATATGGAATAGGCAATGTGTCATTACGTGTTTTAAAATTCTCAGATTATATCTAAATTTGGTTAAGCATTAAAAAAGCAAATAAACATAACATCGCATTTTTGTGAACGTCTTGAGCGTGTGCGTAGAAAGTAAATTTTGATTACGAAAGGCAAAATAAGTCATTTTTCAAATTGAAAATAGGCATGATATGGCGCATGTGGCTTTGATCATCCTGCGAAATACATTACTTATTATTCGTCTTTCTCGATTTGATGTTTCTAGCATTGTATTGTTTGCGCATCATACATGAATATAACATTACTTTTTGCGTACTTCATACTATTACGTATGTATCTTTTCCAATTCACTGAAGTTGGATCTATAAAATATTACCTTCTTCCTCAGTTCTGGTTTCAATGTGTCTTCGTTTACCCAATAATGAATGTATAATCACAACAATCATATTGTTCTCTCACAACTAGTTTTCCTTATACTTTTCCTATCTCACCTCCTCAGTTATCTTGTTAATCTAATTGCATATAAGCGTCTTACTGCAGAAAGAAAACAGGCCCACATTTCGTAATTTTACAGGAGAGTTAAAATACTGAATAAAACAATCTTTACGATGTTTCCTCCATAACATTTATTTTTCAGTTGTAATTAAAAGTCGCATGAAAACATTGGGTCTTACGTATGGGGATAGAGCGAGGCACTGTTTTATGGTTTGGGCGTTTGCTTTCTGCAGTGAATATTTTGTGCAAACGAATTGTAGATTGAAATGAATATAGAACCCGACTATAAAATTAATAAAATCCTTTATTGGAAGCAAAATTACTGTTAAACTTTTCCGAATAATTAGAGAGTTGATTTACTATAAATTAATCAGTAACCTTTGTCATCAGAACGTGTTTCCGTTGTGACAGTCCAGGATTCTATTGAACTCCAAAGTAGCATCTTTTCTTGAGGTATGTAGACCAACATTTTTGATGTCATCCATGCTTTTGTTTCTTATGGGCAGGATAGAGTGTTTAGAGGAGTTCATTTGCCGAAAAGTATCCACCATCAAGCAACCAATATTCATGTTACACTGAACACTATATGGGGTTAAAGACGAGAGATATATAACTTGCCAATTTGAAATGTTGAAAGCCATTTTTAGGTGTTTAGCGACTTTTTTGCCATACATGTCATCGCTCATACACATTATTTCGTAAAATTCAGGCCACCCGCAACTCTAGTCAATGAAATTAGTCGATTTCGTTTGAACAATGAAAAACTTGTTGGAGATGATCGAGGAAGTTTTAGTAAGCTCAACAACGCCATCCACGGTGTAGTTTTCCTCCTTCCTCGGCTTCTTACGTATTATCAAGAAATAACCATTATTGGGCATGAAGAAGTGACTTCAAACGGGGATAATACAAAGTCTCATTTATTGCCGATATGAGATTCGTCCGGGACAAGTTTCATTTCTATAGTAAACGGAGAATTGAAGGCGTCGCGATACCCATTGTTATTGAGTGGACACGTGTCATTTTAGTGCTAAACGATGCATTGTCCTATTACGATACATTATGTCACAGAAAAGGAAATGTTTAAATGCTGGGCATGTTTGCTTTCTGCAGTAAGCGGTTAATATATTAACTTTGTTTCATAGATTAAAGAAATTTTCCTTAAAAAGAGAACTGACTTCCAAAATCTTGAAACTAATTTCAGTTTAATATGAAACTAATGCTTACATACTGGAGCCATACATAAATGATACCAATTGAAAAGTGTTACAACTTTTGGTAAATTTAATTACCTTTACGGATTTAAAACACTGTAAAGTTGAATTTTGAGATAGTTAAGTTTAGAAAGTTAGAGTCTAATATTTGTCCGGTGCTTGAATACTTTGTTGGAAATTATGTTTTTCGTTACGTATTAGTATATTTTATTTTACTGTCTACGATTCAATTACGTCAAAGCATGTAGAAATAAAGGTACTATACTATCATTTATTAGGTAATAAAATAAAACATTACGGCAACTTTATTATATTCTGGGCTATGTTGCATATTGCAAATCCAACAGAAGAGTAGTTTCGCTGATGAACACTTGTATGTTCAATAAACACCAATGGATTCCTTGAAAACTTTGTCCATAAATAATGCAGAGTCATACTTCCAAGGCCAACAAATATCAACAGCATACATATCCAAAATAATCTGAAATTACAGTTAATATTGGTACATAACTGATAGTTTAAATACTGATATAATTTTATTAAATAATGTTCTAATGTTTAGTTTGTAAGCTAGGGTTATTTTCTTTTTGTTTTCTTTCTTATGCATAACTAATTGTGAAATCTCGAAAACCTATCTTTTTAATATCATCTTGAATACGGTAGTCGTATCTGTAAAATATGAATTTACAGCTATGAAGAAAATATATTGTTTTTCAAGAAACCCTATGCTGAACTGAATAAATTATTGTAACGATTGTACTATTTATACATACATACACGTTATAATTACTATAAGTTGAATATTGGTGGTAACTTCAAACCAATTTATCGTTTATATGCAGATAGTTGTACAGTGTATTGTATATGAGGGTTTCCTTCTTTCACCATATTACGGTCTCTTTATGGTGCTGCAATTTGCTCTTTCGTTTTTCACGTTTAGTTGCAGACATGAAAGTATTGCCCTTATCTTTTCTTTGTTGGGCATTAACACTGAAAAACAATAATTATTATGCGATATATTATACATCCTAATTAACGTTCTTAGAATGTTGTGAAGTCTGACTATTCCTGCTCTTCTAGAAAAATATTATGTTTTAAGACCATTAACTAATCCTGAATATTAGGGATGATTAAAAAAACATTAATTATATAGTGTAAGAGAAAAAAACATATTCTCCAAAATATTACCAAAAGAAAAATTAAAATTAATAGTACTTTATACACACAAACCATACATATATAATGAGTTTGCGCTCAACTATTTGCCTCTATACGTAACAGAAAACTTTAACATGTATTCCCTTGCAATATTTACCTACGAATGCGTCCTACGTAAAATTTGGGATGTGGTTTTCCAAAACATTAACTTATGATGGCCTTCAACTTATCAAAAAACTGAAAATGTTGATATTTCAAGGGCTTCTATAAAAAGATAAGATAAACAAGTCATATTGTCAAAGGTCCGTCCTGTTGTGGATAATAACAAATTCCCTAATTAAATATTTCTAAGAGTCCCGAAAGTCTTATGTAACATCATGTACGGAATGCGAAATTATAAAACCAGAAGTTAATTATCGAATGCTTTTAATACTGGAATGTGTCTAAAATCACAGTTTTTTATATGACCTAAGCCCTTGCAGTAAAATATGATTTGTGATTGGCTACGAAAAGTATCGTTAATAATAATTACCCTTGCAAAAGTTTATGATTTCCATTTTTGATAACTGATATTTGTATTGATTATCAAATTTTTAACTTGAATGAAGGTGGAGTACCATCAGTTACATACAACCGCAATCACCTATTCAATTAGTATGCTTTAATTCATCACTTTGGCTGCTGAACCAGTTAATGTTCTATTAAAATGTAAAATTGTTAGGAAAGTATTAAAGGGGTAGTAATCTTGCGATAACGGTGTTGAAGATGATGAAAATTCTTTGGATCTATGATAACAGTTTCGGTAACGTCAGATGCCTCTATAGAATCATATTACTATTAGTGACTACATCAGATACACTCTGAACGTAAGTGTGATCAGATAGTTGTCTTTGAAATCTTTTCTCAGTAGCATATATATTAGATTACAGTTTTAAACAACAGACATGACTTTCCCTTTAAAATAATTTAAAGTTTGGGAGAAAATAAAATTTTTACATTTAAAGTGCAAAATGTAACATTTTCGGAATATATATCTTTACATCAGATTTTTTTACGCGAAGTTGAGCAGTGTGGTATAATATTTGGCAGAACGTTAATAAGTTTCTCTGTGGTTGTCACTCTATAGCACAGTATTTGTAATACATAATGTATTTCACGTTTGTAAAAATCCTCCAGTTTCATAAGGTATAAAATAAAAGGGACACCAAGGTTCTATAAAGGAATTATTTTATTTTATCTCTAATTATTACGTTTTCACAAAGATTGTTTGTGATATAATTCTAATTCTGTAGTTGGTATATAAAAACTGAATCTGTTTCATTTTGAAGTTAAATAGAGTGCGATTCCCTAAATTAATGAAAAAGGCTAGTCCACCGAAAATAATTATTTTTACTTCTCATCAATAGTTTCGGCCAAAATCCAGCAGTTTCTTGTTTTTTGTTTGAAATTAACTCTCCGGCTGTGTACGTTGTAATTTATTTAATAGTAGAAGAATCGAGCTAATAAGAACACCTTAATTTCTAATTATGCAGTTAAATACTTCTATTGCAAATTCAATAACTTCTGCCACAAGAAAGTTTTTACCCCACGTAAAATTTTACTTATGAGTATTTGGAGACCAATGTAATATTTTTTTGTTTTATTTTTATTTTTACTCATATCTATGTGTTAAGTGAATATTACGAAGGTAAAATTCCGAACACCAAATATAACTCGTAAACATGTTCTAAGGAATAACTACAATGTGCAAAGTTTAATATAAGTCCTTTCGTGAACAAATATTAATATAATAAGGTAAAAGTGAATCTTGGTATGTAAATTTATGATGTAAACCACTTAGTAAAATATTTAAACAAAAGAGAGTTCTCAAACCTGACAAATTTTCCTCGAGACTTTGAAATATACTTTACGCAATCCAATGAGGAATATTCTAAATAACGTTTAATAGCTTCCGTAAATGTATAACGGATTAATTGAATTGGTGTAGGTTTCCTCATTGGGTTTTCTATTGTCGAATTTCTTCGTCTCCTGAAATAGAGTATATAAACTTACAATACATAGAACATCATAAACAAATATTGAGTATTGATAAATAATATATTATTAACAATGGGATTGATTTCGAAAATAAAAACATATATTTATTCGATGTCAGGTGTACAAACTAAACTTGTTTTAAATAATTTTCTAATAAGTTTTACATTCGATTATTTTCCTAATCAGTTACTTTCCGTTTTCCAACAACAAATACAGCATACATCTTAAGTCAAATTAGGATACGGGAACTTCTTTCAGCATTATGATACTCAATAATAAGGCAAGCATATAAAACGAAAATGAAGTATGGTCCTAGTGGCCAAACTCTTTGTAATTAAACGACCATATGTTTTCTCCACTTCAAATACTTCAAAGTATTGGCTTACAACCGTAATGGTCAGTAACATTTAAAGTAAATGAATTTAACTAAGTTTTTTGATTTCGTAATCTCACTTTAAGTCAATTAATCAATGTTTCGCCATTAGAGAAAGCAAAATTATTTTCTCCAGAGACAGTATTGGAGGGAAGTACGAAAATGATATATTTCCTAAATTGGAAATAATTAAAATATTGGTCAGGACTTCGGTAATGCAACACACACTGATTCGTTTACACTAAATTCGTTTTTCTTATGTTATAATTGATATTATTGATGTAAATAGCAACACTAAAATAATTCACGAAGATAAGTTATTATCTTTATTCAATGGAGCAAAGGGCGAGCGTGAGTTTACATTATTTGTACTTGTATGTGAATGGAAATACTCCAAGGAGGGATGGTTGCACAAGAATTTTTGATTAAGTTTCAAGAGTTGTTCCCTAGTGTCAAGAGACTAAGGAATTAACGTAGGTATAGGAAATAGAGACACAGATTTGAAGCACCAGTGCACTATCATCTGCGAAAGATTTCTGTTCTCAGTTTTTTGATTTATTGTCTTATATATTAAGGTAAACACCATAACATCTATCATTGATTAGGTAGATCGTCTTACTTCTTAAAATAGCCTTTGTAGCACATCTGCCAAAACATTAATCTCCAGACATGATGCAGAAAGAAGAGAAAAAAGAGAAACAAGACCTGTAAGATTTATGGGATTCACTAAGGTACTGTGGGAATTTGAATTACAACAGAAATTGAAAATGAAGGGGACTTCTTATTTTATCAATTTATTTATTACATACAAAATGCATATTGAAATGAAATGGTTGAATTAAAATTGTCCAAACATGAGCGAAAAAAAACAAAAAAATAACGACTTAACATCACTGGTAATCCTTACTCCAAGATTGCAACGTAAGGTCAGTATGTACGAGTTGCGACGAAAGAAAGTTTGGAAAGGGTATTAGGCACATCGTGGAGCAACATTTCTCCACAGTATACGAGGAAAATTGTAATAATCGTATCGAAATACTTATATGAAGTTATAAATTGTATTGTGTTTGCTATGAAATACTAATTGTATTAACTTGAAGGGATAACAGATTTTTCATGCAATCTAGTCTCTACATATAACTATGATCACTCGTGATTCCCACACGACAAAGCGCCGTCACACTACGGACTGAACTTGTGACAATACTTACTTAAAAAAGTACAAGCTTTCCACAACGATGCATTGGAAGACGAGTACAATAGAAAGTCATGCAAGATTTCCCTATTTATCACTCCTTCCCTCTATACGGGTTCATTATGGACAACGTGCATCACACAAAACCATACACCCAGAATGACTTATGGTTCGTCTTATTAAAGAAAGAAGTCTTCTTTGTGATGTGCTTCAATATGCACTTTCCATTTTGTGTGACCAAGTAGTCTATTGTCAATCGATAAAATGCAGATAAATATAAGTAAATGTGATATTTGTTTCTCTGAATATGCACTATACATTAACCCACAGGAATATAGTAATAATTTCACATGGGTTCGAATTTATGATGTAAATCGCAGCACACTCTATCGCTATCGATAGGTGAAAAGTGAGTTCAGATTCTCGTCTCAGGATATATCTAAGCCAACATTTATGTGTCGCACATATACTTTCTACTTAAATAGTTTTGTGTGATATCCATTGTTGCGGAATCAATCTTGGCTGCCACGATGTCCATCTCCATTGAATGCAATTTTTGCAACAAAACCCACTTGCAACATTCGCTTTACCTACGCCACATTATTACTGGATTGTCCCTATACTTTTGCCTACTACATACAAATGTTAAACATAGCAAACCTACCTTGTAAAAGAACGATGATACGTAAAGGAAAAAACAAATTATCGTTCTTTGGAATATTGAAGCCTAAATTGATGTGTCAAATACAGTCCTTTCCATTTTACAATATTATGCGATATCCAATATGGCGGAATCCAAGATACATGCCATGATGTCCACACCCTCAGTTCATGCAGTGTTCGCATCAGCACAAACTTGTAAACTTTCCCCTTCCACCGTCCACGTGTCTCGTTATTAATTGAATGTCAGATACATTTACCTACTACATACAAATGTCACGCATAGCACCCTACCTTGCCAGCGAACGAAGATAGATTAAAAAAAAAGTATTTTAGGAATGATTCAAAAAAGGATCAAAACAATTTGATCTTGCCCAGCAATCAGTTTTTGGTATGTGGCAACAACATTTTTGAATAGGCCCGAATTCTAGTTTTCATTTTTTTTACGGAATAGGAATTTCGTACAAAGTTAAGTGATAGTTTGAGTTTGACTACATTGTACGTAGTTCTCCAGATACTGTATAAGCTTATATGAAAAATTTTGATTTAAATATATTGAAAATTTTGATCTAATAAGTTCATATTTTCATTTGTTAAAAGATACTAGCCTACATTGATATGTGACAACTACCCCTTTCCATTCAAAATATATTCTGTGCTATCTAATACTTTCAGAGCTAGGGCTCTCCTAAATTACGAAGAAGCCAAATTTAAAGAGGTTCTATTTCGAATTAGAGAGACTGTTGATGGTGGTTCTTATCAGCGTAAACGAAGCCATGCATGCATAATCCAAAATGCATATTAAATCAGTTGTCAATAGGTGCAGAGGGTATTTACTACAGGGTGTAATTCTCAGATATGTTTTCAATAGCGTTGTCATATATACGTACCCTGATTTCAAGAAGAGTCGAAAGGAGGCAGTAGTTAAACCTTGACAACAATGGAATCCAATGTTTCGGAGGGAAGTCGGAAGCTCCATTTTAGGAACCGGCAGCTCCATGTTTCTTTGTGTTCGGTATAACGTATGATTATAAATATTTCGTCACGGTATATTTCACGATTTCTTCACTTATAAGCGTGAAAGTAAACATCAGACCATGCGATTTCCCGAGTACGACAGAGCGTTGTGCTCAAGATCCTTTATAATTCCGGCATCGCGCCGAAAGATTCCGTGTTCACTGTTATCAAGGCTTATCCTTTGCCTAATTTGGACCAATTATAAACTAAGAGCATGTCTCAAAATTACATTGATGGCATGCCTGGGAAATTCATCCTGCAAGGAATAATCTGTACATCCATTGAACATTAAAGAAATATGCACTTTCAAATTGCGTATGAATGACTTCCTTTATGCTGATAAATACCGCCATCTACAGTCTCTCGAATTAGAAATAAGGTGTCATAAAATTTGGCTTTTTCGAGATTTTGGGTAGCCCTAGCTCTGAAACTACTCACTATTCGGCATAGGTTTAACTTTTTCTCTTGTTTTGATGTGAGGAATCACCTCTCAAAAGTTTGTCGGTATAGTTCATTAAAAATGTATATATATATATATATATATATATATATATATATATATATATATATAGGGTGATTCCGTTAGTCTGTACCAGGCCTTTAAATCGAAAACGGTCAGCGATATGTATAAACTGAAAAACATGTATCACATTAGTTGCAACGGACAACAGAGCGAAGTAAAAAGTTTCGTCCCAGGGTACCCCGCAGGGTCGCAGACGGGGTCCAACTCAAAATTGTCAAATGGAAAGTGGGTTCAAGTAGTATATCGCTTGATAGCTATGGTAAAAAGAAAGAAGTTACAACAAGTCCCGATTCTCTACGATCACCCTATGCAACATGGTGGCGGGTCAAAATGTCATCAAAAGTTGCATCGAAAATATGGTCACCCCTATAAATCTGAAACGGGCAGCCAGACGTAAAAACTGAAAAAAAGGTGTCTCATTATTTCAAAAGCACAACATATCACTGTAACCAGTTCTACATATCCAGGCAGGGTCCACCTCCAAATTAACAGTTGTTTGATTGTGCGTGAGGGAAGATCCTTAACATTTTGAACAACTATACTTTCTTGGTAACATACGTCTTCTGGGTACAATACTACAGAGACTGCTCAGTCCGCTTTTGTGACACTACTGAAAAGTGTTGTTTTGTCTCGTCTTGTAGTCAACACTGGTAACGTAAACAGTATGGAAATGGAAGCGTTATGGTGGACAGGTAAGCATATTATATTGAAACATCTAATGCTGTTCAAAGAATTAATTTATCATCGCATAACGTACAAAGGATATATCATATTTATCTTGGAGACGGCTGCTGTCTGTTATGTAACAGATGTGCACTTCACACAACACGTTTTACCGAAATTGTCGTCCATGTACAACAAGACACGTTCCAGACAGCGATAATAATTATAACGCACAGCTTCAAGCTCTGCCTCTCCTATGCGGTCATTATACGTTGCCTCATGTCTTTTGGTGTAGTTGGTCTATTCGTGTAAACAAGCTCATTAAGTCAACCCCAGAAATAATAGTCCATGCACGTAAGGTCTGGAGAGCGAGAAGGGAAAGAGTATTGGACCCTCTTCCTAACTAACGGTGCGGAAATAAAATATTTAATGCACCTCTGCATATACGAGCAGCATTTGCCTGGACAACCATCCAATTGCATCCACGTATTTCGCCGTACGTGAAGTGAGATGATTTCCAGCAGTTCCTGTAGATGTTCGGTCAAGAATTGATGGAACAGAGCTGACGTTTAATTTCCATCATTAAACCAGGGCCCAATTACATGTGTTCCAATGATACCACCCCACACGTTTATGCTCCGACGTCTTTGTCGGTCGATCTGTAGTGTCCAGGGCGGATTTTCCGCAGCCCAATAATGCGCATTTTGTAGGATGACATGACCATTACTTGTAAATATTGCCTCGTCTGTCCACAGCACGAACATACTGAAAAACGTTGGATTCGCCTCAATTTCTGACGGGCCCAATTACAAAACTGGAGGCGCTTATTACGGTCGGCATCTCTTAGCACCTGGCACAAGGAGATATGATACGGGTGGCGTTTATGCTTTCACAGTATACGCAGTACACTTGTTTGACTAATTCCGCGATCCCTGGCAATATCTCTTGAGGATGCATAAGGACGTACTTTAACAGCAGCCAAAACATCAATAACGACATCGTTGTCATCTACAATTGGAACATGTTTGTGACCCCCCATATTGTGGAGGTATGCGCCCTGTTTGTTTCAGACGATTTGCTAACCGTCAAAGTACATTATATGAAATTGATTGTCGCTGTGGGTACCTTGCGTTATAAATTCAGGCTGCAGCTCTATAGTTTTGCCTACATTACCCTAACACCATTAACATGTCAAATGCCTCCCCGGTCGTCAAATGCCATAGTTCCAATACAATGCTATCTTTAGCCAACACTGCAGTAACACACGATATTAGAGTAGTACATGCCACCTTCTACAATGAAATGGAAGCTTTCTGACACACACACCCAACTCAATTCGTAGCGTGTATTACTTTTGCACAGCACAAGTACTTCACTACAATTCGCAATAACGACCCTTCAGCAAAGCCTGCTCAACTTACTGTGGAACAAACTGTGTTCCAGCGTACCTCACGTTCGTGCCTTTCAATTCAAGGTTGTCTCCGACTGTTTCTCTTGAAAGGCGTATGTTTTGTACAACAGACATAAACCAGCAAACAGCACAATCCATTTGAGTAATCGTTATCAAAGATGTGTATGTTTATTCATTTCGGTATTTCATTTGAAGTTATACGTTCCACGACAATCATGTCTCATGAATTTCACTTTTACACGACGCATAGGGAAGAAAATGGCAGGTAGGGACAGGTCTGGAACCTTGCGTCAATCAAATTATTCGCCTGTTGTTAGTGAAGAACACTGAGCTTATAGGTATACAGACCAACCAGGCTGTGACATCATTCAAACCTAGGTCGGGAATTAGGGGAAAATGCATTCTCGAACGGAAATAACACAATAACGCGGAGAGGTTCGCAACGTCACACTCGGGGATTGGTAAGATTTATACGTCATTGGATAGCAAACGGCAAGTCCAGAATACAGATCTATTTATACAGATCTATCTGGGTTGAATGCGGAAAAATGGTGCAAAACAACATGTCCCAGGGGAATGTTCCGTATAATTTCTCTACCCGGGAGAGTTATGGTGTGTATCATGGAAACAAATCTCCGCGTAGCGCACACAGCCGAAAAATTCGTCCGCTGCAGTAGCCATTCGGGAGGATACAGTGTTCAATTTCATTGATCCAATAGTGTCGGAGGTCTGGGAGGGGAGAGGCCAACCTAACAAGCAACATCACAACTACCAACAAAGGGCTTTAAAACATACATCCTGTGCGGACACCAAGGTCAAGATCTGGGAAGAGCTCCAGACCTCTTGCAAAGCAGATGCAGGAAGCATTGGTAGAGCATGCTCGCATCGTTCCACATCTCGAAGAATTCTGTGAAAGCAAAGTGAAAACAGTTGTTTTCTCCCAACCGACTAGTGTCATTGACTCAATATTTCGGCTGTGTGCACCACTCGCTGATGTGTGTGTTTTTTTTTAAATGATAAACACCAAAATTCTCCAGGGCTACCAAGCACTGTCCAGCAATTTTTCACATTCATTTCAATGCAACTTTTGATGACATTTTGCCCCGCCGCCACGTTACATAGGGTGATCGTAGCGAATCGAAACTTGTTATAGCTTCTTTCTTTTTACAAGAGCTTTCAAGCGATATACCACTTGACCCCTCTTCCCATTTGACAATTTTGAGTTGGACCCCATCTGGGACGCTGGGACGAAAATTTTTACTTCGATCCGTTGTCCTTTGAGCATCACGTGACACTTGTTTTTCAGTTTCTCGGTCTGGCTGCACGTTTAAGATTTATAGGGGTGGCCATTTTGTTTTCAATGCAACTTTTGATGACATTTTGACCCGCCGCCATTTTGCATAGGGTGATCGTAGAGAATCGGGACTTGTTGTGGCTTCTTTGTTTTCAGAAGAGCTTTCAATCGATATACCACTTGACCTCTCGTTCCATTTGACAATTTTGAGTTGGACCCGTCTGGGACCCTGCGGAGGACCCTGAGACGAAAGGTCAAGTGGTATAACAGAATCACCTGATACATATATATGGGTGTCCCTTATTTTAATTAATTTGGTGTTGTTATATGCACATCCCCAAATGTATTCTATGGGACTGTAGACATGAATTAAAGAAATAGCAGCTCTCTACGTAAACGTTAACCCGTGCCGACTTGAATGACACTTATAAAATGACGTATCCACATCATGATATAATTTAGAATTTCCAACCGTGATACCCGTGCCGAAGTGAATGACAGTCAACAAATGGCGTTTCTACATTATAATATAACTTAGAAGTTCCAATCTTGATAACGTAGAAACTAAAAGAGACAGAGAAACGAAACTTTGCACGAGGCAACTAGAGACAGAACGACATCTGCCCGTGTATCAAAGAACATCACTAGAACAACAGTGTTGCCAACCCGAGAGAAAATTATGTTTTTGTAAACTAAATGTCCTAAATTAAATATCATCCTGAGAAGCAACAATAAAACAAAAACATGGGGAGTAGTAAATGTAGATCAGTGTTGCGAACTTTTGAAATATAACGTGAAACATATGCAAGCTCCGTTGGCGCATACAGGAAGTGAGGTAGTAACATTTTGTACATCTTAAATTAAGTACTTAAAAACTCTTTAAGCTGACTGTAAATCTAGAATGGTCAGGTGAACACTGTTGCCATCAAGAGAAGAGAAAGTTGAGTTTGGAAAAGATACAATAACTCGGAAAAGGTCACGAGTGCTGTATGGCTTAAAACCTGTAATGCAAGCCGGTAGAGCATGAGGAGTAGTACCGTGGTTATGTGAGATCGATAAGTCACTTACTGACAGAGATATTCAGTACCTTGTTAAAGCTTAGATGTAAGGTTTGTAAGAGGTGGCAACGCTGCACAGCGGCTTAGAATCTTAACAACCTGGTTAAAATATGAAAGCAGTGTCCAATTTTCATGGGTTTCTGTACTCGTTGGTTTTTTAAGGTCGCTGATAAATATGATGACGTCAAGAGTAAACAACAGCCGCTGTGCAATGTTCCCACCTTTTGTAAATCTTACTTCTCAACTTTAACAAGATACCGAATATCTCATTCAGTACGTCACTTATCGATCGCACATAACCCTGGTACTACTCTTGATGGTCTACCGGCTTGCATTATAAGTTTTAAACCATACAGCACTAGTAACCTTTTCCGGGTGGTTGTACTTTTACAAAACTCAACTTTCCTCTTCTGTTGATGGCAACACTGTTTGTCTGATCCTTCTAGATTTAGAATCAGCTTAAACAGTTCCTTTCAATATTTAGTTTAAGTTGTACAAAACTTAAGCACGTCACCCTCTTTATGCGGCAACGGTGTTTGCACATGTTTCACGTTGTTTCTCGAAACGTTTGCAACACATATCTGCGTTTACCATATCTTTTGTCTATATTTTCATTGCTGCTTCCAATGATGATATCCAAGTTAGGTTCCATTTACAAAAACGTAACTTTCTCTTGGGTTGGCAACACTGTTCACCCGATGATGTTCTCCAATACACTGGTAGATGTTCTCTCTCTAGTTTCTTCGTGCAAAATGTCGTTTCTCTGTCTGTTTTAGTTTCTACGTTATCAAGATTGGAACTTCTAAGTTATATTATAATGTAGAAACACCATTTGTTGATTGTCATTCACTTCGGCACGGGTAAATTTTCTCGTAGAGAGCTGCTATTTCGCTACTGCGTTGTTTATGGTCACATAGAATACATTTGGGGTTTGTGCGTATCACAACAAGAAAGTACCCAAAATATTGTGCACCCTAATATATGTATATATATATATATATATATATATATATATATATATATATATATATATATATATATATATATATAAGTTGGCAATGCTGCAAGTTGTGAAGTGTGGTGAAAATGAACCCTCTCAAGATCAGGATAATTTGTGTGGAATTAGTGACATATGGAGTTATAAAATATGGTAAACACACCTGTAAGTGCTAGTGATTAGTTAAAATTAAATCATTTGTTGTGATATAATGCGGATGTAATTGGAACTGTTAAAATAACTAAGGCAGCAAGATTCCTGAATTTAATGAAAAGAAGACAGAATTGCAACCTCTGTAATGGATATTTTTGTGTGAAGAATTCGCTTGTTAAAAATTCGTAAGGAATTTTAATAACGCCACGTGATATTTTAATAAGAAATAACATTCAGTTTGGTGCTATATGGCCTAGATAGTGCAGAACAGGAAGTAGTCCAATTACTATACCTATATTGAGAGCTTGCTTATAACACTTTTATCCTTTATTCAGAAACGATGGGGATTTGTAGTAAGAGCTCAAAAGCTGTAGCTAGACAAGACAACCAAAAAATCCATTGTACGGAATGTAATAATTTATTTCATGGTCCTTGTGTCCAGTTAAAAGAGGAAGACATCAAATTTCTACGTTGTACGGAGCAAGTGTGGCGATTCCATAGTTGTGAGAAATCGCGTAGAAACAGTATTAGTTGTCATACCTCCATAGACGTTACAAGTAAGTTCCTATCGTTAGTGAAGTGTATCAATTATTATTATCAATTAGGGAGGAAATTAATAATTTGAAAAACCAAAAAGCAAACAGAAGACGATTTAGAAAGATCTAGCACACGAGAAAATTGATGAGAAGTCGAAGGTACTAAAAAGTCAGAGTGAAACACTGAAAAAATGTCCCGAACTAATTGATGATCTAAAAAGTGAAAACTTAAGGATACAGAAGGAAATTGATAAGCTAAATAGATAGATGATCTAGATCAATATGGTAGAAGGAATACCGTAGAATTGTATGGTATTCCAGAATTACCTAACAAAAATGTTGTTTGTGTTGTAAGGAATGAAGGTCAACCTTCTTTTTATAGGGAAACCGTCTCCAAATATAATGTTTTCCATCTGAAGTGAAGGATTTTTTTTTAAATCGGATGAGCTGTACATTAGTTATGATCCTAATATTAAATGATATTGCACTGTTGCTATTTATCTAGACCTGCAACACAAGTGAATGAAGTTATTGTTTGAAATGGGGGCTGGTTATCGACATGTTAACGTAAAAGACAATAACATCACTCACTTATGTTGTAGGTCCAGATAAATAGCAACGTTGCATTTACATTTAACATTGTGTGCATAAAGAGTGTACAGACCAAACGACTGATCCAAGTTCAAAAATCCATCACTTTAGATTTCGAATATAATATTTGGAGACCTTTTCTCCTCTTATATTTTGTTGTAACTCTGATAATAATATAGATACCCTATGTCGGGGGTCTTTTTGACACCTTGCATATCGTCAATAGATGCTTGTAATTTTAAAGTTGTTGCATTAATCTGGATACATTGAATATATTGTTCCAATGTTCAAATAAAGTTAACGGGAACTAGGCTATACATATTGGAAGAAAGGAGGCAACTTTGTGGAATGCCTCGGCGTACATTGCTAGGGTTTCTTAGTGCTCCATTAACTTTTATTTTATTTTATATATCGTTGGGTATTATGAAATTTAATCAAAGCAAGTAAACTGTCCCAGAAACCATATTTTTCAAGTACATTAAACATATATTTATGTGACAACCTGTGAAATCTCTTTTGGAAATCAAGAGATAGTAAAGTGATTTGCCAATAACTAGTTTTCTGACTCCAATGTATATCTTCGCGTTTATACTTAATACTTAATGCTAAAATATAGGTTTGGTATGTTTTAAGGCATACTGATCTATACTGATTGTGTAAGATCCGTTTTCAAAACGGTTCTAAGCGAGAGGCAAGGCAAAAGGAAAAAAATTTTCTGGTCAACAATGAGTGAGATAATAAATGCTTTGACAATACAGGGTTTAAATGTGCTTTTCGCATTTCAGGAATTTACCATGACCTGCTTGCAGGACACCTTTGCAAATATAAAAGCTGTGTGTCAACTCGCCTCACTGTCTTTATTTGAGTATGAAAGCTCGTTATGCTGAATATGAATATGATTTGCTTTCGTAAGAAATATCATCATCATCATCATCATCATAGGTATTCTGCCTTTATTGGCAGGTCACTTGCCGCAGCTGAGAAGCTTCCATGCTCCACGGACCTCCGCTAGCCTTTTCGTCTTCGCGTATGATCTTTCTGATTTAATATCATCCATTAATTGTAGTCTCCTTCGCCCCCTCCCTCTCTTTCCCGCCACCATACCCTCTAGGACGTCCCTCATGATACAATCTCTTCTTAGGCAATGTCCCAACCAGTTTCTCTTCCTCTTCCTAATAATATCTAAAAATGTTCTTTTCTCACCCACCATTTCCAACACTCTCTCATTCGTTTTCCGCTCTACCCAACTAATTCTTTCCATTCTTCTCCACACCCACATTTCGAACGCTTCCAGTCGATTTTCGTCACCTTTACGTAATGTCCACGTTTCCGCCGCATACAGTACAAACTCCACACGAAGCATTTTATGAGTTTTTTTCTCAACTCTTTATTCAAGGTCCCAGAAAACAGACTTTTCTTCCTCCTAAAGGCTTCTTTCGCCATTCCTATTCTTGCTTTTATTTCACGTTCGCACTTCATGTCATTATTAAGAATACTACCCAGATATCGAAAACTATTCACTTGTTCTATTTTCTCCCCTCCTACTTTTATATTTGACACAGACCCCTTTGTTCCAATCACCATGGCTTTTGTCTTTTTAACATTTATTTTCATCCCATATTCCTCAAAACCCTTTCTCATTTTTTCTAACATTTTATTGATTTTCTTTTCAGATTCTGCAAGAAGCGCCATATCGTCTGCAAATCTTATGCATCTAATCATTCTACCTCCTACCGAAATGCCATCATCATCATGTAGGCTCTTTTTCACTATATCTTCTAGATAGACATTAAATAGTGTTGGCGAGAGGCAGCATCATTGTCGAACTCCCCTTCCAATTGCACTCTCTTCCGTAAGAAATAAGTAAATTATAATTATAAAAAAGAGAGACCTAAGAAAATTTTATCGCCGAATTGTATGTTATATTTTTGTAAACGTGACAAGTACTGAGCGGAATTTACTAACAAGAGAGAGCAGATTTTCGTAAGTTAATTTCGGAGCCACTTCTTGCGAGGTCGTACTGTACATTTGAAGTGTTAATATTACAAACTTGGAGAGATCAATAGCCAAAAATAGTGGAGAAAAAGGTCTTACAATTTTCGACTCGCCACATTGCGACACGCACACCCACCAAAAGTATGCTGTCATCGTAAACACTCATTAGTGAAATAGCATGTCCCTAAGAGAAAGTTAACCCGTGCCTAGTTGAAGAAAAGTCATGAAATGACATTTTCACATTATAATTTATTTTAGAATTTCCAACGGTAATAACGGAGAAACTAAAAGGGACAGAGAAATGAACGTATGCCAAAGCAACTAGAAAAAAGATTATATCTGGCCGTGTTTTGAAGAACATATCAGGATGAACGCTGTTGCCAACTCAAGAGAAGGTTGTTTTGTAAATCGAAAGATTGAAATTGGATATCATCATTCGGAGCAACAATGAAAATATTGATAAATGAGATGGTAAACACTGATCTGTGTTGCAAACGTTTCGAAAAATGACGTAACGTGGAACATGTTTTAAATAAAACACCGTTGTCGCGCACAGGTACTGAGGTATTATCGATTTGTACAATTTTAATGAAATATTAGGAAGAACTGTTTATGCTGACACTAAGTCTTGAAGAGTCCACTGAACAGTGTTGTCATCAGCATGAGAGAAAGTGGAGTTTGAAAAAGGTACAACAACTCGGAAAACCCACAGTGCTGCATTGATTAAAACTCATACTTCGAGGCGGTAGAGCATGAGGAGTAGTATTGTGGTTATGTGAGATCGATTAGTCAAGTCCTGAAAGAGATATTTGATATCTTGTTAAAGCTGAAAAGAGAGGTTTGTAAAAGATTGCAACACGCACAGCGGCATGGAATCCTAACAAACTGGTTAAAATATGAAAACACCGTTTTGCATGGGCTTATGAGCCCGTGGGTTTTTTTGAGATTGCTGATAACGATGATGAGTCAAGAGTACAACAACGCCGCTGTGCAGCGTCGAAATCTTTTACAAAGCTTACTTCTCAGCTTTAACAAGATACTGAATATCTCGGTCACTACGTGAGTTTTTGATGTCACATGACAATGGTACTACTCCCTACGTTCTAAGGCTTAGCATTATAGATTTTGAAACATACAGCACTAGTAACTTTTCCCGAGCTATTGTACCTTTCCCTAACTGAACTTTTTTCTTCTGTTGATGTCAACACTGTTCAGCGGACCCTTCTAGATTTAGCGTCAACGTGAACAGTTCATGTCATAAATTAATTTAATGTATACAAAACGCTAGTACTGTCTCTATGTTCGTTATCGGTTATTGGATTTAACACATGCTATACGTTTTTTTTCTCTAAAATTTTGCAACACAGATCTGCATTTACCATCTCTTTTGTCTATATTTTTATTGCTGCTCCAACGATGATAACCAATTTAGGTCATTCTATTTATATAAAAAAAAACTTTATCTTGGGTGGGAAACACTGTTAATTCAGTGATTTTGGCCGATACACCGGCAGAGTTTCCTTTCTCCTCTAGTTCATCTAGTTCGCCTTTCCTGTAGTTGCTTCGTGCAGAGTTTCGTTTCTCTGTCCAATTTACTTTCTTCGTTAACATGGTTGGTACTTCTAAATCATATTGTAATGTGGAAAATTTTTTTTATGATTTTGTCAAGTCGGCACGGGTTAACATTCTCGCTGAGAGCTGCTCTTTCACTAATGCGTGTTTACAATCACATAGAAAACGTGTGGGGGTGCGCGTATCGCTTCACGATATTACCTTAAATAACGTGAAGAGAACTAAAAGCGTACATAAATCGTAAGTGGGAAAGGAGAGTCTCTAACTTTAAAACTTAATCTCCAATCGGATAATTTAGGAGAATATAAATATAAAAATTACGGAATTTTATATCGGCTATATATATATATTTCGTTATTGATTAATATAGTATCGCACTTCCGAAAAGAAACATCAACATAATGTAATGACCGTGTCTGTAGCGGCGACTGCCAGTCACGACCCCTGTTCAGTTTTATTAGAAAGAAGAAAAGAAAGATCGAGGAAGATGAAAGTAGGAGAAAAAGGGAAAGAGGAAGAGGAAAAGAAGAAAGGTAGAAGGAACTAGAGATTAAGAATTACTGGATAATGATGGGAATATGATAAAGAAACTTGAATAGTTATTCAAAAGGTAATTCACACCCAAATTTTGTATTTGAAAATCAATTCTGAATTGATCCTGAAGAGACACATGTTCCCTCATACTATCCAGTCATAGATCCAGGCAACTGCACAATTGGGAGTTCCCTGTCCCAGTCCAGGTGATGAGACTATTTAATTTAATCGTTTGTCTGTTATTTCCAAATATAAAATAACTTTTATCCAGTATGTGAATATCCACAGTAGAGATCGAACACACATCTGAATTAGCCAAGGTAAAAGAAAAATTAAAGTTATTTACATATTTTCCCGAAATAGAAGTTTTAGAGATTTTTTGAACAGACTGTCGTTATTCAAGCTAATTCTGTTGTTCTGGCTTTCCTTCCAGAGCCGATTTACTTTAGTTATCTTTCATGACCTCGGTCATGCACCAATACATATATAATATAGTATTGCATACGAGACATAGTATGTAATAGATAGTATTACATATTATAAACACTATCGCCGTAAATTAAGCTTAAAAGCTACCACTTAAAACTAGATTTGTCATTCATTCATGCTCAGACACATACATACAAGACATTGTATTGATATAGGTGATTCAGTTTAAAAGAAACTATAATCTAACTACAGTTTTTCAATATTTATAACATCTATTAAGAATTTTAAACATAAAGAAAATGTTTATAATATGCAATTGAATAAGAAAAGTATCATCCCACATAGAATTTTGGATTACATCAGATACGAATTTAATTTTAGCAGAAAGATGGGAGAAAGACAAATAATACAAAAAGAATAGGTTATATGTGGATAAAATAAAATGAACGTTAAAAAAGATCTAACTACATTGTATAATCTTTCGTATGAAAGAAAAGAAAACTTAAGATGATGGCTAATGAAACCATATATCTTTTCAAAGGAAAGAAAAAACTTAAAAGATTATAAAAATGAATCTCTTCTCATACTTTCAGACGACCTTTTATATCACACGTTCGTAAAGCACCGTTTTTGTGTCCATATACTTAAACTCACTTTATTTTATAATATTAATAGATTGTGAACAACACATATTCAGTTCGTAGACTTATTTATTTATACATTTTCCTAATTCATAAATTAAGGACACAAAGTTTTGTTACCAATTTCACAGTGACTTTGTCATTCCATTTATTATCTCGTCCTTTTACTAGCTTTTCAAATCACTATCATATTGTATCACATTAGGTATACACATTATTTGTCATATTCGCACATTGTATAGAAAAAAGAGAATTTTCTAGGGTCAAAGAGATTTCTCTTTTGTATCAAGACCACGATTTCTGAGATGGAACATTGTTCAGGTTTGAGGGTTCGTACATGATGAATGAAACTGAAATCTAATTGTATCACGAGGATTTCAGGTTTATGGACTTGAGGGTAGATATAATGATAAGTTAGAGTTACGATGAACTGCCTTAATTTCATGCTACATGCAGTTAGTATTATAACTGATGATGTTGATATTTACATATTACAAGGATTAAAGAAAATATCTAACACCCGGTGGTATACTTTAAATTCACATTTTATATTCGTCGAATAATTCAAAACTATGGCATCCAACAACCGTTCGTGGCTGATACCAAAACCCTTTACGCATCTTTATCTACTTAATTCAACGTTTTACATTTTACTTCAATATCACATTTATATTCAACACGTATATATATATCAACATACGTATACACAATTTTCATTTAATATTTCAAATCAATGATGCCGATGAATAAAATTCAGACGTTGCAACACTTCACATAAGAAAAATCCTACTATACAACTGATGAACGGCGCATAATAATGAACATTTATATTTTCAAACAATTTTTTATAAAGTGGACATTTATAGTACATTGCAGGCATGTAAACACTGAAATTAAATATATAAATGACTAGAATGTTAGTAATACTTGTGGGCCCTAATATATACACAACATTCACCTCTATGGTAATCAATGGAAAGAAAAGTAGAAATGTGAATAGTACAAAGAAGAATTTTTTAATGAATAACGATAAAAGCAACGAAAACAAAAATTGAATCGTATACTGACTAGAATGTTAGTAATAATTGTGGGCCCTAATATCTACACAACATTCTTCTCTATGGTAATCAATGGAAACAAAAGTAGAAATGTGAATAGTACAAAGAAGAAGTTTTAAATGAATAACGATAAGAGCAACGAAAACAAAAATTGAATCGTATACTGACTATTCCCCGCTATTGCGTTGCGTATAATTGTGATGGAAAACTGTCCCTTGATATTCAACATGAACAAATACCTCCACGAATCCTCCCACAACATCTCAACTGGCAATTCAAGTTCAAATGATAGATGATAAATGGTTGATATTTGTCAAGTTCAAAACTTGGGGCAAAGGTTAAAGAATAAAAACATTCTTAAAGAAGAGAATAGCAAGATAGATAGAAAAGAGAAAAGAAAAGGCGGCGCGCCCAAGGAAAATACACTAGTATACTAAATACTACAAAGATAAGTGGTCGTATTTAGACATATGACAATCCACAGCCAAAGATACTTTTATATGCTGAAAGCAGGTCGCCTACTAATTATGTAGCCTAATATATATATATCAAAATGCGTGACAAGTCCGTGTCCACAATGGGATTTTCATAAAGACAAGGGCTTTAGGGAAATCCATTCCTCGCTGTATCCAGTCAAAGGCCATTGGAGACCCGCATCTACCCGAAGGACAGTATGGTCTCTAATTTAGGATTTCTAAATAAAAATATATCCTTCCCCTAAGTAACTGAGAAGAGTTACGAGTAAAGTATAGGCAGTTAGAATAAAGTAAATAAGTAGAAAGAAATCTAACAGAGATTTGCCAAAACAAAAAAAATAACTAGTATGTTTTCTGCCTAATTCTTACTACTAGCTCCCAATCCACAAGATTCGCTACATCTTGAGGTGTCATTTAATTCAAATCACTTCCTACTTTAACACTAAGAAAAATGAAAATATTTGGGGGGTGGATCGACAACTTGGTATCGAATTTATTACAAACTCGAGATTATACTGTAATAAAATTACTATATTATTCACTCCCATCCACTTCCTCGCCTCTTCGAACAGTAATGAACTCGGTTTAATAAGGTGACGTGGACCAAAATCAATGTTGCAGAGTACTATTACAAGTGCGAAGCTGGAGTCGTGTGTTTAAAATGTACTAAGCGGGGAAACGTTTATTCTGTCTTGTAATACCATGGAAATTATTCGAAATTTGTCGCAACATAACCGCTATTCGCATCGTCAGACCAGATGAGCAGTTAGTGTATACGGTTACTATTAAATGTCAATATAATCCGTCATTTTCCCACGAAAGACCATCTTCACAAAAAGTTCTGACGTAAGTCAACAATCCATTACATGAACTACAGTACACTGATCAACACGCGACAATTTGTATGAACTAATACTAGATTCTTTCAGTACAAACCAAAGTATATTTACACTTCACGGCTTCATATTCTTTTTATGTGCAATGAGAATTCAATATCAATGACTATTATCTTAACTAAATGCGATTATATTTATAAAAACGACCACAATGAGATCGTCCACGCAACGGAAAAATGAAAGAGAATTTGAAACTGCAGTCTGACGACAGAATAGTGCTACATAGGCAAACTTCGGTTTAAAAATAAACGCGACGTTTAATTTTATTAATAATTCGATTATTAGACTAAATAACATATTTTAGAAATGCTTTTCAGAAATGCTAATTAATAATGTAATTCGTAGGCGTATCTATTGATATAGAACAGAACTCCGATATATACATGAATAATTACAAAAGAAGGGTAATTTTCCAATTGACTAAATTCTTAAGACTCGGAGGAACAAAACACTAGAGGCGAGAATTTCTTCACCTAACACTACATGGCATAGGGGTATAAAAACCAACTTTGCAACACTAAGTACGCTTTGAATTGTATTATCGGTTAGCTACAAGTAGTATGCTATCGAATAAACATGTGGAATTATTATAAATTTGCATTACGAACTTATTTACTTATTTGAACCCATCAAAAGTTATGAATAATCCAACAATAATACGCTGCCCTTAAGTAAATTAGTTATACACACACTAAATTACGCTCACGCGCAACACACTAAATTACACATACGCATGCTATATCACACATGAACTAAGAAAGTAAATATTAACATATATCACTATACATACTAATCCATATTATTATACAACTCAACTATATGTACACTAATGAACAAATCACTAATTTTACCACATCGGCAATCGGCTCGAGGAACTTAAAAGGGGAACGAAATAATCAGAGCCAAGTGATCATTCTATTAACTAAACCATTTTCCTAATCTTAAGATGATTGTCAAAGCCCCAGGAGGGACATATTGAAACTATTAAAGAAAAACGAAAGTTCCTTCCCTGAAGGGAAAAGAACCCTCATGAAAATCACTCAACCCACTTCGGATTTAAGCTGTGATCAATTTAAGAATAAATTAGATTCCCTGTTAACTTTTACACTGACATAATGGTAATTAATTCTACTATTAAGAAACCTACATCTACCGCCATGTTAATAAAAAAATCACATAGACTAGATACAACTATCTATATTTAGACAGGATATCGTATCCTAAATGAATTTGGAAGGGTAAACTTGATATCCTAAATGTTTCAAATCACTGAATCTTTATCACCAAAAAACAATACACTGTTGTTTCACTCCTGTTCATAGCAACTTGTGACGTAAACATGACTTCCTTGACTTCAGGTTCCATATCTCATTGATTTTCTAACTGTTTTAGAGGAAATTCTACTAAAGTGAGACTGTCAAGAGCCTTTTCACTATTTATTCCTTAATTGAAAGCAATTTTACCTGACTTTTTCTTTAGTTTTCCTGTCGAATTCCTCTGGGTCTATGAAAATTCGATGGAGCGATGATGCGATCTCCTATCTACACCAAGATCAAGTCACAAAGTCCAAGGTGAAGGCGCGCGGGATTACTAAGACTGAAATATAGTTCCTAATCAGACCAACGGAATTTTGGCGGAAAATACAAAGCAAATGAAAAAGATTAAAAACTTAATGAAACAGGATTTTGGGGTTATATGGACATCTCTGGAGGGTTGAAGGTGGTTTAAATTATTCTGTCAAATATCAGATTGGTGGACAATTTCAGAAAATTCTTTCCAATTACTGACCTATGTTCTTGTATGGTATCAAAATGTATAATCTCAATAATCATCCATTTGAAATGTCCGAATATAGAGTTTATAATTAAATAATATATAAATAAAGAAATTACTCCCCGAAATATAATTCTTCCTAGATTATTCCGAAGCTCCCACATTAATTTTGGTTTAAATAAAGAACAGACAGATTTCATACATAGACCGAAAATTATTAGTTGAAATTTACAGTACGCGGTATGTTCAAAAAGTATTGGGTCCCCACAAACAAAAATTCCATTACCTTGACTGTAATGGTATATTACAAAGGGACACCCGATATTAGATAGCAAGAAACATGTTTCTGCAATCAGTTAGGCGTGTAAAGATTATATTCAACTTGTACTCGAACTTTTACATTCAAAATTGAGAGAAATAAAAGACATCCGGCTTACCCGTAGGTCATTATGTAGTAGAAATGGTAGGAGATAAAAAAAAACTTGTTTCCTACAATTCATAATCGAAATGAATTATGCCTTTCTGGTTCAATATTGATACAGATACAGCAATACGCTAAGAAATGCTAACAAGGTACAATATTTTATAGATTCAATTTTAAGGATAAGTACAGTATTCTCACTTAATACATATTGAATTTGTAAGTTGTCGAAATCGACATATTTCGGTTTTAATTATTATTATTGGGTCAAAACGATAAGATTCAGATGGATGCTGTTTTTGTGTAATACGTTAAGCGTTCTTAGAATATATTTCATCTCCGCAGGAGAGCCGCGATGGCTCAGTGTTAGAGAGTTCAGCTTTGGTGATTGGGCCCTGGTTTGATCCTAGCTCGCGTCAAGTGAACATTTCTGATAGACAAGCACTGAGTGTGTTTGTATCCTTAGGGTTCTACCGTCTAATCCTACTTTCTTCCTTCCACCATTTTATTCATTTCTCATTATCACCGTCTTCTCTAGCTTAGCCGGAATAACAGTGGGACTTAAAACTCAAGAATTTAGTTTCATATTTTGCCAATCTCTACTGGAAAACCAAAATGACATCAATCTACTACCATTTCCAGTATAAGTAATAATTGTGGAAACATCACGCCATAGAAAACAAACTCCTTTACTTGTCGTACACGTGACACTGTTATTGTTAGGCTTAAAAACAGTTTTCGTTTCTTCTTGATTTTCCTGAAAATGGGCAGGAGCTTTTACACTTACCTATATCATTTTGTTTAACTTAAAAAGATACATCGGTTGATATATGTCTCGCGTATAAGCAAATTTTTTGTTAAACATTTGTAATTCTGTTCAGTGTAGATTTCCCAGCGTGAAAATACTTATCCTATATTTATTTATAACCTATAGTATGCGAAGCCATCAGCTCTTAAATTCAAAGGTAGCTGTTTCGGAACCTATGAATACTAAAATGTTACATATGTCCTAAGCGAATTTCAAGATTTTTGGACAACGAAAATCAGAGTACACATGTCCCCAAAAACATGGCATCCCAGGATTTTCCTCCATTTGGAAAAAGAAAGATGAACACGAGATAGGTAGGAATGCCATTCCCCTTAGATTCTAAGAGATAGGAATTAATGCAAAGAAAACGATAAATATAATATGCATCATGCAGACACAGAAAAAACATAGAAAAAGCGAAACAAGAGGTAAACAAAGGAAGTAGGAAAAATTTTTAAGGCATAGAAATAAATTACATTTAATAGTGATTACGGATGAACTTTCTGTATTTTTCTCCCCTACTCCCTTCCTTTGTCTTGTACTTTTCTCTCGTTATGGAGTAAATGTGTTTCAGTACCATTCGTAAAGATCATTTACAAGCCATGCAAAAGCTTGATAACGAGGAACTACATAGTTTATGCGGTTTGCGAAACACAATTAGGGTCATAAAGACTAGGAGGCTCAGTTGGGCAGGTCATGTAGCCAGAATGGAAGAAAGTTGAAATGCTTTCAGGCTTAGCTGGAAGGCCAGTTAGAAAACGATCACCAGGCGGAGAAGGGAGCATATACCTAAGCGCATATGGAAGGACAAGATTGATCTCGCAGAAATATGAATACAAAGTAGAAACTGGATCCAGCTGGCTAAGGATAGAAGTCAGTGGGGACCATTTGTGACCACAGCATTGAACGTCCGGATTTCATAGACCATATAGGGTTATGGCACTATATATCGAACACTTAAGGACATTCCTATGAATATTTAATCATTATTTTCTATGAATGAGGAACATGGCACTGTTTTAGCGATAAAACTGTAAAGGTGTTATTTATTGGATGAAACCAACCCTTTATGACAATTATAATTAACAATTTTGAAATTTGAAGAACATTTAAATAGCAGAGTTGTATTACTTCATGTATCGAACGAGTTGTGTTATATATCGATCAATGAGGTTTTAATGATCGAACAGGCTGTTTTATATTTTGGAGAGCGGGGTTTAAATATAGAAACAGAATATTTTATTTTTAAACAATTACACTTTAAGGATAATATGGATGTAGTTTCATTGTAAACACATTGCAATAATTCTAAAATATAAACTAAGATAGCAGACGCAAAGAGGAATACATATTAAAATGTTCTAAGCTACAAAATGTTTGTTTCATATCGTCACTCTTAAGCACAGAGAGGAGCATTACGTTAAACTTTTTGGATGTCTTTCTTCTTATTCGGTACTTTCCGGCATTCCTCGGAAGTTATTGCATACACTTTTTTCAGCCTAAATTGTTGGGGTTTCTCCGTGGCTTCAGAAAGTTTGAGAAACTCTTTAAAAAATCGTCACTACTACTTGAGGAAGGCGAGCATAATAATTCCAAAGCAATCTCATCTTGATGCAATATTTTGACTTGTGAATTTTTACTCCAGTTTTCGAAATGATGACACCTAGAAGATCCTTCTTGGGTGAAGGTGCGTACACATTTAAGCGTTCATTATGCCATGTGAATTCACGATTATCACTTTCTTACTCTTCGTTTTCTTCTTCTGAGCTTGAATTATTTGCTGTTTAGTTTTCATTAGCCAATTTAGTTTCATGTGTCACACTGTACCGGGTTTTAACACTTTTCCAATAAGCATCCAAATCTGAATCACCATCCCTATGTTCCTCTTCGTGACGTGTTAGTTTGTCATGGAACATATTACGAACACGAGGAGGCATGGATTCTTTTAGATCATCAAGCACGAACTTCAGTTTGTGATGAGGAGTAGGGAACTTTTGTTGAGAAGATGAAGGGGTACTCTAGTCACTCTCTTGCTGTAGTTTTCCCACTGGGATCTTGCGAATATCGTCAACACACTTGGTATAGTCCACAGCAGCAAGACTCAATGGATAAAGACCACACTTACGAAATGCGCTTTTCACAATGTCTGGTTTGACGGCATCATTACAAACTTTCGTCAATTGAGGTGCAAAATTTACCTTCGTTACCGAGAGGTTTGATTTTCTCGTCCTAAAGAGCATTCTTCAATGCTCGTTTCAAGAGCGAAAATACGCCTACATCTGCTGGTTACAGAAAATGAGTGGCATTGGGGAAAAGACAATACACCACTATTCGATGACCGTGACAATATCCATTGACTTGAAATGATAGATGATTTGTGTACCCATCAAGAAAGAGAATAACAGGAAATGTGATTTTCTCAATGTCTAGCTACAGACTAAACCGTTGGAGGTAAGTCAAAAATGTTGTAGTCTTCATTCAGCCAGTTTCTGTTTTCTAATAGATCCATAGCTCAGGTATATTCTTCTTCATAATTTGCTTAAGTCGTATGTTGCTGTAGACAATCATGGTTTGGGCGCATTTTAAACAAACAATATTTTTGGTGTTCCATATTTGCAACAATCAGCGCGGTATTCAGTGTAGTGCGAATTTAGTTTAGTTTTCTTCATTTCCATAGGGTTTCTAATACTAACTGGGTATCACTCGTTACGGCAGGAAGATATATATATATATGTCTGTTGATAATGATGGTGTTGTATCCATTGTGGAACGACCAATTACAAGACAACATTATAGAAATATGGAGAGCAATTTACACCTTGCTGTCAATTCTAAATTGAACAAGAACTATACAATCTCTAACCAGTGACCTTACACTGAACTCGTGATCACAAATTTTCAAAAATTTGGTGTTTTGAGTCACCATTTGACTGTAAACGAACAAATTACACCATTTAATCGAAGACATTTTGCACAAATGTATATAAAAGGCAACCTATACGATTCGGATACAAGTCCTGGAGTCTTGCTTCATCTCATACTTATCTGTTTACGCCAGAATTAGTTTAACCCATCTGGAGGCCCGGGGATAAAAAAAATCTGGTCCCTGCTGACTTCACCCAATACAGTTCTCTGAAAGTACTGTATGAAAGATAAGGGAATATGTTTCATATTTTGGTCATATTTTATTTTATGATTATGATTGTATGTTCGTGTTTCTTTTCAAATAGCCAATTCATAATTTGATTAGAATGGAGGCTCCTGTCTACCTGGAGGCCCGGGGCCATACCCTCCTTAGCAATCGCCGTAATCCGGTTCTGGTTTGCGATCAACATTATATCGGTAAAACTGAAAAAGTTAAAGACGAGTCACTTGGTGAAAAGGTTATCTTGCAGTTACTGAAAGTAGTCACAGATCGCCGTGCTCACAAAATTTACTTTGGCAACTTGTCTCACATCCCATTCCTCTTGAGAACTATGCAAGAAAACGATTTTGTTGGAACAGGAGCTATGGGAGAAAAAAAACAGACCGGCGCCCGTTGAAAGATTCAAAAAGTATTACTTGTAAAGACCGAGGGTATTACGATTATATATTTGATATCCACAATGAGATTTTGATGGAAAACTGGATTATAAAATACCGTGGTAACAGTAGCATCAACATCTGGTGTGCTGGCGTCAATATGTGATGGGAGTAGAGAAAGGATCGCGCTACTCCCAATCAAAAAATTAAATATTTACATTTATCTATCCAACATAATACAACAGTATAATCGCAATATTGGAGGTTCAGACCTAGTTGGCAATTTGATGTCAACTTATCGAATACGTGTTTGTGGGGAAAAATGGTGGTGGCCAGTTTCTGTCAACTTCAATGACGTAGTAGTAGTAAAGCATTGGAAGCTGTGGCAGAAAATATATGAAGATGAAACGATGTCGCCACTGCTCTTTCGGTGATCCATAACACGTGACTTGCTGAACTTAACAATTCAAATGAGTGGTAGTGCTACTGGGAGAACAAGCCGATTTTGTTAATGACCTTCGCAAACTGGCGTTGTTCAATATTTTTGACGAAAATTTACAAGAGGAAATGACGAAGATGTCGAATATGCCACAGCCAAACAAGATTTGAGTATAAAATTTGTGTTGCTCCTTAGGACCATGTATTTATAGATTCCTATAATGAATAAGTAAATGGTTTTCAGTTCGTAAAATTGCCTTTCATGATAATAGAATTATATAATTACATAAGAAATGTTTCGAACTCTTGAGTAGAACAATTACGCAAAGATCAAATTTTGCGGAACTAGGCCAGAGAAGTACAG
This sequence comes from Thermobia domestica, assembly GCF_964235325.1. Classification (NCBI taxonomy): domain Eukaryota; kingdom Metazoa; phylum Arthropoda; class Insecta; order Zygentoma; family Lepismatidae; genus Thermobia; species Thermobia domestica. The sequence continues at coordinate 336,111,758 of NC_137456.1, forward strand.
AATTGTGTGTATTTGATTTCATAACTGAGCATTTTAAATTTAAATACACATTTAATAAAGCTACTAATTTTATTAGCTCATTACGCTAACGTTGCATATATGCAACATCCCATTTTCTCGTAACACTTTTGTATATGGATGATAATTTTTCATTTATCTAAATATGAGTCTATAGCAACAATATATGTAAACTTCGGTCAATTTCCAAAGTAGATAAAATTGCATCGAAAAATGGGTAGTTTTGTGTATATTACAATCCTCCGAATTGCGAAAGCTGTGAAATTTACCGATCCCGTCGTTCTAGTGTTAGGACAATTGTAGTAATTCAGTGACTTATATTCAAGAAACTTGAAGGTCTAGTGGAATCATCACTGTAAGGAATGGAATCCATCACTTGTAAAATCACTTACATCCCATTCGCCCTGACCTCTAAGTTATAATTATACTAACTTGTGAAGTAAGTCTCAGAGTATTTAAATGATTCGTCGTATGAGAATATTGTTAAGAGAGGATCACAATAGTGATAAAATTTAGTTTTTACAATCATTCGTAACCTTAAAACCGCGTTTAATGCGTATAAGTTTTCATGTGGTATATTTTCATATATCGTTTTGTAGAATTGTTCAGAAAATTTTCAGTATGCACGTAACGTATCCGAGTTACTCTTATATTGTTTTTGACATACTATGTATTTTTGTCTCTCTCAGTAGTATTACCATCTCCAATACTCTCACCCGTCTGAGCATCATTTGAGTTTTTTTTTTTTGCTTCTTTTTAACAGACTGGGCTTTCAAACAGTGGTTATCTTCAGGCAGGTATCTAATAATTACTTCTCTTCCAGGCCAGATCGCAATTTTAAGCTTACGGGAGTGACTTAGCTCGACGCTTATTTTTCCAGAGACTGGGTGGTAGTAAATGATAATGTCAACAAGTGTACAGTTTACTCCTAGACTGAGTTCTATTTCAGATCATTTTATTATGAGAACTCAAGCAATTTTGCAGCTGCTTTATTAGTAAGTAAATAAATGTTTCATTGATAATCTTTTAATTTTGTATAAACAATTTTTGCTAAAATACTTTAAAGAAGTAACTTGCTCTTGTGGAAAAGTTTACTGACAGTTTTGTGAACTACTCCTTCTTTGTTTTTGCTGTTTACATAAATACATTTCATTAATAACCTTTACATATGACATATATCATTCTTGTTTAAAAGGCAATCTGCTATGGCTAGTTTACGTTTTGGGTTGAGTTACGTTTGGGTGAAAATTTCGGAAAATATTTTATAGTTTAGTCATACCTCACAAGAAAATGTTTCATTAATATCTACTGAAAAGCTAATTAAATATAAACTAATTATTTACTGAGCAAAACTATATATTTTCATTTAAATTCAACACGTGTTACAGTTTCGCCAACTACCTCTTTGGCTTCATCAGACACTATGTGATACAGTATAACTGTACAATCGTATATCTAGTTTAGTAAGGAATTGGATCCTAAATGTTTAGTATGATGACCAGGTTTTTCATTAAATATGCAGTTTTGAGAATCACTGTATCTTTGAAATTATATATATTTTTAATCAATATAAATATAACACTGTTCAACAAATTTTGATCGAAAGTATGTAAATTCTGTGAAATTGCGGTTTTTACATTTATTTAAGCATAATATGAAAGGAAATGATAATAGAATTTTTTTTTAGCTCAGGTTGTGAAAAAAACGCCCTTGTACAACAGTAGCTGTATATATACAAATGTATTAATATGTATAGAACATTTAAGCAAAATCCTTGTAAAAACCTACATTTTACTTTTTTATCTATTTCACTGTGATTTGATAAGCTGGGAAGTTAACAAGTACCCTAACCTATAGCTTTCTATACCCTTGTACTTCCTTTTTCAAAATTGCGCAAATACCAGTTTCACAACGATTCAGAAAATAACGTAACCGTGGTCAAGTTAAACATTAACAATTCCGTAACAAAAATCAGTATTAACATCAAAACATGAAAAATATGTACAAATACCTTTTTGTGCAAAAACTACACTGCAATATAGACAAAAGTTTCAAGTGAACCCTTGTACAGGATTATGTTTATTTTATTTTGAGCGTCTTCGCTTGGCTTGCCTTTTGTAGGTTACATCTGGAGCATCCCTTGCAATACTCACACAGTAAACGGCCAATATGTTAAAATTCCACTTTCCCTCATATCTCTTCTCCATGGCTGCAATGTCTTGATGGAAACGCTCATCATGTTCGTCACTTACTGCTCCACAATCTTCGGAAAAGAAGTCTAGATGTGAATGAAGAAAGTGGAGTTTTAGAGACATATTGCAACCAAGATTTTCGTAGCACAATAACAACTTTGCTACCAGTTGTTTGTAATTTGTTGCTCGGTGTCTTCGCAAGAACTGTGAACAAACACTCTTCAAGCTTTCCCACGCAGCTTTCTCCTCACCTTGGAGAATTTCGATGAACTTGTGATCTTTGAATAGGTGCCTAATCTGTGGCCCTAGGAAAACACCGTCCTTAACTTTGGCATCACTTAATCGAGGGAATTGTCCTTTTAGGTACTTATAGGCCTCATCTTCTTGGTTCATGCTATTAAAAAAACATTTCATAAGACCTAATTTAATATGTAGAGGGGGAAGCAAAATTCGGTTACGATCTACCGGTGGTTCATGCTGCACATTTTTCACTCTTGGCTGAAGAGTTTCTCTGGTACTCCAATCACTTTTGCGGTAATGAGATCCACGATCTCTACTGTCCCATTCACATATAAAGCAACAATACTTTGTATACCCTAACTGCATACCTAGCAACGGTGGTATTACTTTAAGGTCACCACAAATAAGCCATTGAAAATCATAATATTTAATGGCTTGAAGTAAACGTTTCAAGTTTTCATAAGATTCCTTCATATGAACTGCGTAACCTACAGGAATTGAAGAAAGTTCATTTCCTATATGTAAAAGCACTCCCTTTAAACTCACCTTGGACGAATCTATAAAGAGCCTCCACTCCATAGGTTCGTAATTAATTTTAAGTGCCCTCATGAGACCATTTACAGCTGTACATGCCACAAGTGTGTTTTCCATAGTAAAAAATGAAGTGAACATCTCCCTATTCCGATACAGTGAAATATTTATTTTTTCCTGCAATAAATTCCATTGCTTTAAGCGTGACGCTAAAATTTCGGCTTTGCTTTTCGAGAGGTCCAAGTCTGTGATTAGATCACTTAGTTCCTCTTGAGTAAGTCTATGTGGTTCACATGGAGGTTCTGCTACAACAAACGTAGGGTCCTTCGAAGTACTTGATTTATGAGCTTCAACTTCTTGATCATCATCAGAGAAAAGATCGTATTCTTTAGGTGGGTCAGGAACAGGTAGTCCTTCTCCATGTGGAACAGGGTGCATTGCAGAAGGAATGTTAGGATAGATCAAGGCCCGCTTCTTCTTCGTGGAAATTCCCTTCTTGAGTGAAGGAACCATACAAAAATAACAGTCTCTGATGTGGTCGCTTGGCTCCCTCCAAATCATGGGCACTGCAAAAGGCATTGAGCGCCCCTTCCCATTAATCCAATTTCTTAGTTTGCTGCCACAAGTGTTACACACATTGTGGGGTGCCCAAGATTTATCTTGGTCTCCAATTTTACAACCAAAATAATATTGATAGGCTCTTCTTATTAGTGGTGTTATAGTATGCTTTTGTGAGGACAATGTCACTTCCCCACACACGTAGCAGAAGCTATCCACACTGTTTACACAATTTAGTGGCATTTTTGTTTATTGAAATCCTCAAAATGTCACTTGAAATAGTTCCGACAACTATTTAAAAAGATACATTCGAAATACCAGTACTTTTGCGTACTTGTAGTTGTATTTTTATGTCCTGCACTATACAAACTTCACACCCAAAACGCTGATAACTGCACTAAACCTGTCTTTTCTAACAATAGCAGAACACTACTGAGATAAGGAACACAATGAAACCAAGCGTTCATATAGTTTCTCCAGTGTTGCCAGATCAGTGTAACATTTTACCCCAAACGAAGCGAATATATTTATTTTTAATGCGTTATTATTAGACATGCCTGTGAAACAAAAAGTAGAGTTAATATTCGAAAATAACTTTCAAATTAGTGATCAGCACCAAAAAATCAATAAGAATTAGCTGATTTTGTTCAGTTTACATTTTCGTTGTTGAACAGTGTAATTGGTTATATGAGAAAAGTTATAAAGTTAAATATGAAGGAAAATGCTGTAGAAAACAGAATACGTTACTAGAAAATATTTTATTTTAAACGGAAAACCTGTTTAAATTTTACTATTAGAATTATTCTTTAAAGATCGTAAATAGATACTTCAAATTAATTTGCAACTTTCAAATTTTTTTAGCCCTAGTGTCTTTTCTGTTTCCTTCTTACCCTCCTGAACAGAAATGGGAAACGTTTTGTGCCCCATTGTTTCAAATTTAATTCTGTTTTCTATATTCTATTCTGCAATTATGGCTGTTCTTTTTTCTAGCTGAATATTTTTTCCAGTTCTACTCTTTCTTCAAGAAAACTCAGGAAAATGCGATTAATTGCTGAACGAATTGGAAATTTGTACTCCTGAGGTCCAAAAAGTATTTTTTGGGCTTGCAAGTAAAATTAGTTTTTAGCAACAGATTGTTTTTTGTCATATTAGTAAGTAAGTTATTTTTCACTACCAGTAACAGAAACATTTGGGTGCTTTACACAATTAATTGTAAGTAGCAATTTCCTTTAGATTTTGCATTTTCGTTTCTTGGCGTTTGTTTTTCTAGGTTCATGCATTTATTTATGAAAAATCTCATGTTATGCTTTATTTTCTTTCTATGGTTTCATTTCTCGTTTAACTTGAAACAAATGTTTTTATTTGTCCGATCTATCTATTAATGTGTTGATAAAAAATTCAAACATGTACCTTGAACAGGACGAGATAGAACGGCGTTAGGTGAGGCAGAAAATCATGTTAGTATTAAGAGCTCTTAAGAAAAGGACAATACATAGACTTAAGATGAAATTCAACACACATTTTGAGTAACGTACAGTGATAATGATTATCATGCAAGTAACACATTTGAATCTAATTGGGATATAGATAGGCATAATCATCCTCAGTGCCGCCGATACTTCCCTAGCGATATGTTTTCGTCCGAACACCTAGTTTGACGCCAATCTGTCATTCTATAACCAGTATAGAGGATAGTTTCAACATTCTGATGTCGGATGACATTGTACACCTTGCAGTGATTCACACTAATGAGGAAGATACAAGGCTTTTTGGCAAGTGGAATAGTGGGCATTCGGATATGAAGAAGACCTACGGCCCTACAGACGGAGTTTGCATAAAGGAATTCTTTGTATTGTTATTTTCATCTGGGATATTCCATAACATTCCAGAAGACCCACATGTTCTTTTGGACACCAGATGAGTCTCACAGACGTAACAGCAACTACGTACAGGAATAGATTTCGGTTATTTCTGTCCCCCCGTGTGTTTCAGTGACAAAAGTACTTAAACCGTTCGAACAAAACAGCAATAATTGGGACTATTTACTAAGTAATTGTCGTGTTTTGAGCCATGTCCATACGTCACATTGGACGAAAGTTGGTTTCTTTTCGGAGCTAGTCTCCTTTTATGTTCTTTATTAGTACTAGACTAGCAAAATACGGCATCAGAGTCTGAATAAAGCAGATGTGACTTGTCATTACACCTAAGTGCATCAAGGGAAAGTAAGTGTCCAACCTCAAAAAAGCAAATGACTTCTAGTGAGGCATCTAAGTGTATCAAGGAATAGTAAATGTCCAACCTGAAAAAGGCATATGACTTCTTGTAGTGGGAAACTGATGGAGATATTGAATGGAACTGGGAGAGTTGGATCATATGTGTCAAAGTGTAAGAAGTGTGCTGTTTTGCTTCCTACACAGCATCACGATTCAACATTTCACCTGGACCAGGAAGAACGAAAATACCTGTAATTTTTGGTAACTAAATTAAAAGAAAATGTTTTGTAAACGCTATCCATCAAATGATAAGATAAATTAGAAGGTGGACATCATTTTGAACATAGTAAATATAACTGTCTTCACTGCCTATGTAATATGTTCTACTGTTAAGCCGGACTATCAAAACAGAAGAAGAAAACTTTTGGTCCAGTTGTCTAGGAGATTAGTGCAGGCTTGTACACAAAAAATATATGCTGAGAACATGCAACTCCCTTTCCTAATGCAGAAGGCCATGAAGGCTTTTCTCATTTGTGAAAGAAAATAAGAAACACAGGAACAGGAACATAGAAGTACAGTCACCCACATAAGTACCTTTACCCCTGACTGTTATAACTCCATTACTTGCTGTCCAGTACTTATGTGGATGACTGTACAAGCTGTGGAAGTTGCTACTTGTGTAAGGAAAAGTAGACACGAAAGCCGATTTCCAGTGTTATTCATGTGGTCGTTACATATTTAAACACACTCTGTAAACCATGTCATACGTAAGTGTGTGAGAATCTTATCCAATTCTGTTGCAATCAATACATGCGTTATTGCAATTCGGAATATTGCAGTACATTATTGAATTTACCACTATTATCAATAAAAGCTCCGCACGCAAACATAATATTAAGCTTAATTCTTTCCCATCAATATTAAGTGAAAAGTAAGTTTGGGTTAAAAAAAATAACCCTACCAGTCATGAAAACGCCATAAAATGACATGTAAAGATTGCTGCTAGCCTGTGTAGCCCATCTTCGCAGATCAGCATACTACAGTGGAAAGTGGCTTCCATAGCTTCTTGGAACATCTCCCGTAGATACTACGAAACTTGCGAAAAAGCATATTTCCTGGTTCTTCCAGCTACAATCTGTTTCACCCATCGTAATAGCTGCTGAATTGATGTAACTTGACTATACTTGATTGAACAGATTGTAGACATAGGCCACCCTCCTTCCCGCTTTTACAATATGTGACTGCTGTTTCTTCGTACATAAAATTGACGTTCTCCCCATCTCTACTACAAGAATCGGTTTCAGCACAAAAATGTCAGGTTGTCATCTTCTATTGGGAAAGTTTTTATCTACAGATCTTCTTAACACATTAGTTACTATTTAAAAGAAACGTTCTGAAACACAAGTGAACATGGTGTGGTTTACAATATGTAAGAATAATGTAATGACATCTTGTTCAACAAATAAGAGCTTGACTGCCTACAAAGGACAGTTTTACGGAACACACTAAATAAGGGAATACTCCAGTTTGACCGTTAGACTAGTCTAACTTCTTGAATGTTCTATGATATGAAATGTAAAAGAAAAAAATGTATAAAATGAAGTAATATACGACTTGAGTTTGTCTTTCAATGAATTTTGAGCCTATCTAGAAACACATGAAAGAATGTAATTTGACCTTTCATACGTTTCTCCGTAAAAACAAAGCGTTTTGATATTGTTTTGTGTCTGCTAGTGGTGTATCAACTTTTATTCAAAATGTTCGTGTCATTATTTCGAATTCAGCACTGCCTAGAAATATTTTCATTTGAGATTTTCATGGAAATCATTCAGATGTCGTACTTCGCAAACTCTATTTCGCAGAATTTACCTTCGAATCCCGCAAGAATGCATTTATGTATCATCACTAAATAATTGATATATGTAACTTGAACTTAAAACATAACAAGAAAAATTGAATTGAAGTATTTTACCTGCAAATAATGTAGCCTTTCTTAAGGATTCTACAGCCTTGGAAAATGCACATTTCTGATTTGTTCGTGTGAACCCATGCCTGCTGCGTCTGCTTTAGTTTTACGTTCATTCTGTATCGTCTAGCCTTCTCTTGAGTTTCTTCTGTGACGTCTGAGGAGTTAGTGGATTCAGTAGCTCTTAGATGATTGCTATGCGCAATGGCTTCCAGATTATCAGAACTTTGGTTGGCCTTCATAACTGTTGAAAACCGTATATTTCGTTGCTCCTTTAAACCCCTCAGGTATAAAAACAATGGATGAAGAAGAAAATACACAACTTCTATTAGTGATAGAAGGCTTCCACCGAAACATAACGCAAAAACGCTTCCAAATGAAACTGAAAGAAAATTAATTTTAAATGTTCGCTAAATTAGTACCAAGTCGGTAACTTAATTCAACAGTGTTTCAATAGTTGTTTACGTACTGAAAATAGTAATTAAATTTTTAAAACCGTGCGATCGTGTATCATTGTAGCGTATAGAAATAATTAGATGTAATACCTACGAAAACTATAATTATATTATGTGCAATTCTGAAATTATCAGTATACTCCAGTGTCTACAACCTCTGGAAAGATATTTGCAACAAAACTCATCGTCTTGTAGTTAGATTTAATTGGAATACATTCTGCACTTACAATTGAACAACTTGCTAAAATTGAATGAAAAGAACACGATTTGACTGAAAGAATACACATTATTTTTATAACCGTAATATTGTAGACAAAGTCCCTTTGTTGGTAGGTTATAGGTTATAACATTTGAATCATGATAGTGTGAGTTACACATGTACCATGGTACACAAATAACTTTGCAAAAACATAACAATGAACTATTAGAACAAGTGTTTTCATAACATGTTAACTTGATTAAATAAGTTTTGATATAAAAGTCACTTAGTGCATGCTTCAACATTATAATTTCAGGAAGGCAAAAATTTATATTTTCTTGAAGTTTAATGAAGCATAGCGGTTTTTATGAGGATATATATTCCGAAATGCACCTGATATTAAGTATTTAAGCAAAACACTACAATAATCTTCTATGCTTATAACTTGAAACACATTTTATAATTACCTTTTTGGTCAAGTGGTACATTTAAATGCAATTTATTATAAGCCATATTTCTTGAGTGAGGATAAGGTAGAAACTTCCCTCAGTTTAATCATATATGACAATAGTTTTGTGATTTGGAGAACAAGCCATTGGTGATTTGGTGGTGTTCCGCAGTCCTCCTTTTACAACTTTACTATACTTACAATAAATGCGTAGTGATATATTGTTCTCTGTTATTCTTTACTTGAACGTAAGAAGTACTAAATTGAATTGACAGGACTAACATTTTATTTGTATGTTCCGGAAATAGATCCAGGGACCATGTGCATTATAGACACATGCGATAGTCAGTGAACCTGAAGAGGGTGAAAATATTTTGCGGCTCATATATATTTAGTAAAGTTGGTATATTAAAATTGGCAGGGAAAATCAAAACATATTTGCTTAATAGGAAAACAAAAATTATTTTCAAGGATGAAGTGAAGTAAGGTCAGCTTCCAGCAGCTTATAAGTTTGCAAATTTCCTTATTATTATTATTATTATTATTATTATTATTATTATTATTATTATTATTATTATTATTATTATTATTATACGAAGAACCTAATATCATTATAGGAAATGAATAAGAATAATTATAACCTGCAATTTCAAAGGTGAAAATATACAAGTATCCAAGATTTAAGGGATCCACCTAATTATGAAATGTACAGTAATAAGTTGTTATGATACTTTGAGACACAATTATTCAGGCAATGAAAGCAACACGATATTGCCTATATTATATTTAGTAACATACAATACGTAACACTTATATGTAAGTAATCTTATGCCATATACAGGATTTTGATCTATCCTCCGTTATGCTTATACCCACCTTCGCCGACGCGTCTGCTAACGGACACCCCACTCCCTAACGCTCAGACAACTGTGCTACGCTTCCGCTATGACTCGCTTAGATAACATTAGATAACATTTTGCACAAGTGCGAACATAAACTGGAGCCCTCTAAAGTAAATCTGAATAGAGGAATGCAAGTCCACACCACAACAATGATTTTATTAGGTACACAAAGCCGATTTGCTGAAAAAGAAGCATATATGCAAAAAAATATGTATGGTTCTGTACACTAAATCTGCACCGAGGATTCCTCAAGGAATCCTACCTTAGACTCTGCACGGAACACTTACCCACTAGCCAAAAAGTCAGCACGGAAGTTACCCGTAATGATATGTTGGGTTTAAATTTTTAAATTTCCTCTGAAATTACTTACGATACATAATGGTAACCAAACATAGAATAATATAAACTAAAATAATGTACGTAAACCTCACCTACTGAGTGTTTTGTAAGTTGGAGGCAGTTAGTGGAATATTTGCTGGGATGTGATGTAAAGTCTACATTAGGTAATTTAAAAAAGAGAATGGTAGGTAGAATTTTGCCTATTAAACTAAGCAAAGACCATAGTCATGAATATGCACACTTTTTATTAAGCAAACGAATTCACAATCACCACACTGGTTCCTTTTATTACATTTCTGACTATCTTTTCTCATGCACAGGCGTATAAAATTATGCTTTTGTACACACATGATCACCACCAGTCTTTTATTACGTACCACACAAATAAAAGATAACTTATTTTCGTACGTTGATTTATTAGAAAGAAATCTACAAGACTACACATACACATGCACTCACTCGCGCATTCATAAAAGTTTCGCTATTAAATGTTGGTCAGTGTTTTCTTTTCAACTCTTTCTTTCTTCGTGACCATGACGTAATGACGTCACTTGCGCTTCTCGACAAACAGGGCTAGAAAATGAAAAGTTGCAGATCTCAACGTCTAAATGCAACAAACTTTAGTTAGGGTAAATATTTTGCTACACAAAACTTTATTTTAAGGTTCCTTTTGTTATTCTATGTCTGTTTTGTTATTATTAATAATTACCAACGATCATTTCTTCATAGAAATAATGTTCCCGTGTACAACGTGCTGCCAAAAACCATCGGTCTGTCGTAGCCTTTTCGCAGATAGCCGCCGAAGTGAAAGAAAAATGACTGCCAAGATCGGTCCGCTTTCGGTTCCAAGCGAAAAGCCACCGACGCGGCTGATCTCATCAAGATAGATGGTAGTTTTCATTTATCCGACAGGCGGTGCTATAGAGCCTTTTCGACGAATGACCGCTGAATGATGGTGAGAATTCGGTAACGTACCCTGAGAACTGTTCTGCCACGTGATGTTCTTATCTGTTTATTATGTACTAAACCTTAAGAGCAACAAGTGGCAGCACTGCTACTCATGTAACTGCTCTCAGACAGTTCATAAATTTACAGAACTATTTTCGTGGCTGATTATAGGAGAATATGTTACTTTATTTGTTACTTGGTAAAAAATGTTAAATATACTGTAAAAAAACTTAGCTCTTTCTGAACAAAAAATTGCAATTAAAACTTCTCACTGACAATTACTAGTTACATGTGAGATGATCCGAAACCCATGTATTTTGTCTTAATTTTTATACAAGTACTTTAAATTGGTATTTTTTTGTGTTCTAGCCATGTATTAGAATATGACTTTCAGGGCATAAATACCAATTCAGTAAATTGTAGGCAAATTTAAGAGTAGACGATTATAGGCGACAGAGAAGAGCCTACGTGACGGATTAATTGTGGTACTTTTAGTTTCAGGCCGGTACTAGCGATTGAGACAAGGAGAAACGGTGGATGCTTCCTTGTTATGGCAGGACAATTGTAGTATTCGTCCAATTTCGCAACGGTACTTCTGCGTTAAACCGCCATCGGCCCACCAATTTTCGACGACAGAACCACACGTTTCACGTTGGTCCGATTACGACTTGCACATGGGGGTGTTTTTCATTATTTATTCTGACGCAAAAGAAAATTCGACTTGTCCTTAAGATAGGTTTATACTCTGTAAAACAAGTAACGTTTAATTCTTGGCCGCAAACTGTGGCTGAAAATAGAACCAAGTTTGCAACAGAAAGAAACTTACTCAAAATCAATAACCATATTTGAGGTACTATAAAGAGATAGAGCGGTTTAGAGTGGATACCTTCCTCAGGAGCTGGTTTGATCAAACCTAGTGGCATATGAAGGACTCTCTATAATGTTAGATTTTCCTGTCTTAACTCGGAGAAAAAAGTGTTTCTTTTAATATAGTTTTAGTAGCATTTTCCCTTGCAAACTCGGTTCATGTTAATATTATGCGAAGTATGAGCGTAAAATATTCTTCTTGGTAAAAGCAATCTGTACGATTACGTATCTATTATTACCCTCTCACGCTGAAAAATAAAGGTTCAATTTCAGAAAGCAACTTATCTGGCTCTGATCCCATGTTCAGTTATAGTTCCGCTTCTCATATAGCCTTTCAACTGAAATATACCCTTAAAACTCAATACCTAACTACTATCCAGTTGTCCGTAATATACAATCTTTCAGTAAGGTGTTCTTAACAAAGGGAATAATTGATTTGTTTCTTGTTCTGAACTTTATAATCGCAACATATTACTTTTGTGGTAATAGATAATAACATATGTAGGTTATTTCTATTGTAATTAATGTTTCTGATACTTATTTCCTCTGGAAGAATCGTCGGTACTTAAGTCGGGTTAGATCTCGAATTTCTTTCCGTTGCACTTCAATATAAATCATCATTTCTTACAAAATAGTGCAGGTTACGGACATTGTATTCCAGTTCATTCCGCAATCAATAGGCCTAACAGAGTTACAAACATGACTCAATGCATCATTTAAAAATAGTATTTGTCGTACTGTCTTCAGATTTGAGAGGTATTTTCTATAGTGGCACTGCGCTTGTAGGATGTTCTCGTGTCAGTGTATGTAAGATGTTAATGTTAATCTGCTGAGATTTAGTGAATCAATTATCTGGACTATTGTAGGTTATTGCATTTGAACACTCGAAACCTATAGGTATAACACACTGCAACAATCAACATGGATAGAGTGGTCAACTGCACTTTTACTTTTATTACAAACCAGCTATGAAGTGTTCACTATAAAAGTTAACGTCCCTAAGGCTATTTAACCGAAAGACTACAATAAGCAATAGATGTGATGCCTTTAAATGTAAAGCTTGAGTGCATATACATATGTTTTCGTACCTTCCCATAAAAACACTCTATAAATAACATTTTTTCAGAGTAACCTCACATCTTATTCTACTACTTACAGCATTAGTCACTTTCGCAAGGGAGCACTAAGGGTGTAAGAATCCCATTTGTGATCGGCTAAAATTAATAAATGCATAACAGTCAACAAGGATTCAGTGATCAACTATAGATTTATTTTTCTCACAGACTAGCAGTGATTAGTCGACTATAATTAATGTCCTTAAACGAGGTTTAACTGAAAGACTACAAGGGAGATCAATTCCAAAGACACGGTCTTCGGATGTAAAGCTTCAGTCTACATATACATATTACCCTACCTTTCCTAAATAACCTTCTGTTGCAGTAATCCCCACACATTACCCTATTCTTATGGCATTAGTTACGTTCGCTAGGAGGTACTAAGATTGCAAGCATCTCATTTATCATTGTATAACTTTAGTACGTGGCGGTGGATTGACTTACCCGTATCTTCATATTATGTATTGATATAGGCGTATTGTCCTAACTAATACTGGCGAAGATACTTGTGTTTGTTGGTTTTCTTAAACTCCTGAGATTTTCGTGTTAACCAAAACTTATTAATTATCCTATTCTATAGCATTAATAGCATCATTGTGGATGTTATTTAAAAACTCGGAGTAGGTAAATAACTTCAAATACCAGTCCATCATGTAATACCAGGTAGCCTAAGCTTAATTCGACGCCACTGTGATCTGTTGGATGGACAAGTCTAATCATATACAATATATGTGGTATTCATTTCTGATCTGGCTGTCGTCGCATTTCTGTACTACTGTCATCGTTGTATTATCCTTCTCTAAAGTTCAATTACCCACGATTTAAGCAATACCTAAATTTTTAAACCACACTTTATTTTTTAAATAATAATTGTTTAGTTTCATCGCGTCTGTCTCCTTCCTTAAGTAACCAGCACTCTTTTCTCCAGTGCTATCAAAGCTGTAAGAAGTAGCATATAGAGAATAAGTGGAAGAGTGTTCAGCTCTAATTCAAGGATAACATTTTCTACTCAAATTTATCTTTTGGTGATTTTTATGCCGAAAATCATATTTTGACATATCATTATTCCAATAAGTCTTTCGAAACTATTAAATACAATAAATATCAATCTCCTTAAGAGCACAGCGTATAATTCTTAATAATTAAAAAAAACATATTATTTGATTTAAGGTTACTTATTACGACCATTAACCTCTGAAGTTACACGCCATATATTGTAAACAAAGCAATTCGCCATCTTAACTATGTTTATTATATCCTTATTATTTGCCAATTTTTTCTTTCCCTCTGAATGTCCGTTCATGAGTTAATAATAGGACCAGTACGTATGGTAAACGTATACCCGGAAACCTCTCGTGTGGCGAAATTTCTTGTGTCACAAGTAAAGATTGTAGATCAAACATTTTTTGGGATGTACGGAATTACCAATAAAATATGGTAGCCTGCAGCCTAATCTAAATGGATAGTAACTTGTTTAGTTTTTTTTTTTTTTTTTTGCAAAATTCATGTTCAAGTATTCCACAGCGTGAAACTCTGAAACTAAGTGATAACGAGGAAAAGTTTCTGTGAGTACATTGACGTAAAGATATGCATTGCTACACTGGGAAAAGACACACACAAACTCAATGTTATATATGCCCGTATGCCTGTGAGTGTATATATATACACACTCAGAGAGAAAGATAAGCTTGTGAAGATAAAACCCTCAATGATTACTATTTTTCATACTTTATGTGTACATATTTAGACACAGGGAAAATGCATAGTATTAATACAATACGATTGGCTGTCTTTAACAAACATTACTTGTATACATTTTAAAAGACAATTGAATGTAAACATTACATACTTAAATGTAAATGTAAAACAATATATCAAACTATTACGTTTACTATACTGTGTTACGATATAAGAAAAATTTATAAACATCTAAAGTCTGAAAACCTGTATAATTGTAACCAATATAACTTAAACTTCGCAATGCATATGTGCAAAAAGAAAACCGCCAAATCCTATTATCGCATATTTATGCAATCTTAAGTAATATGAAAATTGTTACATAGCATTGTTTTTTACTATAATGAAAACTTACACCTTAGACATCGATTCGTGCAAGAAGTTTTCAATACATTTAAGTACGCTAATACCGTCTAAAACGAAATAAAACCGTTTCGAAGATATGCAGAAATAAAGGTAGAAATTTGAATTAAATTGATGGAGGCCTAATTATGATATTTTATCTTAACAATGATTATTCCAGCATTTGCTTGCCTTACGATAAAGCAATATTATAAGAATTTATAATTACTACAAATTCTATCAATCATATAATTTTATACAGTGTAAATATTTTACTAATATTATACCTCATCTAAAGAACGGTTTGAGATAGGAAAGTGTAGTAGCGTCATTTTGATATTAACACATATTTAAAAAACATTTAATTTTGCTATGTTCGATATTTAGTAAACGATTCTTTTTAAATGTAAATAATAAGCAATTACAAGTAATTATTCTCTTGTAGTTTTGATCCAAATCTTTCGAATGTTTTAATTATCATTGTGTTATTCGATTCTAAGAGGGTTTAGATGGGAAGTGGCCTACCAATCTCCACTGTAGAATTACTACTGCAGAGGTCACACTGAATGTTGGTGAATTAGCGTCTGTGATACTGTAGCGTCTTAACTGTGTTTCATTCAATAAATATGATATAGTAAATTTCTGTTTAATATGTAGAATTAAATATATTTTTTTACAACTATCACTAGTTTAAAAATATTAACTCTGTTCTGCTGACAATATTGTTACACTTACACATTAAAACGGTACAGTAACAAATCTCTCTCTCTTTTTCTCTCTATTTTATCTGTGTGTATTTATACGTAATGTGATACAATTTACTCTAACCTATTCACTGCTAAATTCATATTTTATACATTAAGTAAAGGCCATTTCAACTTTAATCATATTTGTGCAAGGAAACGTGTTCAGAAGTACTTAATATGTGAACATGCAAAAACATTAATGCATCTTTTTAATATAGGACTTTTTTTCGTTATGCCAAAATCCCATGCATTTATTTTTTATTTAACAATTACAAGATACAGCTCTAAGGCCATTTTATACTGGATATCTAACAATAACAACAACAAAAATGGAACGAATTCGAAAAAGGTATCGGCCAGAGCCAGTTTTAGTAGGTACCATCCCGGCATTTGCCTGGTAGGATTGAGGAAAACCCTGGAAAAATCCAATCAGGATGGTCGGCAACGGGAATTGAACCCGCGACCTCCCGAAAGCGAAGCCAGCGCTCTACCATCTGATCTGCTTCACTCGGTTTAGTTATTTACATCCTTTATTGCTTAAATAGGTGCATGAATATGTAACTTATAATCCTGCATGGGAAAGGAGAATGTAAATACTAAATTAGCGCTATGGTATGAGAACGTACATATATTTGTTGACGCGAAATATGCTTTTAGTTTGATGATGCTACATAGCTTCCCAATAAATTTCAAAAAGCATTCTAATTAACACACTTGCCAATTGCATGTAATTGAAGGTCATCACCGAAGGTGAGGTAATGGAACCAATGATTGAACTTTGAATTTTTTTACATAAAATACAAAAAAGAAATTTAACGACGTTGTATCATACATTTTTAAATGCACTATCTACTGTTGTTATTGAATTGATTGCATTCAGATACATAGTTAAACTGTTAAAAAATACCACAATTGAATTTAATGAGATATATAAGTACTTACCAAGTAATTCTAATTTTCCAAACAGCAAATCTCGTACATAAATTATTGGAAGGGCGTTACTTAGGTCCAGTTTTAAGAAATTAGTCAGTCCTCTGTAATTATAAGAGATTTGTCACAAACGTATTTATAAAATTCACAGAGGTATTTTTGCATACTTAAAAACTATTGAATGTACAAGTACTTACAGATAGATAGATAGATAGATAGATAGATAGATAGATAGATAGATAGATAGATAGATAGATAGATAGATAGATAGATAGATAGATAGATAGATAGATAGATAGATAGATAGATAGATATTTCACATATATGTAATTTTAGTTTTAGTAAAAGTTCAGGAGTTTGAAGGGTAGCCAAAAGTATCCAGGAATTTTATTATAACCTTCGGTTATGACAATGTAAATCAACATTTAGTTAATCATTCTCAAACTATGGGTTCAGAATACTCACACTTTCTCCACTACTTCTGCCATTACGACAAACACAGACGAAAGTCTTGTTTTAGTGTCTTCATAAGTTCAGCGTACGTGCTAGCTTTGACTTATTCTACGCTGGATAAACTACTACTTTTGAGTCCTATTTTAGGTATCTTAGACTCTGAAGCAGGATTCCCCTATTTGAACATACACTTGATATTTACGCGTTGTTCAACGGCAAAATTGCGGCAAGTGTTCAGCACACAGCCTCTGGTTTTTCTACAATACTGGTAAACTGCCTGATATGAATTGTGTCGCATTTGTTTAATTTATAGTTAAGCACCATAAGAAGAGTAGAGCATGATAATCATTATTACTGCATCCTAAATGCCAAAATCCGCAGTACCATTTTGGGAAATTATCCTCTGTCCTCGCGTTATCTTTAGAACGTGAATACTTTAGAAAACTAGTAGTAAATGTTTCGTTATTTATAATCTTTATGATTTTCTAAAACTTTTCTCAATGCTTTTCACAATGGAGTTATTTTGTGGCTGTGAAGAAATTTTACATAATAATATAGTATATGCTGTCGTTTTTTGAGTTCCAGATTTCGAAAGCTATTCTTAGTACCTCTACATTGAATTTAGTTACAGATAATTACAATTTTAAAAGTTAGGACATTGTAATTGACTTAGTACAGTTTGCTTTATTTTCGAAACGTGTGTTTACTCAAAAGTAATCTATCAGTTACAAGCTACTGATTTCCTGTAACAGCTTTTTGGCAATAGGAACACTTGTTTTGTTACACGTATTTCTGTGAATTCGTATAAATAGCAGACCTAATTCAGTGTCCAACATTCATTTAACATTCAAATATAAATAAGATAAAGAATAGTATTATATACTATAAAAAATCAATAAACCAAACGACAATAAAATGGTAACAACAGTGTAGGGCAGTTTTTCTCGCTGATCAAAATTAATTTATTTTCTTTTCTTTTTCAATGTGAGAAATAGTATGCTTAATTAGCAGAACTAATATTTTATTTTTGTTTCCCGGGTATAGAACCAGTTACAACGTGCATCATAGATACATGTGTTGCCCACTAAATAAAAACACGGTGAAATATTTTATGGTTCATATATATCTCGTAAAGGTAGTATATTATAATTTACAGTGAAAATCAAATCATTCTTGCTTAATAGGAAAACAACAATTATTTATAAGAACAAACTGAAGCAAGGTCAGCTTCCAGCAGCTTTTAAGTTTCCAAATTTCGTTATTATTAGTATCATTGTTTCAAGAAGAAAGTGAGTAAGGATAATTATAACCATCAATTTCAAGGATGAAACTGTATTCTTAATCTCTGCAACAGTTACAACTTCAGAAGGTTTTCTCCGGCGACAATTTCAATACATTATTGATTAAGATTTAGGATTTAGGATTTAGATTTCCGAGCTCCGGTATCTAAGACCATTTAGCCCGTCACGTACATGAGCGAGAACACTAACCGTGAAAAGGGAAGGAAGAGAGGAATGGGAAAGGAAGGAAGCGGTCTGGGACCTGTAAGTTAGGTACCACATCAGCATTTGGCTGGTGTGTATGAGGAAAACCCAGGGAATCCTCATTCAGTGTGTCTGGCCTGAAAAGGTATTTTAAACTTTCTCGAAAGAGTGTCCCACCGGGAATCGAACCCGGGACACTGGTGGTGCAGAGTATTACAGCAAAAATATTGGGAGTCCACATTGAGTACGACATATTTTGTAGTCCCTAAAATCATAGCTGCTATACAGTACCGACAAAAGTATATGGTGGTATTGAAGGGCGATGGCTGGTAGGTCAGTTGAAGTTCGGAGTTTGTTTTCAGCACCGAGGCTATATAAGGTATCGCTATAAAATTAAAATGAAATCTTTAAGTTTTGCGTCCCACGGTTATGCCGGTTAGGATAAAGGAGACGGTGATGATGAGAAATGAATGAAATGGTGGGATGAAGAGAGTGGGAGGAAACGGGAAAACCCCGAGAAATCCCACGAGTAGGGTGCTTGTGCATCACAAAGTACGCACACCGCGAGCTGAGATCGAACCAGGGACCCCGAGCACCGGAAGTGATGGAACTGCCACTGAGCCACCGCGACCCGGGACGTGTCGATTCAGTGTTTAAACTGAAATTTAAAACACCACAATTCGTTAGAATTTTAAAGCTTCGATGTAGGTTTAGTTATGGATCTACGGATTTAAAAAAAATACAGGAAATTGTAATAATATTTTAAAAGATTGGTTATGAATAATCTAAATAATTGTGATCTTACCTTCGGTTGCATATCTAAATAAAAAATATATCAATAAATGCCGAACTTGTTATGCACTGATTCGCCATAATGACTTAGTAACTACAGTGTATAGCGTGCATAATCTGAATACAATGCGCTAAATCATCACGCGTAAACAAAAATAGAAGTGTCCGAGAGTTAAGGGATCCACATAATTTTGAAATGTGTATTAGCAATTTGTTATGTTACTTTGGAACACAAATATTCAGGCAACGAAAACATCACGATATTGCTATAGCATCTTTAGTAACCTACAATACAAACACGTAAATGTAAGAAATGTTACGCCATATACAGGATTTTGACCTGTCATCGGTTATGTGTATGCACTCCTTCGTCGACGCGCCTGCTCACGGACATTCCACTCCCTAACAGCCATACACCTGTGCTATGCTCCTGCTCTTAGTTGCTTAGATAGCATTAGTGCTTTTTAGTTGTCACCTAGCAAAAGCTGGTCAGTTTTCAAGCACAAATCCGTACATACACAGAAGCCCTCTACAGTAAATATGTATAGAAGAATTAAAGTCCACACCCCAAAAATGATTGTGCAATATATATAAAGTCGATTTACTGAAAAAAGAAGTACATACGCAATAAATTTATGTATGGATGTGCATAAATCTGCACCAAGGATTTCCTCCTTGGACACTACACTGTAAACATTCCCGTAGCCACTATGTCAGCAGGTAAATAAAATAAAATTAAAATTAATTTATTTCCCGTGTATAGAACCAGTTACAACGTGCATCATAGACACATGCGTTGCCCACTAAATTAAAAGACGGTGAAATATTTTCTGGTTCATATATATCTCGTAAAGGTAGTATATTATAATTTACAACGATAACGTTGTATGCAATATTAACAATCTGTGCCAATTTACAGTATCAGAGGCGAATTATTTGAGCAATATTATAAAGAAAAGAAAGACATATAGAGATTTTGAGATATTATTATTGTAATTGGTAACTAAAATAAGAGAGTTGTGGTTACTATAGCAACGTCGTAAATAAAGGAACATGTACGTGGACATCTTGTCAAGTAAATAAGTGTATGTATAGTGGTGTAGATATCTTGTTAAATATGCAGAAAAGTTGATTATGTACACTTCTGTGGGTCAATTATTAAAAACCAAATAAGAAAGTGTTAAAACGTGTGAATCATTTTGAAGATTACTATTATACGAACCAGGACAGACCCGTTACAAATTGGTGCCTCACCACCGGGAGTTTAATTGTCGTTTCGAAGGATAGTAAAAACGGCAAGCTTTCAACGCGACCTTAATATTACCCTATTGAGAAGTGGAAAAGTAATTCATCGAAATATAGCCAAGAGTACGACAAGTAATAATATAATTGGTGAACAGAGTGTGTATCCTGAATAGACTCCTAGTGAAAATTTGAGACATTTTAAAGGACTTGGCTCAACAAATAAGAAGCCAGTCTGAGCAAATGAAGAAGAACCAGTCCGAACAAATCCAACAGTTTGAAGAAAACTTGGACCAGAGGATAATACAGTTAGCTAACAACTTTGACGAAAAAATAGTGAAGTTAAATCAATCCAATGAAGACAGATGGGACCGTGTTCAGCATCAGTTAAATCAGATGAACACAAATGTTCTGGAAAAATTTGAAAAGTATGAAGAGAAAATAGAAAAAGTAGTACAAAGGAGCACAGAAATGCAAGAAT
Source organism: Thermobia domestica (assembly GCF_964235325.1). Taxonomy (NCBI): domain Eukaryota; kingdom Metazoa; phylum Arthropoda; class Insecta; order Zygentoma; family Lepismatidae; genus Thermobia; species Thermobia domestica. The sequence continues at coordinate 336,132,956 of NC_137456.1, forward strand.
CAATGGATGTTTTAGAATCAACGGTTAATGCCCATGAAAACCATATTAAGTTACTACTTACTGCGAGTTACCTAAATTTCATCAAGAAAAGGTGTATTCCAAGAACACCATTTCAAGATAACGAAGGCATGAATCACCCTACAGCCACAGGTTGGGTACCTGATCGTCCTCTCAGAACGACTTCGGAATTTAATGGATCTTCGAGTGGTGCAGAAAGTAGTGAAAAAGAAGGAAGAGTAAGGCAAACATCCAAACTCAAATACATCTCCAGTAGAGGTATGAAGACATACACAAGTAAACAGTTTCGATTTAGCGAAGTCAAGTCGCTTACAAAATTTATTGGCGTGCCAGAAGATATACCCGCTAGGGCATTTCTCGAAAAATTTCAGGATGAATGTGAGCTCATGGGGGTAGATGAGTCTCACTTCTTAAAACTATTACAGCACATCTTGTTGCCACCTTGCTTAACATGGTTTAAGGCCATCCGAGGTGGTCTTCATACGTATTCAGATTTTAAGAATGCTCTTCTATCAAACTATGAAAATGATTTTATGGTAGCGAATAGAGATGCCGTTTTGCGAACGAAGCACTACGATCCAAAGTTACACCGGAGTATTACTGAATTCGTAGTATCTACATATCATGAGTTAAGATCATTAAACCCAAACCATCCGGAATCCCGAGTTATAGCTTCCATTAGGATCTTATTGCCATTTAGACTACAACAATTGTTAATGTCGGCACAGTGCATTAACTTCAACCATTTAATTATGCTCATTCAGAGTTATGAGAGTCAGTCTGCAATTTAGAATAACAATAAAATGCACGATAAAGGTCAGGGTAATTATGTACGTAATCAGACGCAATATGCTTCTGTTCGTAATGTAGAGATACAACCTGAGAATCATTCTAATGTCCATAGTTTTAATAATATAATGAGTAGTTATAATGGTACTGGAAATCAAACACAACCTAATCACAGAAATGGTGTTAGGAATTTTAGAAATAGCAACAGGAATTTCAGTAGAAATAATAATTATCGCCGATTTCCACAAAATCAATTTGTAGATGGCAGGAATTCTGTAAATAGGAATCAAAATATGGTATCATCCTATGAAAGACAAGCATGTACACAAGATTGTGCTATACAATGCTGCTTAAATGAACCCTGCGAACGTATAACTTAAACTTTTAAAAGGGCGTCCGACAGATTCGTATTAAATTGACCTTTGCTTATGTTTATGGTTAACATGTTCTTTAGTTGATTTATTATTAAAATGTACGTTGAAAGCATATGTAATTATGAAATCAGCTAAGATAGTGATGAAATTAATTTATGGTAATTAACTGAAAATACTATTAATTTGTTCCTAATAGTTTTGTTGTGATTTCCTTTTATAGTATTAATATGAGAAAGTGTTGATTTGTGTTTCATGATAAGAAATTATCTAAAAGCTTTATTATAAGACGCTACTCTTGTTGTCGTGTTTTTATTCTTTCCGAATTTCATGCGACTATTATAAATATTTAAAAATTAAAGATCATAATTTTAATGTAAACGTATGAAGGTAATGACAGATATATAAAATAGATGCAACTTATTATATGGAAAGAATAAGAATAATGTATATCGAATCTCTTCATTTTTCAAAAGTTTATTAATGTATTAAATGATAATCATCAATGTATTTATGTATTTTAGCTTTGTTGCCTTCTGATCCTATCAGTATTTAATACTATGAAGATCTTTGTTTGTAAATAGTGTTGATTGTATATGAAGGAATAGTTAATTTGTACCATAGAAGGAAACTATCAGTTAGGTTTGATTTTTTGAATAGCCACATTCATGATAATTGTAATTCGTCGTAATTAATACTGAGATATATTGACAAATATAAAAATGTGTAATGTAATGGTATTATATATACAAAAGGAAAAGTAGAATATGTGTATTAAAGTTGATATTAAATATACGAGGGCTATTCAAAAAGTAAATGTTTCATGATATGTAACCCAGTGTTCTTTCCTTCATAGTAGAACTATTATGGAAGTCCCGTCCGAGTGACATTTACAACGATAACGTTGTATGCAATATTAACAAGCTGTGCCAATTTACAGAAAGGGATCAGAGGCGAATTATTTGAGCAATACTATGTATAAAGAAAAGAAAGACATATAGAGATTTCGAGATATTATTATTGTAATTGGTAACTAAAATAAGAGAGTTGTGGTTACTATAGCAACGTCGTAAATAAAGGAACATGTACGTGGACATCTTGTCAAGTAAATAAGTGTATGTATAGTGGTGTAGATATCTTGTTAAATATGCAGAAAAGTTGATTACGTACGCTTCTCTGGGTCAATTATTAAAAACCAAATAAGAAATTGTTAAAACGTGTGAATCATTTTGAAGATTACTAGTATACAAACCAAGACAGACCCCTTACAAATTTACAGTGACAATCAAATAATACTTGCTTAATAGAAAACAACAATTACTTATAAGAACAAACTGAAGCAAAGTAAGCTTCCAGCAGCTTGTAAGTTTGCAAATTTCGTCATTATTATTGTCATTGTTCCAAGAAGAATGTGAGTAAGGATAATTATAACCACCAATTTAAAGGACAAAACTGCATTCTTCATCTCTGCAACAGTTACAACTTCAGAAGGTTTTCCCCGGTGACAATTTCAATACATTGATGATGAAGATTTAGGATTTAGGATTTAGATTTCCGGGCTCCGGCATCTGTGGTCATTTAGCCCGTCACGCACATGAGCGAGCACACTACCCGGAGAAAGGGAAGGAAAGGAGGAATGGGAAAGGAAGGAAGCGGCCTGGAATCTGTAAGTTTGGTACTAACCCAGCATTTGTCTGGTGTGAATGAGTTAAACCCAGGAGATCCTCATTCTGGGTGGCTGGCCTGAAAAAGCGTTTTACACTTTTCGACCGAGTGCCCCACCGGGAATCGAACCCGGGATACTGATGGTGAAGAGTATTACTGCAAAAATATTGGGAGATAACATTGAATACGACATATTTTGTAGTCCCTAAAATCATAGCTGCTATACAGTACCGACAAACGTACATGGTGGTATTAAAGGGCGATGGCTTGTAGGTCATTTGAAGTTCGGAGTTCTTTTTAGCACCGAGGTATATGAGGTATCGATTTAAAATGAAAATGAAATATTTGAGTTTTGCGTCCCACGATTATGCCGGTTAGGATAAAGGAGACGGTGATAATGAGAAATGAATGAAAGGTGGGATGAAGAGAGTAGGAGGAAACGGGAAAACCCCGAGAAAACCGACGAGCAGGATACCGAACGTCGAAACGGGGAAACGGGAAAACCCAAAGTCTACACACTGCGAGCTGAGATCAAACCAGAGCTCCCAAGCACCGGAGGTGATGGCTCTGCCACTGAGCCACCGCGACCCGGGACGTGTCGATTCAGAGTTTAAACTGAAATTTAAAACACCACAATCTGTTAGTATTTTAAAGCTTCGATGTAGGTTTAGTAACGGATCTACGGATTTAAAAAAAATACAAGGAATTGTAATAATATTTTAAAAGATTGGTTATAAATAATCTAAATAATTGTGATCTTACCTCTGGGTTGCATATCAACGTAAAAATACATCAATAAATGTCGAACTTGTAATGCACTGATTCGCCATAACGAATTAGTAACTACAGTGTATAACGTACAAAATCTGAATCCAATGCGCTACGTCATCACGCGTAAATAAATATAGAAGTGTCCGAGAGTTAAGGGATCCACATAATTTTGAAATTTATATTAGCAATTTGTTAAGTTAGTTTGTAACACAAATATTCAGGCAACGAAAACGTCACGATATTGCTATAGCTTCTTTAGTAACCTACAATACATAACACGTAAATGTAAGAAATCTTACGCCATATACAGGATTTTGCCCTATCCTCGGTTATGTGTATAAACTCCTTCGCCGACGTGCCTGACAACGGACACTCCACTCCCTAACATCCAGACACCTGTGCTATGCTCCTGCTCTTAGTTGCTTAGATAGCATTAGTGCTTTTTAGTTGTTACCTAGCACAAGCTGGTCAGTTTTCTAGCACAAATCCGTGCACACACCTCTAAAGTAAATCCGCATAGAAGAATACAAGTCCACACCCCAAGAATGATTGTGCAAGATATATAAAGTCGATTTACTGAAAAAAGAAGTACATAAGCAATAAATTTATGTATGGATGTGCATAAATCTGCACCACGTATTCCTAAAGGATTTCGTTCTTTGGTCTCTATACTGGACGATGAAGTACACTTTCCCGAAGCCACTATATCAGCACGTAAATCAACCCGCAATGATATGAGAGATGTAAAATTTTAAAGTTTCGATCAAAGTATTTACTGAAGATCATTGTAAAGCACACACTTTTGTTTATTCTTCCTCTTAAGATCTCATATTTCTTTGATCTAGCTTTTACCTTGGAAACCGTGTCATACGTTCATTTAATGAAGTCGTAATACACAATTCTTTTGTGCCGGATTTTTTTGCCCCACGCTGCACTTTGTGGAATTTCTTGACTCAATATGCAGTCTCCACCAAATTCTGATAGTATTATATCCCACTGTTTGCTTGATATTCTGCCAAAAGGGAGGAGCAATTTGCAAAATGAGCTTATATTCTTCTCAGCTTCAACTTCCTCGACCCATATTTCCTTATTACTGTTGTCTCTTTATTATCTAAGATATGAGTGAAAGATACTCATTAACGGAATTTCTTAGAGCACTTGCTACTTCAAGAAATGTTCCAATATTGTCCTCACTATTTGATGTTCAAGAGAGCGCTGAATTAGAATCTCTTAAAAATTTGGCTAATACTTAAAGCTCTTTAACAAATTACAATATACACATAACATCTACTACCTACACAATTTCTATAAGAATTGTCCAATTTGTAACAACATTTTACTCTAGAATGGTCTTCTAATTTAATGCGTGTCTCTTGTACGATATCCTCAGAGTATATTCTAATATCCCATGTGATGTTGTAAACAAACAATTCCACGCATCAGTGTTTACAAACACCACCACGTGGTTTTGCAAGAGGATATCTCACCAGATGGATCTACAATCACTTGCAGACGACAGCTGTTGGCCCCTCCCACGGAGCAGAATATGACATCGGAGCAGCAGCGGCACCGCCACACAAAGGACCCTATAAATTGGATGGAAGAAGACAACTCGTCAACTGACCCTCCTCTAGTCTGCTACTGGACTTTAGAAGTAACCTAACTGCAGGCCTCTATTCTGCTACGGTACTACGCCTATCCTCTCTCCTGGCTTAGCCTGCTACGGGGCTCTGTTTGGGAATCCTAACCTCACTCGCTTAGCCTGCTACGGGGCTCTGTTGGCCACTTAACCCGGCTCAGCTTGCTACGGAGCATTGGTTCCATAATTCTCCTCTGATTAGCCTGCTACGGGGCTCTGTGGAGATCCTGTCTGCGATCTTAAAGTCAAAGACACCCTATAACTAACCCTGTATATTAGAGAAATTATTAGTGTAGTATTTGTAAAAATACTTCTATAGTGAAGAAGTTTTATAATAAAACTGGTAGTGGGATATCGATTCCGGACGCTCTTTTTATTAAATGCTCTAAAGATAACCAATATGAGACAAAACATTACATGGTAAAGGCTTTCAACGACTCAGCATTGAACCGAATACCCCCCTATCTGACAGTATTTTTATTAGCTTGAAAGTGAACTCTTTTTTTCCAAGGTATGTGATTTTCTAAAGTGTGCAATTAGTGAATGGGATTTGACTTTATTTATTGTATGCTTCAAACTAGAACAGGAAGGAACACTTTCCCCGGGGATGGTACAAATATTGAGCAGAATCCTCGCCCTTTTTTAATATACCATGTAATGCCCCGCTATTGTGCATCAGCACCGCATTACAGATTTTCTAAATTGTATGTAGCTGTGTGGACATCGGTCCTTATCAGAAGATATAATTCTTGATTTAAATTTTTCTAATCGAAAATAATAAACAAACTAAATGTACTAATCTAGAACTTTATGGAATGAATTAAGAATTTGTACATGAAAAGTGATTAAATTGATATACATATTGAAAATCTGCTGAGAAGTACTGGAAAGAAAGGATAAATATTCCAGGTAATCGTAGTAAATAAAGAAAAGTTAAATGTTTCCTAGAAGAGTAATCCAAATAAAAATGCAGTTGTAATCTAAAGTTCAGGTCGGGAGAGACTTCCCTCTCCCTATTCTCCATAAATGTGCTACCACTGCCAATAAATGGATTAATTAAATTCAAAATTATTCAAAGTTAAATAAGTTTTCTAAATTTCATGTATCTAGTTCATTATTTGGATTCTATTGATGAAAAATCTAATCTAATTGTGCACACTAACGTAATATTTACCATGTTCCATATATGATAACAACTGAGTTTATCACTTGAAATAACATCATGATAGTATATTTATTTTAATACAGAACTATTATTATTATTAATTTTAATGGAGTACTTAAATCCGCCAAAAGTTATCTATGCTATTTGATTATGTAAAATGATTAAAAATATATAAGAAAATATAAATGAAGTATGATTATAATATATGTAGATAGATATATACTAGTAAGAAGATAAAAATACGATAAATATTTATGATTACGATGATGAATGTTTTACTACGAGAGGAAGAATATTATTTATAAAATGGCGGAGATGAGTAATTGTTCTGTGCAAATAATAATAATAATAATAAGCAGTATTTATGAGCAGAAAAGTATAGCTATCGAGATGTCATGGGAACATTGGAGCAAGATACGATCAAGCAAGTTATTCAATCGATAAACCAAATGCATGGATTACATAGTCATTCTAATTCTGCATGTTGACTAACTGTTATTGTTATTATTTCATGTAATATATTTTTGCAATAGAAGATAAAACTGCATGTGTATCTTATGTTTTATTTGCTTTCTATGTCTGCCTTTAATCAAAAATCATATATATGTATATACATATTGAATCTGGATACCTTCTGAAGTTCCCAAGCCGTTACGCGCGAGGGTGGCGACTCCGTTGATGCCGGGCCAAATTTGATAGATGTCTACATATAAATTATAAGTATCGCCATTTTCCTGACCATCTCATCTACGGGTTGAGGAGGTGCAGTTCAGTTTTGGCTAACCCAGCTTTCAGGATTTTATGTAATTTGATGGAATGGCGATAGAATAAATACATAAAACTAAAAATAAAGTGGTAGAAAGAAGAAAGGAGGAGGATAAGAATCTCCTGAAATATAATTAAAGAAAAAATAGTTATGGAAAAGGAAAGAAGGAAAATAAAAGATGCTATTAAAAGCGAAGAGAAGAAAAAGGAAAGGAAAAGAATAAGGGAGAATATAGATGAAAAGAAGAAAAATGATGAGAAAATGAAACATAAAATGAAATATGTAAAAGATAAAGAAAACAGAAAATATAGACACATAGAAGAAAAGAACGAAAAAAGAGAGAAGAAAGTGATGAAAGATGTAACAAAACATGTAACGGAAAAGAAGAAATCAAAGAAAAATAAAAATGATGCAGATAATACGAAAAAGGAGAGAAAACATAAAAGTGAAAATAAGGAAGAAACAAGAGAAAAGAAGAAAAGAAGATACGAAGGTCACAGTAGAAGTAAACCGAAGGAGAAAGACAATGGAAACCACAGACAGAGACAAAAAGAAGAAAAGAAAAATATAGAAGAGAAATACCATGAGATTAAGAAGGAAAAGAATAGAGATGGTAGAGGTAATGCCCAAACAAAAGAAGGCGATCTTAGTACCGTGAAGATGATGTGCTGTCTTGCTGAACAAAGCACGCAAGTTCATACAGAAATAAAAATGTATATGGACCAAGCGTTTTCACGACTTACGTCTCGATTACAAACGAAATTAGATAATATCATAGATGATTTTAGGAACCATTTAAGGAAGGAGATTGCTGAGTTTGATCGTGCCGAAGTACAAACACAAGTGGTAGATAAAGTGGAACAACAAAATAAAAATCAGATGGAAGCGCTTGAGTGTCAGGAAGGATATATTGAAAATAACAAAACTAGGGAAGATACCAAACTAGTTAATGATTTGTTAGATGATTCGGAGACTCCAGTAGCAAACCAATGTGTTGGAAAGGAAGAAAGGGAATGTGGAGAAAATATATGTGTCATGACATTAGAAGAAGAACAAGTTTGCAGTGTAAACATTCAAAAGAGTTTAAGAGAAGAGAAATGCGAAAGTACTGGAAAATATAAAATAGAATATTATCATCAGAACTCCGGAAAATCCCTAAAGCTGAGTAATGATATAAGAAAATTGTATTGTTCGGTATGTCATCGAAAGAAAAATGGTAGACATCAATGTATGAGGAGAAGAAATGAGAAGAAGACCAAGAAGAAAAGCAAAAGGTTAACATACGGTAAGCGAATAGAAGAGTACCGAGTCCAAGCGCAAGAAGAACGTGGAAGGCAATCGGTCATTCAATGTAAAGATGATACGAGACAGAGTAAGAATTGTCTCTTAGAAGAAATGGAAGGAATGAGTACACCATTGGTGGTGTGGAAATGCAATCCATGTGTTCGGAAGAACATGAAAGTGGAAAAAGAAAGAAATAGAAGGATCCGAAATAGAAAGAAAGAAAGAAAGAAAACACGATTTGGAAGTCAGGATAGGGAAATAAGACAAATCGAAAATAAAGAAATTAGAAGTTGGAAACGGAGGAAGAAAAAGATGAAGTTAAGAAATAAAAGAAAAAAGAAGATGAAAAAGAGAAGGCCTCACTTAGGAAGAAAGAAAATGAGAAGGAAGAAGTTGAAAACAAACTGGAAACATGAAAGATATAAAGAGAAAGAGGAAACACAAATCAAAAGAGTACAAAGAAAAGGAAGTCGAGGAGATACTAGTAAATCGTGGCGTATGGAAAGATTGTCTCAATTTGTCTTCGATACTGGTTAAATGATGCGGGAGGAATTCCAAAGTTGTGTTGTGTTTAAAACGTGTTAAAGTTTCCACTATTTCATTTATGATATGTTTATGTCTAATTTGTTGCTATTTGATTATCGAAGTTGATAGTTCTACAAATCGTTATTGTTTATATAGATAAACAACATGTTTGGAAATGTGCATTTATGAATGTTAACTGAAAGTCAATCAAATTAGCTAGCTTTAAAACTGGAATTCAAAATCTAATAGTCATATATCAAACAGATTGATCGACAGAGATTACAAATATCTAAAATTGTATTCAGATTGGGAGAAAAGGCGGACAATGAATTTTATATTTAAAAAAATTACCAAGGTATTTTTTTCTAGACTACGGGGAGACTGTAATGCCCCGCTATTGTGCATCAGCACCGCATTACAGATTTTCTAAATTGTATGTAGCAGCGTGGACATCGGTCCTTATCAGAAGATATAATTCTTGATTTAAATTTTTCTAATCGAAAATAATAAACAAACTAAATGTACTAATCTAGAACTTTATGGAATGAATTAAGAATTTGTACATGAAAAGTGATTAAATTGATATACATATTGAAAATCTGCTGAGAAGTACTGGAAAGAAAGGATAAATATTCCAGGTAATCGTAGTAAATAAAGAAAAGTTAAATGTTTCCTAGAAGAGTAATCCAAATAAAAATGCAGTTGTAATCTAAAGTTCAGGTCGGGAGAGACTTCCCTCTCCCTATTCTCCATAAATGTGCTACCACTGCCAATAAATGGATTAATTAAATTCAAAATTATTCAAAGTTAAATAAGTTTTCTAAATTTCATGTATCTAGTTCATTATTTGGATTCTATTGATGAAAAATCTAATCTAATTGTGCACACTAACGTAATATTTACCATGTTCCATATATGATAACAACTGAGTTTATCACTTGAAATAACATCATGATAGTATATTTATTTTAATACAGAACTATTATTATTATTAATTTTAATGGAGTACTTAAATCCGCCAAAAGTTATCTATGCTATTTGATTATGTAAAATGATTAAAAATATATAAGAAAATATAAATGAAGTATGATTATAATATATGTAGATAGATATATACTAGTAAGAAGATAAAAATACGATAAATATTTATGATTACGATGATGAATGTTTTACTACGAGAGGAAGAATATTATTTATAAAATGGCGGAGATGAGTAATTGTTCTGTGCAAATAATAATAATAATAATAAGCAGTATTTATGAGCAGAAAAGTATAGCAATCGAGATGTCATGGGAACATTGGAGCAAGATACGATCAAGCAAGTTATTCAATCGATAAACCAAATGCATGGATTACATAGTCATTCTAATTCTGCATGTTGACTAACTGTTATTGTTATTATTTCATGTAATATATTTTTGCAATAGAAGATAAAACTGCATGTGTATCTTATGTTTTATTTGCTTTCTATGTCTGCCTTTAATCAAAAATCATATATATGTATATACATATTGAATCTGGATACCTTCTGCAGTTCCCAAGCCGTTACGCGCGAGGGTGGCGACTCCGTTGATGCCGGGCCAAATTTGATAGATGTCTACATATAAATTATAAGTATCGCCATTTTCCTGACCATCTCATCTACGGGTTGAGGAGGTGCAGTTCAACCACACCACATTAAGTATTCGGGACACGTTACGGAGTATCCCGATAGATTCTTTATCGTTTTCGACCATCTTGCGTTATTGCATTCTTGGGATGCTGAGGAAAAGAAAAAAGCTCTTACCAATGTATTTGCAAGACATGGCGCTCGATTTAGTGCTATAATTAAACTCCCAGAACCAAATAGATGCAGGTAATTACGAATATTTAAAGGATAAATTACTTCGTTGAGTAGACCAAAATTACCGGCATATCGTGTGGAATTTGAAATTTTTCAGGTCCAACAGGGCAAATCGAGCCAATAGATGCGCATTTTCTTAGTAAACCGAGAGTTAATCGGCAAGTTTTGCCTCAAGCAACTGAAGAACAGAAAACAAATTATATATCACTAGGACTAAATAATTTTTTTTTCCCAAAAGATTGCGTTAGAAACATTTACAACTGTTCAGGCCTTACAAATTCATTTACATAATCTGTAGAAAGCAAATGACCTAATGAAGAAGCGTGATTACGTGGTGTTACAACAGGCAATATATTCACTCTGTGATCATAATTCCCCAATCAGCAATTTAAACTCATTAGCAATCACTGGCGCTTCCTTTCCTGTGCATCAACAATAACAACTGCCTTATCAATTATGTAACCCAACAACTAATTGGAATCCCTACCAACATCCGAACGGAATCTCTCCTACACCTCCAGCACCACAGCTACAGGGAGCATCACAAAATCAGTTTCCTCCAATTCCCCCTTCCAAGCTACTAATCCAAATTCCCCCTCCCCTCCCGAATCCCCCAAATCCTAGTAATCCATATCCAAATACCCCGCGCCTAGCACGCCTAGTACTTCAAGTGCAAATAATTCATTAGACTTCACTAACTTAGAAAATCAAATGGATAAACTAACTCTTCTCGTAGCTCAAAAGAACGTAACGAACATAAGCACTCGTTGCCTGCTGCAGTGATGAATGCTATCAAACCTATCTACAGCGCTTATGCGGATCAACGATTTCAGAAAAATGTTTGCATAGGAAAACACAGAACCCCAATGAAAGTTGCAATGCACTGATATGGATACTGTCAAAAAACTACATTTGCGAGTTCTAAAATCCTAAAATTGCAGTGTATGATGAAGTTTTGTATTTTAGTAGCGTACGTGAATCCAGAAACAATGTTCTGGGAAAGAAAGGAATTTCAAGGTGTGAGTACAGCTCGAAACTTCTGCAAACATGAACGGAAAATGTATAAGAAAATCTGAGTTAGGAGTCCCGAAGCTTATTAAGGAGTCAAGAATGAAGAAAACAACGTGCAGGAAGGTTGAAGGAAGCACAGTCGAAGACCATTGTACACTCCGCATCAAAAAAATGAGACAACTACCGCTGTTCAGTTAGGCCACACAATATACGCCTTGTTATCCCATAATTGTGTCAGGAAGAGAGACGCATTCTCTCTCCTTCTTTCCTCTCTCCCATACTAAAATTAGTTAACTAGATGACCGCAATTCTGATTTCAAACTACACATGTATTAGTTTCGATCACACGAAATGAAAAAAAAAACGAGATGCTTCAAGATTCATAAGTTGATGTAGGGAGAAACTGAAACACATACAATGAAAAATTGAAACCAATGGATGTTTATTACAAAGAGTTTCAGAAATGAGGCAGAGAGAGGAAGAGAGATATATGAGAGGAGAAGAGAGCGGAAGAGAGGAAGAGAAAGAAAAGAGAGAACAGATAAAACTGTGGAATTCCAACGTAGTAAGATGAGAACCTAACAATATAATGTTCCGTTTCCACAAAATCCAATAATAATATAGAAATAACGTTTGTTTTTACATATATCTAAAAACTATTCGAATATATAGAGAATGCTTTAAATATTCATTATGTCGCTTTCATAATAGATAGCATACTCAATTTCTAGTAGAACTGTATATCTCTGAGATACATCTAGGATAATGTCAAAAGTTAAACACAAATGCTAAGTTTCCGCGTGGTTCGATTGCAAATTCATTGGACGTACTGATCCAAAATACATTCTAATATACTCTTGACTTATCGTTGGTCATATACTCCGTTTCAGACTACTAATCCAATCCGACGAAAACAAAAAAGGGAGACGAGAAGAAAAAGGAAGAAAGAAAGCGAAAATTGAAGACAGCAACTTCACTGCTAAATTTCTATCAGAAACACTATATTAAAAGTCCAAACTGTATCGTAATGTAAAGTCAAAAATGTTTGGAAGAAAAGATTATGTACCTCATAGATGTAGCATGTTTTAAATTCCAGCGTGAATAAAACACATTGAATTATAGGATGGAAACAAATTTTATGTCGAACTAGTATAAATAAAATTTTGGTTTCAAATAACTAAAGAGATTACCATTTTCTAATCTTTTCCGAAGATGTATCGGTTCCGAACATCCAGCATGGATTTAATCTCTTCCGGATATAACGTAATTTGCATAGATAGAATGATCATGCTAAGAGCTCAAAGAGACCATCGTGTCAGCCGGATGTTGTTGGTTAGCTTATAAACCACCACTGGGTCGACGATTCAATTCCGTAGTGAACCGGTAATTCGACTGAGACTCGGCACCCCAGAAGATAAAAAAGATATTGTACTTATTGCCTTGCGTTTAAACACTATTTCTGTCAGAGGTGACCAGGACTGGGGATGTTATCGCCAGAGCACAAAAAACCGACGCCGAAGTTTGGAGTTAATTGGATTCTCCAGAACAGGTATATGGCGCTCCTGCTCCGTTTTAACTTCGGAACATGAAGCGCGCGTCCGTATGTGTGTGAGAGAGAGATGGGGAGAAGTGAAAGATTCAAAACAGGATAGGGGAACGTCAAGAAAGAGAGAGAGAAGGACGAATATAAATGTGAAACATACTTATCATTCCAGTGTATAATGTAGAACACACACACTGATTACTCGAAGTGTCGCCAGTGATATTTTATAAGTTCTACCTCAGATGATGAATCTCTGTTTCCAGCCATTATTTTTAATGTGAAAAATCATACTACCTGACTCCAACCAAGACTTTCCATTTGGAAGTCTGGCACGCTACCACTACACTAACGATTACTGAAGCTAAACTTTGTTTAACAATTGGAGTAGTGTTTTTTCTAAGAAGTATAACACGAAAATTGTATACTGCAGATTAATGATGTCTTTGAATATCCTAGTAATTCCATTGTCCTTTCCTACCCAAAATTCGCAAATTGTTTCTATCATGATACAGGTGTTTGCTTCCACATTCTTACGTTTTCCTTATTCAGTATGATAAGTCGATTCTTTACAATCACTTTCTAAAAAAATATCTTTTGCGTGAACAGGATTTGAACCTATGTTAGATAGCTCTATTATTCATAAGGATATTACCTTACCACTACACTATCTGTCCATCTCTAATTAGAAGCCAAATATTACTTACTTTAGCCCTGATCTTTGAAACGAACCAAAGTGCACAACGAAATTAATTTATTTCCGGTCTAGAGAGAAATTAGTGCCCACTAATAAAGGGCAACCTAAAATCGAGGATAAATTACAGAAATAAAACATATTTGGAGTAATTTCACCTTGCAACTTCAAAAGTACGTGAATAATAATAATAATAATAATAATAATAATTATTATTATTATTATTATTATTAGTAGTAGTAGTAGTAGTAATAGTAGTAGTAGTAGTAGAGTAGTAGTAGTAGTAGTACCAATTGTCCGCTTCGTTGGGCTAAATTGTGAAAAAATTGTAATATGTTCCTTTACGGAGTCACTGTTTAGTATTACTAAAGCGCTCTTTGTTATCAGTCATTTTGATGAGTTTTATATATCCCCTATTCACCCTATGTTGAGGGGACGGATCCTACAGTGTCTTTATTCATCTTAGCATGTTGGAAAGCTATAAATTCGACCCTGATATTGGTTATTTCGCTCTTTTTTATATGTCTCTCCCTCCTCCAAGTTGAAGGCTGAATTTGAATTTGAACAGCAACAGATGCCTCACTGTTAATCTCAGTGACCCCAAAAATCATAGATTCGCCAGTAATACCGGTCATTTTTTGTTCGTTTTGAAATGTCGCTTCCCCTCCGCATCCCTTACGTTACACCGTCAAAGTGATATGACATGAACCATCTCAGGTTCGAGCTTCATCTAGGTTGAAAATTTGATAGAGAATGGTTTGGTGGTTGAAGAGTAATCGAGTTTTTTATTTTTATATGTATCCCTCTCCCATTCCCCTCCCCAAGTTTTCCCGTGAAAGTGAAATGAGAAAAATCATATCAGGTCCGAACCTCACCTATGTTAAAACTTTGATAGAGATTAATCTTTCTTTCACGAGTTATCAAGTTTTATTTATTCATTATAACTCCTCCCTCCCTTCAAATCTTACCTTATATCGTCAAAGTAAATAGATGAATACCGTCTTATGCCCGAACCTCATTTATGTTGAAAATTTAATCGTAATCGGTCGGGTGGTTCAAGAGTGATGAAGTCACAAAACAGTCACTTTGGTTTTTATTTTCTTACATAGATATATCTCCCTCTCCCCGGCGCCTACGTCAAACTGAAATGACAAAAGTCTTCCCAGATGGGAAAATTGTCTATGTTGAAAGTATCATAGAGATCGGTCTGGTTGTTCAAGAGTTATTACGTTTTATTCATATTTAAAAATCAACCCTCCTCCTATCCTCCACCTTCTTAAGTTCTACCGTTAAAATGAAATGATAATAAAGCTTCCCAGGACCGAACCTTCTCAATGTCAAAATTTGATCGATATCGGTCGGTGGTTCAAGAGATTAGGAGCCACAAACATAGTTACTTTCAATTTTATAATATACGTATTATTATTATTATTATTATTATTATTATTATTATTATTATTATTATTATTATTATTATTATTATTATTATGCGTACTCTTGAACTTGCACGGCGAAAGTACTGCAACATATGTTTTATTTCCTATTATTTCCTGGATTATATGTTTTTTACTTTATTAGTGGGCACTAATTTCTCTCTAGGCCGTCTAATAAATGAATTTCGTTGTGCACTTTGGTTCGTTCCAAAGATTTTTTTCTTATAATTAGAGATGGCCCGATAGTGTATAGATGTTGTCTGTCTCGTAGCCAAGTGAGATGTCAGTTGCGTGTTTGCTGCCCATGAGTTAGCACGTCTTTCGCTGTTGCTCCGTCCAGTGTCTTACCGTGCGAATGGCTTTGAATGTGCTTAGTTTACTCTGTGTTTGATTGGAGTTTATGCTTTACTTGATTCTAATATTTTACAATTTGTGGTGACTAGTGAGATTTATTTAGAATTACAACATGTATATCAAACGTCTGAATACATTAAAATTAGGATTATGTGCCATTTCTAACCGTCCCTCCACAATCAAAAGTCCATGAGTTTATTCAAAACACGTTTCAGTTAAAGGAAGAACAAATAGTAAGTCTCGAGTTGGATATTTATCTTAAATGTGTATACGTTAAGTTATTGTCTGACACTTTGTGACAAATTGTTAAAAACACATGGTGATAATGTGAATTTTCAAGACTATAGTGGAACATACCCAGTGACCTTAGAATTAGCTGATCGGCCTTTAACCCATGTGCGAGTACATGCTATTCCCACAGAATATAGTGATACTGATGTCACCCGTGCTTTGTCTATCCATGGAGAGTGTAAAAGTAGCAAAGATGAAATTTATGACGATACCCATATTTATAAAGTTAGATCTGGACGAAAGATTGTGACTACATGTATGTGCTTGTTAAAGCCTATTTCGTCATTCATTGATATTCGTAACCAAAGGTTCCTCGCAACTTATTACGGTCACGACCGTACTTGCTATTACTGCCAATCACGCGACCATTTACAGGACCAATGTTATGGCCCTTTGTTTCAACAACAACTTACAACACATTGAAAGCGCTCTCGAGATTCGCACACCCGGGAGATTACTTTGGTTAAACCTACTAATTTGCCTACTTTTATTTCAGATGTGGAATTTCCAAAGTTAATGACTGCAATTGTCACCCCTGTGATACAGGTCCGTCCTGTAACCACTGCTCTGATAGTGCTTAATGAAGGTGTTCCTAACCAACCATGTTCCGGAGAAATTTCTGACAATTATGCCCAGTATATTAGTGGTAATCAGAACAGGGCCTCATCTTCAGCCGCTCCAGCTTTACATGGTACTACTCCACTGGATGAGTCTGATCTTACACAGAAACCTCACGTAGTCATTGAGCAGGATACAAAGAAAGTCTTGCTAGAAAGCGCTTCAGAGACTATAAAGCGCCCTGATAGAGCCATCACGGTATTTATATCCAAAACTCGTCAACCTTCTAATGTTAGTAATTGTAGACTTATATCATTTCTTAATAAATATATCGAAATTTTTTGTAGATGTATCAAAAACTGACTCATGGAATACATGGATAGGTTATTACATAATTTGCAATATGTGGCTGTTAAAAAGAAAACCATCTATCACCTTCTGTTAACTATTAGAGGTAGGATTAATATTTGTAATGATTGGGCTCTTAAAGCGGTTCTGAAAAATTGAGATTTTTAAAGTGCCTTTGATAATAATGAACACTCTTATTAATGGTCTGTTTTCCGAAAATTTGATTTTAGTGATTAAAAGTTTATCTTTTAAGTAAAATATGGTATTTGGTAAATGTATTACGTGTTCCTCAACTCATAGGGAAAAAAAATCAAAGTTTATGTGATTGGTTTCTATGGAAACATCAGATACTTCGTGTTAAATATAAAGTAATGTGTTGTTTACATTCGCAAGGGGATGTCACTTTGATAAACGCAAAAGAAAAAGCTGCTACTTTTTATGTTATTCGATCACTGGCCTTGTACACAGACAAAGTTGTTAGTGTAACACAACAATTGCTCAATTACTTATTAGCCCAAACAGATAATGGTCTTCGGCTGGGTGTGTTTGACCCACATCAAGGCTGTAAGTAGTTAGAAACTGTTCTGTTTGATTATATATATATATCTGTCTCAGAATTTTGATTTCCAACATTTACGTAGTAAAGGCGGTTTGCTTTTAAAATGAATAACTGAGATAAAATTGTTTCAGATGACTGCTTGTGTAATTAGTCCACTATTTGAACCAATATCAATGACTCGACATTGAGTGTCGACAGCAAATCTATCTGCTTTATGATCGTCCATGATATTGTTGATACCAAAGACAAACGAAATATTTATGGTTTTAGCCATGGTTCTATTTGACATAAATTTAACAATATGGATACGTTAGTTCATAGAATCAAAACCTATCTTGAATCCCTACAAATATGTTTTATGGTACGCCACTTTCTAGCCCTTCTTACTTGTAACTCAGAGCACAATATAAATATTAACAAAATTTTACGGCCAGATTATCGATTTTATCCAGCTAGTAAACAACACAGTGTCAATTGGTATATAGGAACAATGGTAAGCCATATTTTTACTTCCAACCTAGAAGCAGAAGGAGCCTCCAATGTACAGTATTTACAAAAAGAATATTTAAGTTATATACGGAGTACGTAATAAGAAGTTTGCAAATTTTATAGACAACTCTTTGTTCTCTTAACTTCCTCAATGTTCATGTGATTTAATTTACTTTTTAAAATTTATTTTACGACTTGCTATTTTGCAACAAAGCTGTATAAACACTTCGTTGTAATTACTTCTCGAGTACAATAAAATTATTAAAAAATATAGTGTAGGGGTAACGTAATGGCCTTATGAATAATACACCTATATAACATAGGTTCAAATCCTGTTCACGCCAATGTTATTTTTTTACAAAGTGATTGTGAATAATCGACTTATCATACTGGACAAGCAATACGTAAGAATCTGAAAGCAAAAACATGTATCATGATAGAAACGATTTACGAAAGTTGGATGGGTAAGGACATTCCAAAGACATCATTGATCTGCAGTATACAATTTTCGTGTTATTCTTTTCAGAAAGAAACACTACTCCATTTGTTAAACAAAGTTTGGCTAAAGCAATCGTTGGTGTATTGATAGCGTGCCAGACTTCCAAAAGGAAGACCTTGGTTCGATTCCCCATTGTTCTGCATCATACACTGCAATGATAAGTATGTTTCATAGTTATATTCGTCCCCCCTCTCTCTTTCTTGATATTTCCTTATTCTGTCTTTGTATCTTTCACTTCTCCCTTTCTCTCTCTCTCACACAAACACACGCACGCGCACTTCATGTTTCAAAGTTAAAATGGAGCAAGAACGGGATATACCTGGTCTGGAGTATCTAATTAACTGCAAACTTCGGCGTCGGTTTTTCTTGCTCTAGCGATAACATCCCCAGTCCTCGTCACCTCTGACAGAAATAGTGTTTAAACGCAAGTAATACGTAAAATCTCTTTTTTACCTTCTGGGTTACCGAGTCTTAGTCGATTAACTGGGTCACTACGGATTTGAATTTTCGGTCCAGTCATGTTCTATAACATAACCAACATCATCCGACTGGCACGATGATCCGTTTGAGGTCTTAGCGCGTTCATTATATCTATGCAAATTACGTTATATCCAGAAGAGATTAAATCAATGCTGGATGTTCGGAGCAGATACATGTTCGGAAGAGATTGGAAAATGGTAATGTCTTTAGTTATTTGAAACCAAAATTTTATTTATACTACTTCGACACAAAATGTGTTTCCATCCTATAATTCAATATGTTCTATTCACGTTGGAAATTGAAACATGCTACATCTATGAAGTACATAAACTTTTTCTCTCGAACATTTTTAACGTCTCATTACGATATAGTTTGGACTTTCAATATAGGGTTTCTGATTGAAAATTGGCAGTAAAATTGCACTCTTGAATTTTATCTTTCTTGTTTTTCCTTTCAGTTTTTTTTCTTCAGTTTGTATTAGTAGTCTGAAACGGAGTATATGACCAATGCTAAGTAATGAGTATATTAGAATGTATTTTGGATCAGTACGTCCAATGAATTTGCAATCGAACCACTGGGAAATAAAGAATGTGTCTTAAACTGTTGACATTATCCTAGATGTGTCTCAGAGATATACAGTTCTACTAGAAATTGAGTATGCTATCCATTATAAAAGTGCATTATGTATGTTTAAAGCATCCTCTATATATTCGAATGGTTCTGAAAATATGCAAAAACAGACGTTATTTCTTTATCGCTATTGGATTTCTGGAAACGGATCTTTATAATATATGGTTCTTTTCTTACTACGTTGGAATCCCAAAGTTTTATCTGTTCTCTCTTTTCTTTTTCTTCTTCTCCTCTCATATATCACCTCTTCCTCTCTCTGCCTCATTTCTGAATCTCTGTTTAATAGACATCAATTGGTTTCAATTTTTCATTGTATGTGTTTCAGTTTCTCCCTACATCAACTTATGAATCTTGTTTCATCTTAGTTTTTTTTTTAATTTCTTTTTATTGAAAATAATACGTGTGCAGTTTGAAATGAGAATTTCGCTAGTGTTTTTAATTAATTTTAGTATGGGAGAGAAGAAAGAAGGAGAGTGGGTCTCTTTAACTGACACGATTATAGGATAAGAAGGTGTATATTGGGTGGCCTAAGTGCACGGCGTTACCTGTCGCAATATTTTGATGCGGAATGTACCATCTTCTCACAAACTGTGGGTGACAAAGTAATCAAATTTTACACAAATCTTACTTATATATACATCCCTATATACTGAACTAGAATTGTAACATAGTTCCTTTACTTGTTTCTACGCTTTGGTGAAGAAAGGAAAATCACATCATTATAATTATTCGAATTAAAGAAATATTATTGGCTTTGTATGTAACCTAGATTATTAATCCTTGTTCGGTAGCATTACGAGCTAATATAGGACGTGGTATAAAACTTAAACGAATCCGTTCAGTATCTCCAAGAAAAAGGTACAAATATTTCTAGAACTATTCTAAAAATTTGAGCCTATGCCATACACGTAAAAGGCAATATAGAGGGACAAAACTTTGCATAGGGATGCTGGACTTCTATACACATCT
This sequence comes from Thermobia domestica, assembly GCF_964235325.1. Lineage (NCBI taxonomy): Eukaryota > Metazoa > Arthropoda > Insecta > Zygentoma > Lepismatidae > Thermobia > Thermobia domestica. The sequence continues at coordinate 336,153,647 of NC_137456.1, forward strand.
ACCAACCAATAATTGAACTTTTGCAGGTAATAGCAAAACGTCCGTTGGCAAATTTCTCGTAAACAGTCACAACACGGACATCTCCCCTTAAATCCGATGAAAGAGTCGGCCAGGGTAGAAGTTTCTCTTGCAGCACGTCCAAGCCAGTGATCTTGAAGAACATGATTAAGAAGCTACTATATATTCCTGTGAAAATGGTGTGGAGCACCGTCCAGTATGCCAAATATAATCACGGTGTAACAACCAGGTTTCCAACATGTATACAAATGAGTCACTTGTCACAGTTCCTTGTTCAAAGAAAAATATGCCGTGCACTTTCTCGGAACAAAGCACAGACCGCGTTCACTGTTGGAGAGTCACGCTGATGCTTTATCTCTGCATGTTGTTATTCGCTTTCTCAGATACAAACGTTGTGTTTGTCCGCGTTGCCACTAACAAGGGAAGTAGCTTTTTCGCGGATGATGAGTCTTTCTATAAAATATACTTCCTCCATTTTCAACTGAATCTTGTCATAAAAGTCACAACTTTTCACTTTGTCTGCTGTTATAAGAGCCTATCCTAATCGAACTTTGTACGGTTTAAACCATAGCCGGTAAAGCAGAACGTTCCACTTCTTTTTTTTTGTGGTACGTCTACTTTTTTGCTCGCTTTACTAAGTGACTTATGAAAATTTCGCCGAAACACTTTGAGTATTCTTTCAATTTTTTCGTTAGACTCAGAAGATCGATCAGAACTCTTCTCTTTACATATGCATCCAACTCTTTGAACTGTGGGGTTCATCATATGTTTGTTATTCTTCCCTAGCAGAGCTTTTCTAATCCGCACATGAAACTCAAACTGCACTGTAATCACACATCTGAAGACCCCCAAATGGAATACACATAAAGACTTTCCTTATTGAACTATATCTCGGAAACTAATGCTGCGTCCCCTCAATAAACTGCTGTCCCCGACAAGGAAAGAGCATGTTGTGCTTAATAAACCTTTACCCTTCATAATGTAGATTTTACTCGTCTAAAGTAATAAATAGATTAATTATTAATTTTTAAAACTGAATCTAACAAAAGTGTAAAACGTTTAATTTTCTTTTATTTTATATATTATTTGTATTAATTATGTAGTGATCAGACAAAATTATTATGGTTACGGTAATTTTCCTTTGGCTTTCATAAACACAAAAGGACCGTTACAAATGCTTAAGCTATTTATTTCTAGAATATGGGTGAATGAATTTAAGCTACTATTTCAATTGTTACATCATCTTGCGCTGAGAACACATACTACCTATAATTATTCATAGTTTTGGAATGGAGATTCATATGGCGCTGCTGATATGCATGTATTTTTGATATTTCTCTTTCATATGCTGAAACATATTAAAGCTCATATATCTACAAATTAAAAACGCTTGCATTGCATAATATCTGAACTATTAACTTCATTCAGCTACTCATTCACAAACATGATTTAAAATTTCACATTTATTCCCAAAATGTTATTTCATTTACCTCGAATAAAGATATTTACATATTTCCACGTGAAGTAATGAAGCTTCATGTGCCTAAATTCAGTTTATCTTCATTCATCTCATGACTGTATATCGAAATAATCACTATTAATAAGACTAAATAATGACAGGGATTACTAAGAACAGGAACACTAACTGCTGTGAAGTAATGTTGCAAATTTCCAAAATATTGTTTCATTGTGTTCGTGTTTTCGTACGTGTTGAGCCACTTTACAGAAAGAAGTAGACATCATATACACACTACATAAGATACACAAATACATTCAAGAGGAATTCAGACTGAGTCCCACATTCGAAAGGAGAATACGCTCATCGTTAACTTAGGTAACATTCTGTACATAAATTGTTGCTATATTTATTGTCCTAAAAATTTTATACTTAATGGTTATCCGCCATTGGTGATTCAATGAAAATTGAATCACTAGAGAATAAATTACAATTGCACGTACAGTAAGCGTAAGTACAAAAAGTTTACTCTACTTTTTATATAATAAAAGCTGTTTGCCATATCTAGTCATGTATCTTTTAAGATCAGATAGGAAAGAATTACATATTTTCAAAGTGACTTAATACTGGTCTAGATTACCTTGTGTGATAAAAGTGCATATTATTCGTTAAAATCCAAAATTAGTAAGTTTTTGTATTAGCGGATTATTTAGGAATCTACTGACAGTTTAGTATTAGAGAGCGGTGATTAGAGAGTGAACTGTTTACCTATAACATGTATTTAAGTGTGCTTTTGTACCAAATTTTAATACATTTGAATTAACCTGTTAATATCAATTACTCAAGAAAAGAAATTAGAAAATTGTTTTAAGGGCGCTTATAAGAAATGAAAGTAGAATTTATTCAAACACATGTACCATGCGTCGGAAAATAATGGAACATGAGCTTCCTATATTTTATAATTTAATTGACATAACTTAATAATACTGATTAAAAAACGCCCAAAATATTGCAGATGTTAATGAAAAGACGTTTTCTATCAGAGAGTATATACGTAGGTAAAACATCGTCCATAGCTTAAATAAATTAAATATTAATATTTGATTAATAAGATAAACTCAGTTGATGGGTATGGATAAATTGCCTTGAACATGTGGTGAGTTTGCTTCCGAAATTCTTTTAACGGTAAATGTTTCCAAATTACTTTAGTCCTGGTAGGAATCCAGAAATTTTCAGTGACAATATCAATCCAAGATTTAGCTTACAAGCTTACCAGGACACTCAAATACAATTCTAAGTCAAACTTTTAAACTTAATATCTCGGAATAACACATTACGTATTTTAGTACTTTTTCTTGCATATAACAGTAGTCAATTAAGATTTTTTTAAAGCTTTAGAATACCTGATTTTAATAGAGTTTGTCAAATAGAATTTGCATTTGTAATTATTCTCTCCATCACTCAGATTTTTCTCGTTCACCCACGTGAACTTAAAGATGAGTTATTTTCTGAAATTTATTTATGTTCAGAAACTAATGTGTAACTTCCACGGTAATAACAATATAACAACGATTCAATGGATTCACAATGAAACACATATTACAACGATGTATACGGTGTGTCGCAATTTTGTATATGGGGAAAATTGTAAATGATTTTTTTTTGGCATTCACTCCAAAAATTATTTTATGTGATTTTTTCTTATGTCATTCATATAGTAATACAGCATCGAAATTGTGCCAAAATATAAATGTATATCTACTCATGTTAATTTATTTAAATCACCTTATTCCATCTAGAGATATAGGTAATTGTTTGCATTTATAGGTTAAAGTGCCACGCATTCAGCAAAGAGAGAAATTAAGCTTTGACATATTGTTGTCGGCACTTATACGGACACGCAGCTATAAGCACAAATACGCACAACCACAGACAATGCACGCAAGTTTTCTGTTGAATTTTGCGATATTGACCCTCCAACAATGAATAAAATACTGTTAAGAACTCCATTATCACTTATTCATTGAACTCCGTTATCACTTTCAAGACAAGGGAGTTAGTATTGCGTGGTGGTGTACTGTTGCTGCTATCTCAATTATGAAGTGTCTGTCGTGTGTGTATGTGTGTGATACCGTAGAGAATATAAGATACAGAAGAATTTTGTAAATCTCGCGGACATTTTGTTTTGTGTATGTGGAGAGCTGACATTTACACCGTAACGTTGATGTTTCACTCCACCTGTAAGGAAGTGTTATGAGTTATATTTTACAAGCAGCGTAGAAGGCCAAGATAAGAACTTGACTCCTCATTACATTTTTGAGTGAAACGTCTGACTGGGTGGTGAATTGTGAATTGAACATGAACTTCGGGGGGCCGATGATGTGGAGAGTATCAAAAGTTAATTTTCTAGACTATTACTTTATACGACACGGATAAAATAATACTAGTAAATCTAATCACATAATACTGTACACGAATTTGCCATGATCAGTGAGGTCGTGTCAAAAAATGCATAATTATAAGTACCACATCCTCGAGTTCATTTTTCTGTAGATGAAGATAAGTACTTGTGGCAACTACCAAAGTCCAACATAAAAATGAAGAAGATCCTACATATCTAGGAAACACATCTAGAATCAAATCCCATCTGATAACTCAGGATGAAATAAATTATCTCATTCGAGATTCAAAACTCAAAAAATCAGGCAGAAATTCATGCGTGCTTCTATACTTATAGGCTGAAATCTGCTCATTCGTGACACACAAAGTTTCTTATTTTCGAAAGCGTCATGTAGAGTTTCAGAGTTACTTATATATATATATATATATATATATATATATATATATATATATATATATATATATATATATATATGGAGAGAGAGAGAGTTTATATTAACAATTTTCGTGGTCTCATGAATACACTCGGCCATGAACAGGTAAGTACACAGTGCAGATTGTTTATTGACTCCTTAAAAACTAGCTTGAAGCTGGTTATTTTGTATTTGACAACGAATTTCATTCAGTGTTTTTCTCTTATGCAACTGACATGAAATATCATAATATTGTTACAACGAATTCCGTTTGAGAAATACATTGGACCGATTGCTGTGATTTAAAAGTCATTTCTTTTTTATTGGGCTTCCAGCTTGTTTATATGAATTATTTTTGTGTTTGCGAATGAGACAGCATGAACAAAGCGGAAAGTTACATGCAGAAGGAATGGCCAAAGCTTGCATTAACTTCTGGACAGAATAAAGATTTTTATCCCTCATTGGTGAACCCTTCGTATTGAAGAGGAGGCGGGGAAACATTGGTTCAACTACCATTCCCATCGCTAGCTAATTAAATTATTCCAGTTCAAAGTAAACTGTTCGCATGTTCATTCACTTGGTTGACTGATGAGTAGACAGGAAATGCTGATGTTCTAGCTATTACTTTTTAGAAAAATATCTTCATGTATACCACCCATATATGATTATAATATATTTGAATGGAGAGTTTTTTTTTCAAATTTCTCCTCAAAATTTTTGGAACAACTGCACCGATTTGGATGTGCTTCTCACCGCTATATTCTACGCACATTCAAATATATATACAGCATTAAACACTATGTATAATTTTTCAACTTTTCTCTCGCTCCTTTGCGGACCAATAGAAGACGCACTTTCATACATAAACCGTGCATAAACCAGGCAATGGACGAAAGGAATGCAGGATTTCGTTTCTTGGAGGAAAAGCTTTCTTCGGGTTAGTGATTCTAAAGTCAAGTATGGTAGTTTTTTTTTTGGTCGCCAAGTATGATGTTTTTTCGTGACAAAAAATGAGCATCTCTTAACTTTGGTTGAAAGAGGAGCTGGTTGTTAATTCAAAAGTTTAACCGGCATTATTTACGAAACCATAAAGTCCAACACTACAGTGAAATTGTGACTGATTTCCTGTAAGCATTGAAATAAATGGGTTGCAACATGATCATCGTAGTCCACTTCCTGGACTACAACCTCGACTGCTGTTCTGAAAATCTAGATGACGTTAGTGATGAAAACGGGGGAAGTTTTCGTCACCATGGAGAAGCGGTACCAGAGAGAGTGTAGTTTAGTAATTGTAGCACATTACTTTTGGACGCTCAAGAGAGATGTTCCTGTAGGCAAATAGAAAAGAAAGTTGGCGAATAAAGATTTTAGCTAAAGTAAATGTTCGTTCATATGTTAACACGTATCTCTTCTTTTGCTAAAATACTATATGGCAATTTTACTTCAGTTTAGGTTGATTAGCAACAGAAACAACTAAATGTACCTCTAGAAATTAGCATGATGTATTGAGTGGATTAAATGCATGTTTCGTTACAATTCCCGTTTCTGTATCACTACATGAATATTCATATGAGACACATAATTTTTATTAACTTGTTCTTGACGGAATTTTTTTCACATAATACCTCTAGAATTACCCTCATATAAACAATGACGGATGTATACATCATTGTAAAGTGCGTTTCATTGCCAATCCAAACAAGTAGATACAAGTAGATACATCGTCCAAAAATTGAAACATTATTCCATTGATGGCCAAAAATGTGATCTGACACAGCTATTTATCTTGTACGAATTTTGTTACACGTACTACTTTTAAATTAAGAACGAATTCTGAAATATATAATAATATAGTTACATTCGTTCAGATCCTTTCTCTTACAACATAATAACGTTGTTCTCATTCAAATAGACTAAGCACAGCACATATTGACAAACCTATATTTCATACAACGAAAACATCTTTTTTTGTGAGCGAAGTAGAATCTGCAGAATACAGACTAGCACCTGCTCGTAATTACCCACGTCATTTTCAACTAACTTACCCTATACCAACAATGATTCAATTTGCCGTGTCAGCATTTAATAGAGATAGAAATGTGGATATGAAAAGAAGCAAATATGTAAAGCATATGTAAACATATACAAACGAATGAGACATTAAGGAAATATTAGCAGTGATCATAGATACTCTATTACAAACTAGGTACATGTACTTACTTTTATGTGGTTTAGACAATTTACCTACAAATGAAAGCAGTTGCCACAAAATGTGTTGTAGTTAGGCGTACGTATCATTTGCACATACAGCAAACAGAATACACTGAATTTAGTTATAGTAATAATGCGATAATAATATACTAGCGGTAAGTTATCTAAAATTATTCTTCAAGAACCTCAGACGATTATATGCTCGTCGCGGAGGTACATGTCCCAGCGTTAACATGTCCGATTCATCTTTCGAACCCTAAATTCTAGCGATCTACCGCTTCTCATCAAAACTTTCATGTCTGGCTGTCATTGAAAATTTCACCTCTATATTAACATATAAGAGAGAGTAAATCAGTCCAAGAAGATTATTTTTACGTCCTCATAACTCTGATAACACAGAAAAAAATGACCAAACAATGAATAAAAAGTCGCTTACCTTAACGTGAGTTTGGTAAAATTACCAAAAATATAAAAATTATAAAACTTATCAATACAGAAAACGTTGTGCATAAGAGCGATTGTATTTACATTTCAAACTTGAAAACTATACCTAAAACCCCTGTAACTCTATCCATTGACTCCATTTATAATTAGCGACACTACGGCATTGCATACAAACTTACATGAATTGGCCATCATTATCACAATTACAATTATGGGGCAGTGATCTTGACTAGATTAGTGTAAAAGTATTAGTAGTTGTAATAGCTGGCATTATTTGGAGCTGCAATTATATGAAAATTCTCTTGGAGCCACCACTGTATAGCATATCTCTTGGAACGGACATTGTGTGGGAATCTCCTCACTGTTTCGATACAGAGGATTTTAATGTACCACTAACTTTATATAAAAGGAACGTCTATATCACGAATGAATTGTTTAATAAAATAAATAAGGAGAAAGAATAAAAAAAAAGCTTATAACTTTAAATAGAAACGTAACGATAGAAGTAAAAAATAATGTATTATACAACAATATTATATCGGATTTTGAAAAAAAAAATAGATAAAACACCAAATATCTAACACGATGTGTCAAAATTATGTGTGCGTTTGAACCTCTAGGGTCGTCGTATGATGGAAAGTTAGTTGGGTACTAGCATGATTATTGTCCAGGTGTTTTATGAAAGTGAAGTTGTTGAATATAATGAATGGAGTTTGATAATCGATACACGACACGAGGAACGAAGCAAATGCAGTGTAATGGACTTGATTACGATCCTTTTGAATTTGCTTCAATTGTTACTCGTATTGCCTTCATTTATTGCTTTCTGTCTTCCCGAACTTTGATTTGAGTTGAAAAATAGAGATGATCGAATCCAGCAAGAAAGTAAAGAGAGAAAGTAGATTTTATGTACTTTCTATCTATCCATTCTTTTTCATCGAACTACTTCTTGTTTCGCCAAGTTGAATTTAAACGTGGATTTTGAGTTTGTCAAGTTTTAATTTAATAAGGTAAATCATCTATTTTTCTAGCTTGGCCTCTTAAGTCAGTAATTCACTGAAGTCAATTCAGGGATTTTCAAGGTAAATTGCTTCGTAAAATACTACCATAAAATTTCTAATTTTTAAAATAGTTTAAAGTTATACAGGAGAATCAGTGCGAATTGCTTGCAATTGCCTTACGTTGGTTCGTTCTCACTTCATGAGACATAATGTTATGACATTTCATGAATCTTTGACTCTTGATAAGACTTGATTGGAGTAATAATAAAATTCTTGCTGTTTGTTTGCAGGAAAACATATTTTACAGCAAAGAAGAAAAAGCTGTAGATGTCTATCTCTATGTTGCCCTAAGAGTTAAAACCTGTTATAATAATAAATATTTAGCCTCCTTCTAATCCAGAACACACACAATTATCTTTCTAATAAAGGAACAATGTTTTATACGATATTGGCAACACGTTATGTTCATGCATTTCATTTGTCGCAAGGGACTACCCACGTTACTCGGCTGCAAGACTTCTCGAAGGTTAAATGAGCTATTGGATGGCAAAGTGGTGCAAGTCATTATTGCGACACTTTGAGATACTGAATTTTACAACACTTTGCCGTGCAGGGTCATCGTGAATTCGAATTTACGACTTTCATTATGCTTCCATCTCTGCTTAATTTAATATTGACTAGGGATGTACTTGAACCTGAACTCACAAACTGGGGGTGATGTATATATTTCCTAAAAGCTTGGGTCAAGGTAAGATCAACACCGGTTACAAAAATTGGAGAGGTCCCATGTATTCCGCTTAAGGGCAGCACTACTAGTTTTTATTTAAATTTGTGTGTCAATGAAGTGCGTTAAAGCCCCGAAAAATCTGAAACAGTGAGACAGATATGAAAACAGTAAAACATGTCTTTCATCATTTCAAAATTACAACGTTTCAAAGTAAAATAAATTATTCCAGGGTCGTCCACAGGTTCCGATACGGGGTCAACTCAAAATTTTAAAATGGAAATGGGGGTCAACCTGCATATCATATGAAAGCTGGTGTTAAATGAAATCAAGTCTCGATTCTCTACGATAAGCTTGTGCAAAAAGTGGTGGATCAAAATATCATCATAATTTTCATTGCAAAGTTTATGGCCACTCGTATGAATATGAAACAGTGAGACAGATATATATATATATATAAAAAAAACAGAATGTGTCAAATTTAAGAAGAAATTTCCCAGAGTCATTCGCATGATCCCAGACGGGTGCAACTCAAAATTATCAAATGTCAAGGTTGGGCAAATAGGTACATTATCTGAGTGCTCGTGTTAATGATATAGAATTGGACATAGGACAAGCCTTGACTGTCGATAAGCAGTGCAAAATAGCAGCGGGTCAAAATATAAGATTACTAATCAAAACGACTGTAGCCACCTCTATAAACCTGAAACAGTGAGAGAGACGTGAAAACAAGAAAGCAAGTCTTCTGTTATTTCATAAGTAGAACACGCTTTGGGATTTTGTTTTATCAGAGGCCCAAATGAGGTCCATTTCAAAATGTGTCAGTAGGAAACGGGCTTATCTGCCATATCTTTCGAAAAGCGTTCTTAAACAAGAGATGAAAGTATGGACTTTCTGCGAAACATTTTTCAAATTTTTTATGGGGTCAAAATGGCAACACAGTTTTATGAAAATGTGCGTTTCCAGGCGTAGAAATGTGAAGCAACTTAAGATCTACGGGAAGCCATGAGACACTTCTATTACGTTGATACATTGTTCTTTTGCATTATTCTTTTGTGGCCTTTGGCTTTGTTTTTACACGTATCCTACAGTTTCATACGACTAGCCATAAACTTTACAGTGAAAATTGTGTTGATATTTTGATCCACTGCAATTTTGCACAGGCTTATTGTAGAGAGAAGACTTGGTTTATCTTCTTTCGTTTAACACCAACAATCATATCATATGCAAGTATCCATAAAAACACAATTTCCATTTTAAAAATTTTGAGTTGGATCCTGTATGGGAATCTGCGGGTGACCCTGGAACAATTTGTTTTACTTTGAAACGTTGTACTTCTGAAATGATGAAAGACATGATATTCTGTTTTCATATCTGTCTCACTGTTTCAGATTTCTCAGGGTTGTAACGGACTTTATGGACAAGCTTGAAAATTTAAATAAAAATGAGAAAATGCTGCCTCTAAAGCGGAATGTGTAAAATGCTGCTCCCCAATTTTGCTAACCAGTTTGGATCTTGCCTTAACCCAAGCTTTCAGGAAATATATACATCCACCCTCCGGGTGAAATACACAACTTTGTCATCGAACAGGTTGGGGTTTCAAATTCACGGAAACGGTTTAATCAAACTTTTTAATGGGTTACGCCAATTTTCATCCTACCACTCAAATGTTGTTTACTGTAACGTTTTCTCTTTTACATATAGTTATTAATGTACCCCGTGATAGTGACTGATACACTGTGAATCATTGTGAATTTGTAAATTATATTACATTCGTTGACATTGCAATGAGTCTTACACCCGCAACCCAGTCATTTGGTTTTGAAAATAACTTTCTAATAGTAAATTTAATCTGAATTAAAATATTAGACAAATGCTTGTCCAAGGATATGAACCTGAGACTATGCAGAATATGAATGGGTTTCTTTAACAACAAATGTAAGATAAATTGTTTCCTGATAGCAGTGTAAATGACGCTACACGCGTAGAATTCTGTTATGGTTATTCTGAGCCTAATAGTCTTGGTCTTTCAATTTTATTATAATCCTTATTTAATATGCGAAATTACTATAATAGTGCGTCTAATTTTAAGAACTGAACTCATTTATGCTCATGTCATGAGAATACAAAAGATTATATTTTTCATAATGGTCAAATTAGAGTGGAGGTGTTAAACAAATTCCTGTTCAAAGTTGCGGACATACGTTTGAGGGTAGAACTAAAAGTAATGTCACTGGGTTTGAACTAATTGGAACATTTCGTTTATTTTTTTTTGAAAACTATTCATTTAAAAAGAATATCAATTCATCAGATAATAGAATTAAAAATATAAAACATCTAAAGTAGCTAACCTGGATATCTAGAGGCTTTACTCCCGATCCGTAAAAGGTGTTCTTACCATACTGAGGTGTGAATCCAGACTTACATGAGTTTATAATAATTTCGATTATTAAATATTTTGAGAAATGCGCATCAGTTAAATAGAAATGTAGAACAAAGGATTCTTTTCTTTATGTCAGGCACCCAGATGGCACTCAATATTATAATACGCTGAATATTTTTTTCGTATGTAATAACATATTATTTTTCATTGTATAATTCAAGAAGAACTTGATGAATTGATTTTAACTTATATTAACTATTCTAATAAAAATTTGATTAAAATATTAAAGTTTTAGAAATAAATATATAAATATTGTATTACATGTCTTTTGAGCCAAAAATGTTGTAGAAGTAGTTTTCAAACTGACACTTCTCCAAACAATGGCATTTTTCCAGCGATTGCAAGCTTGATTTCGAACCTATGAATGAGAAGCATAAACATTAATTTGTTAAGTTATATTAAGGATATTATAATATTATAATTAGGATATGGATTTTATTCATGTATTTTAGGAGATAACCTAGAATGTTTTACAAACTTTCAACACAGCTTGTGTTGTCAGCGATGTGAAGTTCTGAGATCACTTTTCTATTACGTTACTCTATGTTTAGATTGTAATTATTAAGATAAGATTTCGTTTTTGCTGCTTTCGTATCAATTTCTTCACATAATTATCTAATACTCTGTAAAGAATAACGTCGTAACAGTGTATACTGCTGCAAAGTGGCCATATTCTCAGTAATTGAAAAGTATAATACGTTGATATATAATTAATATGTAGTGATTCTTATCAAACTATAGTTAACTTTATGAATTTCTTTATTGAAGTTATTCATCATGGACATACTTTTAACTCGTTTAAGTTCTATATACTAACCACTCGTTTGTGTGTGTAACTGAAATGTTACCATAACGCAAATGTATGGCATTTGCAAAAAATAGCTTATTTTCTATTATATGAATTCAACCACTTCAGTACTGTAAAGAGCAATCTTGCTTAGAATAAATAAAAATTGAGTTGATTTTAAGTTTGGCATCCTGTTTAGCATCGAGGGTATAGGCGAACTGGACCTACTGACTAACATACAGTTCGAACCACATGAGCTTCCGCCGGGAAGCGAGCCCGAAGTCGCGTATGCAAACCACTTAGCCACGAAGGAGCTCTGAGATAAGGAAAAGCTGTACAGTCTGTTCAAAGCTCACACTAAAGCACAGAAAACAATTACTCTACATTTGATTGGATTTCGTGACTAAGATTGGAAAAGCAGCACGCATCACGAACTTCTGATCTGGACAGACGATGGACAGCACCAAAACAACTTAAATTTAAGATCACGTCGTAAGTTGCGTGATGTTCACCGGTTGTGGCACTTTAGACTATCATTTATCTAAACTCAGTAAAATTATCTGAATGGCTTAGAAATACATTGATATGAGGCCGGAAAGGTGGTTTCTTTCTTACTCAAAAACTAATGTTTTAAAGGGCCGTTATATTTTCGGGACAGTAGCAGAAGGAGGTTCCTTCTTTTTGTGGAACGACAACAAATTGATTTTCTATTTGTTCTGTATTTTATCATCCAAAATTCTCAATAGCATATTGATATTAACTTGATATTAAGTAATCTTATATTACGCATACCCTATCTTACTCATATTTCTACGACTCATGTTTCATTAAGTTACATTGATCTAACGACTTATTAATTTGGAAGTGATGTCCCTTTCAGCGTTATTATATATGAGAAAAGTTCGCAACTATAACATATATATCACGTTCTAATTTCATTTATTTTTATTTATCTCTTAACGTTAGGGCAAACGTGCAATATTATCACGCGAAAGCTTTATATTAGAAAAAAAGTATAATATTTAATGTCATGAATAATGTTGAATTGGTGATGTCGATGTTTGGGTTACTACGTGATTTTTTTTATTAATCTGGTGTTATGATAATAGGTAGTTGTTGAATTGGTTTCTAGGGAAACAGTTTGTTGAATTTAAATGTCCCTAGTTAATTATGATGATATAATTAAATTACACATTACCTAGAACAGCATACGTTATGCAACTGTAAAACTAATTGATACTATTGGCAAATATAGTGTTTCATCTATGTGAAATAATTTTGTATTGATTAAGAATATTCTTAGTAGTAGAAATTCATTGTAAAACAGATATGACTCAAATTGTGGGCATTTGATATATGGTGTTTCAGCCCGGGAAAGCCTTTCGGATAGGTCTGAAGAAAAGTAACGCTGTGAAAACGGATTGTATTTCACTAGTAAACCAATGTAAAAGTTACACACGACAATGAATGAGACACTCTGTGTCCGTTTTAGAAGTTACGGTAGAGAAACACTCTCCGAAAGTAATTCTACGTCTAACATGGATATATAGAATTATATTCAAGAAACGGGGAATTTATTAATTGCAAAATAGAACTATTATGAAGTAAACTGAAACAATACTTGTCGTTATTCCATATCCAAATAAATCATATAATGGAACAATTTAAACACTGTCTTAAAGCTAAAATAGAGGAGCTCACATTGAATCTGAAAAACAAATACGATGGAATGGAAGATGAAAGAGATCCTAATTGCATCCAGATCTCAGAGTTGCAAACGGAAATTTCGTATCTTTTGAATAAGTTAGTTACCATTAGTGAGAGCTACATGAACCTCCCAGGCAAATTAGTTCCCAGTGAGACAGAATGAACAATAGTTATACCTGAATCAGCTCAGGCAGTTTCTAAGCACAGATATGAAAATGGAAGTCCACCAGAAACTACAGCAAGGGAATATAAGAGTTTGGATAAAGAGACTAAGAAGGATGAGAAAAGACCGATGCGGAATTCTACTTCACCAACAGATTTATGTTTTCTGATCATTTACAATATTACATCATAGGGAAAGACATATTTGTTGAATAAAACTGTACGCACACTACGAAAAATGCAAAAAGTTAACACAATAAAAACGAATCAAGAGAAATGTTGAATATAAAGTGCTGTGCCTCTCTCGAATGAATCACTCAATGTATTACAAGGTCATATTTAAGCCTTGAGCATTTCTAGTAGAACTATTAAAAAGGGACAGATTTATAACTTGCGTGTAAAGACAACAAGCTCTATAGTGGCTGTCAGGTGCACTTGTGGTTTCAGGTTCCGCTTTCGATTCGCATTGGGATACCTTTTGGGATATTAAATGTTCTCGATGTGTGTGTTCGTGCCCTGTAGTTCAAGGTCACTGGAAATAAGTGTAAAACGAGTGTGACTGAGTATGAAATAGACACAAGTTACTGAAAAGGGAAAAGCAGACTTTGGTAAATGAACTTCGGGGACATATTACGCGAGGTGGTTCGTGCGCATTTAAAGTGATAATATTGCAAACTCGGAGAGCACAATAGCCACAAAAACCATCTTAATTTTCCGACTTTCCCATATATGATAGAGCGCGTTAAGTCATCAAATGGCTGAATGAGGAGCATCAATAAAAATCACGCGCAAAAGGTTTAGGGGTCGATTCCGTCTCGAGGCATTTTTGTTTTAACCAATAAAGTAACCACTTGTAACATATTAATTCACCATGTGTTTGTAATGTATAAAACAATAGGAATGATCAAATTAATCGTAAAACCTTGCAATGTTCTATGTTAACAGCAACAGGATTCAACCTATTTCGTAAATATATTGATATTACAATTTTTATTATGGTTACTACAATCGTTGTGTATAAAATATTTCTTAGGCTTCGTGTCCATATTGGTGGACAGTGGGAATTACATGGGGGATGAGGTGCAAATCCCCTTTGGTAATACTGGATGTATGGTATAACCAGGGGCGTCATTTCAGACTTCGCCTGATGGATAAGTCTCGGGTAAGGGTACCACCGAAGTAAGACTATAACGTTTTGTACTAGTATATTAGTAGGCAATCGATTAATTTATATGTATTCTTGGAGGCAATTGACCCTTCTTGCCCCCCTAAGTAACGCACCTGGCTAAAGCTCTCATAGTTTCCTATCCTCTGACGTCTAAAATGACGCCACTGGTTGTAGCATACACCCAGTATTACCAAAGGTGATTTCCCCCTCAGCCCCATGTAATTTGCACACTATTTACATAAATAGACACAAAGCGCCAAGAACATCTGGGGACAATTTGTCAGGGGAAAATTTAAATAATAACAACCGCATGAACATGGCTGGTGACAATTCATGTTGGTACCTTCGCGATTGTCCGCGACAAATCGAAGGGGCGCGGACCAAAATGAAGGTCAAGGCTTTTAATCCACCCTCACCTATGTGCATGGACCAATAAACTAGAACTTTCCCGCCTAAGGGAACGTTAAGCTGAAGTGTCTGATATCATTTCCTGATTTAATTTAGCTCGTTCCCATAATATTTCACCTACCAGTAAGATTTCATGTTCATTTTAAATATATATGATAGTGAGTTTCATAGAGGATGCAATATTTCAGTTGGAGTTAGTGAGTTTTTACATTCTAATCATACTAAATATTTAAGTAATTATTAGACGTAGTTTCAGCATAGAAACGTTAAATGGATAATAAGGCAGTTCAAACCAATGCTATTCAATCTGAAACGTATATTACAATTATCATAAAAGAAGTGGACTATTTATACCCTGAAAGTGATTTATGGAGCTTAATTAGACGTGAAGAGACAATTCACCTAAATTAATTAAACAATAAAATATTTTTTTGTTGAGGTTTATTACACGGGTTGACTAAAATATTAAGTTGCACACATATTAACAGTTTCGAACGAGGAAGTTGAAAATCGAAATTAGAAGATTCAATTTCAAGGTATAAGTGCTAATCACTTGGCTAAGCTAATATTTACTTTAGATGTTAACGTCGCTTATCATTAAGACTATATGGGAGGTCGGCTCACATTCCAAAGAAGGTTCCCAACCTTTTATAATGTGTTCAAAGTTATTTCATCGCGAAGGTAGCTGGGAATCTAAAGTGTCACACAAACGAGCTTCAAGATAATGTTTCAAAATATGTGAAATTTGACTTCTCATCACTGCCAGATCAGTTTTAGAATGTTTCATAATTTTATATAAAATTTCATGACAATTGAAGTGAAATAAGTAAAATTATGGTATTGACAGTTTGAAGTGCACAATATCCCAAGGATGGTGGGGCTGGTGATAGGCAGTGGGAATATTCCCGGTGGGAAGGAAAATAAAAATGGGAATATTCCCGGGGTTTTTCCTTTGCATATAAATTCCCGGGAAGAAATGTATGTCCATTTCTTTACATTATTTTCCAAATTATAAAAAACGTATGACTAATTACTTTAATTTCATTTATTATGATTTACTTCTAGGTTTTAAATAATTTGGAGATTTAAAAATTAAAATTCGTTGACTGTAGTTTATATAATTAATAATATGATTTTTTTAGTTCCATTTCCATTTTCAGCACAAAGTAGCAAAGTATACTAATTTACAAATCACGAAAAGAATCCAGTTTGTAAAGTAATATAGAAAGTATGTAGAAATAGCGATGAAGTACTATTAACACACCCAGAACCACCATTAGTAATAGACGTTTGTCTGTCTCCTGTCTCCGATTCGAATTTCTGAAGAGGTGCTCAGACGTATCATACATGTGAATAAACGCGTGAAATTTCGAGAAATAGGTAGGAACAATGCCCGAGTGCAATGTTATGTGCAAAATTATAAAGATAAATCAGTACCTTGAAAATATTGTGAACATAGATATGTATGTGCAAAGGTTGATAAAATGGTGAAACGTGTGTCTTCTGGCAGTTACCCAACGTAATTTGTTTATAACATTTTTAAAATGTAATATGTTTATATTAGCCAGTAGTAGAGTGAAGTTTAGAAAAACCAATTACAGATAAATTTAAACTGTTAATCAGTGTGGACTTACTATACCATTTTTTCACATATGTAATTGCGTAGAACGTATTGTATATAAATATACATTTATGCGTGCTCTCTAAATATAATATGAATAAAATAACATAATACTGTTCAGAATATTCATTTCAAAGAATAAGCTGGAGATAACAGTTATAATATACTGTGATTAAAAAGCGAATTTAACTTTGAAATCATAACATACTAATAGAATGGAATAGTCTTTATGACTGTAAAATAAATTCCCCTGAAAATTCCCATTTTGAAAATCTTCCCTGGAATTTGCCCGTCACTAGACGGGGCTAATAATTATACAATTACGCAAAATCTATTTTAAATACAACCATTATTATGCAATTCATTTTCAAATGCTTGTTCTTATAACAACTATATTGATTTCCTAATTAAAGTATATATATATATATATAAAATTGTGTCTTACATAGCAGCTAATAGTCATGCTACAAAGTATAACAGGTTAAATATAAAAAGTAAGAAAAGTAAGATATTACAGATGATAGGCACAGTATTTATATTTTAGAAAGTTTACAAATATACTACAGAAGCTAATATTACAAATAGAATCGCCCCGAGCAAAGGTTTACACTTGGACTTTTAAATAACCATTGTCAGTAATTTCAACTGAAGATATTTATTGATTTTGCATATTGGAACTGTGTATGAAGATTGAATTGCATACTCGACGCTGAAATACATTGCTTTATCTTCTGATTTTTACATTCCACATATATACCTTTCGAGTCCTCCTAATACCACTGAGTGTGTTGAGTTATTTCCCCTCTAATTTTCCCTGGTATGTTCTTTGCGTCATTATTTGACCGACTAGGGTTGCAAAACAATAAAGAATTTAGCTTTTATTTTCTTATTTTGCTTTACATTTCCTCAAATTCATAAATAAATGGTTGTTATTAAACTGCTTCGTTAAGGAAAGCACAGACATGTAATAATATATGAAGAAAACTGAGTTGGGAATGTGGGAATGTTGGAATGTGCGAATGTTGGGAAAACTGAATGTGGAAGTTAAAGTACATGCGAACTTTTTGTGGAGAATGGTACATGTTTTTTAGTTCCTTAAGTTGAAAAATCGTTTCTAGGTATCATCAATCAACATGAACATGTGCAATAGTGTTCTATTTCGTAATATAGCAGTCCATGGGTTTGAAACAATTCGTAAAATATTTTTCTGGTATATCCAATTAATACACATATTACGTTATTGTTAAAGGAAGTTGCATATAATGACAAACTCCTATGAAATACCATATAATAATGGTGAGCGAGCTTAAGATTAACAAGTCCTTACTAAACTAACTTTATGGTCTATGGAACTCGGAGGTATGGAAAACTCCAAAAGTGTATTTCTACCTGCACTTCTCCTTTTACTGCAATAGTACCCAACACAAGAAACAGGGTCGTTCGGGTGGTTGAGAAATAGAAAGGTGTTGACCACAACCTGAATTGTGTTACAAACATAACAGTGTAGCAAACTTCAAATACGAGAATAAATTGAGTTGCTAAAAATGACGACATCCTTTATCGTGATGGCAATGGATGACAAAAAATGTTACAAAATGTTCTTACATAAGTAATTCAAACAAGATAAATGGCAAGAAATACATATAGGAGTAAAGCAGTTTCTGTTATTTTTCCGAAGAAAAATCACGTAAAAAAAGGAAAATTTACATAATGTAAATTTTTAATATAAAAGCCTAGCAGCACAAAAGCAAACATCCACACTAAAGAGAAAGAGAGACAAACAGAGAATAATAGGCATCAGTGGCGTAGCAGACATGCGAAATTCACATGGAAGATACCGAGATGGAGTAGATACAAACCCAATTGCTATAATAATAATAATAATAATTCTTATTATTATTGTTATTATTATTATTATTATTATTATTATTATTATTATTATTATTATTATTATTATTATTATTGAAAACACATTTCCTTTTCAAAATATCTGACTCTGGCTAAAGACATGTTTGCATATAGTTGGCGAGTATGGACTTTTTGTCAATGAGTGGTCCCAAATGCGAAAAAGGAATGGAAACCTCCGACAGAGAGAAACTAAAAAAAAAACTTTTTTATGATCATTTCTAGGTCAAAGTTCGAAGCTCTTAGTTTTGACAGGTGCTCTTTGTTTCTTGTTTTCTGAAATAGAAAAATTCTGTCTGCTATGAAGTTACAGTACATAATATTGCGAATTTGTATATGAATTTATTTACATTGCAATTTGCGCTCATAAGAAAATTGTCATTACAAGAGATTATTGTAAAAGTTAAGTTTTATTTCTTCATCCATCACAAGTCTTAGGTGTCCCCTATACCTCACTCCGAATATGGATATCGAAAATTTAGGATATTGATATATAGATGTCGATACATTTGCGATATCAAATGTTAATATATGTCAATATCAATATATCGACGATATTGATATATTGATATGTTGCACAGGCCTAAATCCGAGGGAATATGCAATAATAATAATAATAATAATAATAATAATAATAATAATAATAATAATAATACGAATATATAGATGATGCCTGAAATATTCATTTAGTCACTTTGAGAATGAATACGAAACGTGGCCGTCAAATAAAATATTCAACTTCCAGTTGAAATGTAGATCTCCGACACCTATCTAGGATAATGTCAAACGTTTAACATATACTTTGTTCACTAGTGGTTTGATTGCATATTTAGTAGTCTTCACTGAACATACTGATCGGAAACACATTCTTAGTAGATAGCGCAGATAATGCTTTCCAATCCCGACTACTAATGCATACTGCACGAAAACAAAGAAAGAAAGAAGGAAGAAAGGAAAAGAAACGAAAAAGAAAGCAAGAAAAATGAATGATTGCTACTTTACTGCTAAATTTCTATCACAAAAACCCTATATTAAATATCCACCTTGTATCATAATAAAAAGTTAGAAATGTTCAAAATGAATATGAGATGTTCCTTATAGATGTAGCAGAACTTGCATGTTTCAAATTTAAAATATGAATAAAATACTTTGAATTACATGATTGAAACAACTTTGTGTCATGCTAATAGAAATAAAATCTTGTTTTGGAATAACCAAAGAGAAGACTATTTTCTAGTAATCTCAGAAGATTTATCTGTTCCGAACATCCTGCATAGAGTTCATCTATTGCGAATATAGCATTAAAATTCGCAATGTTGCAGCCATTATGTTATGCGAAAAATGATACTACCTGCCGGGAAGTCGAACCGAGATTTTCCATTTAGAAATCTTGCCCAATAACTACTACTCCACTGATTGCTCTACATAAACTTTCTTTAGCGAGCGTAGTAGTGTTTTTTTTAGAACGATAGCACAAGAACGATAGTATGCTGGAGATCAATGAATCATTAAGAATGCCTGGTAATTGCCTTGACCTTTACGAAGCAACACTGGAAATTGCCTTTATCAAGATACCACATTCTTAAGGATTGCTCGTCTAGTATGAGAAGTCGGTTCTTCTTTACCATTTGGTTAAAAAATAAAACATGAAAACTGACAAGAACAGGATTTTAACCTATAGTCGATAACTGTACTGCTTGGAAGCCCGCTACGATAGCTTACACTTTTATGCCACATGAAAGTAAATCCCAAATATTACTAAATTCGGCTTTGGAAAGAACCGACATAGTCGAACCGAAGGTTATTTACACCAAAATGTATAGTGCCGGATATAAGTCCTTGACCAGGTAATGGCGACTGCTTAGAAACCAAATGCGGAGTATGAGAATGAAATATTTTGTATGTGTAGGTTCCTGTGGAAAAGAAAATAAGTTGTAAACGAAATTGTTAACAATAACCCAAGTTAATATATACTATGCCAAAGATTGTTGACCTATATCATCATAAGAAAAATACGAAAGTCATTTTGAAACGAAGAAATATAATGTATATTTTTTACCGAAAGCGAAGATACCTAACGTAAAAACACAGCAAAGCCGAGTCCCTTTCCACTTAGTGATTGTGGTGTTGGGGTACCCGGTTTTTATTATGACTTTAGGATTTTTGGCGGCAATTGAATAGCGATGACACAGGTTTAATTATCATCAGACATTCGGATATTTCACTACTTGAACTATCAAATCTTCAGGAATAATAATAATGAACTACTATTACTACCACTATTAATAATAATAAAAATAATATTATCGTAGAATATTAAAAATTAGGAGCTAATTATCGCTCAGTTCAAACTATTATAAGTAGAAACGTGACGTTTGGAAAGGATATTTCATTTTTGATTAATGTTGGCAGCAAGAAGAGGAATTTCTCATCTTGTTTCTGAAACAAAACAATTAAAATCAAGACGAGAATTAACATTTTACATTTGAGACGAGACAAGGTAACTAAATCATGTATTTGCATAGCTGTATCTTGGAGGTACGGAACCATTCTCCCAGAAATCACTACTTTTCTTTGAGTTTGGCTAATTTTAATGCAGCATTAAAAATGTAATACCATTACTATAATTATTACTATTATTTATTACTACTGACGTTTTGAGAATTTAATGGTTCACCCTGTTCCATCCACCCTGTGAAATCATTGATTATTTTTGTATTTGTTTAGCATTTTCATGAGAGAAAACCAGAGAAACACAGCTCGCAAATTTTGGTTTAGACTACGTCCTACAGTCATCTTCTTTGTTTGCTCTCTTCAGCGATGTAACGGAAGAGTATGATCGTAGTGTTTATGAGAATGGTGTACAACGAGAAAAGATCTTATTTAGCTTCTTTCTGTATGATTTTATTTGATGAAAGCGGAGAAAATTGAGTTTTCTTAACTCTATGGTGCCCACCTAGGGTCCATGCGGACCCTAGGATTTATTATATTCTAATGTTTATTTCTCTTTTCTATTCTTGTCTAGGACTGACAACTACACGTTCTCCTAAGATGTTTTAAATTCACTCATAATAATTTATTTGATGTACGATTTCGTATTTAGAAGTTATGATAACATTTAATAATGAAAACGTATTTAGCACATCTGTGGTCCGTGAGAACCCAACTGTTTTCCATGCTCTCATATAGTGTAGTTGGATAAGTATATGGAGAAAAGAATGTTTTTCAGTACGTAGGAAATACAGGAGGCACTATCAAATACCTTGTGAAGTAACTTGTAAAGCCATGATGAAATAAAGGAAGAAATATAACAATGGATAACTATTTCACAAGCACCAAGGTCACCAAAACTTTGCTTCTTCAGAGAACATCAGTTATTGTTACAATGAGAAAGTTCTAAAGAACACATTTATGGAAAATGTTTAAAATGCACAATCGATCAGAAAATGCATCAGTCTTGTGCACTGATGGAAAATTTACCGAATCAACTCTTGCAACGACAAAGAATACGTCGGTCCTGCCGTTGCCTTCAATACATCATGGGTTCATAAATACATCATAAATAATTAATATTATTTAAAGTAAAACAAGCTTCTGTGATTGATATCGTCAAGGACTTAAAAGACGTTCTGGAACGGACCACAACAAAGAATAGAAATGCATTTAGTGTCCAAAAGATATGGGCAGGAAAGTAAACTAATTGCGGTATTCCAGATTTCCAAGATCATTTAAAAAATCTGCTATGACCACAACGAAATCAAAATAGTAAAACGGAGTGTTGATTATTGGATATTGCTGTTAACAATTTTATTTATTAACTTTTGAAAATACCATACAATATGCCAAGATCTTATGCCTTATGATGAACTTGCTGAGTAATCTCTCACAGAGGAGTGCTATAACCATGCACAACCCCGTAATTAATCATTGTCGACTCTAGAATACGAATTTCGAGATATTTTAACCATAATTTCGATGTAAACCTGGTTCACATTTCATTGAAAATCCGATTTAATTAATCAATTTTCCATATATTATGATTGGGCATTTAATTTAGATTTTAAACTTACGTAGTGTCTGGTAAAAATCTATTCTTTTCGTTTCTAGATAGCTGGTCTGAACATGGAGGCTGTGACATGCAATGTTTATATACAATTAAGAAAGATGAAACTGTAAAACACGGGGAAAATCTCGTCAGTAAGCCAAGGAATGTCCCCATTTAGTTGGAAGAAATCTGACTAAAATTGGCTAGTAATAGGCAGTGAAGAAAGAAGTGAGGACGAAATTATGCGAATGCGTGTGGTCACAAGTGACTCTGAAAGTAGGCAAGATTCAGGTTTCTAGTTGGTATTGTAAAGGAAGTAATGATGCAATCTTCGTTGTAATCACAGGGATCGTCCTTTTTTAGGCAAACAGTGACGAGGAAGACATACACAAATATGACATTTTTAAAACTCGGTGACAAAGTAAGGCGATCGCAGAGATAGCATACAGGAACAAGATCTCATTTCTTAAACGCTACGTACAGAACAAGGCAGGATCTCATCCGACTCAAATTTTGCCTAGAGGACACATAATAGAAAAGAAGAAAACTGCCAAATTGGAGCCGCCCTATTCCAGAAACACCCAAGATATGCTCCGCAACGTAACGCACCACGCGACAAGATGATATAAGGTACACGTCGCAAGATACCCAAATATGTCGAAACGGAAAGTATGAGCAGCACCAGGATGCTATGAATATATTTGATATGTTATAACACTGACTTGGTGGCCATCTTGGAAGCCGCGATCTTTGATATAGTATAAGATGTTGAAATGAGAAGTGTGGTGTGTGATATATGAACGTAAGGTAAAATGCAAAAGGAAAACCAATGATGTAACCGCGAAAAACATATGTGTAATGGTTTGGATGGGAAGAAGTATGGAAGACTCGGACAAAACAAACGTGTATTCGAAGGACAGAATAATAGGGCAAGACCCACATGACATTGGTAGATGACAAGTAACTACAACAGTGTATGTGCATGGAAGTGCATCCGCCTTGACAGATTATGCCTTTCGAAAATATTGGGATTCCGTTTGGAACAGTGAAAAATCACAGTTACATCCCGCGATACGAGCGCTCGTTTGGAGACTACATAAACTACAAAGGACTCTCTTATAGAACAGCAATTCGCCAGCTCACTCCGGAGTGTCGAGATATCATCTTGGATTGGTAATCAAAAGCACGACCTACCTGGGATTGAAGCCCAGTCCTTTGTACGTTTCATGTTCAATTGTCTTGCTGTTTCTTGTAAACAAAGGACATTTCAGCCCACGTTTGTTTAAACAACACTACCTGAAACAAAGTGAGTACGAATGTGAAAGCCTAGCTATATTCTAGCTCAAATTTCTTTACGACTGTTTCTTTTCCTTTGCAAGGTATGCTTCACTGTTTCACGACGGTCCCAAACAATCACATTATCAGGGAAAGGCAGCATTCTGCATTCACTCGATGAGTTCCATGAGTTGTTACAGTGTGCCACTAGAAGGCTAGTTTACCACACAATGAAACGACTCGAATTGTGTCGACTAGTTTCGAAAGTCTCATCTACATTCACTTTTGTTACAACGTGGTTCTTCAAAATCTCCAACATGTGTTCAGTTGCATGTCGCTCGTCCAGTGTCGGTTCTGTCGATTGGATCTACACTTGTTTCGAAAGTACACTTTGCATTAGTAACACCACATTGAGAGGGATCGCCATTGCAGCTCTACATTGGTGTTTGTAGATGTACGATACTGCGGACACATTCACTACACAGAATGTTGTGTGTTTTGGCTTGCGTATGCCACAAACACACAATTACACTATAACACACACACTTTACCTTACATTGATATATCACACATACCCCTTCTCATTTCAATGACTTACGCTTTATCCAAGATCGCGGTTTTCAAGATAGCCACCAAGACAGTGTTATAGCATATCAAATATCGTGATAGCATCCTGGTGCTGCTCATACTTTCCGTTTTCGACATAAGTGGGTATCTTGCGACGTGTACCTTATATCATCTTGTCGCGTGGTGAGTTATGTTACGGAGCATATCTTGGGTGTTTCTGGAAAGGGACAGCTTCAATTTGGCATTTTTTCTTCTTTTCTATTATGTATCCTCTGGGAGAAGTTTGAGTCGGATCTGATCCTGCCTTGTTATGTACGTTTTTTGTTAGTAAGATTACTGAGAACTATACTGCTTGCTACAAAAAAGTGAAAACACGGCCATAGACGAAAAACTGATTTGATGAAAACATTTATTCATTCAATCCATGCCAAACACGCCAGATAAATAGCTATACGAACCAGTCCATGCGGGACACAGGTAAATACTAAAATCAATTTCATAGATATATAAAAACGAAGTCAAATCTACAGGAAAGCAAATATGAAGGCATGTAGTAATGAATTTATGGGACCTTTTCTGGAAATGGATTTTGATTACAAAGTATATTCTTTTTAACTTATTGAAACTTTCTCATAGCCTAAAGGAGAGTAGTAGTAGCATTGGTGAGAGTGTGTAAAGACCAATGATCATTCATAGCTCCCTCACTAATGTCCATGATACCTCCCGTTTCTCCTCAACTCGAATTTAAAAAGTCAAAGACATTATTGTTATTTTATCCCTAGGAAAAGGATGAAAGAGCTTTCTGTTACTTACTAGGCTGTTCGCGATGTGTAATACTCTTCCCGACTTTTATGCATATGTAAGATTGATTCTTCTTTATGAAGTATGGACTTCATGTTGTATAAATAGCATGTGCGTTGGTTTTGTACAGACGGAAGAGAAAATAGGACAAGAAACTAGAATCCAAAGAGTCGTTCGTGCGATTTACCCTATGTAACGTATCTGTGCATGGCGTTTGAAATAGAGAAGAATTTTGATATTTTTGTTCCTTGTAGGAAGGAATTATTATTATTATTATTATTATTATTATTATTATTATTATTATTATTATTATTATTATTATTATTATTGTAGAAACAAACACCTGTATTACGAAATTTATAAATGTTGGTCAGTAAAGAACAAACAACTCATATGAGGAATCATTGCTCTTGAGGATCCACTTTAATGTTACTGTTATAAGAAAGAAAAACAACACTATTTGTTAAACATGTTTTGGATAGAATCACCTATGGAGTATCGCTAGCGAGCTGGACTTTCAAAAGGAATATTTCGGGTCGATCCAACTCTAGGTTCGACTGGGATACGAACAAAATCTCGTGGCAGAAATATCGCCGCACAAAACCTCGCGTGGCCAAAACATCGCCACCCAAAACCCCAGTGAGCCAAGGTCTAGCCTGGTCAAAACCTCGCCGTCCAAAACCTCGCGGACCAAAATCTCGCTTGGCCAAAAATTTTTGGAATGAAACCTTTTCTTAAAATTTACCCAATGAGTTTCTTAATATGCAATTCTATATCACAAATAATAATAATAATAATAATAATAATAATAATAATAATAATAATAATAATAATAATAATAATAATAATAATAATAATATACAAGACATCGTGAGTGGGGGCTTTCTTGGAGTATTCCCGTTTTCTCCCATTTCCATTATTACATAATTTCCTTCATCCTGATCATATACGTCTCCTTTAATCTAGAGGACTTAATCGAGAGACGTAACATCTCACAAATTGTTTCATACTTTCATAAATATTATTCTATTTTGTTAGAATTTCCTAAGGTCACCGTCAAAGTGAAACGAAAACCATCCCAGGTTCAAACTCCATCTATCTTGAAAATTTGATCTCGATAGATCGGGTGGTTCAAGAGTTATTGAGTCACAAACGCAGCCAATTTATTTTTATGTATTTCTATAAGTTCCCCCGTTCCCTACGCCTTCCTGTCGAAGCAACATGATAAAAACCTGATCGGTCTGGCAAATTCGATCGAGATTGGTATCTTGGTTCAAGAGTTATTTAGTATTATTCATTTGTATATATCTCACCCTCCACTTCTTTATGCCGTCAAAGTGAAATTACAAAAGACATCCCAGGCCCGAGCCTCATCTATGTTGAAAATTTTATCGAGATCGGTTGTGTAGTTCAAGAGGTATGATGTCAGAAACATAGTAATTTTCATTTTATATATACAGATTTTCAAAGCACGCGTTAGAGTATTTTCTTCACATTATTGTAATGCAATTGTGTGTTATTACAAGATATATACATTTAGCAATATATAGAGCATTCTACATCGAAGAAATCGTCGTGACGAGGTTTTATAGTGACGATATTTCTTCCCAGGCAAGATTACGTCCCGCGGTTTTGGCAGGAGAAATCTTGGCCCGGCAAGATTTTTGATCCACGAAGTTTTGGACAGGCGAGGTTTTGGGCGACGAGGTTTTGCCCAGACGAGGTTTCGGCCCGGCGAAAATTTGTGCCGTGAGGTTTTAGGCGGCGAGGTTCTGGTCGCGAGGTTTGACTTCTTATCGCATAAAACAAATGCTGTAGATTGAGAATCACCTGCGATTGGAAAACTTACAAGAACTACTGGTGAGATTCAGTGTAAATAGTTATTGCGTTATTTAACATACATTGTAACGATGAGTAGTTTTTATATTTATGTTCGTGTGTCTCTCTCTCTCTCTTTCTCTCTGTATCTTTTTCGTGTCTCCTTATCATGTATTTGTATCTTTCGCTTCTACTCTTTCGCAAATCATCTTTATCTTCGCCTTTTATTTATTGATTTTCCCTCTCACATACGAATTCCCCAATAGCACAGAAGTTTTCATCAAACTTGCCTTTTCTTCGTCATAGCAAATATCGTGAAAGTTTGCGATTTTTTTATTTGCGGAAAATTCAATCTAAACTTGGAATATTTTTGGCAAATTAAATATTATTTGCAATTTTTATTTGTAAATACAAATTTAATGCAACAACTTTTGTACAAATGTAGTTTCAAAAATTTGCTACGGCAAACGTTTAAAAATTTCACAAAATTTGCCTTTTGTTCGTCATGGCAAATAATGTGAAAATTTCAATTCAACCTTAAAATGTTTATAGCAAATTAAATAGTATTTTCAAGTTTTAAGAAATAGCAAATTTGATTCAACAAATTTTTCAGAAATGTAGTTTCAAAAATTTACTAGAGCAAAGTTTTGGCAAATTTTCTTCCACTTACCTACCCACAATTCACTGTGCTTTGTAGTTTCACGCTGGTCGCCATTTGTGATTACCGATTCTTGTTATTTCTCCTGTACGTTCTCTACAAATTAGTAAGTGTCCAGTAATGGTTGAATATTCTTTTATTTTGTGTATAATGAAAAATGTAAGAACAGTAGTTGTGAATTATACGAACTTCGTGTATCGCTTGCGAGTGAATCAAGTCGGATCTTTCAATCTGATGGCGCGAATGAGGAAATGGGTTTATTGGATGCAAATATTATGCTTCTTTTCGCGCTGTAAAATGAGAAAAATAGTGCTGCGGCGCAGTTGAAATACCGTCTTATGCACATATGCTATCTGATCCACGTGATTGCTGCTAGCTTTTTCTTTACCTGGCTAAGTATAGTTACGCCAAATCACTTCTAGAAAATTTACAAGTAAAATTGATTAATTTCTGGCCAAAGAACGTAACGTGTCGTGAAAACAACGATTTTATGCAGAAAATGAAGTAGAGTTTAACTTTTGGCACACCACTGGGAATCAATGTTGAAAAATTGGTGCCCGTGTAGTTTTGGTGCACCACATTTTGGAAGATTTACAGGTAAAATTGAATACTTTGTATGGAAAGATATACTACTAAGGAACACATTTCTGCAGTCGACAAAATTTTATACAAAATTATACAGCTGTATTTCAGGTTTAAAAGTGTAGGGTTAGTAGCGTAAACTCATTACAAGTGCTTTACGGTAGATGAAATAAGATAGCACATATGAAAGATGACTCCATTACATATTATTTTCTGCCGACGATTTATTTCTGCACAGTATACATAAGCAGTATTGTATGTTTACAACTGGAATTACTAGTACAAAGCCATGATAAATGCTATTGAAATTTGCATATTTGCCAATTATCACTTCTTTTTCACTGTCCTCCTTACGCATATACCCAAAATCGCTGACGCGCCTGGTGTAGTGATGGGTAAATTTCCGGGAATATACTTTTCTGGAATATTCAATGGGAAGATTCCCAAAAAATGGGAATTTTCCGGAAATTTATGTATAATCACAACGAAAATTGCATTCTGTTACTATATTATAATTACGAAGTTAAATTAGACTTTATATCACAGTATATTTGTTGTTGTCCTTAGAGTAGTCTTCAAAATGTATATTCTGAGCAATGTTATGTTATTTATTTAATATTTTATTATATTTAGAGAGTACACATAAATGAATATTTATTTACAATATGTTCTATGAAAGTAAATATGTTTCAAAAATCGTATAGTAAGTCCACATACTTTTAAACCGCTAAACAGTTTCAATTTACATATAAGTGGATTTTCTAAACTTAACTCTACTACTGATATTATAAACATATTAAATTTTTAAATGTCATAAATAAATTAGATTGGGTAACTGTCAGAGGACACATGTTCCAACATTTTGTCAACATTTGCGCATAAATATGGATGTTCACAATATTTGCAAGATACTTCCCTATCTTTATAATTTTGCATGTAATATTGCCACAAACGACCTTTCTTCCTGCCCATTTCTCGAAAGTTCGTGCGTTAATTCACATGTAAGACAAGTCCGAATACCTCTTCAGAAACTCGAATCACAGAGAGGAGACAGACCGACGTCTATTACTAACGGTGGGTCAGGGTTTATTAATAGCAGTTCATCTCTATTTCTACATAATTCTACATTACTGTACAAAATGGATTCTTTTCATCATTTGTAAATTAGTACCTTGCTACTTTGGCTATTACTTAGCTTTTGGGGGCCACATTTGGCACCTACGTTTTTACGATATTCTATTCCGATGAGGTTGTTTTATGATTTAATACGTTAAATTACGTTACCAACATTAAATCCAGACAGCATTGCCGAGCGAGCGTAAGCAAGTGAATGCGTATTTGAGCCCCTCGGGCATGTTGTTCTCTATCTTCGTTACCTAGAATTCACTTTATTTTATCACATAAATCACTTCCACTTACCTTTAGGGTTTGTAGAAATTCCCTGCTGCTCTAAAAAAAATGTGTTCGATACTTTCTTGACTACTTGAACACCACTATCAACTCACTTATTCCTTAAATCATCCTACTTTTTGGAAGACGCATCTTAATCTTCTTAGTAATGAGTTAACGAAGCTAGCGACATATTGATGTCCCTATGCTATTTCTTCCCACGCGTCAGAAATAGGACAGCGTATTCCCTCCCAACGTAGGGCAGCTGTCCTCGGTGGGGGATCAGGCCAATTTTCGTGTAGGTTTCTTGTTACTTACGCCCATAGATTTTCCATTGGGTACAAGTCAGATCCTCTTGGAACCCAGTCGACTAGCTCAACATTGGATTCCTCTAGAAACCAGGCTTGAACTAGATGGGAATCATGTATTGAGCTATGATCTTGTTGAACTTCTACAATGCCGTCTTCAAATAAATTTTTCGCAGCTGGGAGCAAGCCATAGTGCACAATATTCAGATACTTCTGGCTGTTCAATCGGCCTTCTATACGGTGTATTTAACCAACTGTATCCTTACACAGACATCCCCAGCAGTGAATAGTAACATACCCCATTCGATGCGCTCTGTGCATGTACCTTAGATCGTAACGTGTTCCTGTGGGTCTATACGCAAGTCGAGGACCATCATTTGCGGAAGAGAATATATTTTCGTCCGTGAAGATTACATGATCCCAGTTACGACTAATATTTGCTCAGCAAATGCTAGTCCATCAACTTTATGACCATCCGTCTATTGCTCCTTACACGCGGCTCGATATGCGTAAAGCCCTGCATCTTTAAGGCGTCGCCGAGCGGTGAGGAAGGAGCCATGAAAACGAGACGCTATCACAAACTGCTGGGATGACGTGAAAGGATTGCGACGGCTTACATCAACTAGGGTCCGATCTTGTTGTGGGGTTGAAACCCTTTGAAGGTCAGTGCCAGGTTTTCTAGACTCGTTACCTGTTTCCGAGTATTTCTTCCACCAAGTATATGCTGTAGAACAGGGTACACCAAGACGTTCGCTAGCTTCTCTCAC
Source organism: Thermobia domestica (assembly GCF_964235325.1). Classification (NCBI taxonomy): domain Eukaryota; kingdom Metazoa; phylum Arthropoda; class Insecta; order Zygentoma; family Lepismatidae; genus Thermobia; species Thermobia domestica. The sequence goes on from NC_137456.1 coordinate 336,184,725, forward strand.
ACTCATACCACCGTATTAAACGAGACCAGTAAGCTGCTAACGAACATTCTGACCACGATGAGCCATGAGTAATGAATGAATTGCAGCTGTTTGGCTATAGGTGATTTCGTTACCCGTAGGCGTAAGTGGAGAATCTCGTCTGCTGCGAAAATGCATACGTCATGTTTTCCTAGACCAGCATTTTTCAGGAAAAAAGTGTTACAGAGTTGTGTGACACACAACACACACACACACACACACACACACATATATATATATATATATATGTGTGTGTGTGTGTGTGTGTGTGATTTTTATTACATCTAAAAATAATAAGTCATGATTGCCACAAGTGTAAGCATAAAAATAGTTCAGTGACTACATTCAGTTAAGTAAGCATATTTAAATATACATGTCAATAATTGACCTTTCGTGACTTATTTTGTAAACCTACAAGACTGCAACTTGAAGACTTATCATGTCGATCACAAATAGCATGCTGTTTGTGCTGTTTCATGCAATGTGTTGATTACAGTGCTGATGCATTATGTTTTTTGTTTACTTACTTAAAACTCGTGCATAGCATCCTATTCCTTTAACGTTGCATTCTGGATACTGCCCTGTTGAGAAAACCAAATTACATTTACATATAAATTATCTTCTCCGCTGAAAACGGTTTACAAATGAATTTCATATTTCGCAAAATACAGTACTTGGTTGGTTCCTTGGTGAACAACCTTATGTATTTCAGATGTGGAAAACCATAAAGAATATTAGAAAATGTGTTGAATAACAGAATATGAAATAACTTTATTATTGATATTATTTTATTGTTCGGAAATGGGTTTCCTATTAATATTACGTAATTAAACAATAAACGATTCGAAGGATTTTTCATGGATTTAAGTTATAAGAAAATCTTCCAGCTATTAAAGATCGTACCTGTTTAATAACCTTAAGTTCGCTTTTGCAATATTATAGTAAATATAGACTTCGTTCTCCTTAATGAAATCCTGATGCCGATTAATCCTTTGTGTTCTACTAAAATTGAGTTTAAACTGTTGGATTAACAAGTAGTGGATTTAAGTACGATTAGATAATTATTTGAAACTCCAGTGGTAGTAACATAACGAAATTTAAATTCTTAATATTATCATTAGCGAGAGATGGTTAAAAAGTCTTGTGGTATGCGTCGAATAGTATGATGCGTCAGACAATCTAATACTTGTATCATTTTCGCGCAGGGAGCTACGTCCATAAGACATGAATAATCAAATATGATTATTAGAACTAATGGCAACCTTGAAGATGACGGAGTGATATAAGAACTATTTATGTTCGAAGTTTGACATTAAAGTACTGTGGATCATCAAAGTCTACCTTATAAGTATGAAATGTATGTAAAATTACAAACAAATTGGTAGTTTAATTTACGCACTATTAGCTTTTGAATTTGAGGTTAAACATTTAGCAATTGATATGAATAACGGATTAAATTTTATTCAATGATATACGGGTATCATAACCAAAGTTTGAACAGATGCATTTGCATCCAAAGTTGGAAGAAAAAGTAAATAATTTTTAAACGATAATAATTAGAACCTATCGTTTTCTAGTATGTTCTTAAATATTATCAGATAAAGGATATTTTATTATTAGGTATAATGGAAACAAATGGAAAATAAATAATATTTAATGAACGTGTGTAAAAGACCAGGCTTCTAAGAATTCATTTCCAAATACGAATATCTAATAGTTTATCTAACTCTACTAATATAATAGTAACTCTAATATAGTACTATCACTCTATAAAGGTGACCTAGAAATTTCTGTCGTTTTCTTTGAGGACTGTCTTCAATTGACTCTCACACTGTGAGTTGAATGCAAATAGAGATACGGCGAAGATCAGTTCTTGGTGTGGGTATATCCAAATTTCTACTTGGTCGCAGCAGTTAAGTTACAAAAAGAACGTGCATAAGAATGGAGGGAACATACGCGTTCCAACTGGGGTCAAATGCCGCTGCAGCACGACGGAATATATACGAGAACTTTATGAGAATTTCGTAACTGCGTGGACAGTGCAGTGGTGGTTTAACAAGTTTTAGGACGGTGACGAAACACTTGAGGACGCGCCACGTGCCAGAAAAAAAAACACAGGTCAACAATCAAGACATTCAGCAAACAATTGAGGAGAGCAGTTGCCAGACATATAGGTAACTTTGACTACAATTCAGCGTGAGTGTAGAAACTATTCGGAAGCACCTCCATCAACTTGGCAAGTACTACAATGGCTGTTCTTTGGTCCCACATGATTTGACTCCGGGTCGGAAGGAACGCGAGCAGACGCCAGTGGTTGTTTGCTGTCTCGATTGAGGAAGGAGACATTTCTGAAGAGGGTATTCACATGTGACGAGAAGTGAGTCCTGAACGAAGCTCAACGGTGAGTCATAATTAGTTAACATAACATAAATCAATTCAAAAACGCCGAGACCAGCACTGCACAAGAAGAAGCTCCTCCTGTGTGTTTGGTGGACTACTCGCTTCATTGTGCATCCGAAACTACTACCACATGATCAGGGTATCGATAAAATATGTGCTGTCAATAGTTGAGCCATGTTCAAGAAAAAACTCAAAACGCTGGAACCAGGACTTATGAGTTGAAAAGGTGTCTTCCTGTTACAGAACAACGCTAAGCCCCACGTAACTAGGATGACCCGGGACACCATTCTACGCCTATGGGAAACACTATTGCATAAAACTTACTTCCCTGACATTGCACCGTCCAGTTATCACCTGAGTAAAGTGGTTGCACTTCACGATGTTTTATGTACAAGGTTTCCGATAATTGTTGTAAGCAGATGTAGTAACTTTTCTAGCATTTTACGACCACTTTTTTACAGGGAAAGGAGATTACGAATGCTTTATTCATTTTCTTTTACGATCACTTTCGGTAAAAGTTCGGTTCCTGTTCCGGTTCCAGGAGCAATCTATGAACAGCACAAAGTTTGTATACCCTTTTACGACTACCTATGGCAACATAGTAGGAGAGCAGAGATTAACAAAATAACACAATTTTACAATATAGCATAAGTCTGGTTATTCACACAGACACACATACATGGTGGCGCATGTGCACTTCCAATTTACAACCTTCTACGACTACCTATTGCAACATGGTAGTAGAGCAGAGATTAAAAATAACAACACCATTTGACAATATAGCACAAGTCTTGTTATTCACACACACACACACACACACACACACACGGGTTACCGAGAAATTAATCTCGCTCCAGTGCCCATAAAGGAATAAAGTAAAATATCATTAGTATCAACGGTGAGAGAAGAGAATTTATTTAAGAAATGCTGTAATGAATAACCAGACTCACGACATGCTAAATACAGAAAATAGTAATGTCCACAAAATTGAGATAAATCACCTTAAATGTATGTATTTTTCCATGTATAAAATAAGCAGTTACAATTTAGAAACCTTGAATGATACAATATATACGGTGCAAGAACCTAACTATTGAAATATTCAAAAAACAATTTTTGAAATATAAACGGCAAAGTACTGTTGACGTGGTTTGTCACTAGAATCATTGTTTATAATTATCGCAACAGGAAATGTGTGAGTAAATTGTGGTAATTTATCTGCAGACTATACACGGATAAAATGATCGTTAGACAGATTTTGTTGTAATACCTTATAAAGTAGAAGTGTATTTATCATGTCAATCAATATATATTTTTCTTTGAAAATCAATTTCTAGTTCTGAAGAGAACTAACCGTAAATAATTGCTGTTACAGGAGATGTCAGTGCTTGGTTAAAATTGATCACTAAACCTAAACATCCTTGACGTTTTGGACTAGTATGAAATGCAGCACCAGCACAGGATTCAGGGGTTAAATCAAATACCAGTAAAGTATAAACCTTTAGGATACTCGGCAAGCAAAATATCGTTACCTTATTAGAATAATAAATACCAGACCCTGTAAATAACGTAGAATATGCTTGTATATATAGAGGTTATTAACAAAATCTAGCTGTAACGCTTCGGATGGAACAGCCGTTCCGTCAACATACAATGTAAAGAAGTTCATACTAAAATGCTTAAAATTAAAAATAAAAGGATTTGTCGTAAATGAACCATTAAAATTAGCATTAGTAACAAAACTAATAATAATACGTTTACGTACTCTTCCAGAATACAGAACTTTAAGTGTGCTATGCATAGTACCCTGTAGTAAAGTTTCTGGTTTTACCTGCACCTTTGTTATAGATTACTTCACTCTAAATTTAGGATTCTTTAATATTTTATTTTGTGTGTACAGCAAGCGATACATCAACCTTTTTCATCAGCAGTGTTGCATCTTTAGTTTTAACTTTTACCTCAGTACCAGTTTCGCATATTAGACAAGAAGCCGCTTTACCGGGAATTAGCCTAATACGCAGCTGTACGCCATTCAATAGATTTTTTTCTTGACTGAATATATCACCGTGAATGTAACCCAGTAATTTAATTGGTTGACTTAACCTTGTGAGAAGATGATACTGTTTAAACACCACATTACTCTCGGCCACACTTTCATATGACCTGCACTACCTTTAAATCACATAGCAGTCTCAAGATGTGTTGTTTTTGCATATGCATTATAATTTAATAGTTTTTCTGTATAGGATCGATATGGATATGTATGCAAGGAGTAGAATATAAGTTGATTATTCAGATATATTTGTACCTCGCTGAATATTGCACTGACAAAATCATTTACAGGTCAAATTTCATTATCGGTAGAAGTTAAATTGGGATCATCAGCTGTAGTGATTTTACCTTGAATATGTAACATAATGTGCGGTAAATCAATATAATAATCACCGTGACCGGAGACTGCAGGCGCTATTGGAGCATTATTAGATAATGACGCCACCGGTTTATATGGCACTATTTTATTACTTATAATACTTGTTTCAACGGGCAAACCAGCAAATAAATCTAATACTGATTTCGTACACACACTGCATTTTTCTTAGTATTAATATTTTAATTGCCTTATTTTTAAATACCTTTTTATAATTATTAATCACGACGTCAAAAATGGAATTTTACACACCATATTGGAAGGGAAGTGGATTATCTGTACTATCTCCTAAATCAATAAAAATTTGATCAAACAGTTTAAGCTGTACAGTGACGAAATGAGCATTTTTAAAAATATGCACATTATAGCACCGTACTCTTTAATATTTGTAGTTCTAATACGTAACAGTGTAGCAGCAGTATCGACTACCAGTTGTAGATGTACAATATCGCTATAAATATATATGTTTTCGGGTAGTGATTTTTGTAAATTAGGTGGGTAACGCGCGTGATGGACAAGTGTAATATTTTCTTTTCGTACATTATCAAAACCTAGTATTTGGGTTAATTCGGGAGATGGACGTACTTCTATATCTTCACCGAAATCTTTTCTCACTCTAAAAACCTCAATTCGTTATACCGATGTTTTAACCTTCAAATGCAAATTCCAGATATCGCTTTTATACTTAATGTGCGAAATACTATCGTCAACCTGATAATAGTGACATTTCAAAATTGTAGTTACGCGCCTTTAAGTCTTCTTTATCAGTTTTCATGAATGAATGAGAAAATTTTCCGTTTCGAAGTTTTCCGGAAAATTTTCATCACTGTATAGGCCAGACAATTTTTCGATTCAGGAAAAATTGTTTCACTTGTTCCTACATAGTACTGAAAATTGTATGATTCATGAAAATTTTCAGATTCTTTAAAGGATCTTTCACTTTTTAACATTTCTATACATGAATTCAATCAATTTTATGAATACTGAGGGATTGTTACTTGATCACTGATATAGGTTAAGAACGGAAAATTTTCCGGAAGAATATAGAAGAAAATTTTCCACCTCACATCAATAAACAACGATGTAGGAATAAGTGGAGCATGTGAATCAGAAAATTTTCATCACTGCTTTGTAGGCCTCCTTAAGACATTTTTTGTTGCCTGAATGACGCGGTAGGTAATTAACTTGAGCCTCATCACGTGGATTTTTAAAGCATACCAAATAATGACTATTTAACGATATATCACGCATGCCTCTGGGCTGATGAAAAACATTTTGCGTTGTAAAAATGACATTTAAACTTCGGTGGTGGCTACCATTAGTACAACAGTCTACAATCTGATTGTTACACTGATGCATTAAATCGTGAATTATAATAAGATACGGACCTTCTTCTACTGAAACCTCATCTAGTTTTGGCAAACCTTTTTTAAATGTATCTTCTGAGGAGAGAGAGTCATCCAAAGATTGCCACTCACCATAACACCATACTATATTTTTCCATTTTTGACCATAGTGTTTTAAAAACTCTTTTACAAAAAATGATTTACAGCAACCGGTGGGCCCGGCTAAAACACACAAATGTATGATAAAACTCCATATTCTAATACATCACAAAATAATTATGAAATAATAACATATTAATAATAGTACGATTCAATAGTCTGATTACTTCCAGTGCATTTCGTTCACTTGATAGATTAGTAATATTAATAGTAATAGTAGTAATAGTAGTAGTAAATCCTGGAATGGTAGTAAGTAGTACGTTGTTTGAGACAAGTTTGAGCATACTTTATTACATCTTTATATAATTGAGAACAAGTAAATATCGCCTGCTGAATGCATGGCAAATAAAGATAGAACTTTATTCATGTACAAAAAACAAATTACCTGTCTATCGCCATTTGATGAGAGAATAAAACACTGACGTATACCTTTAAGACTATCTGACAATTGTGTAGGCAATTTCGCACAGAAAATTGTGTAGGCAATGAAGAATCTGTAATAGCATTAAAGTAGTTCTCAATATATAGATAATATGATATAGAAAAGTTCACCAGTCATCAGGTGAAAGACGAATACAGTTATAGTAATTATGTAAAGTGATAAGAACAGAAAGTTATCCCCATCATCATCGTATGATTGACTGACACATATTTCGATTTAATTAATATAAGTAATAACGATTTAACGATTTAATATTTTATTATCCATCTTTTCTCTCTCTCTCTACTTCATTAAAAACTATGGTTTCCGCTAATACAATATTTACCCTATACGTTTCTTTATATTTATATGGAAGTATGTAAAATTATCTACTCGTTTTCCTTTACTAGCAGTAACTTGGTAGAGTCTATGCCCCTCCGGCTTAGTAATCAATTTACAATGTTTAATACCAACAATTTGTCGGCCAAAAGGAACGCTAGAAGATGGTGATTACTTAAAATCATATCTTTCATTTGTTCAAAGTTAACATGTTTTAATGTTTTATTATTCAGGGTAATTCCCTTGATTTCACATATTGTCTTTGTTTTACCAGTAAGAGTGTTTGCAACGGTGTAGCCCACCAGCACAAAATTATTCCATATATGCATCCGGTCCATATTCTGCTAACTCATTTTTCGAATCTCCTAAATCAAAATCCTATTTTTAACTGTGAATCGCCCGGAGATTGGCTGTAAATAGCACTGTCGCTATCATAATATAACACACGCTCACCGACTAAAACCAAGTAACGAAATAACTAGAGACGAGTGTGTTTCGTGGTATATGCGGGCGGCAATTACTACGTTGATATCTATAGCTGGAGTAACAACGATATCATTAACACTCCAGTTGAGCACACGGATTTTTTCGACAATCGGAATACAAAATTTAAACTCAATATTCGAATTTCTTAATTTATCGAAATACTCCTTGGGATTTTTAATGATAGCGATTTGTTCCATGTTCTTCCCCTGTGCGAATTTACCCCACCGGCAGTTTACACTCAACTTTGAAATACGTTTCTTAGGTTTCTTGAGCATAATCTTTTTTCGGTATAAGTGGATGTCTTATTTTTATAATATTCGCGTATTAACTGGTCCTTTTGTTGATCAGTGGTGCATCCTGCGACCCAATCATTACATTCACTCTTCATCTTCATAAACAGGGCAATGTACTCCGTACAAAGACAGCATTCTTTGATTTCAGCGTCATATATTACAACCTCACAGCTCCATACCTCGTGCTTTTCGAACCTTCCTCAACAGGCATCTGCACCTTATCTACAATCCATACACCGGTCAAAACTCTCTCTCTTCATCCGAATGTTACCAATCTACTTCATTCAGTGCGTCCGTACATGTTCGTTATTGGGGGTTATAACTTTCCTCCACTTCTATAGGATACGCGGGGTTGTATAAATTACCTGGCGTTAATAACGTACACAATTATCAACTCACTATCTCCAACATACTTTTTTGGATGACCAACAGGATATTTTTCACCTTACAACAGTAAGGTAAAGGGAGCTTATGTTGTTATACTTGATACGCTCTCCCTCTTTCACCTTTTTGTAAAGTTTCATTGCGTCGAACCTACCACCTACAGGGCAACCCGCGGATGAATTAGGCATTTCTTAGTCTTGTTGTGTTCTTTGTAAATTTATTTACTATCGGATTTATTTACCAGTGATTGGCACAATCAATAATAATCGGAATTTTTAATTATAACAATGCTTCTGTTGTGTTTCATATATTCATTGAAATTAGTGAAATTATGTTTCACCCGTCTCATAATAAGAGGCAGTTCAACATGTTTAAAATAGACAACGAAATGGCCTGGTATAGGAGTGATGTGTCTCATTCTATTACCGTTTCTAAAGCAAACCATCCATCAGCATTTATATTACTGCCAGCTTTAAAGCACAAATAAAATGATTTATTTGGGTGGTTTTTATTAATAAATTTAAGCTCCAGACAGTGATGGGGGAGCACACCTCTCATTACATACTCTACCAAATCAGGTATTCCATTTTCTAGTCATGCAATTTATTTTCTCCCTTTGAGGGAGTGGTTCATTTGACCGTCATTAAATTACCATTGTCCTTAATTGGCTTAGAATATTGACATGATTCAGATATTATATTAAATCTCTCCATTTTTGTAAAAACGTTATTATAGTTAACAATTGCTGTTTTACAACAATTGGGTTTCTTCCCACTATGGAACACGAAGTAGTGTTTTTCCTAATAACGTATTATTCTTGATGCGCATTGTTTTACTATGATCAACAATAATTCACCTTAGAACACCAAGAAGTATTTTTGTAATAGTGTATTATCGTTAATGTTTTTTTTTTTTGTTTTACCATAATTGGGTGTCTTCCCACTATAGAAAACCAAGTAATGTTTTTCTAACAACTTATTATTAGTAACTGTTTTCATGTCGTATTATGGTCACTGATTTCATGCTATGATGAAAATATTGTTTATACTGAATTGAAGCCGCTCTCTCTCTCTCCCTTATTTTTTTGCAAATAGATTTTGTAACTATACTATAACAAAATGTATTTTTGTAATAACTTTTAATAATTATTATTGTAAAATTTTCAAAACTCCTCCCGGAGAAGCACTATCTCTCATAACTGGGAAATGATTGCCTGGGGGACAGGTTGCAACTATGGCTCTGAAACCACGTGCCATGGCAGGGCAGTGGACCTCTTCATTACCAATTGTTGTTTTTTGTTCAACAATCTACAGATATGTAATCTTTTATAACCCGGGAGAAGTTATAAATTATTACAGCTCCGAGCCTGGTTAGATCCTACATTATCGGCGAAACTTCTGCTCTTTAGATTGCTGCCTTTACCAATTGAGCTACAATTGTAAAGATCAAAGATCTGTGAATAAAAGTTATAATGACGTCCGTGAACTTGGCCCCCCCACTTTGAGCACTAACGATAAAATTAGTGTCAATCGTTAGTGCATTGTTAGTGCTTCTTAGTGCACCAACCCCTAACGTTAGTGCTTAATTAGTGTAGGAGCTACAAGCAAAAAACCTTTGGGGGGGCCAAGTTCACGCTGCCCCCCCCACTTCAAGCATTAACGAAATAACTAGTGTCATTCGTTAGTGCATCGTTAGTGCTTCCTAGTGCACCAACCCGTGACGTTAGTGCTTCATTAGTGTAGGCTCTAGAGCCAAAACAATGGTACACGCTGGCCCCCCCACTTCAAGCAATAAGGAAAGGAATAGTGCCGTTCGTTAGTGCATCGTTAGTGCTTCTAGAAAATACTAAAAGTTTCGTTAGTGCTTCACTATTAGTGTAGATATAGCCAACTATAAGTCACGAAACTCCCATAAGAAATGCATGGAGAATTTTTCATTGGGTCAAATTACCGCCAAATTCAAAACCACTATTGACCTCTGCTAGTGCAATCGTTAGTGCATCGTTAGTGCTTCTTACTGCAAAAACCGCTAACGTTAGTGCTTCATTAGTGTCAGAGTTATAAATAAAAAACTTTTGGGGGGGCAAGTTCACGCTGCCCCCCCCACTTCAAGCATTAACGATAAAATTAGTACCATTCGTTAGTACATCGTTAGTGCTTCCAAAAAATACTAATAGTTTCGTTAGTGCTTCACTATTAGTGTAGATATAGCCAATTGTAAGTCACGAAACTCCCATAAGAAATCCATGGGGCATTTTTCATTGCGTTAAATTACCGCCAAATTCAAAAGCACTAATGATCTCTTTTAGTGCAATCGTTAGTGCATCGTTAGTACTTCTTAGTGCATCAACCCTAACGTTAGTGCTTCATTAGTGTAGGAACTACAAGTGAAAAACCCTTTGGGCCTAGCGTGAACTTGTCCCCCCCACTTTGAGCACTAACGAAAAGATTAGTGCCATTCGTTAGTATATCGTTAGTGCTTCCAGAAAATACTAATAGTTTCGTTAGTGCTTCACTATTAGTGTAGATATAGCCAATTGTAAGTCACGTAACTCCCATAAGAAATGCATGGGGAATTTTTCATTGCGTTAAATTACCGCCAAATTCAAAAGCACTAATTATCTCTTGTAGTGCAATCGTTAGTACTTCTTAGTGCATCAACCCTAACGTTAGTGCTTCATTAGTGTAGGAACTACAAGTGAAAAACCCTTTGGGCCTAGCGTGAACTTGGCCCCCCCACTTTGAGCACTAACGAAAAGATTATTACAATTCGATAGTGCATCGTTAGTGCTTCTAGAAAATACTAATAGTTTCGTTAGTGCTTCACTATTAGTGTAGATATAGCCAATTATAAGTCACGAAACTCCCATAAGAAATGCATGGGGTATTTTTCATTGTGTTAATTTCCCGAACGTAATAGTAACCATTACACTAATATATGGTTATTATTGCTTTTAAATTTGGTGGAAGAATTTTACAAAATGGAAAATGCTACGTGTCTGAATTTATCCCCGCACGCATCTCAAATACTAAAAAAAAAAAAAAAACGTTGGACATGGTTAGTGCATCGTTAGTATCCATTAGTACACTAAACTCTAACGTTAGTGCTTTGATTCAATTCTATATTAGTGAATATTATTTGCAAGACTAAATTGAAATTTTTCTAATTCTACAATTATTGTCTACAAAGGTGAGATAAACGTCAAAAGTTAATGCACCCTTATTGCTTCCCGAAACACGAAGCATTAGTGTTAGCGCAATTATAGTTTAAGAGTTATAAGTGAATAAGTCACTGTGTGCTAAATTTAATTTTAGCGAATTTTACAATAATAGTCCCACAAAGGTTGAATAAACGTCAAAGATTAGTACATCGTTAGTCCTCCAAAAGACACTAAGCATTAATGTTACTGCTATCATAGTTTAGGGGTTAAAAATGAATAACTCGGGGGGGGGGCTACTTTAGATCTTTAAATTTTGTACAATTTTACGCTAATTGTCTGACAGAAATGGAGCAAACCAGCGTTTATTCCTCCGCTGAATAAGCACTAATGCTAATGTTATCATAATTTAAGTGTTATTAACGAATAACACGCACGAGCTTAAATTCAAATTTGTCGAAATTTACAATAATTGTCAATCAGGTAGGATAATCGCTGAAGAATCGTGCGTTTCTAGTGCTTCAAAAATACTAAGCATTGACGATAGTGCTATCATGGCTTGGGAGTTATCAGTGAATAACTCGGACGGAACTCAATTAAAATTTATCTAATTTTACAATAATTGTGTAAAAATTGAAAATCCTGAAGTTAGCCCCGCTTGAGTTATTTGGTAAAACTCCTAAACTGTGACGGCACTGACGTTAAGTGATTAGTGTCTCATGAAGCACTTACAGTCACTAATCTTCGGTGGTTATCTTACCTTTGTAGGACAATTAGTGTGAAGTTCGAAAATTTAAATTCAATCCTATCCAGACCATTCATCAAAGCACTAACGACAATGCTTAATGTTTTATAGAGCTCTAGCAATGCAGTAAGAGCTTGTGTTTGTTCCACTTTTGTGGTACAATTAGTGTAAAACTGTTTAAGTAGAAAAACCTAAAGTTAGACCGGGTTGAGTTTTCATTAATAAGTCCAAAAATATGATAGCACTAACGTTAGTACTTAATATTTTTTGAAGCGTTTTTAGCGTTTGTCCTACCTTTATGAGAAAATTAGTGTTTTTCGATACTTTTAAATTCAGTCTCGTCCGAGTTATTCATTAATAATTCCCAAACTACGATTTCACTAGCGTTAGAACTTTTTGGAGTATTAACGCTGTACTAACCTTTAACGTTTATTCCACCTTTGTGAGACAATTGTTGTAAACTTCGATAAATTTAAATTTAGCCCGGAATGTGTTATTCACTTATAACTCCTAAACTATGATAGCAATCAGTGTTTAATAGGGCTCTACTAATGCACAACCCACTGGTTTTAGTCCCACTTTTGTGGCACAATTACTAAAAAAATGTGTAAAAGTTGAAAAATCTAAAATTAGCCCCGAACGAGTTATTCATTAATAAATTCTAAACTATGATAGTACTATCATTAGTGTTTAGTGCACTAATGTGAATTACTTAGCACTAAACATGTAAATAGTTTTACTAGCACTTGAGAATCGTGCGGGGCTAAATTTGGACACTTAGCATTTTTAATTTTGTAAATTTCCCACATATTTAAAAGCACTAATAACTAAATATAGTGTAATGGCTATGGTGTAGTGTAGTGTTAATACCTCTTATTACAGAACTCCAAACATTAGTGCATCAACAGTATGAATGGTAGAAAATAAAACTTAGGCGAAGCTAACTATACGCTAGCCAATAAAAGCATTCACGATGAGAAGCATTAATGTTTGGTCTTGGTGCACTAGCAAGCAATAACGAAACACTAACGATGCCACTAGAAGAGACCACTACTGCATTTGAATTTCGTGAGAATTTGATCTAATGAAAAAATCCCCATGCATTTCTTATGGGAGTTTCGTGACTTACAATTGGCTATATCTACACTAATAGTGAAGCACTAACGAAACTATTAGTATTTTCTGGAAGCACTAACGATATACTAACGAATGGCACTAATCTTTTCGTTAGTGCTCAAAGTAGGGGGGCAAGTTCACGCTAGGCCCAAAGGGTTTTTCACTTGTAGTTCCTACACTAATGAAGCACTAACGTTAGGATTGATGCACTAAGAAGTACTAACGATGCACTAACGATTGCACTAAAAGAGGTCATTAGTGCTTTGGAATTTGGCGGTAATTTAACGCAATGAAAAATTCCCCATGCATTTCTTATGGGAGTTTCGTGACTTACAATTGGCTATATCTACACTAATACTGAAGCACTAACGAAACCATTAGTATTTTCTGGAAGCACTAACGATGTACTAACGAATGGTACTAATTTTATCGTTAATGCTTGAAGTGGGGGGGCAGCTTGAACTTGGCCCCCCCAAAAGTTTTTTTATTTATAACTCTGAAACTAATGAAGCACTAACGTTAGCGGTTTTTGCAGTAAGAAGCACTAACGATGCACTAAGGATTGCACTAGCAGAGGTCAATAGTGCTTTTGAATTTGGCGGTAATTTGACCCAATGAAAAATTCTCCATGCATTTCTTATGGGAGTTTCGTGACTTGTAATTGGCTATATCTACACTAATAGTGAAGCACTAACGAAACTTTTAGTATTTTCTAGAAGCACTAACGATGCACTAACGAACGGCACTATTCCTTTCCTTATTGCTTGAAGTGGGGGGGCAGCGTGTACCATTGTTTTGGCTGTAGAGCCTACACTAATGAAGCACTAACGTCACGGGTTGGTGCACTAGGAAGCACTAACGATGCACTAACGAATGGCACTAGTTATTTCGTTAGTGCTTGAAGTGGGGGGGCATCGTGAACTTGGCCCCCCCAAAGGTTTTTTGCTTAAAGCTCCTACACTAATTCAGCACTAACGTTAGGGGTTGGTGCACTAAGAAGCACTAACGATTGACACTAATTTTATCGTTAGTGCTCAATGTGGGGGGGCAAGTTCACGGACGTGTTATAATGTATAGTAATACCATATATTAGCAGAATAATCAATCATTCTTTCTGCCTGTATTTTACTGCCATCTGGTGGTCTGACTTATATTACATGCGCTGTTGACAGAGCGAAAAATCTCCGAATGAAAGAAATATGTAATAAGTGGAGCAATAAAGCAACGCCATATATTAGCAAAATTATCAATCATTCTTTTCTGCTTGTATTTTACTGCCATCTAAAGGTCTGATTTGTAATTATATGTAAACGCAAAATCTTCGTTACATTTTTCACCTCTTCACCAACAAAACTATTGCAAATTTGTTTATATAGAAAATCAAATGTGTTAAATTTTAAAATGTAGGATGTACGAATCAATTTAGCGGGTCAGCAGTTAGAGGAATCTGGTTTTATTCTGTAGAGCCATTACGACCACCTCTGTCACTCGCCAGCAAATAGAACTCTGACCCCTAAATTTCGAAAAGAGCATTTCTTTTTATGTATCTCGATCCGTTGATCACAAATCTGAAACTGCAGAGTCGCTACGAGGTCACCTAGACGCGCAAACCGCACTTCCGTTCACAATTTTTGAGATTTTGAATTCGACACCACCAGATTAATAATGATGTCGTATACGCTGATGACGAACCTGAAATTGACGAGTCTCAACTAGGTCATATTTACCCATAAAATCCCACGTCTTCACGATTTTTGATATTTCGAATTCGGCACCACCCGATTAATAATGATGTTGTATACGCTAATCCGAATCTGAAACCACCGAGTCGCTACGAGATCATCGTGGCCCATAAAGCTGCACTTCCAGTCATAATTTTTGAGATTTCAAATTCGACACCACCGGATTAATAACGATGTCACATACGCTGATCACAAATTTGAGGATCCCAGATCTCCTCTCACTAGTTGCCAAATAGGAACTCGACCCCTTAATTTTGACTGTCGTAAAAGATAAAAATATACCCAGCTATGTGATATAGATTAGAATATTTGCTACGTCATCTGTTAAATAGGGTTGCGTATCTGCTGCTGCTGCTGAGTTCTACTAAACTGGTACTGCGCATGCGTCATCATGTCTGTGTTTTTGTATATATATATATATATATATATATATATATATATATATGCGAATAACCAGACTTGTGCTTTATTGTAAAATGGTTTAGTTATTTTTTTAAATCTCTGCTATCCTACTATGTTGCAATAGGTAGTCGTAAAAGGCAATACAACCTTTGTGCTGTTCGTAGACTGCTCCTGGAACAGGAACAGGAACCGGACTGGTAATGAAAGTGATCATCAAAGGAAATGAACTAAGTATTCGTACTCTTTTTTCCTTGAAAAAGTGATCGTAAAAGGTTACAAAAAGCTACTATATCTGCTTACAAAAATTATCGAAAACCTGGTGCATAAAACACCGTCAAGTGCCGCCACTCTACTCACCTGTTCTGTTCCTTGAACCTTATCTTAGAGGACGCCACTTGAAATATTTGGTAGAGGTACCAAATGCATCTGACACTTTATTCGCTACACGGCCCAAAAAGTTCTATTGCGATGGAATCCGTGTAATTCTAGAACGATTTCAGAAGGTCGTTGATGCAGATGGGGACTATTTTGATCGTTGTCCGTCTTAGGTGACATATACATATTAAAATTAGTGGATAAAAAAGGAACAGAACTTTCTTATTTATATTTATTAGTATTAGTCACCGAGAAACTGCTAAAATTACACTGCCATCTCGTTATACATAAGATGATAAAAGAAATGATGTTAACTAGTGCGTGTCTAGCTGTGATCTGTGTGTCAGAAATGCAATATCACAATAAGAGGCAATTGGGTGAATTAGTATCCCAAGTCTAGACATATCAATGAATCCTTTATACTGATGTACTAAAGCAAAGGAGCGAGCTGAGAACAGTGAGATGTTATTCTATACTGGTAGATTCATTCCCTATAAGGATATTTTAGAGTATTTTAGAACGTTAAATTTTCAAAGCAGCAAATTAACTGTTTAAGATATTGGCATTCTTTCACATTTTTAATGACCCATGATAAATATATCCTCTATATTTCTACTACATTTTTTGTTTTTTGTATGGACAAAGTATTAGATTTACATGTGCTTCAAGTTATCATTGTGTCTCATATCCGGCGCAAATATGTATCAGAATTGTCAGGGATAATTCAAAATAAAGTTTAGAACAAGCACAAAATTTTTTATGAAACTTTAATCGTGGAATTTATTATGGAATTTATGAAACTTCAATTTGTAATCAATTCACCTTTATACTCAGAATTAACTTGTTTTCGTTGAAGTTAATATGCACTATGTGATCAAAAGTATCCGGACACCTGGCTGAAAATGAGTAACAAGTTCGTGGCGTCCTCCATCGGTACTGCTGGAATTCAATATGGTGTTGACCCACCCTTAGCCTTGATTACAGCTTCCACTCTCGCAGGCATACTTTCAATCAGGAGCTGGAAGGTTTCCTGGCGAATGGCAGCGCATTCTTCAGGTAGTGCTGAACTGAGGAAAGGTATCGATGTAGGTCGGTGAAACCTGGTATTCCAAAACATCGCAAAGGTGTTCTATAGTTTTCAAGTCAGAAGTCTGTGCAGGCCAGTCCATTAGAGGTATGTTATATTCGTCTAACCACACACCAAAAAGTAAAGAAAAATGTACGTACCTGGATTGTGAAATCCTGCCAAGATACATTTGCATACTTCAACAGCTTTACTGTATTTACATTGTCTTCTGCATGATTCATATGAGTAAAATGTGCTCATTTCCAGTTTCATATCGTATCTAAACATACACTTCCTCTGACTGATAGTTAAATCTTTTAGTGCTTTTGTACTGACAATTTTAAATGAATGGACAAAGTATGTTATCTTACAAAATGGGTCTTCTGTGTCTGGATACACTGCGTAACTGTCTTTCCTCCCCGGGAATTCATACTTGTTGCTCAAATAAACCTGAAAAAATATATATCCGTAATGATGTTCATTTCTTAGAATACTATTCATTATATTGAAGAAAAGTATTCCTCAATTCTTAGCACACTATGATAATAGTACGTTTCTTAATATATTGCTATTTATCTCATTGGAATTCTGTAAAATGGATCCAGTTAACTATCAGAAATCTATTTTATTATCAGCTGATTAAACGTCCATAACACAATGTACTAATCAATCGATTGAATAATCTTTTGCATAACACTTTAATTTTGTAAAAATTCCTTTTCATTGTAGTACATAAATATAATAATAAAATTGGGTGTATACCTTAACTGATAGAAATATTATAAACAGAAAGTTATCAATGAACGTGATGCATAGTTTCTAACATTAATTCTAAGTTACTTTGGATATTTGATCATACTGAACTGAAATAATTATTTTAATATGTAAATTATATATTTCCATCTTTAAAATATACCTCTTACCAATATGATTAATTTACAATATAGAAAATCCCGTCCTATGTCCTATGTTCCATGTCCCATGCCCCATGTTCTATGCCTCTATTACGTTGCACCTTTAAGGTTTTCACTGCTTGTAAAAGGTCTCTTGATTTGCATATATATGTTCACTAAAAAGAAATCACTATGGAACAAATCTAACTCGCTAATTGACTATTGGCCACATTGATTCAGCAGCACATTCGTGAAAAGTTCTCTATTAAATTGAGATTATGCAGATTAGTAAACTACAGGTTCCAATTTTTATTTCATATTCTGCGAATTTAATAAGATTGCCATCTCACACGCCATAAGTTTATGTATAAGAATATTTTTTACGAATGCATGATCAGAAATCATTTTCACACTTACTTTCTTACAATCTGGTTGTATAACCCAGATCAAAGTAGACTGCATAAACTATACTGTTCATAGTTATGAAATTGGATGCCTTCCATATTCATATCCGCTTTGAATGAAAGTATTTAACTTATATTTTATTTTCAAATACTACTCATCTCATTTTACATTTATAGTTTCCTCTCCGCTAAGGTAGTGCCTATCGCATATGCTACTAAAGCACGAGATACTGAGTTCAATTGCCAAAAGAGACACCACAAAGTACTTTTACAACCATTTACTTTCCTAATTTGTTATCTATTTAGAAGTAATAGAGAATTAGAGAAGTAAGATAGAGAAGTAATAAGAAAAACACAGACAAAGAATAACTAACTCTATGGCCTATGAAACCAGGAGGCTCAATGCCGCGTTCACAAATGCTCTCCACTGACTTCTATCCTTAGCTAACTGCATCCAGTTTCTACTTTGTATTACAATCACTGCGAGATCCATCTTAATTTTGTCCTCCCATCTGCGCCTAGGTCTTCCTAATGGTCATTTTCCGATTGGTCTTCCAGTCAAGACTTTGAAAGCGTTCTACTTTCTTCCATTCTACCTACATGACCCGCCCACCTAAGCCTCCTAGACTTGACGACCCTAACAATGTTAGGTAAACCGTATAAATTATGTAGTTCCTCGTTAAGATTCCGCCATTCCCAATCCCCGTTCTTCTTGGTTCCAAATATTCGCCTAAGGATATTGTTCTCAAATACTTACAGTCTATGTTTTTTCCCTCAGAGTAAGCAAGAATTATTCGCAACCATACAGAACAAGAGGCGTGATATCGTTTTGTATATTTTAAGCTTCAGATTCCTCGATAGAATTCTCGACGACAAGCGATTTTGAACCGAATAGTAACACGAATTCCCTGCGTTTAGTCGACATTTAATTTCTTCTTGAATATGATTTTCCTCTGTTAATACTGATAGTAGGTATTTGAAAGTATTCACTTTATCAAAAGTATTATTTAATATTATGACGCATCCTTAATTTGCCGTATTAAGGTCCCAATGCACCTTCATGTATTTAGTTTCCTCTGCATTTACTTCTAAACCCATGTCCCTGCAAGCGTTTAATAAGATCTCTGCATTTCTTTCTATTGTTCCCCTATCATTCCCTATTAAATTTACATCATCAGCATATGGCATAACCTGGTGAATGCCGTTCAACTCTAGGCCCTGGTTGTTATCTTTGACTTTCCTTTTAGCGTATTCCAGAACAAAGTTAAATAATAATGGCGACAAAGCATCCAATTGTTTCAGGCTATTTTCGACGTGAAAGCTCGTGGACAAACCTTTCCTATCTGGACTTTACTTTGGGATTCATTTAAACATATCTTAATTAATCTAATTAGCTTTCTCGGTATTCCAAGTTATGTAAGAACGTTGTGTAATGTTTCTCTCCTAACCGAGTCGTACGCCTTTCTAGAATCAATAAATAGTTGATGTACCGGGGTATTGTATGTCCACTTTTTATCGAGTATTTGGCGAATGGTAAATATTTTTCGATAGTTGATCGATTTCGTTTAAATCCGCCCTGATAATCTCCAATAAGTTCAGCTGCGTATTGTGTCAATCTTGCTAATAGAATATTTGAAATGATTTTGTAAGTTGTTGACAGAAGAGAAATGCCTTGTTAATTATTACAGTCAGTTTTGTCGCCTTTCTTGTGAATTGACAATGATTCATTCTTTCCACTCTTGTGGCAATTCTTCCTCGTTCCAGATAAGGAGAATGAGTTTGTGTATCTTGTTTCACAATTTTTTGCCTTCAGCTAAAATTAACTCAGCCCGAATTTCATCTACACCTGGAGATTTATGTTTCTTCAATTGCTTTATAGCGGTTTCTACTTCTATTCGCCTGGGTTCTGGAATGTACGGTTCTGAGGTGTGTATATCCTTTTCTCCAGCCACACTAGGTTTTGGTTACGTTTCAAGCAAATCGTGAAAGAATTCTTTCCATCTATTTAAGATAATATCCGTATCAGTGAGAACTGTACCATCAGATTTATATATATAAGCACGAGGATGATAGCCATTCTTAAATTCGCTGATCCCTTTATACCTGTCCCGGATGTTTTTATTTTTACTATTATCATCAAGTTCCATTAATTTTAGCTTTCAAAAAATCACGTTTCTTTGTTCTAAGTTTTGGAAGTTTCCTGCCTGATATCTGCGAAATTTTGTCTAGTTATTTCATTCCGACTTTGTAGCCAGCGTAATATTGCCTCTTTTCTTTTCTCTGCTAGTTTCTTTTCTCCCTGCATTCCTGGCCGAAACATAGTTTGTTCCTGCTTATTTCCGCGTTTTCCAATTTTTCTTTTGCTGAAATTGTAATGCTATCTCCAATTTCAATCCTGGTATCCTCAACACTAGTGCACTCCGAATCTTCTAAAGCCGAGAATCTATTCGAAACTTCAATCTGGTAATCCTCTCTTACCTGGCTCTCTTCTAATTTCTTTCAATTGAATCTCTGCGTTTTCGGACAATGAATATTACCTTTATTCAACGATAACCTCTCTCGTATTATCGCTGCTACCAGGTAGTGGTCAATGTCACAATCAGCTCCTCTAAAAGACCAGACATCAATTATGCTAGATTGCATTCTATCTATTAAAACACGATCAATTTGATTATGTGTTTTCCCGTCTGGTGATGTCAAAGTGTATTTATGAACGTCGCGATGTGGGAATTTGGTACTCTTCACGATTAGGTTTTTGGATGTTGCAAACTTCACGAGTCTAATACCGTTGTAATTACATTCTTTATGCAGACGTTCGTTCCCTATAATCGGTTTGAAAATATCCTCTCTTCCTACCTTCGCATTGAAATCCCCTAATAGAATTTTCATATGGTATCACGAGAGTTGGTCAAATACTCGTCCCACTTCTTCGTAAAAACTGTCTTTTATATCGTCATCCTTATCTTCAGTTGGGGCATGTGCATTTAAAACAATAATATCACATCACCGTCCCTTAAGAGTAATAAAATACAGTCTGTCAGTAACAAATTCAACTCGTTTAATTGCTGGTAATATACGTTTATGGACGAGAAACCCTGTTCCTAACTGGTGATTTTTATTTTCTTCCCCGTAAAAGAACGTAAAATTTCCGGAATTCACAGATCCATTTCCTTCCCACCTAACTTCCTGAACTCCTACTAGATCCATCCTGTATTTCTCTAAGTCACTCGTTACGGATTTTAACACGCCTGTTCTATAAAGACTTCATATTCCATGTTCCAAATCTCATGGCCATTTTCTTTTGCTGAGGTCGTGCTAAGTTATCAGTCCTTGTCCAAGGTTTTTGTGAATATTTCTGAACAAGTGCTTTTTTACAGGATGAGGTTGTTAGTCTTACCTAAACCCTCAAGCTGGAGGACCAATCCTCGCCGGCTGTCCGCAACTACTTTTTCAGTATATTCGCAGCTATCCTCTATATCTAGAGGCCTTCTTCTCGATCCGCAACCTGAGGACGCGCCATGCCGTGGTGACAGGAACCCACGTTACACGGATAGACAGAAAATTCGCTTGTAAATCATAAAATCCGTTATTATTAGTATAAACAATTCGATAGGCTTCATAGTACAATTGTACACCATATCAGAAAATTCATAGAAGAGTACCGAGTAAATGCATAGAAATTTCTTGACAGAGAAAGGCATACCTAGTCTTGAAAAAACACAAGGAAAACTAACCCAGCAACTACAGATCAGTTGCAAAACATAATATAATTACATCACTAGAATATAATGTCAGCTTACAAAATTTTAAAAAGACACTGTGATTAGAACCGTTTAATAGTAGATAACATAATAATGCATAACATGATCAAACCATACAAAGAGCAATTAATAATAGACGGAGAAACTACAACCAGGAAGATAAATAGGAAGATATTCGGACTAACAGAAACCTATTACTCAACATCACACACATGGATATAGTACTGTTTGAAAACAAAACTATAAAGTAAACCAGAAATTGATATACTTCATACATTCCAACATGAAGAAAGGGAATGCAATACAGTATACAAAAAGTAACCAGACAGAGATAGAAATATAAAATAAACTGATTAGGAGAAAAATGTTCAACGGATATAGTTAAAACTCACTGCTATAAATTACTCACTACTATTAAACTCTATAAATTAAATTACTCACTGCTATAAATTACTCACTGCTATTAAACTCACTGCACTATAGTTAAAACTCACTGCTATAAATTACTCACTACTATTAAACTCTATAAATTAAATTACTCACTGCTATAAATTACTCACTGCTATTAAACTCACTGCACTAAATTAAATTGAAACCGCAAGTTATAGGTGATTTCTACACTTCGTTTTTACTAGGGTGTTAAGCAGGAGAAAATAAAAGTTACTCCTGGAACGCTTTATCGATTGCCGAAAACTGCATCTTACTATCTATTATCGTTTACGCTCTGTAGTGATCAACGTTGAAACGGGAAATGACTCAATTCTTTTATTTTCAGAATTTACTAGCTTGTTAAATAGGAATAAGGTTATCCTTCAAAAGTTTAATTGATTGCTGAAAACATCTTCTCATTATCTATTATCGTTTTTGCTCTATAGTAATGAATGCTAAAACCGGAAATGAATGCTAAATGCTCATTTCTACCATTTCCAGTTCCAGTGGCGGCGATTGGACGTTGAAAGTGGGAGGCAAGACTTGACTGAAGGTTGTATAACTAATATAATACTACCTTTTTTGGTGAAAATACTGTATATCGTATTTCATATTTTATTAAGTAAATTGACAAGACCAACGCAAGTAGGTAATAGCGCTTTGTACCCTTAAACAGAGATTTTATACATTGCTTATGAATATCTTAAAATTCAAAGCGGCTGATTAATATATTAAATCCTTCTAAGAAGTGAAAGTATGCTGGAATTGTTGTCTTTCAATAGGTTAATTTTTGGGTTATTTTCTGTGGCAATTAAAACGCAATTTCGGCACCTTTCTTAACTCCACGGAAGAACAACCATTACGTACTCACGCAACGAGAAATATTATATGGTACCATTTTTTCTATGAACAACTAATACAAACAAAAACTTTACATTTCCAAATGAAACCATATACATTATTGGCATACTTAAAAAATGTGGGGGAGCAACAACTGAGCCCCTTTGCCCACCTAATCGCCGCCCATGAACAGTTCTACTAGAATGTTAAGAATAAGATGAGAGATTCCCTTGAAACGTATAATCGATTGCCGAGAACTGCTTTTCGCTATCCATTACCGTTTTTTGTTTTATATTGATCTACGTTAAAACCTGTAATAACTCATTTCTACCATTTTGTTTGTCGAATCACCTCTATTAATGAACTCTTTCGAGAAAATCACACTATCTACTTATTGAAAAAAAATTGAAGATTCCCATCCTTTCAAATGTCATCGTTCGAAGTACGTACTAACATTATAATATTACAAGTTCCACTACGTGATCCTAATAATAATAAAATCTTAAAGAGGATCATGTTATATTTTCTGTAGTGGTTTGGGAACTAGAAGCTCTAGTATATTTATTTCACTTCCGGTTTGAGTAGAGGGATTACTGCCGAGATGGAATATACTCTTGGAGCACTTAATGAATTACCTAAAAAAAGCCTTCTCGCTATCCATTCTATAACGCTCAATGTTATAACCGGAAGCGATTGATTTCTATCACTTCAAGTTTTAGTAGAAAGATTAGAGTCGAGATAGAACATATTCTTGGGACACTAATTGATTTCGGAAAACCTCTTCTCGCTAATTAGTATCGTTTTAATCTGTTGAAATCAACACTAAAATGGAAAGTAGTTGAGTTTTGCTACTTCCTACGTGATTAAGAGTTTAAGACAGAAGACGATATTTATTCCCACAACGCTATATTAATTCCTAAAACAGCTTCTTCCTATCCCACTATTAGATTAATTTGAAGCCAGAAGTCATAGTTAGGTTAATTTCTATCTCTTTCGGTTTTACCACGATGTTAACGATGAAGCTGAAAGTTATCCTTGATACCCTTTATCGATTGCCGAAAACTGCTTCTTACTATTTATTACCATTTCCCCTCTATAGTGATCAATGTTAAAATCGGAAATGATCCATTTCAACCACTTCCAGTTGGCGAATCACCTCCATTAAGGAACTCCGTCGAGAGGAATCACTATACTTATTTATCGCAAATAGCAGAATTAAAAAAATCGTATTCGTCCAAAGTTATTGTGTGAAGTAACGGCTGCACGAATGTACGTTCTAATTTCGATAAGTTCCACTACACGATCCCAATTAATACTTCATATACTTCCGCCACACACAAACACTAGCACATGTACACTCGGAAGTATACCTGGTAGTATCCACACGTTTATGCCGGAAACTAGAAACACACACACACACAGAGAGAGAGAGAGAAAAAAAAATGCACCATTACTCAAAAAATCAATTAAAAAAGAAAAAAGTTGTAAATGAAACTTTCAATGATTGATACTACTGCTGCGTGTAACACACGAAATTGTTCTATAATGATTGATTCGTAATATGATTTATATGGGTTTCTTAATGGTAGTATAACAAAATGCCTTCAAATTGACCACAAAATAAAAAGTTAAATTTATTTCTCAAATTTGGAAAATCGAAGTCGGTGGGCATTATGAGAACCGTCTACAATGACAATATATGCAAACATATATTAATATACTTCACGTTTTCCAGTGGGTGCAAGAAAGCTTCAAATTGTGTTTGATGGCATAATCATTAACTGATGTAAATATATATATACGTGTGTGTGCATATATGATTTTATAATTTATGTTTAAAACTGAGATAATACGTAAGACAGCTCGTCCTGTAAGATGAGATGTTAATAGAACATGATGGATAAATTTACAAGTAAGTTATCCTTCAAACATTTTATGTTTAAACTTCTTCCATGTAGAATCAGTTACAAAGGCTGTAAAGTTTGATATGCCCTTTACTTGAAGGTACGAGTGTCACAAAGTAACCAATATATGTTCTTTACATATATCCTGTATGTCCTCTTCATATACATCATTTATCATTCATGTACAAAACCAGTGTAGAAGCAAACATTCAGACCTTCCAATTTGTAGAAGAGAATTATCACTGTGAATGAGGTAGCAAGTGCGTTGGCACTTTTCTCTTACACGAGTTAGTAACTATAAATAACTTTAAACAATATTCTGTAACTGTATTAAACAAACATACTGGTTGCACGGAATATCTGTCAGAAAATTTGTTAATTAATTGTAACTTTTCTGCGGATAACAAATGAGAAACAAGCATCAATTTCTTTAACTTTCTCGAACGTCATCTGTTCGTTTTGGTATCGAATTCCGTGAAGTAGAATTTAATGTATATATATGTAACAATTATATTCTACATGATTATATATATATCACAAGATTTTCTTCATTTTTGGTGAACTTTAACTGCGGTGCGCGAAAGGAAGATGTTAACAAATTTCAATTTTTTTCTTAATATTTCTAATCAGCACCAAAGGCAACTTTTCCGAGCTATAGCGACTTAAAAAAATAAAAAGTTTTTCCGGCCCACCTTAATATATATAAAGGTACAACAAGATTTTTTTCTCTCTCTCTTTCTGTCTGTGTGTGTGTGTGTTTCTAGTTTCCGGCATAAGCGTGTGGATACTACCAGATATACTTCCGAGTGTACATATGCTAGTGTTTGTGTGTGGCGGAAGTATATTAATTGGGATCGCGTAGTGGTACTTATCGAAATTAGTACGTACAGGGTGTCCGAGAAGTCCTTCCCTGATTACAGAAATTGATAACTCAGGGTAGAAATAAGATAGAAATATGAAACTGGTGTTGAATTGTTTACAAACTATAAAAGTTTTTGTCGGTTTTAGGTTTATTCTGTTTAACCAAGTCTCATTTTTTTTTTTGCTTTAGGTTTGTAGTACGTAAGTAAGAAGCCCAAGAAGCCATGTCAACCAACCAGGAGAAGGCACAGTGTGTCCTGTGGTACCATGAGACACAATCACCAACCACGGTGCAGAGACAGTTCCAGACAACATTTGGGAGGACTCCACCTGATGTCAAGAGCATTAAAGCCTGGTATGAGAAATTCAAGAACACAGGGTCAGTTGCTGACCTTCCGAGGTCTGGTCGACCAAGAACCTCAGCAGACACGGTGGAGGCTGTGCGGCAGTCTCTTCTGAGAAGTCCTATGAAATCGGTGCACAGGGCCTAACGTGAATTACAGATGCCATAAAGCTCTATCCATGACATTTTACACAAACGTTTATTGTTTCGTGCTTACAAAGTGCAACTCGTTCAGGCCTTGTCGTCCGACGACGGTAAACGTCGATATGACTTTGCGGTCGAAATGCTATCATGTATTGAGGACGATAATGGTTATCTCAGACGAATTGCCTTTTCCGACGAAGCGACATTCTTTGTGAGTGGACTAGTGAATCGCCATAATGTACGCATTTGGGGTTCAGAACCCCCCAGGGACGTCAGGGAGTTCACCAGAGGCAGGCCAAAGGTGAATGTTTGGTGCGCGTTATTGCACGATCGAATTATCGGGCCATTCTTCTTCGCTGTGGATACCATCACATCTGCAGTGTACCTGGATATGTTGCAGCTTTTTTCTGTTCCTCAGCTGCTTCAGTATCGCCCCGATGTCGTTTTTTAGCAAGACGCTGCACCACCTCATTGGGGTTTGGACGTCCGTGGCTATCTCGATAGGACATTTCCTGAGCGATGGATTGGTCGTGATGGACCAACAGCTTGGCCTCCACGCTCTCCTGACATAACCCCATTAGACTTCTTTTTATGGGGTTATGTCACGAATAACCACAGTCGTTGCATCGATCCATCCAGTGATGTTGGCTAATGTGTGGATGGAAATTGAATATCGCCTAGATGTGCTACGTGCTACCAAGGGTGCTCATGTGGAAGTGTACTGATGTGACCAAAACTTTTATAGTTTGTAAACGTATATATTAAGGTGGGCCGGAAAAACTTTTTATTTTTTAAGTCGCTATAGCTCGGAAAAGTTGCCTTTGGTGCTGATTAGAAATATTAAGAAAAAATTGAAATTGGTTAACATCTTCCTTTCGCGCACCGCAGTTAAAGTTCACCAAAAATGAAGAAAATCTTGTGATTTTTAATTTCTTTTGTCTTATAAATAAATTATATTTAATCGATTCCATGATTTATTTTTTTATATAAATTGTAGTAAAGTATAAAAATAGTTACAGTGTGTTGTTTTGTTTTGTTTTGTTTTCCAATTGCACACCTTTAGTGAAACTTTTTTTTTGTTTTTACAAAAAAAAAAGACTTTTTCATACTTTATGTCTGGGGTAATTTTGCACATATGAGTTAAATGATTGGTTTAAAAAACAAGCAGATTGACAGGGAAATATTTCACCGCTGTCAAACAATTTACTCGATTTTATCCAACTTCTCTCGCCTTCTGCAAGATAGCTTGACTTTGAAAGTGTTCGAGTATTGTTGCTGAATACTAAACGCTGTAAATTTTGGCACGCATTCCGTGTCTGGCACGTCCTCGTCATTTCCTCATTTAGTGATTAAGTGTGGCGTTGTGCAGAAGTCCTCTTCAGAGTTAGCTCTATTATTACATGTGTATTAGTTATTCTTTATAATCTTGAATTATAGTGCTTAGTTTTTTTGTTGCATTCCCTGCGGTAATCTTTCCTAGCGCTACAATGGCAGCTTCGAACATGATTACAAGACAGAATTTTGAATGCTCTATTTCTGGTCATCCCAGATATTTGCCACTAACTAAGCTGCCTACATATGAAGATGTACTTCAGTGTTGTTTTCACGAAAGACTATAATATTGTACCCACAAACAAACAATGCAAAAGTGAGCTTTTCAAAAGTTGTTGGGATAGTAGCAAGGAAAATAAAATAAAACCTTTATTATAGAGCGTCCATTACTATCGTTACTAAGTACAAAATCGTGCAGCTTGTTGTTGGGTATCATGACAGTTACTATAAACTGAAAAAGTCGTGCGGTCGTAATTTGATCAAGCCAACATTTGCAAAGAAGATTGAGGACTTCAAGCAAAGATCATTGTCGTTATTTGATGTGGCAGAATGCAAATGTTCTATCATTTTGAACTGTACGTGTGATAAGACAGAAGATTTGTGTGAATGTTTAATTTCTATCAAGTGCAAGTGTGAAAAGTCTAAGAACATACCTGCCCTTTAGTTACGATTCATCTATTTTCAAAGGAAGTGTGGTTTGGGAAAAATTGGATCAACAGATCTTCAAGAAACGAAAAGGCTAACTTCAAGACTGAGAAGAAAGAACTACAAACATAAACGTGAAGACCATTTCGGGCTCTTCCGAATTCTGTGAAAGTGAAAATTATGAGTTCGTCCCAGATATCCCCACCAAAACTAGGTCAGAATGGCAAATGAGAATAAAACTGAAGAAACGGCACATAGTGATAGGTTTGGTGTATCTGACCGTGCTACTGCTGCAATTGCTTCCAGCGTTCTACAAGATATTCGAATGGTGACAGACACGGACTATTCTCACGTGGTCGATAAAAATAAAATACGAGGAGAGAAAAGTTTTATCAGGAGATCTTTGCAGTGTAAACCTGATACTTTGCTTCGTGGTCTATACTTTGATGGGCAAAAAGATGATACCTTGGTAGTTGAAGAACATGATTCGTACAATTCAAAAAGAGGAGCACTACACTATCATTGAAGAACCTGGGTCGACGTATATTGGCCACGTTTCTCCATCATCGGGATCTTCTACTGATATCGCTTCTACCATAATATCCTACTTGACTGAACTTGACATTTCTTTGGACGAATTAGATGTTGTTGTCTGTGATGGTACTGTTACCAATACAGGATGGAGGAATGGTGTAATTCGGCAAATTGGACTTCATATAGGTAGACCGTTGCAGTGGTCTGTATGTCTTCTCCATTTTAATGAGTTGCCTCTCCGCCACTTATTTCAACACGCTGATGGGGAAACAACAGGTCCTAAAATATTTAGTGGGCCGATCAGTCAACTGCTTAATGCCTGTGAAAGATTACCTGTAGTTGAATTTGAAAGAGTTGACTGCATAATCCCTGAAGTATACCGTCAAATTCTCAGCAAAAACCAGCAGTACGTTTTCGATATTTCAAGATCAGTAAATGCAGTGGAATGTCCAAAAGGTTTGTCCTATCGAGACCCTAACCCTATGTCGCATTCAAGATAGCTGACAACCGCAAACAAAATTCTTAGGTTGTACATCAGTACTGAAAATCCTTCAGAAGGTCTTAAAGAGTTGGTACTTTTTATATTGCGTTCGTACGTGCCTTTGTGGTTTAAAACCAAAACAAGCCATTCCTTTTCAGATGGTACGAAACATATTTATGAAGTAATTGCTACAACAAGATACCTCCCTGAAACTTTTCGGCAAGTGGTAGATCCTGTAATTGAGGGAAACGTATTTTTTGCCCATCCAGAAACTTGCTCTTGGCTATGATAACGGACGGAAGGAAATATATTAGAAAACTTGCTCTTAGTCGAATAGTAAAGGCAAGACAGGCAAAAACTAAAGGAAAGACAATCAGGAACTTCATACAACCCAAACCGAATTTTGATGCCAAAGATTAAACTGAAATGATTGGTCGACCTGCAAAGTATGTTCTTCATTGTTCCGTCGAATCAATGATAATGAAATCAAACTTCTTATACAGAGTGGGGTGGTAAACGATTGGGAAGTTGCAAGAGGACTCCCTTCCCACACACAAGCTGTTCAGAGACATGTAAAACTGATAACAGAAGCAGCTGGCAAAGTATGTGGTACTCAGTCAAGAGATGGATATATCAGGGCAACTCTGCAATCCAGAGCTATTACGCCACACTTTAGCCAAAAATCTCATTTCAAAGTGAATCCTCATTGCTAAAACAAGCGAAAAAATCCACAAAAATCAAGGATTAAGTAAAAATATGTAAAACACACCTTCATTGGATGGTTGGTTGTGAAGGGTGTGGGTGGAACTCGAACTGCAGCCATCTCCTCGTGGTTAGTTTTGGATCATTCCTCTTTACGAATGGGCGAAGAGCTGATTATGAAATTATTTAAATTTTAATTACAATTCAAAAAAAAACAAAAAAGTTTTATAAACGGTTTTACAATGTCCCTTTTGCTTTTTAAACCAGTCAGTTAACTGAAATAATCCAAACTATGTTATACAAATGAAAAATGTTATTTTTTGATCAATGATTTTCAGTTATGTCGTGAACTTAAAAAATACATAAACTATTTTTTACAGTTTAATACAATTTATATTACAAAATATAAATCATGGAATCGATTAACTATTATTTATTTATAAGACAAAGGGAATTACAAATCACAAGATTTTCGTCATTTTTGGTAAATTTTAACTGCGATGCGAGAACGGAAGATGTTAACCGATTTCAATTACTTTTCTTAATTTTTCTAATAATTACCAAAGGCAAGTTATCCGCGCTATTGCGACTTATAAAAAAATAAAAAGTTTTTTTTCGGCCCACCCTATATATATATATATATATATATATATATATATATATATATATATCGGGTGTTGCAAAATACGTGTTACAACTCTTGGGAGGTGACTCCTGCCATTGAGACAAGAAAAAAAGTTCTCTTCAACTTTCTGCTATCGGACATAGTTTCAGACCTACAAGGTGCCGAAAGCGTGGGAAAATGACTTTCGGACGCCAATAGTTCGGAAACTATCCAAAATAAAGAGGGCGGGTAAAAAATTCACTGAAGAAGTCATACCTGCTCTATTGAATTTTGCACGTTTCGCAATCCTACCATGCACGCGCAAGGGATTCCCCAAAGGAACGTAGGGAGTCCCGGATAATCTGCCAAATGAAACTTGGTATAAATGGATATGAATTGATAGGCTTTCTACCAGGTAACAATAATTCGTTTGTCTTAAGTCGATATCTAGAACAAATACAAAATGGCGGACACCTTCATGCCCGTTGTGTGTGGTTGCATAATTGCCAGGTACGGATGCTGGTCAACAGTGATGTTCTGAGTATTAAGTGTAGCAAATTTGTACTCAAATGCTCTAGAAAGACATGTGTAGTGTCGGTAGACCATAACAGATGAAGCAGGGTGATTTACATGTATGGAAACACTTAACGAAAAATGCCCAGAAATGCACTCATACTCAGTAAACGTGAGTTCAAAGCGTCGGAAATGTAAGGATTAGCGTCAAGAACATGAAAGCCATTGCAAATTCAGCAATAATATTTCATCAAACCGATGCAATATGATGTGCACGGTTGCATACAAATAAGGATGCAACAACTGAAGCCAAGTTCAAATTGTGCAATTGGACTCACAAAGAAACTGGGTAAACTAGGCCTAAATGAATGTCACTAGTGGGATCGCATGATCGATATTGAAATGTGGTCAATGTGTGTGTTGGTATCAACATGTAGCTAATGAACAAATGTCAACATATCGCACCGTCTCACGTGCGAAAAGTAGGAAAATAACGTACATTCTGCTATTACATCTGGTGCACCTTTTGATAGAACGTAACTAGAACAAGATTTATCAATGTCCCTCTTTGTTTGGGACATTGTCCCACAGTCGACACATATGAAAAGAAATCTCTTAATGCATGGTTAAAATTCTGATAGAGCGTGAAAATAACAAACTTGTATCATGTCCCACGTCTTCTGAGACATATGACGTACTCGAAATATAGGAAAATACCTCCAGAAATTCGCATCTTACACACAGTGCACATGCCAAGACAAAGACGAAAATGTACCGATTTGGCACATTTAACACTACAGCTGAAACACCATACATATGGAAAATAAAACGACATGAGAAATAGCAAGAAATATCTTAAAGCTCTGATTGTTTACAACTGTGCAGTAGGAGTAACAAAATGAAACACACAAGTATGTCGGGAGGCTGTACAAGAGGGCTTGCCAAACAAAGTGGGAACTCCTCAAAGAAATGAATACAGAGAAAGTGAGGCTCATTCGAACCTCAGGGCTAGAGTGCTCGCTTTTGCTCGCGTACTCGCAGTTTCCAATCCTACTGGGACCCCAAGGCCTCAGATTCAAGACCCTAGTAGTTATTTTCCTATTTTTCGCACGTGGGACATGTTCACATTTGTTCATTAGCTACATGTTGATATCAGCATACACATTGGCCATATTTCAATATCGATCATGCGATCCCACTAGTTACATACATTTAGTTTACCCAGTTTCTTTGTGAGTCCAATTGCACAATTTGAACTTAGCCTCAGTTGATGCATCCTTATTGGCATGCAACCGTGCACATCATATTGCATCGGTTTGAAGGAATATTATTGCTGAAAAGACAATGGCTTTCATGTTCTTGACGCTAATCCTTACATTTCCGACGCTTTGAACTCACGTTTACTGAGTATGAGTGCATTTCTGGGCATTTTTCGTTAAGTGTTTCCATACTTGTAAATCACCCTGTTTCATCTGTTATGGTCTACCGACACTCCAGATGTCTTTCTAGAGCATTTGAGTACAAATTCGCTACAATTAATACTCAGAACGTCACTGTTGGCCAGCATCCGTACCTGGCGATTATGCAACCACACACAACGGGCATGAAGGTGTCCGCCATTTTGTATTTGTTCCAAATATCGGCTTAAGACAAACGAATTATTGTTACCTGGTAGAAAGCCTATCAATTCATATCCATTTATACCAAGTTTCATTTGGCAGATTATCCGGGACTCCCTACGTTCCTTTGGGGAATCCCTTGCGCGTGCATGGTAGGATTGTGAAACGTGCAAATTTCAATAGAGCAGGTATGACTTCTTCAGTGATTTTTTTACCCGCCCTCTTTATGTTGGATAGTTTCCGAACTATTGGCGTCCGAAAGTCATTTTCCCACGCTTTCGGCACCTTGTAGGTCTGAAACTATGTCCGATAGCAGAAAGTTGAAGAGAACTTTTTTTCTTGTC
The DNA here is from genome assembly GCF_964235325.1 of Thermobia domestica. Lineage (NCBI taxonomy): Eukaryota > Metazoa > Arthropoda > Insecta > Zygentoma > Lepismatidae > Thermobia > Thermobia domestica. The sequence continues at coordinate 336,217,955 of NC_137456.1, forward strand.
TCAGTGGCAGGAATCACCTCCGAAGAGTTGTAACACTTATTTTGCAACACCCGATATATATATATATATATATATATATATATATATATATATATATATATATATATATATATATATATATATCGAGAGAAAGAGAGAGGCAGAGAAAAACAGAAAGAAAGAGAGAGATAACAACTATGACGTACTAATAGTCAAACTGATGCAGTGTTTGCATTCGCTAAATAGTTTTATGATAAAACTTATGATAGTATGATACTCAGTCGGAAAAATATAAATTTATATGCAATGTGTATAGTGTCTCCCTAGAATAATTGTATACAAAAGTCGCCGTAACTTAGAAATCGTGTAGAAGATTACACATGTTCCCTTGCCCCTCGAGTACGATTATTCAGATTTGTCAAGCTTTATAAAGAGTAGTGAAAACCTGAGTAGATGATCTATATACGCTAATAAGAGAAATATATATCTTTGTTAAGCATCAACATGCACGGCAGTAAATGGCAGCCAAGTTCAGTGAAGAAAGTGAAAGTTGGCCTGCACTGCCATAAGCATGTTATACACGAACAAAAGTTTTGGGTAAAGTCGCCGATTTCGAGGCTCTCTAAAAACAATTCTGTTTGGGATAGAAATATGAGACTTAGAATTTAAGGATATATCAAAGAGATGTGCTCATATTCATCGAATCTCACATTCTTAGCTTCAACCATGTTTGAGTACTAAAAAATGCAGTTTTCAGGCTTCCTGATTCACTGACTCACTCATCAAATTTCCAATAAGATAGAGACGTGAAGCTCTGCATAAAGGTACCTTATTGCGACTTGAGTATGGGAAAAATCCGAAATGTGAGGAATGTGTTATGGGATTTTTTGTGGGCGAAAGACTGTCGTGTGCTAAACAAAAATCATCTCACTCACTCACTTGTCACATTTATTAGGTAGTTCTCAATGAGATAGAAACGTGAAACTCTACCTTGTAAGGACTTGAGTGTGCAAAATGACCGAAATATGAAGAATATGCTGTGGGAAATTTTTAATGGTGATAAACTGTCTTTAGCTAAGCAGAAATCGGTTCATTCATTCCCTCGTAACAGTCATTAAGTACTTCTTAATGGAATAGAGAAGTGAAACTCTGTATATATGTACCTTATAATGACTTGTGTATGAGAAAGGTCTTAAATTTAAGGAATGTTATATGGGGATTTCGTATGGGTGAAAACTGTCTTTAGCCAAGCAGAAATCGGTTCACTCACTGCCAGACTCACTCATAAAATTGATTAGACACTTTCCAATAAGATAGAGCCGTGTATATCTACTTAAAAGTACATTAAAATGACTTTAGTGTGGGAAATGTCCGAAATTTAAGGAATGTGTTCTAGAATTTTTATGGGCGAAAAACAGTCCTCACCCAAACTGAGATCGGTTCATTCACTAACTCAGCATTAATTAGGTACTTCCTAATAAAATAGAGACGTGAAACTCTGCAGAATGGTACGTAACCACCTTGTGTAATGATTTGAGTATGGAAAAATTTCAAATTTAAGGAATGTACTATGGGAATTCTTTATATGCGAAAAACTCTTCTTAGGTATTTCGTATTTCTCATTAAATATTTCTTAACGAGATAAAGATGTCAAACTGACCATAAAGGTATCTTACTGTATAAAGGCTTGAGTATGAAATTTGAGGGATTTGCTATGATAAATTTTTCATTGGCAAAAATAAAGTGACCTTACAATCAGAAATGAGGAACGATTCCTTTATTCAATACTTCATGTGCACAGTGATAAGTGTTGCCAATCGTCCGAATGGTCGAGTGGATGCCCTCCCCGCAGGTCTATTGGCTCACCTGCGCCTTTGTTGTAAAAGTGTCCCTGGTTTGTTTCCCGGTGGAAGAGCCTTTAGAATTTTAACTGTCCTCGAAGTTTCTGTGTTCGTGTCCCTGTCGTTCTAGGTTAATTGAAAAATGAGCTAAGCTCACTGAGAAAAATTAGTTATCCGGATAACGGTATATTGCACAAATATATGGGATTCTTATGTTTACTACAAAAATCAGTATTGCGCATACGATATCCATATGCTACATACGTACTGCCCTCTTTCCCGCTTCGAAATGAAAACTTTAAGTTTTATGTCCCACGTTATGCCGGCAGATATTACACCATCTCTTTGCAGAATGTCTGATATCTAACAGTCTTCCGTACATTACGTCTGTTTATGTATGCTGTGTACGTCAGCTGTAAGTTACATATGTCCATCTGTATGTGAGTTCGTGATCGCCTATGTATATATATATATATATATATATATATATATATATATATATATATATATATATATATATATATATATATATATATATATATATATATCTTTCTTCGTACAGAAAGTATGTTTATTCGGAACACTTACATAGAAATTGTGTATAAAATATACTCTTTCAGTTATACTTTTAGTTTACATTAAGTCTCAAAACTACAGAATTTACACATCTAACCTACGCTTTTACGTACATGACATACTTTTTTTATCAGTATGCTAGTAAAACAAATGAAACCTAGTAATAAGTAGTTAAGCAAGTTAATGTGGCGCTTTCGGTGAGTCAGTAAGGCGCGTACGAACTGCCATAAATTTCGTGGTTGGAAACCCAGACAAGGATAGCTAATATTTTTTTTTCTTTTTTCGGTGAATATTTTTCCTTTATTGCAATCATTGGTATTAAATAGATATTGAAGTTAAATCTATAAGTAAGAGAATGTAGATTCCGGATATTTACAATTAATGAAGTTTTCCAACAAATGAAAATTCCAAATGTTCGACTTTTATATGAGATATATTGCTGGCAAATATAATTAAGTTTAGAAGCTATTAGAAAGGTGTATACCATAGAAAGGAAACCCTGAGGCAGTATGAAACTGGGCAACATGTGCGTCGTGTAACGAACTCCTTAATTTCGTAGTGTGGAGGGTAAAGAACGACTGAGTGAGTATGTTGAAACACCAGACATTTCTAGCGATGTAGCATCAAGGATTCAGCGTCGAGGGTTTTGAGCCCTGTTAATAATTTTCGTATTTAGGTAGTAAAAAATGAGAAGTTAGAAATCGTGTTTTTGTAGCTCGGATAAATAGATTAGAATCTCGTTTGGACATAATTCTCTGACAGATATTTAATAGAAGAAATCCTTCCCACTACTCTAGTGGCTAGCATTTGCGCCTTTGTTGTACAGGGTCTTGGGTTCCATTCCCGGTGGAGAACCCATGGGAACTAATGTTAGATGTGACACATTATGACAGCTTTAAAAATGTACAATTCCACATTTAAATTCTACAATATTCCCGCAATTGAGACTCCCAATATACGATATTGATATGGTTAACTACAAATGAAGTGAAATCTGAACAAAAACACCAGAGGTGCAAAAATTGCAGCCAAGTTTGTCAGCCTCAAATGTTGACATGAGGATAGATGAGCCAACTTCCTTGGCCACTGCATCTAAAACGAACACTGGAATTTCGCGTGAGATGTCAAGGAAAATGGTGTTAAGGAGCCTTAGGGATAGTGGTGGTGGGCGTGGTGGATTTGGAGCCACTACCAAGCTTAGGAATATCAAATTCGATAATGCGCTAAGACACATATATACTGCAGTAAGATTGGTGGTTTGAAATATAGACAAGCAAAGCTTATAATCCACCACGAGGTGTCAAGGAAAAAGATGTTGACGAGCCTTAGGGATGGTGCTTGTGGTTGGGTGGGATTTGGAGGCCACCACCAGGCTTAGGGGTAAAATGTGACGGCCGGGAAACTGCGAACAGACAACTTAGTTATTAAAAAATGTTAGACACCTCGCACTAAGTTCCAGTGTTCGATTTAGATGCAGTGGCCAAGGAACTTCGCTTATCTATCCTCATCTCAACATTTTTTGGGCTGACGAACTTGATTGCATTTTTTGAACCTCTGGTGTTTTTGTTCAGATATATCTTCTTCCCTCTTCTGGTTGCCTATCCTTACTCAATATCATTAATATCATTAAATGTTGCTCGATTTACTTTACATGTCAAAACAAGCTAGATCGCGAAAGGGTGAGTACTTTTGGTGTCTCTTTTCAGCTGACCGACATCGCCTATCGAGATGCTTTTCTGGATATCTTATTATATTTATACTCTTTCTTTTTCTATTATATCTTTAATAATATTGGCAAAGTTAAACTTTTAATAAATTTTTGGTCATTGAGTTGCTATTAGCACTGTTATATTTACAATACTTATCTTTTAAATATTGCCTTTGTAAAACTGAGCTCCTGCAGTTTGTTTTACCAAGAAGCCTTACTCCACATGGGGTTGTTTTTTGACATATACATTGGTATTAGTTAAAATTAAAGGTGAACATTACTTTTATTCGATGAAACAGCATAACAGTTCCTACACAAGTAATGTTAGCGCTTTCTCATGGCAATCCCATTTGCACCTATGACCGTAATATGTGCGCTAGTGTGACTTCTCCATTAGAAATAAGGTAAAGCTATTTTCGCCCACAAAAGTATGTAAAGGACAAACAAGTTTATCGGTAAGGAACAACTAGATTAAATGAACAGAATTCAGTTAAGAACAGAACCAAATATTTAGTTTTTATTGAGTTTCTTCATATTTCTTCAGCTGGATCTGTTAAAGAAAAGACTACTGCAGAAAATTGAAGCCGTGAGTTCCATAACCGAACAAGTCCAGCTGAAGAAATATGAAGAAACTCAATAAAAACTGAATATTTGGTGGAAATGTCAACTTGGAAATCAGACCTTTTTCCCGCTTACACTTTACTCAATAACAAATGTTAATTACTAGTCAGGTACTTGAACCTTAAACCACAAAGTCGGGCTGATGTTTCCTGATAGCTTGCGTGAAAGTAAGAACAAAACCGGTTACTAAAATTGGGGAGGTCTCATGAATTTCGCTAGAGGCAGCACTTTACTTACTTTCATTGAAATCTTTAAACGTTTTCATTAAGTCCGTTGCAATCCCGAAAAATCTTAAACGGTGAGACAGACATGAAAGCAGAAAAACATGTCTTTCATAATTTCATAAGTGCAACATACCAAAGTAACTTAAATTGTCCCAGGGTCACCCGCAAGGTCCCAGATGAGGTCCAAGTCAAAATTTATAAATGGAATGGGGTTTAACTTGAATATCGTACAAAAGCTGGTGTTGAATGAAAGAAGATAAATCAAGTCTTTTCTCTAAAATAAACCTGTGCAAAATAGCGGCGTGTCAAAAATTCAGCACAATCTTCATTGCAAAGTCTATGGACATTCGTATGAATCTCGAACTGTGGGATTGGTGCAACAAAAACAAGGATATGTCATTATTTCAAAAGTATTATGATTCAAAGTAAAAAAAAATATGTCCTACGGTCCCTTGCAGGGTACCAGACGAGGTAAACCTCAAACTATTGACATGAGAAAGGGGTTCAAGTTGATTGTCGTATGAACGCTGATGTTAAGTGAAAGAACACAAAACAAGTCTTAACTCTTGATGATAAACACGTGCAAAATGGCTGTGGGTGAAAATTGCAACAAGCGTCATTAAAAAGTCTATAGCACTCCTGTGAATCTGAAACGATGCAATAGTTGTAAAAACAACAAACAAACTAGAATGTATCAAAGTAAAGAAGAAATGTCCCACGACCACCTGCAGGATACCAGACGAAGTCAAACTCAAAATTTTCAAATGCCGGGGAAGAGATCTTAAAATTTGTCAGTCTGTTAACATGTCAATCATATTATCATTGCATAAGCATGTAATGATTAATAATCCCTAACTTTCTAGAAATGCGATCTCGGGGCCTTCAACAATTGAAGTAATATTTGCGGCAGATAATGGACCTTCTCATGTTTAGCGGGGTAGGGTCTGCGCGATATCTTCCCAATTTCTCAGGCATTTCCAATTAACACTGTCACGACGTTTTCAATAAGTTTTGCCTTCCAATTTTTACATAAACAACATCCAGGCGCAGGCGGGGTCTTTTCTCTCTCATACCCCAAGCCTTATCGTATCGAGAGGACTAAGTAATTCTTTTTTACTTTGATGCTTTAAAGTTTGTTTGGTTTTACACCGTCTCATCGTTTCACATTCATAGGAGTGACCATAGACATTTCAACGACGCTTGTGACGACATTTTGACCCACAGCCATTTTGCACAGGCTTATCATCAAGAGTCGAGACTTGTTTCAGCTTCTGTCATTTAATATCAGCTTTTATACGATACTCTACTGGAATATCTTTCCCATTTCCCATTTCAAACGATACTCAACTTGATCCCCGTCTGGGACCCTGGATCACTTTTTTTTTACTATGAATCATTATGCTTTTGAAATAATGACGTATCCGTGTTTTTGGTTTTACACTTATCCTACCGTTTAAGATTCATACTACTGGCCATAGAATTTGCAATGAAAATTGTGTTGATATTTTGACCCACTTCTATTTTGCATAAACTTATCGTAGAGAGTCGAGACTTAATTTGTCTTCTTTCATTTAACACCAACGTTCATACAACATGCAAGTTAATCCACTTTTATTTCAGAAATTTTGAGTTGGATCCCGTATGGGACTTTGTGGGTGACCCTGGAAAAATTTACTTTACTTTGATACGTTATACTTTTAAAATGATGAAAGACATGTTTTTCTGTTTTCATATCGGTTTCACCGTTTCAGATTTTTCAGCCTTGCAATGAACTTTATGGACAAGCTTAAGGATTTTAAAAGAATGAGTAAAGTGCTGAATGCATAAGACCTATCAAATTTTGGTAACCGGTTTTGATTTTACCTTCACCCAAGATTTCAATAAATATATACGCCACCCCTACTGTGTGGGTACAGGTTCAAGTACCTCCCGGGTTAGTATGAAAAAGATCTGATTTCCAAGTCACATTTCCAACTAATATTCAGTTGTTTATTGAGGTTCTCAATATCTCTTCAAATGAACTTGTGTGGTTATAGAACACAGAGCTTCAGTGGTAGCTTCTTATGTTTTTACATTGAATGCATTTTCTAAAAAGTATTTAGAATAACCTAAACAAACCCTACAACGGAGAAACGTCATTCGCACACGTACCAATAGGTACACGCCCTCTTATGTTGCAGGAAGGCTCTTACCAATCAGAATATCCAATAATTATCAACTAGTAAAACACAATTATTTGCTGCTGAAGGGAATTCAAGAGCTGGGGAGTTAAAAATAAATATAAATGCTGTTTCTTGTTCAGTCTAAAACCTTCAAAATAAGGAAGATTAGTAAATAAATATTTTCCAATTATTATATTTTCATTGTGAGTTTTGTATATGGATTGACGTATTTCAATAAATGCAGAAATTTGATACTTCAAGTATATGTAACCTACATCTAGTATTTCTAATGAAGATTTAAAATGTCTACTCAGGAACCAACGTGACTTAAATAGTTGAATGCTTGATTTACGTAAAGAAATCAACATATTATATACGCATGTAAAATGTTAAGAAATTAGAACTCTAATGATTGGGACGATTAGTACGATTATAGGGACGATTATACGTAGTCTCTCCTTATGTGACCTGTATTTTACATTTCTCAAAATTTAGAATAACTTCACTGAATTTTAAATACGGGCATATTCTATGCTGATTATAAAAATGTGAATCATTCCAGAAAGAACGGCAATCAAAATTGAATTTGGTAACTATAATTCAATATGACGCCACAAAATTTAAATATTGGTTTTATGGACCTAATTAGACATATTAACATATGTTATAATATTTTAGCATTTTTTAATAAATTTAGTAATAATACTTTATTTCGCAGTGGACGTGAAATATCATGTCATAGTAATGCTAGCAGCAAAGTTTGAAATTGCATTTACATCACATGTATTTTCAGTATCTTTAAAGGCAAAAGAACTAAACATAACTACTATTTGATCATGTTTCAAAAAAGCCTCATAACTTGGATGTTTACCTTGAAATAAAGTATTTACTTCGCAATGTTAGTTGTAGGTGCACCGCAAGTAAGGGTACAAATGTTAGTATTATTTCAATATATAAGTTACTTCAATCATAACAGTTATATTATGATTTCTTACATGATTTGCTTCATAAAAGGAAACTGTGGAGACAATTCACTTTCATTGATCGTATGTGTACAAGTACCTACTGATTTAAGAAAAAAAAGTGAAAAGTATGTGAATATAAGCTGAGTTTATAGTAACAACTCTCAGAGTGTAACACCTTCTAATGGTTTAGAAACATATTATTCATGTATTATCATCACAATGAGACTGTTATATATTTCAATATCGAAAGATATCATACCTTTGAATTTCTTATTGGATACCCTACTTCAATAGTGGTTATCAATCTACTTCGAAATTGATAAGGCTCGTCACTCTCATCACTGTAAAATCACAACAATCATAAAGTAACTATGACAGCATTTTATAGTATTTGTTCTTAAGAGATCTCTAATAGTACTTAAAAGAGTAACGGCTTGAGTATACAAATATTCCATATAGAAAATGAAAGTTTTTTCATAAAGGAAACTGTATACAAACATAAGTTTGCTACCAGAATGAAAGTTCATAAAGCTAAATCCTAAAATTACTATACATAGCTCTAACATATCCTAAAATCTAAGTTTCCAATGTTATTTAATGTAGATCAAATAACATTTACTTTTAGAGCATAATAGCTAATGTGAAATAGGCAGAATTCCTGAAAAATTGAGATTTATGTGCAAATGTTTTAATAGTTACGAGACTGGTTAATGAAGTACGCAGAATGTGGTGATTTCCTTACTTGAAAACGGTGAAAAACTATTGAAATATCCTATACCTACGAGTAAAATGAAATTAAACAATGTATGTGTATTATCAGCAAAGTTGATACATTTGTAACATCAAGAAGAGCAAATTTCTTTACTTGCAATAACAAAAAACAGAAAACATTTTAACTACAAAATAACTAATTTTATTTAATATTTGCAGATAAATATCACAAATCTCTAACGTAATTCTTAAAGAATTTATTTTGTGTGATTTTTTTGAAACTAGGTTCCCCCATTCACCTAATGAGTCAATTAAGCATATAACATTTTACAGCTACCTCTGCGAGTATGTTGGATATCGTAAATTGTTTCACATATATTACTCGAGCTGCAGTGTTTTCACCAGTGTGGAATCAACATTTCAGAGTTCAGTGCATACGTAGTCTCTCCTTATGTGACCAGTTGTTACACATTTAGTACACAGAGAACTGTGCAATAAGGTTCAACAGCTCCAACTAAATCCGAACCTTTCTCATTTCTCGACAAACGAATTTAGCCTCGTAGCGAAAAAGAAAAAAAGTTTTTGACGTTTGCCACTAACGAACTAGGTTACTTTATCGTGACTTGTATGTTTAAGACTAATGTGGTCCGAATTTTGGACATACTATTGAATAACTAATTAGGGCGAACATTGCATATGCATCATTCCAGGTACTCTTATAGCGGTACTCTGAGTTTGATAAATATGTTGTCTCACTGAACATCCGATGTAATATTAATTTATACATTGCAACAATACAGTCTTTTCGTTCCAACTTTGTTTGTAGTTGTGTTGTTTGCTCTTTAGATCGTTTCTCTGAGTTCAAACAATTCACGTGCTCTATAACTAAACAATTCAACAGTAACTTGAATTAATCTTGTGCTTCTTTACAAACAATGGGTGCTATCTACATGTTCATATTAATATTCTGTACCGGACAAACGAATACATCTTCAGCTAAGACTATGATGCAGGTCTACTAAATAATGAAGTCCAGGTACTGTTTCTTCCATTTCTGATCTCCCTGCATCATTATACTGTTTGATGCACTGCTACGAGACCCGTATACAGCGCGTTTTGAAATATAAGCTTACTTTAATTCCTTAACTAAAAGAGCCTCAAACATATGCATTTATGTGTACATTTATTCAATGCTGACACCTTTGTGATTTGAGGACTTGGTAGCTGTCTCCATTACACTTAAAAAAACAATTAAGTTCCTTCGTTTCATAATTTTGCTAGTTTCCCTGAAGTGATTTCAACAAACAAAGTATCATTCCAATTGAGGAAATAATTCCGGATGTGCCAAAGCACATAGACCATGACTAATATATTAACAAACTTTTTTTATTATGGAACTTTTAGTTCATAAAAGGGTGAGCCAAATATCTTTTAATATTCTTTTACAGAACACACTTGTATTTCTTTCCATGCAATGGAAGCAAGTAAACATTCAAAGTACGGTCATTTGATTTGAACTGTGCTAAAACTTCCCTGGTATGTCGTACAACTCCAGATCCATTTCACGTCTTTCTATTAGAAGAACATAACTCATTAAATGGTTGTCCTCTCCCTGTCGCTTGGTAACGCATCGTGATTTTAGAATGTGTGCCATGGAGAGATACATCTTGTTATCCGAGTGGACAAAGTCAGGACAACATGCTGTTTGTAATATTGCTTCTAAGTTGTTATTGCATTTTCCCTGCCAATTGATGTTTTATGGTGCAAGGAAGAGAACTTTGTGTTTACAAATATTATGTGCTGGTGGCGTAGTTCAACATATATCCGCTGGAACCATGAGAAACAAAGGATCAACATCCATGGTAGGACCGATCGAGATGACCCCGGAATAAATTACTACTCGTAGTTCCGTAATTGGCTTCCGTAAACTCCCCTACTTCCAAGTTAGAACAACGTGCATGGATAAAGATCGAAGTGACCCGGACTACGTGAAGAATGCGGTAATGACTCACTGCGTTATCGGACTGCGATACTTTGCATTGGAGCGTTTCATGCAGAACATCATAGTGTGCAACAGGAAAAAGGGGGAGTTCAACATAGGGTCGGAAAGAGTAATTGAATTGATTCAATCTTTGCTGCATGTCGGTAGAAAGTGGATTGGCAGGGAATTAGCTAATGAGGTAGGAACATCCAAGTACAATATTAAATGTGATGCACAATATAATTGGATTCGAAAAATTGCATCCTGGTTGTACCGCACCACCTTACAGGCGTTCAAATATGGCACAGATTCACCGTCGCCTGTGATCATTTAGTACATTACAGACGGGAAAGTCGCGTGTTCCGGGACAGGGTTATCATACTTGAAGAAATATGGGCGCGCTCTTGTGAGCTAGAACTTTAGCGCCAATCCAATGAATGGTGCCATCCATCATCTCCCCAACCCAAGAAAGTGCGTCAGCATGAAAGTACGAAATGAAATGAGATCTTTGAGTTTTACGTCCCACGGTTATGCCGGTTAGGCTAAAGGAGACGGTGATGATGAGAGATGAGTGAAATGGTGGAATGAAGAAAGTGGAAGGAAACGGGAGAACCCCGAGCAAACTCACGAGAACGGTGTTTGTCCACCACAAAGTTCACTTGGCGAAGGCTGGTATCGAACCCGGGACCCCAAGCACCAGATGTGAACGCTCTACCACTGAGCCACTGCGCCCCCCCTAGCATGAAAGTACGTGTAACCTGAGGGGAATGAGAAGATGATGCAGATAGTGGCATACAATGTATATGGTGTCATATTACAACATGCAATCCTGCTGAACTATACCATAAATGCAGTGTATTACCGCATGTTTCTGGAAAAATATCGTCGTTCTGCAGGAAACGACCCAGCTTCATAAGGGATCCACGTATTGTTTTCAATGACAATGCCCGTTGTCACAACACAGTTCCTGTGAGGAACTTGTCTGAACGATGTGGGTGGAAGGTTGTAGAGAACACTTCCTATTCAACAGACATGAGTCCATGTGACAATCATTTGTTCCCTAAAATAAAAGAACCATTGCGATTTTGTGAAAAACTCTTTGGGTCATTTGGTATAATTTTATTTTTTTTGTTATATAGGAATACATTTGTTAACGTTTACATTTCAATATTACTTATCTTAGTATTTGTTACTTCATAAATAAAAAGATATTTTACTTTCGTTAAAGAGAATAAAACATTGAGCGTATGTGTATTTCATTGATGTTCTTGTCAATAAACGTGAGATGATAGCAATTTACAGTTTAATTACTCCAATCTTCAAAAAATGTACATTTTTGATAGGAAAGAAAAACAAGTCACCGTGGGTTCATTGGACCCCGTTGGTATTGAAAGGCACAAAATTTTGTCTGTAGTTCCAGAGTTAAATACAATAACTAATAAAATTAAGAAAAAAAGGCGTAATAGTGCAAATGGATTGTAATCGAAATGAAAAATGCATCTTGATTATAATTTTGCTTAATTAAAAATATATGCTCTGTACTAAGTTTACATATTCGAGTTAACAATGGAGCATATTTAAAAAAAATCAAGAAAGGTGGCTTGAAAATAACATATTTACGTTAATGGAAACCCTCAAATGCAATTACTTTTATCACGCCAGTCAATATCCCTACTTGTATTTTACTTGAATCGACTGTTTATCAATTCTCCTAACGTTTCTCAAATGATACAAATTTTATTTCTCTCAATAGTTGTGAGACGGGAGAGTTCAACGAAATCATAGCATTGGATAATGTATGTCATTTTGAATTGACAATAAAAACTTTCATCCACACATGCATGCCTTGTAATGTTGAAGCACGACGGTTATGTTTATCACTTTCTGCACACTACTAAGTCATGAGCTCTTCAGCAAAAAATTTGATACTACCACATATTCGCGTGTTTTATATGAATTGCTGCAAAATATTAAGAAGCAAATGGTAAAATTATGAAAACTAATTTCGAAAACAGTTCCTGCGATATATAATTATACTTTACGTGCAACATTGGGTATTCTATATGTGATAAAGTTGTGTTCAACTGCTTTGGAAAAATCATGCAATTGTAGTGTCTTTAAAATTGCGGTTGCTCCTGATTTATTGAAACAAATTCACTGTGGTTCGCGCCATAGAGTTTAATCGCAAAAAAAGAACAAGGTAGATAAAATGTTACAAAAAATATTTACTGAAATTCTTAGCCTAAATTCCAAACTTTCCCTAGATGTGAGTAGCACCCTTAGATTCTTCACATCTGTGAAACCGATATTACCATTTAATGAGCTTCGTAAACATTTAGTTAATAGAAATTGAAAAACATATCTAAAATATGCAGGGTGGCCCAAACCTGGGTATACACTCCCACACTAACCGGCTCATGTCATTTTATATGGTTTACTTATTGTTATCCATATAAGCAGTGAGTTACAGTTACTTTATTATTTGTTTCTAATCTCTTTTCACTTATGTCTTAAGCTTGGAACAAAGAGAAGCAAATAAACTAATTATCTTAATAAACTAAAATGACATAATTTGTAGGACTGTATATATACTTTTGGGCCACCCTGTACAGATTAGTGTCTGTACCGACATTTACAATTAATAGGTTAAATGTTGTTTCATTAAAATGACCCCTATTAAACTTCTCTAACTATCTATGATTGGCAATAACATAAAAATGTAATTATTGTATATGTACAGGTGTAGAAACTAAAAAAGGAGTTATTGGAATTGAAGATAAAATGAAACTAAGATTGTTTGCAGGAAAAAGAAAGGAACAAAACAGAACATGAAAAAGATTTCTAGAAAGTTTTTTTTTCTTTAGTAGAACGTTTTAAATTATGCGTTTACTCTTTGTGTTAAATATTTGTGTTATGTTCTCAGAATGTTCATAGAGTATTTGCTCATCGTTTGAATAAAAGGCTTCAAACCACTATCCTTCAGAAAACAAAACAACAGCCCCGGAGTCATGCTAACGGTGAGTATAAAATATTATTTTTTAAATAGGAATATTTTACCTTGAAAGAAACGTTCAGCTAGTAGCATGATAAAATATTTGTCAGGACCATCTTCCAAAGCAAAGACATGAATTCAATAGGGTCTGAGAGGAAACAATCCTGCATCAGAGAAGGAGTAGTGACGTGTGTCAAACAAATAGGTATTACAATTTTGATCATGTCAACAAGGGGTGAAAACTGAGCACAAAACTGAGAACGGACTGTCCAGAAAACTTCATGAGTTGTTTGTACAACACGCTGTTCAATGAGAATCTATGCAAACTCCTGACTTTTCATACCCTGAACCTTAGTCAGCTGCCGGGAACTACCCGGGAACTTCATAAGATTGCTTAAGGTAATCTAAAAGCGTCTATATTAATTATACCAACTACGATTACATTTCAGTGCCTTTTTCGTGACTACTATATTCTATCACAGTCCTAGCGTTGATGTCTTTGGATGACTGGCACAAATATATTTGCTTCCACAAAAATTCCCCATTCTGATATAGTATATACAAGTACTCAATTATTTTAACTGTGAACTAGTAATTATAAAATACTTTTCACATACAATGTAGTAAAATATTGTAATAAATTGTAATAAAAAAATAAAAATAGTAAAATACTTTTCCCACACAATGAAAGCATAATGTAGTAGTATATTTGAAAATATCAAATTTCCCAAACTTTTGGTTTTTCCAAGCTCGGGGTAAAACCGTTAAACTGCTGTTTTACTCCAAATTTCCGGTTTCGTTTTAGAATTTTACAACACAAGTCATCTCCATTAAAATATTGCTATATGTCTTCAATTACTAATGAGTATAACTGTTTTCTACTTGGCATGAAAATAACTAATTGGATTTAGTAATATAATAATGATTGAAAAATCGGTATCAGAGAGCAAATTCAATTTCCGATAATAACTAATGAAGCAAAATTTGAGAAAATATAAATATTTAATTTAAATAATATATCATTTTATAATAAATTTGTGAAATAACTAAATATCAGCTATTTAGCACACACATAATTGCATAGCTTGAACCTGAAGTAAGCATTACAAGAAGTACTCAGCTGTTTAAAAATATATGTTATACATTTAAACTTATCTTTATAATACTAATATATGAAAGTATTGTAATTTCACATAAATTTTTAATTACACGAATTTAGTATATAATTCGTATAACCAATGTTTAATCTACAGGTATATTTTAATAAAAAAAGGAATGACAATTATATGTATGTATGTGTATATACATAGATAGATAGATATCCAGATTTTCCATCTTACCAAACATATAAATGGCTCTGCTACAACAATGTGCCTTCCAATGCACAATATTAATACGAATATGCACCAACCACACACAAGCTAATTACATACAACTATATTTTGCAGTTAACAATTTATCTTTAAGATTTTTGTCAATATAATACTCGCTAGCAACTAAACCACCGATGACTCAAAGTGATTTACAGAAGACTAATTTTCAATAATTGTCACCAATAGCACTATTAGCGTTAAACACACTCAAGTTGTCAAAGTTCTTTAACATTATTTTTTTATAATTTGTATTATATTATGTTTATTTTTATTAACCATGTATGTAAATCAGTATTGATTTTATAAAATAAAATAAATGTAAAATGTAAGTTCAACTGAAGAGGGTGATTTGTCAATTTCAATCGACTGTTTTAAGTAGTGTAAATAAATAATTAGTTTATCAAATGTCAGAAATTTCTTGTTGAATCATTAAAAATAATTAAGCAATCAGAAGTGATAGACACACTTATTACATTTGAACAGATAAAATACTTTGACAAATTTGAAAGAACCCTATTTAATGTACGACCGAATATCATAGTTTCTAATCTTAAAGTATTTTGTGAGAATGTAAGTGTCATGTATTAAATGTCTCTTCTCATTAAGGTTGAATTGTACTCCCATGTGCAAAAAATATTGCGCGTATACTGTAACTCACGATTTTTCTGAATTATTTCATTTTCCATATGTTTATGGGTAAAATTCAGTTATTAGTATGTGGAGATAATAGAAAGCAATCCATCTAAGGAGATATTTCCAAAAAATATAATAAAATAAAAAAATATAAGCAAAAAACAAAATTATGTTCGGTTTTGTGTATACTGGCAATAATGTTTTCGAGGGAATTTTTGCAGTAGCACAGCATGATTGTAGAGGGAATAACAGGATTGGTAGTAGGAGAATTGAATCATGGAACAGAAAAGTGGGGTAAAATATTGCATTTATTGGCTTAAATCTAGGGTGTAAATTGTCTGCCAAATATAAATTAGCTTCTGTAGCCAAGATGTTGTACGGAAGTATAGAAACAAAGAGAAAAACTGTTGTCTTAAGTTTGGAAGTGACATGCTCGATAGCCATGAGCATTTATTTGTTAAGGAAAAGAGGCAACAAAAGAGAGTCTGTGTGGTCAAGTGGGTAGAGTGGCGGTCAAGTAATTCATATACTGTTTTGACCCCATATCGAAGCCCATCCGATCCAGTTCATTTTTTTTACAAAACATTATAGAAGTGTATAATTTTTATGTTAATAAGAATTGAAACAATATAATAAGCCAATAACTTTTTTGTTTTTCTGATGACGTATTTATTTAGAATTAGTGTACTATTGTAATAGCAATTGTTTTCAGTTTATGCTGTTGTATAGCTTCTTTTCTCATACACTTTTCTTAAAAAAAATTGTATCCAATAAAGTATGAAAAATATATATAAACAGAAACAGACATCTTAGTTACAATCGTGATTTATCCTGATGAAATAAACAAGTTTCCCGTTATTAAAAAAGAAAACTATAGAAAATCATTGAATTTCGACTTTAGGTTTTTAGCATGCTATATATATTATTTATAAGACTATACTTTATAAGTCAAGATGTGCGACCATATCCACATATTTAGCTAGTGAGTGAAAGACGTTTTCGGGACAAATATTTTACAGATTTAGATGCATGAAACACGAATACGCCATGGTCTTGACCTTCGTTTATTTCACATTATTATCCGACATATCATAGCAGGTAAAAAGCACCATCAATCGGCAAGAAGAGCTGCAAGTCGTGGTCTTAGTCTTTTCTTGATGCTCCGGACTCGATCGCCTAGCACACCCGTCTATACTTTGACTAATACGTCTATCATTCAGTGCAGGCACGTATCCAGCTTTTCTTTTCTTTTCGGACGGGGCCCGACATGAATCCTCGTAAACACGTAATTCTAATGTTTCAAAAATATCAATAATAATAATAATAATAATAATAATAATAATAATAATAATAATAATAATAATAATAATAATAATAATAATTACAATGCAACAGTTCTGTTTTCTCTTAACCGTTTCTTACTTTTCATTTATGAACCGGTCAAACTGCATTCTAACACAAACGAAATCAAAAAACATTTTCTAAAGACATGTAAGGAAAACTGTCTGCTACGTATATCACATAACAAAAATAGCAAATGGCAATGAGTGTATCGTTCTATTACAAAAATGTTATAAACAGAACGGAAACGAAAATGTAATCCTATTTAAAAGTGTTCTTTAATTCCACCTGGTATCAATGGCATTACGGTATATTCTTACGAGTAACACTTCCCAAGTGTAACACTCCGATTTTGATAAAAAATTGACAGGCAGATACTACACATAAAATAAACGAATATATGTCTTTTTATTTTCTGCGGAAAAACTGTTTTAGGGGGCAAAAGCCCTCACCCAAAATTTTGAAAGTTGACGCCCGAAAGACAAAAACAAGTGGACCAATGTGAACGAAATGAAGGAATACGTGTTATGTATTTTCCTGGAAAAAACGGTTAGGTGGGGCACAGACACCTCCAAAATATTGATCGTGAAATATCAAAAGTGCTAATAACAGTATGTCAGAAGTGCTTAAAGACATGAAGAATTGGAACGACACATTGTGTAGGGACGATACGCAAAAAAACAAACGAATACGGGTTTATTTTCTGCAAAAAATGGTTTTAGTGTGCCACTCAACGCCTCGGTCCACTCAACAGTTTTTTTTATTTTATTTTCAGGAAAGTACAAAGCACGTATTCTCTTATGTTACCTCTACAACATTTGTGAACAATTTCATTCAGTTCGGCCCATTTCTTCTTGCCTTTCTTGCGTCAAATTTCAAAATTCTGGGTGGGACCTTTTGCCCCTTAAAACAGTTTTTTTGCAGGAAATAAAAAAGCCGTATTTGTTTATTTTTTGCTTATTGTCCTAACACAAAGTTTTGTTCCATTCTTCATGTAAATTTAGGCACTTCTGACATACTGTTATTAGCACCTTTGATATTTCATGATCAAAGGTTTGGATGGGTCTGTGCCTCAACTAACCGTTTTTCCAGGAAAATACAAAACACGTGTTCCCTAATTTTATGTCTGCAATATCTGTTCACAATTTCGTTCACTTTGGTCCATTTGTTTTTGCCATTCAAGCGTCAACTTTCAAAATTTTGGGTGGGGGCTTTTGCCCCCTAAAACCGTTTTTCAGCAAAAAATAAAAAAGCACTTATTTGTTTATTTAATGTGTAGTATCTACCTGCCAAATTTTATCAAAATCGGAGTGTTACACTTGGGAAGTGTTACTTGTTAGAATTATAACAACAACGCATTGTATACAGTTTGGACACTGACTGAAAGTAATGACATAAAAGAACCTCAAAAGGGAAAAAAGTAGGTTTATTAAAAAGTGCTTGAGGCTTGGTAAGGGTCAGCTTCCAGGACCTCACGCTGGATACGTCACTGAGTTAATGCATTATATTTGTTTCTTGCAAAACATGATAATTAGATGCGTAATATGTAAAATTATATCATAGTTTGACTTTTAATAGGTCTTTCCTTAACACATCCATATTATTCGGCGTCCTGCCTGCCTGTTTTATGTCGGATAAGCGAAACTCTACTGTATTTCCAAAGATAGCATATACACAGGGGCTAGAGGTCTGCACGGGCAGGAATTTTTAAAACGGACCCGGCCCGTCTCCTTTAATTTATAATCTGTAGGAATTAGCGGATTAAGGGCGGAGTCAATGGAGCCCAGGCTTCGGGTCCCCAAGCTCAGGGGGCCCTTTAAAATCCCTCTGTTTAATACTAAAATATAGTAATCAACTTTTATATTATAGGCTTCAGACCGACGCTAATTTTTTTCCCGCTCGTTACGCTCGCGGTATCGCTACATTTAAGTCTTTCCATCACCAGCATTTACCTACTAATAATGAATGCAATTATTTAATTGTTAATAATGAATTTAACTAAACTAATTATTGTAAACTTGGAGCACATTCAAATATTACAGCATAGTTCTCGGTAATTCCATAAGCCTATGAGGCTGTGGAATGCAGCAAAGAAAATTTATGCACTGGAACTATTCTTAACATAGGGCCCCCTTAAAATAGTCGGCTCTAGGTCCCCAAAAGCCTTAATCCGCCCCTGTCTATAAGCAATATTTCACGAAAAACTGGTATTTTTTAACAAATGTGTTCGTCATCAAGTGTTCTTAACGTAATTTCTCCTTTAAATAATTTCAGCCCCTTTCTCCTTTAAGTAATTTCAGAGACCATGGTGTTTCAGTGGTAGAGCGTTCATCTCCGGTGCATGGAATCCTTGATTCGATCTATGCTCGTGTCAAGTGAACCTTGTGCTGGACAAACACTGTGTGCGTGGGTTCTCTCGGGGATCTCCCGTTTTATCCCACTTTCTTCCTTCAACCATTTCATTCATTTCTTATCATCACTGTCTCCTTTAGCCTAGCGGGAATAACGTGGGACGTAAAACTTAGATTTCATTTCAAATCATTTCAATCAAAAAACAGTTGCAGGAAGTATGTAATTTCGAATAAAACAAACTACTATATACAATTCAGAGTATATTATTCTTTTATGAAATTCTCGCGAACCTTATTTCTAAATCGAAGGCTAAGAAGAATAAATTCACTCTCTTATTATTATAGATCCATTTCAATTGAAGCAGTTGGAATAGTTGAAAAAAAATTAGAAATCATACTCTATATTCCAGTGTGCCACAATCGGTATAACGCGGCACACTGGTGTGTGCAGCAAAGTGAACAGTGTGACGCAAACTTTTTCCTATTATTTGCAAGAATATTTGTCGAGTTACTGTTATTTATTATTATTATTATTATTATTATTATTATTATTATTATTATTATTATTATTATTATTATTATTATTATTATTATTAACGATTCTTCCATGGATCAGCTGTCTGTATACGGTTAAGCAACCACAAGTATCACATTGAGGGAATGAGTATAATTATTTACTTTAATAGTTATACAAAAGTCTATTTGCTTGTATATTCTACCGGGAATAACTGCATCTGTCTAGAAAGCTAGGACTAACAACAAAGGGATCCGATGTTGTGACCACACACCGCCCCAAATCGTGAGTGCCACAAGTTCTCTTCTACGCCTTAGCACAATAAGGGGCGTAGAAGAGAGAGAGAGAGAAACAACTTAATTCCATTGCAGTTATATGCTTATTAAATGTTAACTTATATTTATAAATTATGTAAGTGATCGTATCGTTTTCTGTTTATTATTATTATTATTATTATTATTATTATTATTATTGTTATTATTATTATTATTATTATTATTATTATTATCAACGATTCTTCCATGGATCAGCTGTCTGTATACGGTTAAGCAACCACAAGTATCACATTGAGGGAATGAGTATAATTATTTACTTTAATAGTTATACAAAAGTCTATTTGCTTGTATATTCTACCGGGAATAACTGCATCTGTCTAGAAAGCTAGGACTAACAACAAAGGGATCCGATGTTGTGACCACACACCGCCCCAAATCGTGAGTGCCACAAGTTCTCTTCTACGCCTTAGCACAATAAGGGGCGTAGAAGAGAGAGAGAGAGAAACAACTTAATTCCATTGCAGTTATATGCTTATTAAATGTTAACTTATATTTATAAATTATGTAAGTGATCGTATCGTTTTCTGTTTATTATTATTATTATTATTATTATTATTATTATTATTATTATTATTGTTATTATTATTATTATTATTATTAATTCTTTTTATTATACATTTCTGAATACGTTGATTGCCATGTGTATGGAATTCCATACACACGGCTCCCCTGTGCAGTAGAGCGTGATTATTTTCCATACGCAAACAATGTAGATATTCCAAGTTTGTTGTTTTCGTTCTATAGGTGTGTATGTAATTAGAAACTTATGGCGTATAAATCAAAATTTAATTTATCATGCTACGTATATGCAAAACCATACACAAAGACATTTATGAACAAAGACATTGAGTTTGAGTTTAACGTCTCGTTCAGCAACGAAGCTATATGAGACGTCGGCCTACTGATTAACGTGGACACCGAACCACGTGAGCTCTCGCCGGGAATCGAAGCCGGGTCTTCCACGCCAAAGGCCCGTACGCTAACCGCTTAGCCGCTAAGGAGCTCATTAACAGAGACATTTATGAGCTAAAACAAAGGCCAAAACAAAGATGTGTGATGTGATTTTGAGTTTATCGTCCCTTTCAGAAGCGATGTTATATGAGACGTGGACCTACTGATTAACGTGCAGTCCGAACCACATGAGCTCCCGCCGGACGAAAACAAAGACCTTTGGAATTGACAATCATCGTTTGGACATTTCAGTCGCACCTACCTAATATTAACAACGTTTCTGCGATAATTTCGCAACATTGTATTATTTCTTTTGTTGATTAGCTTGGTTAGGCTTATTTAAACACTTTCTTCTTTGCACCGGTGTCACACTCTTGGATGAAAATACACTAGCTCTCACTGGAAATCAAATCCAGAACCAATGCACTTGAACAATTTGACCACAACAAGGCACATTTAAAAGGAAGTTTCGATTTTGTTCGGAAAATTGTGATTAGGTGTAACATTTAAAAGTATATTTAAGAAAGGGTACGGAGCAAACGCACTGTGCTTTCTCGCTCGATTTTTTTTTACACTGACTTATGTTAGGCTGCAACTATTATTGAAACATTTATTTCTGAAATTGCTAATAAAATAATGTTTTGGAAAACTTTGCTAGAAGAAACTTCAGGGCCAAAAGTAAAGTACCCATTGGTCATATTTCCGTTAGAAATAACTTGATCCATATATTAGAATTATTAAGGATATAATTGTATGTGAACTAAAAGCAAAAGCGTCTGAGTAATTTCTGAGAACATTATGAAAAAGTAACCCCCAAGAGTAACCCCCAAGAAGAATGATCCCTTGTGGATCTTTTCAGGACAAAGGAGGTATGCTATATTGTTAGTGTTTTCATAAAACATTTATTTATGAAATACGAACACAATCGCCTGAGTAGTTTTTGAGAAAATCGCAGGGTAAAACTTACTGTCAAAAGTAATATACCATTTCTAGATTTTCCGGATGAGGGAATTATACCATATAGCTAGGTTATTTATGTAACATGTATTTATAAAATATGAACAACAAACATCTCCTGAGTTGTTTTTAGGAAGGTCATCGGGAAAAGCTTACCCCCAAAAGTATCTGTAATTTTGACAGTATATCGAGTAATTTCTAAGCAAATCGTCGGGAAAAATTTCACTGTAAATGTAAACTATCTCTTTTGGATTTTTCTTTACTGAACAAGCGAGTTATACCATCTTGTAAGATTATTACAGAAAATATTTTTACTGAAATTAGAACGAATTTGTCTCAGTTATTACTGAGAAAATTGTCAAAAAAAATCAACCCTTGAGAAAACCACTTCTTCTGTATGTTATCGAAATAAACGATTTATGCTGTTTATTAATGAAACATTTTTTTACGAAATATGAACAAAATTGCCTGAGGCGTTAATGGGAAAACCATCGGGGAAAAGCTCACCCTAAGATTAAGCTACTCCTTCGAACGAGTTGTCATATTGTTAGGTTATTAATGATATGTTTATTTATGAAATGTGGTTGAGAAAATTGTGCAAAAAGAACGCATACCATACAGTAAATTACACCATATATATTTTTTCAGAAAAATTATTCATATGAGGTGGAGATTTGTTAATAAAATATATATTTATAAAAAGTAAATAAAATCGTCACAAGTTTTTTTTACTTCAGAAAATTGAATTATTTTAAATTTAAATCTTTCCGTAAATTACCCTTAATTTTGGGTGTCGAAGGACATAAAATTCGGAAGATAGTATGTTATTAAAACGTTATGGCTAGAATTCGGTAAAGATACGTTGAACAGTATGGCCTCTTTTTTAGTGCGTGTAAAAGCGTGACGAACCGAGAGACGAATAGATGGAGAAACATCGAAAAATCATTTTTTTGATATGTAGGAGCCATGTAACTTGAATTCATTGAAAACTGGTATTCGACTTTTATAACTATCACCACACTTTCTTCTTTCGTCGCTCGATTGTGAAAACAAATAGGCCTACACCGACACGTAATGTGATAATTTGTAATCCCAAAAATTTAATTTGTTATGTTTAATGTGTTAGGAAAAAAAAGCTTATGCATGTTACAAAATTTTATTATCAGTTTTTCACGCTACTGTATAATTCGGTATTATTATAGTTAACACTTTCAATCCTACTGTAGTTCCGGAACGACAGGCTGTAAACTTACGTTAAATCCGAGTGTCGTTCGGGAATGACACGTCCATTTAAAATTTAAAATACTAACCAAAAATGAGTTTTGTATGCTTTTTTATTGAGAAAGTAATCTTGAGCGCATTGTAAATTATCTTTTGGCCAACTTGATCAAAGAATATCTTTCAGTCATTGCATAAAGAGAACTAAAAAGAGGTGTATCATTAACATTCATAAACTTTAGTATTATTACTTTGCAATAAATATAGTTATTGTTTGCAATGATTTTTCAAATAGCTCTTGTTCTGAAACTGAGATATTCTAGTAGATTGGAACTTTTTCTTTTATTTCTGAAAGCTTCAACCATTTAGAGTAAAAATTTAAGAAGATATGATTTTTAAAAGTAACCCTTATTTTCTCCAGGGCACAGGCCTTTGTCAATTTAAATAACCCTAGGATTGAAAGTGTTACTATCCATGGCATCTTTTGGAAGCATTCGTGTTCCTCACAAAGAGAGCTGTAAAATTTAGTTTTGTTAAATAAAGCATTCTCGATTTTTTACACAGACTTGCATTTGTTGCACTTGTGGATATGAAACAAAAGTTGAGGGAGAGAGAGAGAGAGAGAGAGAGAGAGAGAGTCAATACTGTAAAAAGACACACACACAGAAACACTAGAACAGTAATTTAACATCAGCTTTTTATTTCTCTTCATGACAACGAGCTATCGCTGTGAGTGTGTTCGTCACGCTGTGTGTAAATCTGCAAGTCGCGCTTGTTTCGTTTTTTACTGTTCCTGACTCACAGACACACTCGCAGTGAGTTGAAGTTGTGCTGTGTAAAAACAGAGAGGGAATGATTAAGCATACCATACCATAAACTAAAAACAATCGCTATTAGTAATAAATAGTAAGCTAATTCTGAATAAATACGTCATCAGAAAAACAAAAATTTATTTCATTATTATATTGTTTCGGTTCTTATTAACAAAATTATACACTTTCTACAATGTTTTGTAAAGAAATAAAATTGAACAGGATCGGATGGGATTCGATCTGGTGTCAAAACAATATAAGAATTACTAGTCCGTCACTCTACTCACTTTTTTAACAGTATTTATTGAGCAATTACATAATAGTTACAATAATAATAATTAGAAAAATGCAACTAATAACAAGAAATACAAAAAATAAACATATACCAGTAGTTAAAGCAAAAAAAAAAAACATTAATATATCGCCTGATAATACTGAGCAAACCAGCGATGACGTTGGGGAACAGGTATACGCAAAAGAGAATAAGATAACCAAGAAATGTATAAATCCGGGGAGAAATCCGTAGAAAGATGAAGAAAAAGATCAGCCGTTGTAATTGTCAACCACACAACAAAATTATGTTTAACTGGAGGGAAGAAAACAAAATCGGGACGCAAAATCATATTGTCACAAGTTATATATTCGGTACCAGTGCGAAGGATTCTGGCAAGAATCTGAGTATATTTTTGCCAAAGAGGGTGTATCCGAGTACATGTATGAAGACGATGTGAGAGGGTGTCGGTTTGTCCAGAAATATGACAGATGGAAGCAGGAGAAATGCCCATGTTATAAGCTCGTGCATTCGTTAAAAATAAGTTATGAACTAATAAATACCAAAACGAACGTAAGGGGGAAGATAAAACTGGGGAACCAATGTTACGCCAAATTTGAGGCCAGTTATTATTAGGAAATTTACGTACTATAAGCGGAACGCAAGAGGGAGAAGCATAATATTGACATAATTGTGAAACGGTCATATCTTCAAGCCGAGCCCGTGCGATAAGGCCATATGCAATATCAAGAACTGCCGTTTTTAAATAAAGATAGGTCGGTGACCAGCTATGAACGGAGACAGGAGCAGTAAGCGTCACGTGACTCAGGCAGCGCATGATGTATTGTGACGAAAAGGAATTGCTAAAAACACAAAGCAATTTACACGTTCTATGAAGAAAAAGACATCTGGCCTTTAAAGCAATGTCCTTGATACCAAGGCCTCCAACAGAAGGTCGACTGTAAACTACCTGGCGATTTACCCGAAGAGTATGTTGATACCAAAGAAAATATAGCATATGTTTGTTTACTTTGTTAAGAATAGCAACCGAGGGCGGGAAAATTTGCA
This sequence comes from Thermobia domestica, assembly GCF_964235325.1. Classification (NCBI taxonomy): domain Eukaryota; kingdom Metazoa; phylum Arthropoda; class Insecta; order Zygentoma; family Lepismatidae; genus Thermobia; species Thermobia domestica. The sequence continues at coordinate 336,243,539 of NC_137456.1, forward strand.
TAATAAAATATAAAAGACTAAGAGCATAAACCTGAATAAAAGTGGCACGTTCAAAAAGGGTAAGATTTCTTGTTTTATGATGATAGAATAAAGTAATCAACTTAGAAACAACAAGATTATAATTTACCGAGATGGTATGTTTAACGGATGGATACCAGGTAATACCAAGAATTTTATGACAAGAAACAGATGTGAAGGGGGAAACCAAGGACGTATGTGCTTGATCGGAAAGGCATAACAATTTAGTTTTATCAACATTGAGGGTCGCACCTGACCCTTGACTAAATAAGTGCAAATTATATTGAATCGTATCAAGGTCACTTTGAGAATGAAAAAAGAAGCTAAAATCATCATCGTACGTTTGTAGTTTGAGAACCGCCTTATTAAGGCATATGCCATCAATCTCACGATAAATTTTACTAATAAAAGGCATAACTGCAATGCTGTACAAAAGGGTGGACAAAGGACACCCCTGAATAAGACCACGTTCAAGCCGAAATGAAGAAGTAAGCGCTCCATTAAGTTTCAATTGTGCCGTACGATCTCGATAAAGAGCACGGAGCATATTAAAATAACTGGTGCCCAAATGTAATGCATCCAAAACACGAAAAAGATAGTCATGATCAATTTTATCAAAGGCCTGGGAAAAGCCAGTACTTAAGATTGCTGTGGCCCGAGTGGGATAACGCTCAAAAAAAGCGATGGTGTCACGAATATTTGCTAGCGCGAAATATAAGGGGTGTTGGACATCATGACCAAATTGGGCAAAATGTAAAATATTTGGGAGGAAATTACGTAAACGAGAAGCAAGAACCTTGGTTAAAAGTTTATAATCACAGCAAGTAAGACTAATAGGTCGGTACTGAGTTACACAAGGAGACTGAGACTGCTTCGGAAGTAAAACTATAATACTATGCATAAGAGAGGTCCCTAAACGTAAGTTGACACGAAAATCATTAAAAAGTTCGGTAAAAACAGGAATAAAAATATCAGCAAAAGTTTGATAAAATGCATAAGGAGATCCATACACACCAAGAGATTTATGTCTTGGCGTGGTCATTATAACATGCTTGATTTCATTTTCAGTAAAAGGGGCATTCAAAACATCTTGAGCCGCAGTTTCTAAGGGAGTCAACTCAGAAAACAAATCAACAGGGCACGGAGAAGAAGGATGTCGGCTACAAAGACGGGTATAATAACGGGTAAAACAAGGAGCAACCATGGTTCCCAACCATAAACGACCCTCCTCATCTTGGATCTTACCGATTAGCCGTTGCTTGCCCCGGCGTCTTTCAGCAGTTACTTGAACCAGACCGGGAGATTCAGTGGGCTGACTCGACATAATTTTACTCCTCACACTAATACCGGATAACTTGGTACGATGTAATGATAAATGGAAAGCTTTCACCTGTTTAATTTGTGGTAAAACAGGAGCCCCTTGTTGATAAGCAAGATGGTACTCATGCAAGAGTCGGTAATAATAATTATATTGCTCATGAAAGGTTTTACTTCGCTCACGACAATAGTCTCGACAGAGACGTTTAAGGGTAGGTTTACCCCGAGAGTCCCACCACTGCATAATGTTACGCTTACGTAAGGATTGCTTACTTATTTCATTCCATTTGTGTCGAAGAAGTGCTTCAAAGGATGGATCAGACAAAATACTAGTATTAAGATGCAAAAAAAATCGTAGATATTGTGTTACAGGTAAATTAACAGTTAAAAGAACAGAATGATGATCAGAAAAACAGACTGGGACCAGTTCCATGCTCTGAACATAAGGAAGCAAGGATGCAGAGATGAAAAAAGCATCGATGCGAGATGCTCCTTGAGAATGAACATACGTATAACCCGGGTCGTGAGGGTGAAAATGACGCCAAACATCCACGAGACCAAATTGATTTAGAACATGAAGCAAATTTGTGGAAGGGGCACGGTTCTATAAGGAATCTTGAGTACCGGGAACTTCATTGTGATCGTCTCCCCAAATAATAGATCGAGTACCAGCATGCAATGCAGTAGCAACGTCATCGCTGAAAAACTTATTGCGTTGAATACGGTTTTGCGAGCCAGAGGGACTATAGGAATTACAAAGGTGTATAGTTTCCAAATTGCCAGTAATAATGCGACCATCGGGATAATTATAAACCTGACCTGTACCTGCTACAGTTTCATTACTAATAAAAGTATAATTATATAAACCGTGTAAATCAGTAATTTTAACCTCTTGGGCAAACAAAATATCAATCATTCTAGTATTAATAAAGGCAGCAACTGCATCTTGTTTCGTAGCGGAAGAAAGTCCGTTAAAGTTTATAGTAAAAATCCTAACACCATACATAATATGGAAAATAGAAAAGTAAAAATGTAAAACACAGGGAAGTAATATACAAAATGCAAAGCGTATGCACGAAGCAGAAAAAGTACCACACCGCAAAAATTTAAACCCCCAAAAAATTAACCAAAAATTAATATGGCGTTTCAGCATTTTGGTTGGACGAATAGGAAGATTCATTAGACACAGTTGGCACCTGTGGTTGCGAAAGTTGTTTAGATCGCGTGCGGAAAGCAATACTAGGTTCATCAGACAGAGATGAGTCAAGCACTTTTTGAACTTTAGGAGCTTTACTATCAAGGAGAGGTCGTTTCTTTTTCTTCGAATTATCCAAAGGTACCATCTCAACATTCATCACACTAGGCAAATTTGCGCTGAGAATAACAGAAACACTAGGAGAGGTAACAAGTTCCGGATTAGATACTGCAGCGTCTTGTTCATGTACTGAGTGGTCACTTGAAACGTTCACTGAGGGCGTTGAAAGAGACGAGTCGACTATTAACGACATCGCAGCAGCACCCTCTAAAGTATCATTCGAACTTACCTGATTCAATCCAGAAGAAATAGAAGGTAGTATCACACCTGTGCTGGAGACATCAGCAGGCGAAATAGATACAGAAGATTTCCCTAAAGAAAGAGCTCCAGGGTACTAAGAGAGGGATCGTTCTTCTCCACATCACTATCAGTTCTAGTAGTCTTGACTAGGGAAGAAGTAGAAAGGACAGGAAAAACACTAAAGTTAGTAACATCTGGAACAGCTTTACGTTGCACTGGAGGCGGAGCCAAGCGTGAATTTGACTCGGGAGGTAGTCGAGAACCTCCAGAAACCGGAACAGTCAAGGAGCACGTTTAGGCAGTCGTTTTATCACATTGAGAAATCAAATGCTGCTCACTATCACATCGCGCACAAGTTTTAATTTGTCCAGGATATGTCACCCACAAACGAAGACCATGAACTGTGACATATGACGGAATGTTCTTTTTGAGGACGATCTTAAGTAATTTCCGCCCCGTACTCACCGGGTAAAAATGTCCAGTAGAATAGAGTTCATCGGTGAGACTTAGAATTTCCCCATAGGAAAGAAAAACTTGTTTAAGGTGTAAATCGGAAAGTTCCATTGGAACCGCATGAATGCGGACCAATTTAATCAAATATGATGCCGAATCAATAGGTAGGTTATACGAACCTACCGCATCGGAATACTTAACAGTATCTGTAAATACATTTAAAATACGTTCACAATCTTCCTGAGGTTTTAATTTAATATATAATAGCTTACGTGTAAAATCCATTTCTATGCTGAGCACAGTTTCCAAGGGTAACCCAAAGGTATCCCTAATCCACTCATGTAAAATAATAGAAGTCGGCACAGTTACAACACTTTGAAAACTGATACGAAGTGTATTGAGGCGAATCGTGTTCATATAGAACTTGTCAGAAAACTGAATTCCAAAAACAAACAAAAAAAACTATGTGATAATATGAAGAACAGGTGAAAAATACTATTAAATTCAGTCAAATAACACACACACACAAAAGAGGAATCAACACACTACACTAGCAGTATTAGCTGCTCGAAAGAAACACCAGTGACCTCGAGCGAACCACGCCAAGAACCCACTTGACCACACACTCTCTTTTGTTGCCTGTCTTTCTCTTAACAAATAAATGCTCATGGCTATCGAGCATGTCACTTCCAAACTTAAGACAACAGTTTTTCTCTTTGTTTCTATATTTTCCTACAACATCTTGGTTACAGAAACTAATTTATATTTGGCAGACAATTTACACCCTAGATTTAAGCCAATAAATGCAATATTTTACTCCACTTTCCAATTCCTTGATTCAATTCTCCTACTACCTATCCTGTTGTTCCCTCTACAATCGGGCTGTGCTACTGCAAAAATTCCCTCGAAAACATTATTGCCAGTATACACAAAACCGAACATAATTTTGTTTTTAACTTATATTTTTGTTATTTTATTATATTTTTTGGAAGTATCTCCTTAGATGGATTGCTTTCTATTATCTCCACATACTAATAACTGAATTTTACCCATAAACATAAGGAAAATTGAATAATTGCGAAAAATCGTGAATTACAGTATACGCGCAATACTTTTTGCGTATGAGGGTACCTTATATGCATTGAATCACCTGAAGAAAATGAAGATAAACCTGAAGAAGGTTGATACAGTGGCATTACATTCTTGCATTATACTTCCTTCCTGAATGGAATGTATTTGCTTTCGTAATACGTTGACTTTTTCTATATGTGTAATCGTAACACACACTTTGAAATTCCCTACCTGAAGGTCAATTTCAATCTCGTATTTAGCTTATAGTAAAACTTTAGTTACTAGCTTGCTGAGCCGGGGACTCTAATATAAGTTTTGAAAACTTCTTGAGAAGGTGAAGACTTACATATTTTAATAGCTGCCTGGGTAAAAGCGAACTGGACCTGAGTTCGTTGTTGTTCTTACTCTAGCACCAAAGGCATCTATTGTACACCCTAATGCACCTAACTACGTCTTAAATTCGCTTAACATAGTAAGTTAAAAATTGACTTAGGAATCACTAAAGTAGCAGTTGCAGTATGAATTTCATTACAAAAGGGGTGTCAGAGCTATAGATGTAATAATACATAATTACAAAAATATTTTAAAGGATAAAAATAACCACACTGGAATACGAATAATTTACAAATGTGTTTTACAAAGTTCATTATTGCGTAGCAAGAACTCAATCTGTAAATTATAATTATCGAATAGTACACGTTGTAAAGGTTTGCACGTCAAGACCAAAACTAACAAGTGACCGAGACAATAAATAACAGAGTAAAGCCTATTGAAATAGAATGAGGCATCATCTTAAGACAATTTCGGAAAATTTAACAATTGAAAGCCGGTTTTAGACACTAAGTGGAAAACGATTTCGAATACCTAACTTTTATTTCAATCTTCTAGCACCATGCTTTAGTGAAAACTAACTTTGCTGATATTGGCACCTGAGATTTCAATCATTCAGAAGCTACGAACTGTCTTAACAAGATAAACACATAATGAAGAACTGAAAAGAAGCAACAGAACAAAGAAGCAAAGCCTGGGTTCAAAGGTGGCGTAAATATGTTCAAATTTATGGAGACTATGTTGCAGGGTAGGATTCTGTAGCGGACAGTTCAAGCTATGCTCTGCAATAGCTTGTCTTGTTCTATGTTCTGCAAGGTACGTCTTGCGACCTTGCTGATATTAGATTCAAATATAATTGATATAATTTAAATATTGCTCTATTTAATAATTGTGTTTATTTATAAGTTAGAAATCCAGGCCTGGAGTATATAAATTTATTGGTATATATCTATTCATTTATTTTATTATTATTAGTGTAAGGAAATATTTAATCAATTTATGTTGTATATTTATGTATATATATATTAGAGCATCATCTCCTATTATTTAAGAATTATTCATATTATTATTTACAGTTTAGCTAGTGCTAATCGTTGCTTTTTCCATGCTAACTTTTTCTCTTAGAAGCCTGTCGAGGAGGCTAGCTGCTAAATCCATTGTATTTCAGTCTCCCTTACTGGGAATTTTCCATTTCGAGTAGTTGGCGCTAAAAAAACTTTCTAAAGAATTTTTGTTGCTATTTTTTTAGCAGGTCAAAACGTATAAAAAGGCTGCCTCCCCTATCTTCGTCGCTGTGTGTTTTGAGGAGTCCTGAATGTAGGATCTTGGCCAGCCATTCCGCTGCACTGGAAGTGAATAGTGCAGTTTGGAGAGGGTCCCCTCTAGTTAGAGACTGTATGTAGAGAGAATAGTGATTCTACTACATTACAGAGCCCGCTTAAGCAATTGAGCTTTGGCCTTTAAATAGGATATTCAAATGATAGGGATTTAGGAAATAAGTTGTAAATTTTAGTTGCTTAATCCTACGCCTATAACAGAGGCTATTGGATTACTATTGCTTGTTTAGAATGGGAGTATATAAACTTCCTAAGGGTCTATGGCGGAGGTGAGTGACGCACGTATAGACTCGAGGTTTTGGTTCCGTCCTAGTGGTGGAGGAACATTTATTTTGAAATCCAAATGCGTTTGGGTTCGATCCCTGCTTATGTAATTATGGCATATTTAGGTGCTGTAAGAGATTAGAGATTTCTAACTGCAACTTTCATTTAAGAGAGTGTTAGACTGAGTATTTAACCAAATTCCTTTATTTCCTTGAGTGTAAGGAAATTTAAAGCCGTGAGTAGAGGCTGACATCCTATCCCTAACACCAACCTATCCTATATGATAATATGTTTAAGCTACATAGAATCCTTTTGTGGACTTAACTTGGAGTCCCAGAGACAGGTTTAGGCCAGACAGTGACTTATGAGTCAAGGTCCCGTCTTTAAATGCAAGGAGTACGGTCCAGGAGAAACTGAGTTCTGTAAACCGTATTTTTCCACAGGTCCCTGCTATAATAGAGAGTAATTCGATTAATAAGGAAATTAGGATTTCTAGAGTTTAGATTAATATACTTCCTTTCTCCATTAGTTATTGGAGAAGGGTAAGAAGGAAGATAGAGAGCATATAGGGCGGAGTGGCGTCCTGAGATAAAGTTAGTATCCAACCTTAAATTAGAGTATTCTATTTGTAAATAAACGATTAATCTCCTATTTAATTTCTCGAAATTTCATTTAATATTCTTTGATATGAACCAAATACCCTAGACATTACGAGCAAGTACTTTGTAAGGACGTAGATAAGAAGTTTTGAATAATTATAGAGCTGTTAGTTGTTATCGCTAACTATACGCAATTGATATTCATATTTGGAAGAAAAATTAAGATAAAGGAAATAAGAAATCAAGTAATTCGATTAATAAGGAAATTAGGATTTCTAGAGTTTAGATTAAAATACTTCCTTTCTCCATTAGTTATTGGAGAAGGGTAAGAAAGAAGATAGAGAGCATATAGGGCGGAGTGGCATCCTGAGATAAAGTTAGTATCCTACCTTAAATTAGAGTATTCTATTTGTAAATAAACGATTAATCTCCTATTTAATTTCTCGAAATTTCATTTAATATTCTTTGATATGAACCAAATACCGTAGACATTACGAGCAATACTTTGTAAGGACGTAGATAAGAAGTTTTGAATAATTATAGAGCTGTTAGTTGTTATCGCTAACTATACGCAATTGATATTCATATTTGGAAGAAAAATTAAGATAAAGGAAATAAGAAATCGAGTAATTCGATTAATAAGGAAATTAGGATTTCTAGAGTTTAGATTAAAATACTTCCTTTCTCCATTAGTTATTGGAGAAGGGTAAGAAAGAAGATAGAGAGCATATAGGGCGGAGTGGCATCCTGAGATAAAGTTAGTATCCTACCTAAAATTAGAGTATTCTATTTGTAAATAAACGATTAATCTCCTATTTAATTTCTCGAAATTTCATTTAATATTCTTTGATATGAACCAAATACCCTAGACATTACGAGCAATACTTTGTAAGGACGTAGATAAGAAGTTTTGAATAATTATAGAGCTGTTAGTTGTTATCGCTAACTATACGCAATTGATATTCATATTTGGAAGAAAAATTAAGATAAAGGAAATAAGAAATCGAGAATCGAGAATACGTATACGGAATAACGTACGAGAACAGAGGATATTATATTTTTTTCTTTCTTCCAAAAGTGGGGGAATTCTCGTCCGGAATAGAAATTAAATGAAACCGAGAAACAGACGTAGGAGGAAAATGGAGAACGTAATTGAATTAGACTTGTTAAAGTCCGCTTTAGGGATAGATTCGGATGTTGATCTAGGAATAGACCAAATAGTAGAGGAAATACGTAATCTTAGAGAGGGGAATCAAGAAAATAATGAGCACAGAAATTGTAAATGTAGTAGTTTGGATGAAATAAAACTACCGTTACCGAAGTTCTCAGGACAAGTATCGGAGAATCCATTCGATTTCCTCGATGAATTGACAGATTTTGCCAAGAGCAAAAATATGACAATGAATGAATTGCTAGAGAAAGTTATTCCAAATGCCTTAGTATCTGACGCCCGTAAATGGTTTAATTTCAAGTCGAAATTTACAGATTTTACTGCATTTAGGCATAGTCTACTGCAGGAATATTTTAGCTTTAATTATGAAAGCGAAATAGAAGCTCAATTGGCGACACGAATTCAGAGGCCGGACGAATCGTTCTCAAGATTTATTAGAGAAATGGCATTGCTCTTCTGTCGTATGAAAAATCCAGTCGAGGAGGTAGAACAGATAGCCAGGATTGTAAGTAAAGCACACCCTAAGTATAAACAATTTCTTCATGATAGGAAATTTGCTAACTTAAGGGAGTTGGAGGAATACGCCTTGAAAATTCAAGCGTATTTATTAGAAAATTATAACTATGCTAAGCAGCATAGCGCAGAGAAGGAAGAAAGTATCCAATTGGCTGCAGTGAGTAGTAGAGAGATAGGCACTGAGTCAGTCCCCCCGATTCGGCCGCAAGCATTAAATCCAGCATATTTTAGCAGGCAAACTAATGAAAAGAGAGAAAGTAAAAAAGAGGGACCAAGAAAGGATGAAATTAAATGTCATGCGTGTCGAGGTTTTGGACACAAAAGCTATGTTTGCCCCAGCAAGAAAAAGGTTGAGAACCACGGGAAAAGGGAAAATATTACAGCTACGGTCACTAGATTTCCTAGAAAACTTGCTAGAGGGAAAAATGCACCTCCTTATCTTTTTGGGAAATTTTACGGACAGATTAAACACTGTTACTTGGACCGTGGATCATTTATTTCATTAATTGATATTAAGACCGCGAAAAAATGGATAGAGAAAGGAGCGAAGTCGGAAAAAGTAAATGAAAAGATTTTGTTAGCTACAGGTGAAGCTAACTGTAGTCTTGTGGTTGTGCCAACTTTTTTCATAAAAAGGAGGAAATTTACGCATGAGTTCTATGCTCTTTCTCACGCTTCTATTGAATTAGTGCTTGGTGCTGATTTTCTATCAGAAGCAAAGATAGATCTTTACCTTGCGAAAAGTTCATGGTGCTTTAGCGATGAGTCTTATTTTACGAGATTCGTAATTCCAGAGGATCGAGAGAGAACTTCAAAAAGTTTGTCAACATCAATGAGGGATAAAGGTACTCTTTGTAAAGAGGGAAACGATGGTGCGTCAGGAAAAAGAAAGAATTCTTTTTTATTGCATCGAAAGCAAAAAAGGAATCTCAAGGGTGGAGAACAGAGCCACTAATAAAAGCGACAATATTAAATAGAGAGGTATTCTTGTTTTGCGACTCTGGGAGCCTACTGAGCTTTGTTGACGAAAACGAAGCAAAATTGTGGAGAGAGAGAGGGGCGAAGTTTAAAAAAGATCTATTGTATTTAAGTCTAGCGAGTGGGTCAACGACTTCCTTAGAGAGTGTGCTCGTAGAAGTTGAATTTTACGGCTATAAAATTAGGCAACGGTTCCACGTGGTATCTTCTCTTCTGAAACCCTTGATTGCAGGAAGAGATTGTCTAGCGAGAGCAAAGATTGTTTTGTGTACATCGCTCCGAGGATGGTGTATTGAGAACGGAGGGATGGCGGTATGCGAGTATGACAAACCTCATAAAAGTAGAGGGGAGGGAAATGTCCCTTGTGCGGCCATTGAGAACGCCCCCAGCCAGCTAATAGAAAAGATGTTATACAATGTTAGTTTAGACCCACAGAGAAAAAATAAAATGAGAAATATTTTGGAAAAATATAAGAACGTTTCTTTAGACAAACCAGGAATTACACATTTAATGAAGCATCATATAAATATTAAAAACCCCAAACCCTTTTCCTGTCGGCTTAGACCTATGTCTATAGAGAAAAGGCAGATTATGGAGAAAGTGTTAGATCAAATGGAAAAAGATAGAATTATTAAAAAGGCGAGTACTCCGTACGTAAGCTGCCCGATTTTGCATAAGAAAAAGGATGGTAGTTTCAAGGTCATATTAGACAGTCGAAGAGTTAACGAACTAACAGAGAAGGAAAAAGTAGGTTTGCCAAGTATAATGGAAGCCCTAACTCACTTAGGAAAGATGAATTTCTATTCTTTTTTTTGATTTATCATATGCTTTCGCTCAGATTGAATTAGATGAAGAAAGTCAACCATATACAGGTTTTATAACTCATTTGGGCACGTATCACTTCATTAGGGGAGTTTATGGATTATGTAATTACCCATTTGCTTTAGCCAGGTTAATGCAATTGGTTTTAAAAGATCTATATTATACTAAGGTCATCTCATTCTATGATGATATAGTGGTGGGCGGTCAAACACCTGATGAGTTAATTGAAACTCTTGAAGAAACGTTAAAGAGAATTAGCGATGCAGGACTTACCCTTAACCCTGATAAAGCAGTTCTTTTTACGCAGAAAATAGAATTTCTGGGATATACTATTACTCCCGGTAGAATAACATGCACTCCGGAGAAATTAAAGATGGCGCAGCAAATTAATAGGCCGAAGAATGTAAAACAGCTTCAAGCGATCTTGGGATTTTTCCAGTTTTTTCACTTTCGGATACCAAATATGGCTATGATAGTTTCACCGCTTATAGATTTGTTGAAGCGAGATTCAAAATTTAAATGGGAAGAAAAGCACGAGAAAGCGTTATTACATCTAAAGGAGGAATTAGCCAAAGATCCTGAATTACTTCTACCGAAGTTAGATGATCAGTTCTACTTATATGTGGACGGAAGCTCGGTGGCTACTGGGTACACCCTCTGCCAAAAGGATGAAAAGGGCCGTTTAGCAGTAGTAGCGTATGGATCTAGAAAGTTATCTTCCACTCAGAGTAAATATAGTTCTACGTATCTAGAGCTTTTATCCATTGTTATTGCACTTGAGAAGTTCGAATTATATTTGATTCATGCTCCTGTCATTTATGTGTATACAGATCATAGACCCATTTTATCAGTGATAAAATCTATGAAAGTACCAGCGCTTGTTCAGAGGTGGTTAACAAGAATAATGAGATTTCCAGTTGTGCTGAGATTTCAGCAAGGGAAGACAAATCCCGTAGATTTTCTGTCTCGTCTCGAAAACTCGCACACTGAAGGTCCAGTGTTTGAGGGGAGCAACGAGGCTAATAAATTATTACCGTTAGAAGCTGAAAACGATTCTGGTTTTCTAAAGATAGAGACAAGCGAAGGAAAAGTAGTAGACGTTCAGGAGCTACCAACGTCCGAGGTTTTACTCATTGATTATAATAGTTTTAGGGAAGTAAAACTATTAAAGAAACAAATGAAGGAAAGGAAGAGAAGAAAGAACTTAATCGTGAGCAAAGTAAAAAAAATTTCTAGAAAAAAAGAGAGAAATGGTATCGGAATTACCTTACTGCATGTTAGTAGAAGAAGAGGAAGAAAATAATTATGCAGACTTCTCGCAAATCAGAGATTTAGATAAACTTAGAGAAAATCAAAATGGAGATTCTTTTATTTCGAAATTCATTGCTTTTTTAAAAGGAGATAAGGTGTCAGTTTCAAGTAAGCTGAGACAAAAATTTAAGAGACTGAAGAGAAATTGTTTTATAGACGAGAATGGAATTCTGAAAAGAAGATTGAGAGTAAATGATGAAGTTAGGGATGTGGTTTGGATCCCAAACTCATTGAGAGCAACTCTCTGTGTGATGGCTCATATAATTAAAGAATCAGGTCATCCTTCGTGGATAGAAACGCTAAGAAAGTTGCGGGAAGCTTACTTCTGGCCAAGTATGCGTGACGATGTACGAAATTTTTGCAAAGCTTGTGTTCCCTGTTGTTTATACAAGGAAAATACTAATACTAAGTATGGAATCTTCATTAGCTGTTAGGCCTAACCAGATCTTGTATGTCGATAATTTTGGATCCTTAGTGTTGAGTAAAATAGGAGGATATAGATATGGATTAGTCCTTGTTGATGGATTTTCAAGATTGGTAAAGATTTATCCTGTCAGAAGACTTACTGCAAAGAAAATGGTAGATTGTCTTTTAACATTTTTCTCGGAGTTTGGACCTTATTCTCAGATATCTAGTGACAATCACTCAATATTTTCAGGAAAATTGTGGAGAGAAACAATGAGTCTGCTTAAGACAAGATGTCATTTTATTAGCGCTTATAGGCCAAAGGGAAATAAAAACGAAAAAATGATAAAAGATGTAAAGACAATACTTGGCATGTATGCTAACAAGCATGAAAATTGGTCGAGAGATATTAAACTTATTGAATTTGCAATAAATTTCAGAGTTTGTTCGGCTACGGGATACAGCCCAGCATTTCTATTCTTTGGAAGGTCTTTTAAACATCCGTTATATGAGACCCAAGAAGAGAAAGAAGTTCAAGAGGAGCCACATTATTGTAAATATGTTCGGGAAATCCAACTGAGAATGGAGACTGCTTACAAACGCGCGAATGAGGTACAGAGACGAAAACATGCTGACAGAAAACAAATTTATAATAGAGGTCGACGACCGAATCCATTCAAACCCGGTCAGATGGTATGGTGGAGGATAATACGGCTTTCTTCCCCCACTAATAAAGTGAGTGCAGGCCTATTACCGAGGTACAGCGGTCCTTGGAAGATCTAAAAGCAGTTAGCTGCAAATACTTATATAATTCGGAATCAAGACAGTGGTAGAACAGTCAAAACCAACGCTGATATGATCAAACCTGTTTTTATGGCCCCAGAATTTTGTAAGAAGGTCCGTGAACTACAGCCAGAGTTTGCCAAAACGCTATTTCCAGACGAAAGAGAAAGTAAAGTTGGGGGGAAAATAAAACATCCCACAGACGTAGTAATTTAAGATTAAAAAAGATTCTTTGTGCTGTTATTTTTTCTTCTTTCTTAGAGAAATTTAGCTAGTTTAGGGAACAAGCCTGGCCAAGATCACAGTTTCTCGTCGTTTACTGTAAACATCGTTGTTTGTAGTCTCAAAGCTTGGAAAAATGTCGAACGGATTTAAGAAACCACACGTAGTGTGTACGTTGCTGCTCGTCCTAAAGCAGATGCAAGTTTTGAACTTGAATTATTGTGTCACGTAGATGCTTCACGAAACAATAAGCGTCGTATGCGTTTTTCACAGATAAATAGCAGCAGTAGTAAGAAAGTTCGAGTAGCTGACCCAGGCTATACTCTTAAGGACATTAGAGCACTTCAATATCAAGAATTGTTGCAAAACTTTAAAAAGCAGTTGTTCACAAAAAAGGACTCCAACCTTGGTGGACCGAGTTCGAAAGATTCTTCCAGTAATCCAGAGGCTGATGGCGATGATGGTTGTTACTTGGATCTAATCACTGATGGTGAGGGATTAGATAACCTTCGCTTAACACCAGGTAAGGACTTACACTTCTCAGGTACTGTGAACGCACTGGAGACGGCAAAAAGGAAGCTGGACTTCTAGTGAATAACAATCTACAAGTTGGTAGTGCAGATAAACAGCAAAAACAGTGGAAGTTGAGTGAACAAGTGAAGTGAATAACTACTGAATTAAATTGGAAATTATTAATTTTTTTGCTTATGTTTTTTTAAAAGACGGTCACGAGACTAAGTACTAAAGGAAATTCTCCCTAAAAAATTTTTTAAGTCGTTACGAAATAAAATGAAAAATTTGTTTGTTTTTCTTTTTGTGATTGTGATAGTGTTGTGATGAAAAATTTAGAAATATAAGACTGATCCGGACTATAAACTGAATACCCAAAGTAACAAGTGAGAATAATATTCTATTTTTTTTCTTTCTTTTTTTTTGTGATGGGGTTATATGCAAGGTACGTCTTGCGACCTTGCTGATATTAGATTCAAATATAATTGATATAATTTAAATATTGCTCTATTTAATAATTGTGTTTATTTATAAGTTAGAAATCCAGGCCTGGAGTATATAAATTTATTGGTATATATCTATTCAATTATTTTATTATTATTAATGTAAGGAAATATTTAATCAATTTATGATGTATATTTATGTATATATATATTAGGGCATCATCTCCTATTATTTAAGAATTATTCATATTATTATTTACAGTTTAGCTAGTGCTAATCGTTGCTTTTTCCATGCTAACTTTTTCTCTTAGAAGCCTGTCGAGGAGGCTAGCTGCTAAATCCATTGTATTTCAGTCTCCCTTACTGGGAATTTTCCATTTCGAGTAGTTGGCGCTAAAAAAACTTTCTAAAGAATTTTTGTTGCTATTTTTTTAGCAGGTCAAAACGTATAAAAAGGCTGCCTCCCCTATCTTCGTCGCTGTGCGTTTTGAGGAGTCCTGAATGTAGGATCTTGGCCAGCCATTCCGCTGCACTGGAAGTGAATAGTGCAGTTTGGAGAGGGTCCCCTCTAGTTAGAGACTGTATGTAGAGAGAATAGTGATTCTACTACATTACAGAGCCCGCTTAAGCAATTGAGCTTTGGCCTTTAAATAGGATATTCAAATGATAGGGATTTAGGAAATAAGTTGTAAATTTTAGTTGCTTAATCCTACGCCTATAACAGAGGCTATTGGATTTGTTTGTTTAGAATGGGAGTATATAAGCTTCCTAAGGGTCTATGGCGGAGGTAAGTGACGCACGTATAGACTCGTTTTGGTTCCGTCCTAGTGGTGGAGGAACATTTATTTTGAAATCCAAATGCGTTTGGGTTCGATCCCTGCTTATGTAATTATGGCATATTTAGGTGCTGTAAGAGATTAGAGATTTCTCACTGCAACTTTCATTTAAGAGAGTGTTAGAGTGAGTATTTAACCAAATTCCTTTATTTCCTTGAGTGTAAGGAAATTTAAAGCCGTGAGTAGAGGCTGACATCCTATCCCTAACACCAACCTATCCTATATGATTATATGTTTAAGCTAGATAGAATCCTTTTGTGGACTTAACTTGGAGTCCCAGAGACAGGTTTAGGCCAGACAGTGACCTATGAGTCAAGGTCCTCTCTTTAAATGCATATAGGGCGGAGTGGCGTCCTGAGATAAAGTTAGTATCCTACCTTAAATTAGAGTATTCTATTTGTAAATAAACGATTAATCTCCTATTTAATTTCTCGAAATTTCATTTAATATTCTTTGATATGAACCAAATACCCTAGACATTACGAGCAAGTACTTTGTAAGGACGTAGATAAGAAGTTTTGAATAATTATAGAGCTGTTAGTTGTTATCGCTAACTATACGCAATTGATATTCATATTTGGAAGAAAAATTAAGATAAAGGGAATAAGAAATCGAGAATCGAGAATACGTATACGGAATAACGTACGAGAACAGAGGATATTATATTTTTTTCTTTCTTCCAGTTCTTTAATACATTTTTGTGACACAGGATGCATTACTTTTTGATCCCACTTCGCATCTTTCAGTATAGAATAGTTCAATAGCTAAGCTGAATTAATAATTAATATACTTTACCTTATAGAACTTTTAAAAGCACTATTATGCACTGAACACATTCCTACTTCAGTAAAGTGAATAGAATTGAATCTTCGTTTCCGTTGACGAATTATCAGGGAACGTTGTTTGAACTGATGAGTCTGTAAAATATGAATAACAAATATGTTATTGGATAAGAATTAAACAAGTAGAAAGTTAATTACACTTATCTATTTTATTTTTGTGACAATCAGGGTAATCCTCTTTTCTTTATCCTTACCAGCTTGAGAATATGATGTGAATATTTTAGAAAAATTGTTTACCTATACTATTGGCAGAAGCAGCCTGGTACTTAACTCAAAGATAGTAATGTTTTAAAACTATAAAAATGTGATTGTAAATAATGAGTCGTAGGCCATTCGAAAATGTAACATACGGGAAAACTCTCAAGTGAGTAAGAATCATTAAATTTCAAGCGAAAGGAGAGATTTTAGATTACTTTTGAAAACAGAAAAACAAACATCATGTAACAAAACTTTAAACGAAGCTGAAACTAAATTCAAAAAATAACAATAGTCAATTTACACATAAAACTATATATCTTAAACTCTTAAAACTATCAATACATTTCTTTTTTTTACCTAAATTGAGTTCAATGTATTAAGGGCCCATAACGGGACACCATGTTTCGAGAAAATCATTACAAACATAGATATATTTTTATTTAACGTTTGTAATGTTCACTCTACAAGAGAAACATTGATTCATTATTTTCCTTCTATAAAGTAGAAAGAAACTAACAGCTTGTTTCACTATAACATAAATATGATTTTTTTAAAAAAAAAAAATTACAAATGCCCTTTTTATAGAGAATAACATTGCAGCATTCTCGCGTATATGTATCGAAGCAATTGTGTGATAAACTTTGTGAAAATGAATTAAGAAACGTACTTGCAAAGTAAAGAACACAGTATAAACAAGAACAATATAGGTGTAAAATTAAAATAGTCGTTGCAGAATGTAGATATGAAAACATGTAACAGTCCTGGACACTGGAAACAGTGTATGCATTAGGTAAGGATTGTGAAACATACTGAAGAAAATAATGTTCTGATCACCGCTCTGCCTGGTTCTTAATTTACGGTTTGGGCTTAATGGAACAAATCCTCATACGAAGCAGCAAAATCTGGGTTCAGAAAACTGAACAAACTCCGTTAGTCTCGTTCTTTGGCTCAGTACGTTTAGTCTGTTGTAGGCCTGACAGATAGCATTTTGTTCGTCCTTTGGACCACTTTCTTAAAATTGAGCAAATAACCCTAGTTTTTCCTCAGCATTTAAATTATTTTATAGCACCTGTTCACTAATGTAAATTGCTTTAAGGGAATATTTTTGCCACTACTGGTTATATACCTCTAACTTGAGTTTCTGTTCGGTTCTTTTGCATTAACATCGCATTCTGACGGTCTCTTCTGTTTCTTCGGACTATATTCAAACTCATTCGAACCCGTGCAAGCACACTGCAGGTTGTTCAACGCTGTTCAAACAACTAACCCACCAACATAACTACAGCTGATACTTGCTCTCATCTCACGACGACCTTTATTCTTTCACTGTATCAACATCGTGACTCACGATTTTACAATGAAATTTTGCAGGTCCATAGACTTAATGCCAAAGTATTTGAAAATGCTATTTCCCTAAACAGCGTCTATGCCAGTATAACCCTCTATTGCATAGATAGAACTCCTCAATTACTTTACGTACAATACAAGAAGCAAATTTTCTAAACAATTCACTTACAAGTTACTCAAAAGGAATTCAAGCAGAAAGTGCGTACCATATGATTGTATAGTTTACAATTTTTGAACTACCACATAAAATAAATGAATACCTTGTGCTGGACCTATGTTACGAACGGCTAGTGGTTAGACGTTCACGTATCGCGCTCCATGTTTTTCATGCCATTGAGTTCAGTGAAAGAAGTGTTTCGTAACAATCTCTGTTTCCATAGTTCAATTATAGATACAAGAACAGAAAATATTTTGTTATCTAAGGAAAATCTTGTACAAATATTACGTTCCTAATTTACAGTTGTTTTGTTTGTGCGAAGTCTTTACAGTACGATGGCTCTCTCTAAGGCTATCAAAGGGTCCAGAGGAAACAGTGCGCTCGAAGCAGTGAAAAAGGACTTCGTGCGGCAAATCTGAAAGGAAGACAAGGCAGTGGTGCAAACCCCTGAATTTTTAAAACTAATCGTAGATTCAAGAATTGAATCAGTTACGAAATTAGTGATAGAAAGACTGGAAGAAACTCTTAAGTTCGAATCTGAAGAAGCGCATGACCTTCGGAAAGGGCTAAAGAACAAGGACACAGAAATTAGTGGTCTGCGAGAGAAGATTGCGGAATTGGATCAATACCAGCAGAGGGAAAACCTTCGGATCTTCGGAATACTGGAAGGAAGAAATGAAGATACTGACACCATAGCCATCAAATTGTTTGAAGAGCGGCTAAGTGTTCCCATGGACATAAACGACATTAGTCTACGTCACAGGATCGGTACCAAATTAGAGGCAAAAACCACGTCCAATAATTGTCAAGTTTACAAGCAACCGAATCAGGGCTAAGGTGTTCAGCAACAAAAGAACACTGAAGGACTCCAACATCACCATCAAAGAGACTTGTGCCATTATCGATTGGAATTGTTGCGTTCAGAATTATGGTTACAAGCAGGTGTATACTGAAGACGGAAAGATAGTTGTCCTTAAAAACGGAACTAGACATTTTGTCTCTACCAAGGATTAACTTAATAGCTTGTGAGGACACATAGAAATAGTGAATATCGTCAACAGTCAGTGGCATAATATCGCAGCACGGAATATGCACATATTGTACTGTGTGTGATATGTTAAAGATTTGATTTCATTTTACTATTTTATTATTACATATATTATCTTTTGTTTAATGTATATCCAAGTATGAATAGTGTGTGCATTTGAATTGTTTGTGTCCGTGTGTTTCAACGTCCTTTGTCTCTTTATGTGTACATACTTGTCAGTATTTACATTCTACAATACACAGAAGTGATAACTGCAGTAGCTATGTGATTTATGAGCTTTATATTTATTTGACAATATTTTCAACAGGTATGGTGGGCTCGCTTTTTTCTGAAGCGGGTGTGGGTGTGTTGCTATTTTTATTTGTCGGCAATATTTTGTGTTGGATGTGGTTATCAATGATACGTTTACATGCATTTTCCAAGCTCAATACGAATAAAGCTTCTAGTGATTCTAATGTGGGAATTAATACAAAAGTGCCCCCTTCCACCATCAGCATAGGAAGGCCTCCCTGTCCCTGTGTACTTTCATCTCTGTTGTTTCCAGTTTCAGCTCGCCTCCTCCTCAAGGCTAGTGCTATGTTTTTTTATATTTCTCTCTCTCATCTCCCAATACACCAATAGTAACTCCGTTTCGGGAAGAGCAAAAACCTCGTTTGAGGCACAATCCGCATGGTATGAGGCAATGGAAATGTTTTCTTTTTAAAAAAACAAAAGCAACAAGGAAACAGTAAATCTGCATTCTATACTCCTTTTCTTTTACTTGTCTTTCACGTTTTTTCGCAATACCTGCCATCGAAGTACTCACTATTACATGAGTATAATGACTGACAGTATAAGCAACAAATATAGCCCCTCTTCATTCATTTTAACCGAACTAAATAATATATGTCCTTCTGTTTTCGAGGACAATAAAACTTTAGAGGTACCCGATCTCCAAGTGTCTTACGAAGGCACTGAGTATTATTTGCAAACATAACTTAATAATGAAAGCGACCAACGTTCAAGTTGTGCATTTTAATGCGCAGAGCTTTGTCAGACATTATACTGAGTTTGAAGTTATTTTTCATTCCGTTGAGAACTTGCATGTAAAATTAGTTTCAGAGACTTGGTTAAAGCCAACTCTTTATAATGATGTGGTATTGTTAAATAACTTCAAAATTACCCAAAAGGATCACATTAACAAATGTGGTGGTGGGGTTACAATCTTTCTGCGAAATGGCATTGACAAAAAATTTCTTTGTGAATCAGCTGGTCATTTTAGCTTCGAATCGGAGTACATCATAGTTGAGATATGTATTGAGAACCAAAAATGACTTTTGGCTTGTGTGTACCGCCCACCAGGAGCATCATTTTAGAATTTCAAAGAAGATATTTCTCATATCTTACAACTTTATATGCATAGTCTGATACTTGGACTTTGATTTATTGTCCTCTAAAAGTAAAGTAGAACCATTCCGGGAGATTATTACATCATTAAATTTTTCCATCTGTCCGCTGGAAGCTACGTTTCATGCTACTACCTCAAATTCACTTCTCGACTTAATCTTAACTTCTGACATTGAGTTTTTCTTTCGGTCAATTTTCAGTACCTGGCATTTCGCGTCATGATCTTATCTTTGTTTCCTATTCTATTAACCCGGCAATTCCCATAGCGTTATTTATAAAGATTAAAATTTCTCGCAAATAAAAGTTATTATTTAGACACTCCTTAATACATATTTTATATTATTTTGAGAAACTCATACCCCGGTACCACGGTACCATGGTGTCACCTACAGGTGACACTGGGCAATACGTGTACAAACTGACACCATGCGTAAACTTAATGAGAGTGGAAGTTTTATTGTAAGTATATGTGGTTTGCGTGTATATATTTTGAATGCAACAAAAATTCAACCTATATAAGCGATTACACAGACATTACAACAAATATCCATTATAAATTCAGGTTCAAAAACCAAAGCAGTTCATTAAACAGTTTGAACGCCATCAAACTGAGAGTTTGTTTGCCTTTTCTGCCAACCTTGCGTTCGGATTTGAAAAAAAAATCATCGAGTGGCATTATGGAACTTATACCAAAAATGCTGATGTAACACAACCTCGCACCTTCCAGACATTATTCTAGTTCTCTTGTGGCAGAAACCGCATCTTCTTTGGGGACAATCCACACGGTCGTGATCTTCAACACTTCCACTATTTCGCTGCTCCAATGAAACTCTCGATGAAACAGGTGATGCACACACAACTCTTTTCCTAGCACGTTTCCCATATTTTTGGCAATAGGCTTGCACTACTGCTCTCGTAAAATCACAATATGTAACTCTACTCCCAGTGGTTGTGGTTCTAAATATTAGCCAAGCATTCTGGCACGCTGCGTCGATTCCGAAAGCAAACAGAGGGAACCACCACTTTTTACCCCGGTAACCTATGCGCATACGGTGAACATTTTCGTCAAACCTATCTACCCCTCCCATGTATCTGTTATATTTTTGTATAACTGACGGGCATTCTATTTGAATCTTTCTTTTTTCGATTCGATCATTCCTATTCTATCAACTTTCGAAATTGGGTGTGGGGAGTGACAGTTGGACGCAATAGTCACTACACTATTATCATTCCACTTGACAATCCTAATGTCATTGGTGCACTTGAAAGACATGGATCCTCGATTCATTTTCTTTAGCAGATGTGTGTCTTCGACAGGGCATTTCTGAGTTCTGTTTTCCCTAATAGTCCCTGTTCCTCCAGTGTTACGGTTTGAAAGTTCTGTTAGAAGGGGCAAGGATGTAAAGAAGCTGTCAAAATACAGATTATAAGGATTTAATTCACGAGGAAGACGTAATTCCATCGCGAGTACAACAGCAGCTCCCAAACCAAATTCGTCTTGCTTGGATAAATGAGCAGATTTAGATCCTTGATAAGGCTCAAATGTGATAAGGTATCCCTCGCGTGTAGCAGCAGACCACCCTTTGTAACCAAAGCGCAAAGGCTTGCCATGGATATGCTGTTTGGTGCAATGGCGACCAAAATAAGGAATCATGGCTTCATCTACAGATATATGAAAGGAACTTACTTTTTTGAAATTATCAGTAAATTTCTTATTTAGAATTGTAAAATATACCCTAATTTTGCCAAATTTGTCATTTTCTGGGAGATTTAGATTGTTTAACAGATTAATATACTTTTGAATTTCAAAAACTCGATTTCTTCTCATACTAGTTTCAACCATCTTGTTGTGAGTATCAGCCTTGATTTCCCACAACATACGTAAGTATTTTGGTGTCATAACCTGTTAAAAGCAGAATCGCAATATAAACCCTAATCTCATCTGTTGTTACGTCGAGAGCGTGATTGTTTTGTGAAGCATATCTATTTGACATTTCACAAATGTGTTCAATAACTTCATCAGAAAAAAAGTTCAAAGCACTCCGTTGGAGAAACTATCAAGTCCTTGTTATGAGAAATCACTTCATCTTTGTCTCCCCGTCCACATTGGTTTGTGAATACCTCGTGTCTTCCGGACCACTCTCTACGTTCAAAGATAAAACTGGAATGTTTAGTCACTGATTTACTCGTTTGCTTCCCTTTCTTCTAAGGTACATCACCACTATTATAAACACTTTTCTCCCTGTCAGCATATTTTGTGTATTCATCTTCAACTTCTTGTGAAGTAATGTTTTCTTCAACAGAAGACCTCAAAATCCTTAGCGGTAGTCGATTCATATCAGCCACATCTTCATCTCCGCTGTCTTCTTCAGTGTTATAGTCATCTTCAGGAGGAATTAGAACTACTTATTGTAGGTCAAGATGAGATTCGTTTTCTTACAAACAGTCGAGAATTTCATGGAGCTTCAAGCTGAAAAAAGACAGATTTTTTGAATAAAGTAATCTTGGAATCACTGTAACAAACAGTTATTTTGTATAAAATAGCAGATGAATTCGAATCTCTAAAATTCCAAAATAATATGAAATGCCTGAGGCATAAGTAGTTTTCTCGACTGAAGCAAGAGATATATTCGGAACGAAACTTTGGCTGCTTTGGATTCGCACATATTCGTTGGATATTAGGTTGAATGGAACCTGCGAAGTCTCTTTAGTTGATAGCAAAAAATGTAAACGAAATGAAATAAAAGCTCTACAAAAGGTGCATATTCCTTGCAAGAAAATTCTGCACCAAATGAAAACTAAATTTATAAGTTTATTGACGATAAATATGACTAATTTTTTTCTACCAATGTAGAAGGTAACTAATTGTGTATTTTCTTCTGTACAAGGGACAAAATATCACCAAACAGCAATCTTGACTTCTTATCTTTTATCACACAAGTAGACTAACTTTACCTAACACAAATAGTAATATAGATGGTGGGCCCTTTTTTACCCTTTCTATTGCCCCAAGTGAATAAGTTGCGTACATCTCTCTCTCTCTTTCTCTTCCCCTCTCTCTCTCACACAAACGCGCGCGTATTCAGACGCATACACAGACACACAAAAGCGCAATATTCCAGGTTATACGATAGTAGTACCTATTACATTCTTCAATACAAAAAGTAGCTCTATATCTCAGTGTCACCTGTAGGTGACAACGGAAATTCAACTGGTCATAAGATAAATTAGAGTTTAGATTTCTTTTCTACAAAACAAATATTATCAATAACTGATACTTGAAGAAAAATACTATAACATTTATATTACACCCACTCACCTTCTGTGACTGGTAGAAGCGTCATTTCGGGCACACCTGCTCATCTTGCTAACATTCGGTGACGCCATTCTGGAAACATCAATGCAGAAGTTTCCACTAGATGGCTTTAGAGTTCTACTGCCACTCATTTGTTTGTTTAAGGACAGTTCTTCACCCTTTGACAATCGAAACTAAGTTTCAAGAAAAAGAAATTTATTACATGCATCCAAAGTAGTGTCACCTGTAGGTGACACTCGGAATTGCCGGGTTAAGACTCCAAAATTTAAGTCTAAACTTGTTTCATACATAGATTTAGGCAACATTACAATGAAGCACTCTTGGGTGGTGCTGCGTCCAAAATTTAATTCGAAGTTTAATGGCTTGTCGCGACAGAGCGTATAGTACATTTAAGAAAACACGTAAATTAAATCTACCCAACATAAATGACAAATTTGAGGAAAATAGGATTATTAGAAATATATGTAATCAAGCCGTGCATAATGCGAAAATAAAATTTTCCTACACCCTGCTCGAGAACAAGAATCCCTCCCATCTTTGGAGAAACTTGAAGCTACTTGCCATTCGTAGCAGTAAAAGAGGCCAGCCTGATGTAGCTGCTTCTTTCTCTGCCGATTGTCGTAGTAATTATTTCTGTAGAATGGATACTTCTTGCTCACAGATAAATGCAAGATCTGACAATACAGGACAAATCCCTAATTTTGAAGAAAATGTTTTCTCTTCCACTTGTGCAACCCTGCAGGCTGTAATGAAAGTGATTAAGAGGATAAAATCCACTGCTATAGGTGCTGATGAAATAAGTGAAACACTGATCAAGAAAATATTACCTTTCGTCCTCTCTCCAATTACCAATTTATTTAATCTTTCCCTTACTACCGGAACATTCTCAGTCTTGTGGAAGACAGCACGAGTCCTGCCTCTCCCTAAGACTAAGAATGTGCGGTCTGCAGGAGACTTATGGCTATTTCAATATTACCTGCCCTATCTAAAACTCTTGGATATATCGTAACTGACCAAATACGTGAGCACCTTCGAACTTATAACATTTTAGACGCCTTTGAATCAGGGTTTCGTAAACATTGCAGCACTTCTACAGCCCTTACCAACATTACTGATTATATACGTTCTACTTTGGACAAGAGAGAGATAGCCATACTTACCTTACTGGAATATAGCAAAGCTTTCCAGTCAGTAAACCACGATATTTTGCTACAGAAATTTGTACAAAGATTTAGCTTCTGTACGTACGCTGCTAAGTGAATCCAAAATTATTTATGGGACCGAAAACAATATGTGGTAGTTGCCAACTTAGTTTCTGGTCAGCGTAACCTTCCTTGTGGGGTTCCTCAAGGTAGTGTTTTAGGGCTTCTTTTCTGTATTTATGTAAATGACTTACAACAATCCCTAAAACACTGTAAGTATCACATGTATCCTGGCGATGTTCAACTGTATCTATCTTCTTCACCAAGGCAAATAGGTACATATATAACAAAGATGAACGAAGACTTGGGTAATTTGGTTAAATGGTCATCAGATAATTGTTTGATTATAAATCCAGTCAAATCATAGTCAATTTTAATTACATCCAAACGTGCAACGACGTTAATAGATGCTTCACTTGTTCCCAATATAACTTTAGAAGGCGCAAACATTCCCTTCTCTTCCTCTGTGAAAAATCTTGGCATCATATTTAACAAATATTTAACTTGGTCCGATCAAATTAACGGATCATGCAAGAATGCATTTTGAATTCGTCATATTCTCTGCAAATTAAAAAAAAAACTTTTTACCAACACAGTTGAAAAACAACTCTTGTTTAAACCGTAGTGGTACCACAATTTGGAGTAATATGACACCGCCTTAACTGACGCCGATGTACAATTACAAATGCGTTTGCAGCGAGGCCAAAATGGAGTAACGCCATTCTTTGAAAAGCTACAATCGCTGAAGATGCAGCAACATTGAAAATTGCACTCGTTGGTACTGCTGTATAAAACACTTATTTTTACAGTACCTTCACACCTCCTAAAACATCTTAATTTTTTAAGAGATCTCCATGAAAGGGACACAAGATTACGTTTTAATAGCCAGCTTGCAATTCCTATTCATAGATTAACTTACTCCTCAAAGTCATACATAATTTCAACCTGTCGTGATTGGAATACTTTGCCAACCTCGGTACGTGAGTCAAACTCTCTAACGTCTTTCAAAAGAGCAGTTTATAATTTATTGTTATCGAAGCAGGGTTGAATGGACACAGAGATAGAAGAGCCAATAGAGAAGCTTGTCATTAAGTTATAAAACTCAATATTTATTACGTATTGTAACATGTATGTACTTTAGTGTAGCACTATATTATATTTGTGTATGTTACGTTTGTATGTGTGTGTGTGTTCATGTGAGCGTCTGTTTCTTGTATTTTGATACTTTCTAACTTTTTTCTTTTGCTATTGTTAACTATATTCTTTGATTTTTCAATTTTGTATCATGTTTAGGTGGTAGATAAGGCTTTATATAGTCTTTGTCTAGACATGTAAAATAAGTCAAAATAAATAAATAAATAAATAAATACGCATAAGTCCTTAATAAATATCCCCATGTATGAAAAATATTGTCTGATATATCAGTTGTGAAGTAGAATAGCTTAAATATGCGGTATTATTTATGGAAGCGAATTTATTTCTGAGGGTGAAACCGTTTGTCTTGTAAAAGTAAGATATGTAAGAAACAAGGTATAAGCAAACAAAGAAGAAAAAGATAGAAAAAGAAAATAAAAACAATCAGCTAGAAACTCTGATGGTAATAATTGAAAACATATCTACGTACAAAACTTGATTAATTATACGTACACAAGTTCATTCGTGAAAATAATTAATTTGTAATACTGTCCAGCCTTTTACTTTACAAAGATTGTACCATATTATGTTTGTAATATCTCAGTTTCTCAGCGAAATACATATGAGAGTTCGTGTTAGTGTTTCTGCTTTGAACTTAGTTCCAGACTGTCTTTCCGATTTATAAATTCAATGAGTTTCAGTAAGTTTCGTCGGAGTTGTTTCGTTTCCTCTGAACGTCTTTACTCCAACACTAAATTCATTATCATTATCATAGTCATTGTATCCCTTATCTATTGAGCATAATCCGTGAACTCTAACATCAGTGATTAACATTTACTTCCATCAGAAAATAATATCGACAATTCAAATATCAAAATCATTAACGTAAATAAAACCGTGTTTTAAAAATGATAGAGTATCAACTAAGAAAAGAACTTCAGATAAAGAAGGAAGTTGTATACTGAGCTTAGTATCGAATTGTTAATGGAAAAAAATCAAAAGACACAAAATATTTAAAACAAAAGGATAAACTAACCCACAGATATATATTTAAAAAGTTCACATTATAGCATTAAATTATAAAAATTTAATTGTATGGAAAGTAATAAAATAAGGAAAAGCAAAGGAAGTTGAGTATATACTTTTATATATATCAGAAAGTTGAATGTATGTACAGGGTGACTGGAAATTCATTGCGTTCCTTTGAAGGATATATTCTACAAGTAGAATGAAACATTTTCACCTATATGAACTGGGGGCTGCAAATTAATATTTTCTGAGTAATTTGCACATGTGCAATTTCTTCGAAATTTGCCAGGTAACGAGAGGTGCACCAGAAAATTTTACTCCGCTCCACTTCCCCATTCTGTAAATCGCTGAAATTGTGCATGCGTAATTCTACGTACTTATATAGGTCATGTGGTAATGCACAACTCGTAACTTTACACCGTAGCTGTGTTATAGCTCCGAATGTGAGTTAAGGAGTAGTGATCCAAATTCATTACTGCCATCTTCGCTTCCAAAGATTTTTTAGAGGTCAGTAATCGTCTTACCGGACGAGTTACACCAAATCATAAGTCCTAGATGTTCGTGGATTGTATTATTGTAAACACCGAGTTTCAAATGCACAATATGCTTATTTATTCTATTGAAAACACATAAAGTAATGCACAAATTGTTTTGCATAGGCATCTACAAACTAGTTCGTTATGCAGTCGCACACGCCACTTTGACACTAAAGTTATTCATCACCCAGCGTTGCCAGATTTGTAAAACAAAGGGAAAAATAACTGCGTCCAAACATACCGCCCACCTTCAAATGGATGGTGTTATGCATCAATTGACCAAACGTCATAACATGGTTCTGAGATATTGAACGAAACACGAACATGTTACTATTACGATCCAGTTCTTGGCTCTTGGTCGAATAGCTTTTCCTGAACGTTTAAGCAAATAGGAGGGTTTCAAATATATTTTTACATTAAATAAGTTCTCTCCTACATACTGATGTAAAAACCTCGAAAATCGAAAAATGGCGCTTGGACAATTGATGCATAACACCGTCCAAATATCATTTCAACACTACAATATTACCCTGCACTACATATTCTAAATATTATTCTTTGTTAAATGGAAGAGGAGAAACTTTTACAATTGGTCGTTTGAAAACACCTTTGCTATTGTTAATAGTAAAAGTTATAACAATATTATCTTAACCTGGATGAACAGCAACTACTCTAGCCAGGTTCCAATGTTGAGGAGATGTCGTTTCTTCCTTCACTAATACTAAATCGTTGACCTTGATATTAGCAAGTTGACACCACCATTTTAACCTTTGTTGCAGCCAAGTTAAATATTCTGTTTGCTATCGTTTCCTAAAATGTTGGACCAATCTTTAACTTAATTGGCACCATGACAAATGATTGAATTTTAATTCACACAAAATTGGTTAAGAAACTGCTATTAGTGCATCATAGATTAAGACATGAACAGGAGTTAACACCTGATACTTATTGCGATCAGAAAATAGAGCAGTTAATGGTCTAGAATATAAACATGCGTCAATCTGACACAGAAGTATATACATTTCTTCAAATGTAAGCATAGTGTTTCCAACGACACGTCTCAAATAGTACTAGAAAAATCTTATACCAGTTTCCCATGTGCCTCCAATGTGAGGTGAGGATGGTGGATTAAAATTCCAATTTATAGATTGCATACTGAGGTAATTACATACAGACTCTTTTGAAACATCACTAATTACAAGCTCTAGTAAGGATTTTATTTCTCTGTTTGTACCTATGAAATTTGAACCACTATCACTGTAAATATAAGTAGATTTTCAACTGCTAGCTATAAAATATTTCAAATCTGCAATAAATGTCCCTATGGAATTATCGCTTACTAATTCTAAATGAATGATTTTGGTACTGAAACAAATAAAGAGTGCTACATATCTTTTGAACACTTTTGAATTTCGACTTTTCATACCATTTACAAAAGTGGACAAGTGTTGCAAAAACGGACGAGTTGGTGTTACTCTACCCACAGGGAGTTGACCTATTAACTGAGAGGCTGTTACACTAGACTGTTTGTGACATATTACACAACCTTTTGTAATTTTAAATACAAAATAATGATCACTCTAATCCAAAACTTTTGTTGCAAAACAGATAAAAGTAACTATGAACCTTCATGGAGATACTTTATATATTCAGATTTTACTAGATGTTCTGTAATTATAGCACGTCTTATGCACTGATGTTTTGCAAGCGACCTCCGACCCTCATGACATTATTTTCATCAAAAAATTGATTTAATTACAATAGTCTACTATTGGAAGGCAAAGGTTTTCTTCACACGTAATTATTTTATTTCAAGTGCATATTCAGATTCATGAGCTTTTTTTATCCAATGAATTAATGCATTTGGCAACTACTTTGTAATTAATGGTCAAGTACATCTTAATTATTCTTTACTTTTACTATTCCTAATAAATCTTCTACAGCAAATACCCAACACGAACTAAACTAGATAATGATGAAGATTTATCTAATATTGTACAGTCAACTTTGATATGCATGTTAACAGTTGGAGACCTTTGCTCACATTGAATAGGTTAAAAATTTTTGCAATTAATATTTACAATAGGCTACTCTGATTCCTTGGTCCAGACCACCATATTGAACGATACTCTAATTGTGACTAATTCAAACCACGAGAACTACAATCTGCTGGGTTGTCTTTGGTCGATGTTTACACACATTTAATAAAAGTTGATTGTTGAACTTCAGATACTCGGTTAGCCATAAATATTTTCCATTTACAGGAAAATTAAGAAAGCCATGCTAGCACAATAGTAGAATCTGTGTAACAGACTGCCTGTTTAAACTTGATTAACGTTGTCTTAATGACCGTATTGACTTATCTATATAACAATACTACAGCACACAATTCTAACCTAGGTATTGATATTTGCTTTATCATAGCAATTTGGCCTTTCCAGCAATCACGTATACTTGCATATTTCCAGATATATCTATACAACGAATATAATGTTACTGCAGGATACGCCTTTTCACTAGCATCAGAGAACCCAATAATATCATATTTCACAATATGTTAAGGAGAAATTCATCTTTTGATATTAATCTATCTTAACAATAGAAATGTTTGACAATACACTTCCCATGAGCGAGCAATATTATTCGGAGTACGTCATCCTATTAAATTTTTAAATTCCATAATAAATTTAACAATAACTATTCAACAATGGATACTGGAGATAACCAACCAAATGGATCATACAATTATGCAATATCAGATAGTAATATTCGTTTAGTCATTACTGACTTATAAGTGGGAACAACAATAGAAAAACGAAAATGAATCACTTGAAGGATTCCACTGTATGTGAGCTTTTACACTCTCATCTTCATTAAAACAAATTAAAGATTCAGTTTTACTTAAGTGAAAAGTTATACTATTTAACACACTCATGTCGTTGGTAGACAATTTTCTTAATTCAGAACTATATTTGCGTAATAGTGCTGATAATTTTGAGTACAGTACCATATTCTCATTACTATCGCCTACACATAAAACTAAGTTGTAAACAAAGAAATCATACATGACTAATTCTGCGACTCTCGAATAACACTGACCTTTATCTACAGCAAGATATTGAACTGAACTGGTCCATAAGTAACAGTTAACAATCTAAATTAACTAGCAGGTTGGACAACTGTTTATCTCTAAACTATTCTCCGGTAATCAAAATCAGTTTCATCTACTTTAACTTTTCTTTACATTTTTGCTATATTAGCACATGCCTCAATTGATGAGTTCTGAACCTTAACATTAAGGGATATTGTCATCTTGCAATTTTGGACCTACCATTAAGTTGTCATTAAGAGATATTTCACTGATAGTTTAAGCACTATCATCAAATACAACATGCAAGAAAGTAGTAGAACTACTTTCATTCAGGACACAATAATACGGTAGATAATAAGATTCAGATACAAGCTTACTATGTTTTACGTCAGGAAGTTTTATTTTCATATGACCTATGTCTAAGTACTCTTTCATGAAATCACAATATTGTTTACTTACATCAGGATCTTTCTGTAGCTTAAGTTCCATCTGGCACAATCGCTTTACTACTGTATCCCTTGATACACTTAAAGTTACAGCAATTTGTTTAAAAGGCGATTTTACAACATATTTACCATTATCGTCACGTTTGTAAGTTTCAGCAAAATACTGCTCACATTTTTGTCTTCAATGGATAAATGTACAGTTGGCAACTCCTTTACTTCCGAGAATATTTGCAATGTTTTAATAAAATCAACTGACACGAAACATAACTGAACACTTTCTTCATTAAATTAATCTGACCACACAATATCCCACCTAAAACAGTTTCAATGTGTGCCGTGTACCTTCGGAATGAGGCCGACTGAGGAATGAGGCCGACGAGTATGGACACGACACAAGAAGAATTTAATCCAATGAAGGATAAAACGATGTAAATTAGATTGTGTTAATCTAGACATTGTAAGAGTCGCTATGGGTTGTTTTAGATTCATTGGTATTGTCATATTATGTTTCCTTTTTAAAAAAAGAAAAAGTTAAAAATGTTGGAAGGAAGGAAGAAAAAGTATTGAAACTGTTTAAGTAAAGAGAGTTGGTAAGACTGTTAGAGGAAAGATTGCAGTCGCAAATTGTGTGCGTGGTCTATAGAAACCGAATCTACAAGTTAAAGTAGGTCCCGTGCCTACTTTACTTGTGTTCGTATTTATTTAACCGGAAGGTTACCCTTCTGTTTCGTAGTGGTATTGCCGGATGATTACTCTGTTCGTTTGTATAGCTGGAAGAGTGTCAAAACGGAGTACTGGTTTAACGAGAGGATTGTGCAGTCAATGGAGTTTTATTTCGTTTCGGCTGGGTTTCTGTTTTGAGAATTGTTTCACCGTTGTTTTCCTGTTTGTGTGATGAGTGAATTATCGTCGACTGTCGATGAAATCACATTGGTGTTAAGTCAGTTAAATAACGAAGTGATCAGTGAAAAAAGGAATGTTTTATTCCTCATCTATTCAATTCTCGCAAGCAAACTTAGTGGCAAGTCAAACGGGCTTTTTTGTTTCCTCGTTTTGTGGCCGCTAAGTAATGATAGTGAATAGGAGAGTGAAAGTTTTCTTTCATAGTGGTTTATTTGCTTGTGAATTAATAGAACAGAGAGTTATTTGTTTTGTAAGCTTATTTTGTCTTTTTCTGTTACTTCTGTGCAGAGGAATAGTGAGTTTTAAAGGGCAGTTATTGTGGGGCCTATTGTGCCGAGTGAAAGCCCGCTTAGATCACATAATTAGTAATTCCTATTGGGCACTAGCTGGTGTGGTTAGCTTAAATACAAGAAATAATTCTTTCTTGCTTTGCTTTTTCGTTCGGAAACTAAGGCATAGAGAGATTATTACAAGGAATTACTTTACTTTCGAAAACAGACGTCTTTATCACCAATCTGATTTCAATCGAATATCAGGAAGCTTAGACGGAAGCCTGACTACCGAAAGAGAGCGAGCATTACACATAGAAGGTAATCCATAATAGAAACAAGTCAAGGTGAGTGTAATTTTTCACTTATTACAAGTAGTGAATTTGACTTGTCTTATTCTGTGTTTTGTGAGCTTGTATGATTTGAAATCCACTTCAGGTTGTATTGCTAAGGCAATTCCATCAATTTTTCACCCTTACAAAAATTTCTAGAATTTTATGGAATTTTCCATTTTTTCGGAGTTAAGTAGTACGGGCGACAAAAGTGACCAATTATTGAAAACCCTTTAGAATTCCAATATTTCCAGTTTATTTTGGCTTCTTTTACAGCATATGGTTAATCTTCATTTTATATTAAGAGTTCCGAGTATTTTGCCGTTAGAAAACTGAATGCGAATAATTTTTCCTCTAACATTCTCATTCCACTTTATAGAAAAGAGTAATGAAAGATATTAAAAGGGTATTGATTATGAATTGTGTGAAATGTTGAATATGATATGTTTGTCAAGAATTAAGATTCAACATTTTCATTCCACTTTTATAAAAATAGAGACTGAGAGTTCAGTTAAAAGATGAATTGTTTAATACAGCATAAAGACACATTGTATAGACTTATTTGCTTGAAATTGAATATTTCAGTAATTAAAATCTTTATTAGAATTCGTAAAGAGAGAGAAATTTAGATGCGCGCTTGTAAATTGTTAGTTTCCATTGTTTTTATGAATTCAGGTAATAAGTAACGTTTATAGAATCATTGAGAATCATTGATATTTAGAGGAACTGAACTTCACGTATTGCATTTATATTTACTTGCATAATAGAAGATTCAATTAAGAATTAATTTTTGATAATATTACTACTTTGAATTCAAGTTTATTTAAGAAACTTTTTGATTATAGATTCACTCAGGGTTTTTTTGATAGTATATTTTTTTTAATATAAATTTTTTTGGTTGTATTTTCTTATAGTATATTTACACTATTCTAACGCAATAGTGCAAATATACAACCCAATATTCTTAATAAAATTGTTATTGAAAATTGAATTTTTGGTTGTCGTCATTTATTTATTATTTAATAATTTGTTTCCTATTTATTTTGGATTTACTGTTGTTTGGAAATATTGGAATGATAATTCTCTTTCACACTGACTGGATGCACGATGGAGAACTAAATCTTCCGGTTCAAAGTCCCATCGACTAGGCGTTAATCGGATTGCATTCGGTCTGACGATTATTATTATTATTATTATTATTATTATTATTATTATTATTATTATTATTATTATTATTATTATTATTAGTTTAAATGATAATAGTTGTCGGACTAGAAGGTTTCTGTGTACGCTAGGTGGAAGGGGCGTTACAAGATACGAACACAAGTAAAGTAGTTTTTGTTTTGTTATATTTAGTTTAGTATTATTGTTATTGTTAATATTAAAAATAGATTCTCAGTCTCTAATAAGTTTTTGACTATGGAAAGTTATACTTGGAAAATAATTTTATAGTAATTCAAATATTTTGAAAATTTTTTTCTCCAACATTATAATTCCACCAAAATTTTTTTTGGAATTCTAAATACAGAATTAAATATAGAATTAATTTTTGTAAATTATAGTGACTCAATCAATTTAATTCAATTGAATGAAAATTTATTTAATGGAATTTGAGAATTTTGATAGAAATATTTCAGCCTTTACAAATTTTTCTATATATTAATGTTATTAGAATCTCTGAAAATTTTCGATTTTCCTTCCAGCGTTGTTGCTTTGGTCGTGTAGATTTCCATCTTAGTATTATTGTAGAGTAGAAAATTGTAGTATATGTTTAGTTATAGTATATTATTCTTTTATTGTATTGTTGTTTTTAATAACATTGTTCATTTAAATTCTGATCATATAATGGAGTCTCGACAAGACTATATTAGCATTGATATGTCGAATGCAGATTTCTTAACAGTAGACGCTACTGGTTATCCTAGCTTGGATCAAAACGCAACTTTTGGTCATTGGAGCATGGAACTTACTCCTCCATTAGCTAATAGCTTTAATGTAAGATCGTTTAGAGTTCCTATTGATAATAATCAATCGATTATGAACTCAGTTGATCTAGATAGAGCCAGTCGTACGGCTAATCCATCTAATAGTCAAATTACTAGAAATGATCCTAGAGTAACATTTTTGGAACCGCTTTTAAATAGAAATATTCCGAATACTGATAGTAGTAACTCAGGAGAACGAGTTGGAATGCAGAATAAATATCTAAATCTTGGAAACTATTATAGGAGAGTTTCTAATGTTTTGAGTTCGACTCTTAAAGTAGGTTTAAATAATCCTAGTCTCAGAATGCATGGTCATAACTCGAATTATAGAAATCAGAATAGTTCTGAAGGTAATAGGGATATTAACGTTCCTACGAATAGACAAGATCATGTATATTCAGATCAGAATCTAGAACATAAGCTGATGACAAAATTTACTTTTCATAAATCTTTAACATATTTAGAGAATAAACTGTCAGAAATTAAGAACATTAGTGGAAATAATAGCATTCAGACTTTTGAGATGTTATTTAAAATCCAAGAAATATTAATGGATACTAGTTATTCATTTAATATGATTCTTTCAGTACTTCTCTCTAGATGTGACGGTAGTATATTGAAAGAAGTTACTTCAGCTTTAAATAATAATATTGATTGGGTTTATTTTAGAGATATTATTACGCGTAGATATATTACACCCACAGTTGTGCATTCACTAGTTGGTGAAAAGGTTTATAGAAAACAGGGGTTGACAGAATTAATTAACTATTATGTCAAATCAGTAATGATATCTATGGATATTTTACAACTCGGGTTGAATGAAGGTCAACTAGTTGGTATAATCTTAAATGGTATTAATCCAAATCAACGATTTCGGATGCTAAATTATTACTGTCCAGCGAATAGACAAGAATTGTTGGAAATATCCGAACAATATGTTTCGCAAAATAGGGAACAATTGGAGTATGTTAAATTATTGAGGAGTAACAAAGGCAAAGAGAAAATGTCCTGTTCGAATTTGGGTTCTTCAGTAAATAAGAAAGAACATGGTAATAATAATCCGAATTCTACATTACCTAATGTAAAATCGAATCTCATGAAGAATAGTTTTAGGGTTTCGGATACTTCAAGATTTTCTGGGAACCTTAATAGGAATCGATTTGTTCCTCCAGTTAATAAGAATAATAGTGTCCCATCAGAGATGAACGGACTGGTGGCAACGTTCGTCATTGGAAAAATTAATAATATTTTAACAAATATTTGTATTGATGGGGGCTCTAGTTTTAACCTAGTGAATCGAGATCTAGTGAAAAAATGCAATGTGGAAGAACATGTTCGTAAGGTGGAAGAACGAGCTATCAATGCGCCTTCTGGTTTTAACTTTGTTACGGACGAAGAGGTGACTTTGGTGATAAACTTATCCGGGTTTTTTCAATCTGTGGTATTCAGAATAACTGATAATCTTCCTTGCGACTGTTTGTTGGGAATTCCATATCTGCGTTCAACGTCGGCGTTAGTGGATTACGAGAAACATTTGTTGGTTCTGTGTAATGGAAAGAAACGTGTGCGACTTAATTATCGCAGGGATTTTGTGGAATCATTTCGAAAGGGATTTAGATCTAGAGAACAGCCTAGTCAACGAGAAGGGACTGGTGTAAAATTTCAAAAGAACTTATCTAACAAATCTTCTGGAATATCTTCTATGTTTATTAGGGCAGATTCGTATTCAATCCGTCCTAACGAAAAGGGTGTGCAGTGCGACCTCGATCTTCAACATCTAGAAAAACATTTATTAACTATAAATGCTCCTGATGTTTCGCATCTTCTTGGGCTACGAAATTTAATTGAAGGAGAGTTATCGAGAGACAGCATTAGTGTGGACCAGCAGATTCGGAGGTTGGATACTGATCAGGGATGTCCAGAAACCTCTTCCATCTCGCATAAGTCATTGGATAGTGATCAAGATGGTTTACATCGTAGATCTTCAGTGGACTTAGCGATGATTTCGACGAATGTTGGTGACATTGAAGATAAGAACAATTCCAAAGAAGATATGAATTGTGACACCGGTTACCAGACTGTTCCGGATTTAAACCTTTCAGAGAAGGATCCCAAGATTAAGAAACAAACCATCGAAGAAGAAGAAGTCAAAGTAAAAGAAGAATACAAACATTATGGATTGTGCTAATGATCAACAGAATAAGCACGATCATAGTGTTATGTGTGAAAAGGAAAAGAAGAACGTTGTTTTAGTTCCTTCAGTGACTTCGAAAGTTAAACACATTGAACCATCTAGTTCTTAGGAAGCTTCTGACGTGGACGTCGAGCAATCAGAGAAATTCCACGACTTGTTGAAGAAGAATATGAAATATATTGGGGAGGAAATTAATCGTGATCCAGTTAATTGTTCTGATCGATTCCCGCAGGTGAAAAACCCCGAAAACATACAGGTGAAAAACTCTAATCGAGAATCGTGGAGTTTTCGGAATCCTGATATAGATTCTTTCATGGGTTCGATAAGAGCTGAGTACTCTGACGTTATTACGAATAGAATCGGATGTATTAAGGGTTGTATAGGCAAATTATATCTGTCCGAAAACAAACCTTCTAAGCAAAATCCATTCCCTGTGCCTAAGAATAAAGAAAAGGAATTTGATGCTCAAATTTCAGAATTAGTTAGGCAGGGTATATTAATAGAAGTTGACCATTCGAACTACGCCAGTAGTTGCTTTTTGGTAAAGAACAAGGACAACAGTTATCGTATTGTAGGGAACTTTGTTAAAGCAAATGAGCTTATTGTAAATGATCCTTTCCCGTCTCCGAATATAGAAGAATGTTTAGCTGGCCTATCAGGCAAGCAATTATATTCAAAGATTGATCTTAAGAAAGCATATTTTCAAGTGGTACCTGATCCTAGCTCACGTGACATTACTACAATTGTTACGCCAAAGGGTCTTTATCAATTTACGAGAGTCCCAGTAGGTATTAAAACTGGTAGTAACATTCTTAATAGAGTGATGCATAAAATACTTGGAGATTTAGAAGGGGAAGGAGTACGATCTTATTTTGATGATGTTCTCATATTTTCAGACACGATAGAACAACATAAGAACACTATAATTAAGGTATTAGAAAGATTTCGAGAATATAACGTTACTATATCTCCGGATAAATGTTTATTCTTTCAGACTACGATAAATTATCTAGGTTACATTATTACCGGAGATCAGATGGAAATCGACCCGACTAGGGTTTCAGCAATTAGAAATGTACCACCTCCACGGAATAGGAGAGGTCTTATGAAGATCTTGGGGCTTTTCAGTTATTACGCGAAATTCGCTCCTGAGTTCCAGGAACTGATGGGACCTCTCAGTGAACTTAAATCTCCTAAGAATAAATTTGTCTAGGGTCCTGAACACCAAAGGATTCTAGACAAATTAAAAGATATAATGGTGGATAATATTGTGTTAAAGACCCCAGATCTAAATAAAAGATTTGTATTAAATGTGGACGGATCAGGAAAGAACATAGCTGCTTGTTTGTCTCAGGAGAACAGTAACGGGGAACTTCAACCTGTCTGTTTCTTCAGCAAAAAATTATCAGAAGCAGACAAACATAGAAGCATATACGAGATAGAGTTTATAAGCCTAGTAAAAGCTATGTCCCGATTTAAACACTATTTGATTAAAGAATTTGATGTCCTGACGGATAACAAGGCCTTGACTTGGATTTAATGCAACTCTAAGCGTCTATTAAAGTATGGCCCTCTTGTTGAGACATTATGTCAGTTTTCATTTAAGATCAAACACGTTAGGTCTGCAGATAACGTGATAGCTGACACTCTCACAAGAGTTTACGATCCATTTGAGTTTAGTTTAGTAGACGGACCTTTGGGGTTAGCGGCCTTTGATAGCAACTTAAGGTTAGCTCATAGTTGGAAGTTGCCTCTGATTCAGGAACCTATAGAAGATCTTCAAAGAGAAGACCCAGAATTGAAAGCGATAATTGAGAGATTAGAAAATGGCGACATCATTTCTGGTTTTGTTTTAAACAAAAATATTCTTATGAAGAAAACTAATTCAGTTCATAAGCCTTTTAAGATTTTTATCCCTAAGGCTCTTCGTAGAGTTCTGATAGAGTACTATCATGATGACAAGCTTGTAGGAGGTCATTCTGGTACCTATCGCACTCTGAAAAAGCTAATGAAAAGATTTACGTGGGGAAATATGAAAGAGGAAGTGGCTGAATATGTTAGATGTTGTCATAGGTGTCAGCTTTCAAAGGAAGAGAATAAGAGAAAGATGGGGTTACTGATATCAGAATATAGTAAGAGGATTGGATCGCATTGGTACTTTGACATTATTGGTGTATTGCCTAACTCTAAAGGGTATAGGTATATATTAATTGGGGTTGATAACGCTAGCCGATTTGTAGTGCTAGAGAAATTGAGATCGTTATCATCAGCCTCAAAAATGGACAAAATGTCTAATATCTTCAGTCGTTTAGGATATCCAGAAGCTATTTCCACCGATAACGCTTCTGTGTTTATTTCTGAGTTCTTCAAGAAATTCTTGTTCGGACTGGGGATAAAGCACATAACCTTGAGTCCATACCACCCTGAAGCGAACGCAGCGGAGCGGTTTATAAAAACGCTTAAGTCTTCTATCCGTGCTTATTTTGCAGATAAGCAACATCTATGGTCGACTCTAATACCAGATTTACAGTATACGCTAAATATTAGCGAGCATTCCGGTCTTAAGATGTGACCTATCGAAATATTTTTAGGACGTCCTACTTACACCCCACTAGAAAATCGATGGGACATCTCAGAAGCAGATATAGCCGGAAAGTCAGCTAAAGTTCTATGGATGGATGCCATAAAGAATATGGAAAAAAGCTGGATTAGAAGGAAACGACTCATGCTGCAAAGAAGAAGAGAAGTAGCTTTCCAGGTAGGCGACAAAGTACTAATTCGAGCGCATGTGAAATCTTCCTTAAAAGATAAAGTTGCTAAATCACTCAGTGATAAATGGAATGGACCATTTATAGTCAGGAGGTTCTTGACACCAAATACTGTTTTAATTTCGGACGAGAACGATAATCCTGATTCGTATAAGCGGAGTCATGTCTCCGAAATTAAGATTTATCGGGTCCAGAGACATTGATATGTTAAATGAAAAGCTGGAAGCAAAAATTGAAAATGAAAAATTGGAGAATGATATAGAAAATAGTAATAGAATGTGTATATAATTAAATGTCAAAAGCTACTACTAATAAATTGTAAATAATTATTCATATATTTTAATCACGGCCGTGATTATCGAAAATTTTGTATATAGAGTTTTGTATATAATAATTAAATTTTATTATGTGTATAGAATATAATGTAGTAGTTAGATATATATATATTTGTGTGAATTTATAAAAAATATTTATGGTATTAATTTTGTAAATTAATGTTAACTTTCTATATTTATAGATACCATTAATATCATAAATTCTCGAGCAGAATTTTTTTTGTAAAGGCCTGGTGAATGTGCCGTGTCGCCTTCGGAATGAGGCCGACTAAGAAATGAGGCCGACGAGTATGGACACGACACAAGAAGAATTTAATCCAATGAATGATAAAACGATGTAAATTAGATTGTGTTAATCTAGACATTGTAAGAGTCACTATGGGTTGTTTTAGATTCATTGGTATTGTCATATTATGTTTTCTTTTTTAAAAAAGAAAAAGTTAAAAATGTTGGAAGGAAGGAAATAAAAGTATTGAAACTGTTTAAGTAAAGAGAGTTGGTAAGACTGTTAGAGGAAAGATTGCAGTCGCAAATTGTGTGCGTGGTCTATAGAAACCGAATCTACAAGTTAAAGTAGGTCCCGTGCCTACTTTACTTGTGTTCGTATTTATTTAACCGGAAGGTTACCCTTCTGTTTCGTAGTGGTATTGCCGGATGATTACTCTGTTCGTTTGTATAGCTGGAAGAGTGTCAAAACGGAGTACTGGTTTAACGAGAGGATTGTGCAGTCAATGGAGTTTTATTTCGTTTCGGCTGGGTTTCTGTTTTGAGAATTGTTTCACCGTTGTTTTTCCTGTTTGTGTGATGAGTGAATTATCGTCGACTGTCGATGAAATCACATTGGTGTTAAGTCAGTTAAGTAACGAAGTGATCAGTGAAAAAAGGAATGTTTTATTCCTCATCTATTCAATTCTCGCAAGCAAACTTAGAGGCAAGTCAAACGGGCTCTTTTTGTTTCCTCGTTTTGTGGACGCTAAGTAATGATAGTGAATAGGAGAGTGAAAGTTTTCTTTCATAGTGGTTTATTTGCTTGTGAATTAATAGCACAGAGAGTTATTTGTTTTGTAAGCTTATTTTGTCTTTTTCTGTTACTTCTGTGCAGAGGAATAGTGAGTTTTAAAGGGCAGTTATTGTGGGGCCTATTGTGCCGAGTGAAAGCCCGCTTAGATCACATAATTAGTAATTCCTATTGGGCACTAGCTGGTGTGGTTAGCTTAAATACAAGAAATAATTCTTTCTTGCTTTGCTTTTTCGTTCGGAAACTAAGGCATAGAGAGATTATTACAAGGAATTACTTTACTTTCGAAAACAGACGTCTTTATCACCAATCTGATTTCAATCGAATATCAGAAAGCTTAGACGGAAGCCTGACTACCGAAAGAGAGCGAGCATTACACATAGAAGGTAATCCATAATAGAAACAAGTCAAGGTGAGTGTAATTTTTCACTTATTACAAGTAGTGAATGTGACTTGTCTTATTCTGTGTTTTGTGAGCTTGTATGATTTGAAATCCACTTCAGGTTGTATTGCTAAGGCAATTCCATCAATTTTTCACCCTTACAAAAATTTCTAGAATTTTATGGAATTTTCCATTTTTTCGGAGTTAAGTAGTACGGGCGACAAAAGTGACCAATTATTGAAAAACCTTTAGAATTCCAATATTTCAGGTTATTTTTGCTTCTTTTACAGCATATAGTTAATCTTCATTTTATATTAAGAGTTCCGAGTATTTTGCCGTTAGAAAACTGAATGCGAATATTTTTTCCTCTAACATTTTCATTCCACTTTATAGAAAAGAGTAATGAAAGATATTGAAAGGGTATTGATTATGAATTGTGTCAAATGTTGAATATGATATGTTTAAGTCAAGAATTAAGATTCAACATTTTTATTCCACTTTTATAAAAATAGAGACTGAGAGTTCAGTTAATAGATGAATTGTTTAATACAGCATAAAGACACATTGTATAGACTTATTTGCTTGAAATTGAATATTTCAGTAATTAAAATCTTTATTAGAATTCGTAAAGAGAGAGAAATTTAGATGCTCGCTTGTAAGTTGTTAGTTTCCATTGTCTTTATGAATTCAGGTAATAAGTAACGTTTATAGAATCATTGATATTTAGAGGAACTGAACTTCACTTATTGCATTTATATTTACTTGCATAATAGAAGATTCATTTAAGAATTAATTTTTGATAATATTACTATTTTGAATTCAAGTTTATTTAAGAAACTTTTTGATTATAGATTCACTCAGGGCTTTTTTGATAGTATATTTTTTTTAATATAATTTTTTTTGATTGTATTTTCTGATAGTATATTTACACTATTCTAACGCAATAGTGCAAATATACAACCCAATATTCTTAATAAAATTGTTATTGAAAATTGAATTTTTGGTTGTCGTCATTTATTTATTATTTAATAATTTGTTTCCTATTTATTTTGGATTTACTGTTGTTTGGAAATATTGGAATGATAATTCTCTTTCACACTGACTGGATGCACGATGGAGAACTAAATCTTCCGGTTCAAAGTCCCATCGACTAGGCGTTAATCGGATTGCATTCGGTCTGACGATTATTATTATTATTATTATTATTATTATTATTATTATTATTATTATTATTATTATTATTATTAGTTTAAATGATAATAGTTGTTGGACTGGAAGGTTTCTGTGTATGCTAGGTGGAAGGGGCGTCACAAATAGCAGAGGGAGTTTCATTCTTACCTACATGTTTCCCACTGCGTATCAACAAAGGAAAAACATCAGCACCTAACAACACATCAATATGTCCGCCTTTATTAAGCTGTGAATGTGCTACATTTACTTGTTTCACAATGTCGCTATTACCTTTATTTTAAATAGTTACTCTAGGTAAGTTATTTGTAATTCTAGGGACCACTATTGCTTTAGTATGAATATTATCATTGTTGTACAATGACTGAAAACAAAAGTCAACTATTACTTGGGAATTTTCTAACATTAGAACCAGTATCACCTGATATGCTCATGTTTATTTTCTCTTTGTTTGTGCATAACTGCTGGATGCAACGTTCACTTACGTACGACTGGACGCAACGTTCAGTCACTGCCACAGTCAATAGGAGCACGAAAATATATGAACTTACTTGTATTATCTATCAGACTTTTGGCAGCGGTAGACAACAACACCTGATGATTCAGTTTTTGATTTATAGAACTCGAACAATTTGCATTATCTACTTTATCCTTTCTCTCAAAATCCAATTATACTGTTTTTTGTTACAACTTTCGCAACCCTGCTTCAAATTACAGTTTTTTACGGAACAATTTAAGCTCAAACCATTCAAGCAAAACGATTTTTTTTCACAAAGCTGTGCCTATCATTCACTGATATATTTATGAACGCTTGACACTTATATAGCTTTTGGTTATTTTTACACATGATACGCGACACAATTGGACTTGAATGATGCAAAAACGTGTTAACTTTTTCTTTAGCAGACGCGTCCGGCTGTGAGCTTGCACCCACTGCAGCTAATTCTTTGGAACATTGCAATATGAATTCTTCTAGCTGGTCGAAAGCTGACTGTTCGTTTCTCTTCAATGAAAGCTCATATTGTTTTGTGGTGTTCTTATCTCGCTTCTCACCCATATGATAAATTAACATTATATACCAATGCTCCACTGGAAAGCCAAATGATTTAAGTTCACACACGTATACACACACACACACACACACACACACACACAGTGAACATTATTGTCAACCAATCTTCGTAACTCACCTGATGACTCATTCTCCACACCTGGTTGAGTAACCAACTTCCTCAAAATATGATTTGATAGCTCCCTCACATTTAAGTAACTCCCATACCAAATTATAATTATCGTCAGTTATTGAAATGGACTGCAACAATAGAGCAGTTTCCTCTGATATACCTGCCTTCAAATATTGCTACTTTTGAGCATTGCCTAACCGATTGTTCTTACGAACAGCACCAACAAATAAATGACGAAACGACAGCAAATCCTGCACTCTAACACAAAACGTAGGAAGTTGTAACTCTGGAAACTTCAAATGTGTCCAATGTTTGCTAAATGTATTTAACTGCTCAGTATTAGGTGACTGCATATTGTACAAAATTTCTAAGATAGATTCTAAATATCAGTGTCCTGTTGGCCCCACTGTTAAGCAAATTTCATCCAAATTGAGTCAGACAGTTTGGTCGTCGTTTGATCGCGCTTGATCGCCAACAATTATTGTTTGATCGCCAAGCGTACTAACGTAATATAAGTAAATATGTTGGAGGCGAACTGGTTAACCTGTTAGATCCGCCACGGAACCAAATATGATCAGAATTGGGTGAGATTGTTTCATCGCCTTTTGATCACGCTTTATTTCCAACAATTATCGTTTGATCGGCACAAGTAATTGAGGTAATACAAGTAATTGAGGCCTATTTCGGAAGAAGGGCACATAGACCCTTTTCGTGAATGGAAAAAAAGAGCCTTACAAATATTATCAGAGCATATAACAATAACATAAGGTTGCAAATGCCTATTACAGGCTTTCTTAATATAAAAGATATATTTGACTACTAAATAGTTTGTATTAAATATAAATATATACTATTATAAATATATACTATTATATAGTTTATAAATATATACTATTTTATATATTTATAAACGTATTTGTATAAAATGTTATGTGCCCTTTCCTCGAAACTCCTTGTTGGTTGAAGAAATAGCACACTATTAATACATCACAATAATGTCTTTATTCTAAATAAAGCAAATATAAAATATTACCCATGGCAATAGTTGTATTATGGATTTAGTCCTGTTCATACTCATTCAATATATACTCAATCCAGTTGCTGTCTTCAGCTGACAAGAACTTCATTAAAGACCGAACATCTTTCTATTTCTGTTCGCTCACTCCAACAAAAGGGACAGGCTTAGGGTCAATATCACTCAATTCTTCGACATTACGTTTTGAAAGATAAGATGTTGGCATGTTGGC
The DNA here is from genome assembly GCF_964235325.1 of Thermobia domestica. Taxonomy (NCBI): domain Eukaryota; kingdom Metazoa; phylum Arthropoda; class Insecta; order Zygentoma; family Lepismatidae; genus Thermobia; species Thermobia domestica. The sequence continues at coordinate 336,288,017 of NC_137456.1, forward strand.
ATGCACGTAATAGAACACAGCAGAACGCCTGATACAGTGTACTTTATCATTACATACTACATAATGGTGTAGTTTGAAGTTTTTGATGATGGGTTGGAACGAAAGAAAGGATCAAGAGCTGAGTCCCAATCCTTAATCAAATCTTTATCCATTGTCAGTTCAAAAGGAGATGGATTCTGTCGACAGGTAACGATGGCTTCTTACTATGGCTTAGCAGATCCGATTCGCTCCAAGTTTCTTATTTTGTTTCGAACAAACCCGAATTTTCGGTAGCACTGGCTAAAAGAGTGTCCACGCAGAGGATATAAACAAATTATTTCCTCTTTATGAACTTTAGCGAACCAAGAACAACATTTTTTTATTGTAGGGTTTGTTTTGTCCACCTGTAGCACCTGACAACATTACTCCTGTTCTCAGATCTGAAACTCACTGAGGTTCCTTTTCAAAGTCAAATAAGAAAGAAGCTACCGCTGCTAGGGTCTGAAATCAGTTGTGCACCAAATCAGTAGATCAAAGGCTTCAGTAGATCAGTAGACAAACAATATCGCCACTATGCCAAAAATAAAGATATCGAGATGAAATTTTCACAACACCTACAGTATAACACGGCGGTTTGTTTTCAATGATTTCCTGAAAAATGGCACATAGGACTATGTGCCCCTCTTCCGGAATAGGCCTCAATTATGAAAGGGGGTGAACCTTTTAGCTCCATGTACGAAATTTGATACGAATTGGGTCAGATCGTTCCATCGTCGTTTGATCTCGTTTGATCGCCAATAATAATCGTTTGATCACCACGCGTGTTAACGTAATATAACTAATTGTGTAGGGGGCTAACAGATTAACCTGTTGGCCCTTCCATGTAACCAAATTTGATCGGAATCGGGTCAGATCGTTCCGTCGTCGTTTGATCGCGTTTGATCACCAACAATTATCATTTGATCGCCGCAAGATTTGACGTAATACTAGAAATTATGTGGGGGCTAACATGTTAAAATGTTAACCCCGCCATGTAACCAAATTTGATCGGAATCGGGTCAGATCGTTTCATCATCGTTTGATCGCGTTTGATCGCCAACAATTATAGTTTGATCGCCACACTTATTGACGTAATACAAGTAGTTATGTAGGGGAGCTAACAGGTTAACGTGTTAGACCTACATATAACCCAATTTGATCTGAATTGGGTCAGATCGTTCCACCGTCGTTTGATCGCCAACAATTATCGTTTGATCGCCACGCGTATTGACGAAATACAAATAATTATGTAGCGGGTTAACAGGTTAACCTCTTAGCACCCCCTGTAAAAAATTGACCGGAACTGGGTAGGATCGTTCCATCGTCGTTTGATACCGTTTGATCGTCAACAATTATCCTTTCATTGCTACAGGTAGTGACGTATTACAAGCAGTTATGTATTAGGCTAACATGTTAACCTCCATGGAACCAACTTGGATCGAATTGGGTCAGATCGTTTTATCGTCCTTTGATCAAACTTAAAATCTTTTGAAAGAAAAATTTTCAAATAAAATATTGAAACAAAATTTTTCAAAACCCGTTTCAAATTAAAAATTATCAAACAAAATTTTAAAACGATAAATTTTTCAAACAACATTTTCGAAGAATAATTTTCAAACAGAAAATGTTCAAACTAGATATTCAAACAGAATGTGTTTCAAGCAAAATTTTGAGAAAAAATTTAAACATTTGCAAACAAAACTTTTAAACTTAAATATTTAAATCAATATTTTGAAAATAAAATTTTTCCAGCAAACTTTAGGAACTGAAACTTTTCAAAACAAAAATTTTCAAACAAAAGTTCAAAACAAAATTTTCAACAAAAGTGTACCAAAAATTACTTCACGTTTCATTGTTAACCGTCACACTTTATCCATTTTTACTATTAGATTAACAATGAAGTCTTTCAATTGTTTGACCATATTTATCAGTGAATGCAAAATATATTGAACGAAAATGTTCAAACTTAAAATTGAACCAAAATTTTCGAAATAAAGCAAGATTTTTTAATTACACATTTCAAATAAATAATTAAACAGTAATCGAGAAATATTAAGCAAAACTTTTAAAACTGTATGCAGCAAAGGTTCCAAAGTCATCAACCAATCAGATTGCGTGAAAGATAGTGATCAACCAATCTGATTGCGTCAACAATAAATTTGTCAGTGATTAACCAATCAGATTACAGCACCTTAGACACTGAGTTGTGATTAAATTTCAAACCGTTGTTGCATATCAGGTATCATGTGTTGAAATATTGCGTTTCGACTATGAGTCATAACTCCAACTCTAAAATTCAAAGTGTGAAATTATTAAGCTTACCTATCAAATTTCTAGACCATAATTTGAAGCTCGAGGAAAAAAATCAACCAATCATATTTCAGTAAAGATAACTTTAAACCAATGATCTAGACTACAAGTTGTGAATAAAGTTCAAAGTAATTTTGATATCAACCGAGTATTGAATTTATTGAATTTATTATCACAACTCCCAAATTTAATGAATGGTCCTACGTATCTCTCCAAAGTGCATCAATATAAGTCTTCGAATTAACCTTATAATTATATGTTATAGTTTGGTCTAATTCTAAGAACATCATTTAGGTCAATAACCTCCGGAAATTGATTACCTTAGAAGGAAATAAGCAGAACCAGTTGTGGTCTAGAAACGTGTTATTTGGTAACTCCCAAACTTAAAAAGTGGTCCGATGTACCGCAACAAATTTTGAAAAGGTGCATTAAAGCATGCATATCCCATAAAAGGAAATGAATACCTGTACAATACCATATATTCATAGAACGTGTTAAACCTCATCAAGATCAATAAATGAATCGAACACCTTCAACGTGTTACAACGTATAGCATACTTTTATATTTTTGTATTGCTTTTAACCATAGTTGGGAATAATAAAGACTAATGTATATTACGTAATTTCATTTCGATAATTCTCGAATTTAAGCAGACTGATCCCAAGTACTCTTCCCAAAGTTTAAGAAAAACGCATCAATGTACCAATGTCATGGACCCCTATATAACCATATGAGATAATAAAATTCCTTCCAAAAAGATAAAGTAAATCAATAAGTGACCACGTGACCATACTAATATTTGACAATTATTTACTCATCGAGTGGGGTAAGCTGAACCACCCAATTTTCTACAATGATACATATTCGTATTCTAAAAGCAATTACAATTACACTGGTCGGAATGAAAATCCTTCAACGAGGGTGAAAGCGTGTACCGGATAGATTTCGAGACGCTAATTGCGAATATTTCATCGAGAAAGTTCCAGCACGTAAGTTTTTTTTTTTTTTTTTTTTGATGGGGTGCTGTTTCCATAATTGACAGAAAAATCATATTTCTCGTATTTAATAAGTGTTGCCCGTGTTCGGAGTGCAAAATTCTGAATTTTTTATAGGTTGAAAGGGTGTACCGGATAGATTCCGAGACTCTGATTACGAATATTTTATCGAGAAATTTACAGCACGTAAGTTTTTTTCTTTTCTGCGGGGTGCTGTTTCCATAATTGACAGCAAAATCGTATTTTTCGTATTTAATATGTGTTTTCCGTGTTTGGAATGAATAATTCTGAATTTTTATGAGTCAAAGAGTGTACCGGATATATTTCGAGAAGCTGATTACGAATATCTCATCGAGAAAGTTCCAGCAGGTAGGGTTTCTTTTCTTTTTGGAGGGGCGGGGTGTTGTTTCCATAATTGACAGAAAAATCGTATTTTTCGCATTTAATATGTATTTTCTGTGTTTGGAGTGCATAATTCTGAATTGTTATCCAAGAACTATTACTAGGCTATATCCGAGGAACATTCTTTCCCCTAACTCACGACCCCCGGAAACGTACCCCCTCCCCATGGGTTGCAAAGACTTATTGTCGTTTCACACTGCATACACAAAATCCTAGGCGCTATTGGCGGAGAAAGGCTCCGTAATCAACTAGCGATCATTCGTCAGCACCCTTTTGTCTAGACAACAAAGAGGTTGTTGAAGAAAGGCGCCAAGACATACACCATGTTGCCGCGTGAAACAAATATTTCAGTTTCGATTTGATTTTCGTGTTAGGTGGTGGTGTTACGCTGTGTCTGTGTATACCGTAGGTGAAAAATATTTCTGCGTGAAATATTGACGTTTGTGTTATACGAACATACCGAGAACTTGCAACAATTCGACAGATCCATTCTGCTACATATGTGGGGAAATGATTTTCAAGGTACAAAGCAGGCCATTATCACCGTTCCTGAAGACAGCCTACCATCTGTACTTCGGATGTAAAATCGGCGACCAGGTCGCGTTTGAGCTCCGAAACACAGTTGTAACTCGTATGCGCGTACTCTCACAGGATGGTTGAAAGGTACACATAAATCGATGCCGTTCGCCGTACCTATGGTTTGGCGCGAGCCCCGTGATCATGTTTCAGACTGTTACTTCTGCCTGACTAATATAAAAGGTTTCTCAAAAAACATGAAGCATAAATACAATATTCTAACTTGGATTCCCAGAGGAGACCTGTGAAACATAATGTTTGTCTGCGTGTACCCGTACCACCAGAGTCATACACCCTGTGCATCGTTTCATCCGATGAAGAACCTGCTGCTTGTGATGATGTTGCACAATCTTCGAGTACACAATCAGATCCCAATTACGCTCCAGTTCCTGACCTAATGAACCACATGTGATAAGTCAGGAAGAGCTGAATGATCTGATCAGAGACTTAAACCTTCCCAAGTCTAAGGCCCTGTTGCCAAGATGTGAATATATCGATGCATAGGAAAAGAGAGGTCAGCCTAGTTCCTAATTTTACAAAGGATGGTGATTTGATGTATTGCAGTGACATTCCATCGCTTATGGGACAACTGAAGTTGAACTACAACACCGAAGATTGGAGGCTACTCGTAGATTCCTCTAGGATAAGTCTCAAGCCAGTGTTACTACACAATGGCAATGAAAAGCCAGCTATCCCTATTGCTCATGTTATACATATGAAAGAAACATACGAGAACATGCGAAAGCTATTGCAGAAAATAAAGTACGAACAGGTCCAGTGGTATGTATGCGCTGATCTTAAGGTCATTGCCATCCTGACCAGTTTACAAGGATATTACACAAAGCACTGCTGCTTCTTGTGTCATTGGGATAGTCGAGCCAAAGATCAGTACACCATCACAAAATGGCCGCCAAGGAAGCAACTGGTCCCAGGGGTCATGAACGTGGCTAATTAAGGTCTTGTAGGTCCGGAGAAAATATTCTTACCACCACTTCATATCAAATTAGGGCTCATGAAGGTCTTTGTCAAGGCTCTGAACCGGGATGGTGAAGCATTCAATCATCTCAGAAAACTATTCCCAAGACTTAGCGAGGCCAAGGTGAAGGAAGGTGTTTTTACGGGACCTCATATCAGAGACGTTTTTATAAAAACTACATTTTCTTCTAAGCTTAATGAAGTGGAAAGTGAGGCTTGGGAGGCCTTTCGAGAAGTGTGCAGTAACTTTCTATGGAATCATAAGTGAACTGATTTCAAAGATATTGTGTGCAGGTGAATTACCTCATTTCGTAACATGGGATGTAATATGTGGGAGCGTGGGAGCGAAAAAAGTTTCATTTTGCCGACCAGTGTTATTGATTTGACAATACTAAAAATGTAATGGTGTCGGAATGTACTCCTTCCTAAATTTAAATGGGGCCGTGGTGGCTCAGTGGTAGAGTGTTTACCTCTGGTGCATGGAGGTCTAGTTTCAAACCCTGCTCCCGCCAAGTGAACTTTGTGGTGGACAAACAATGTGTGCGTGGGTTTCCTCGGGGTTCACCCGTTTCCTCCCACTTTCTTCATTCCACCTTTAATTCATTGCTTATCAGCACCGTCTCCTTTAGACTAGTCGGCATAACCGTGGAACGTAAAACTCAAAAATTTCATTTCATTTTCATTTGAAAATTTAAGAATGGTGCACAAATATACCTGTGCCCTGTCAAGAGTAATAAACCCTGTACTCATTTCTTTAATCATATAAGACAACAAAGCCGTATCAAAGAAGAGAAAATAGGTCAATAACCTTCCAAATTTGAATATTTGGCAGTGTTTATGCCCATGAGAGGCAACAAGATAGACACCAAAATTTACAATTTATCGTAGAGAATTTTTACTGAAATAGTTATTTATTAATTCCCAAATTTAATAAATGGCCCTATGTACCTCAACAAAATTTGAAAAGGGAGCATCAACGTATACATGTACTACAAAAGAAATGAACCCCTGTACATACCCATATAACGTGTTAAATCCTTATCATCGGGAATATATTAGGCCAATAACTTCCGAAATTTACATTTTTGACAATTTTTTACCCATGAAAGGGAACGAGATAAGCCACCAAAATTTATAACGGTATTTATTAGGGTGAAGTATTATTATAACAAAATTTTAAATTGGGCAATTTCTAAAATTTAAGGGGTCGCCCAATGAAGCCTCCCAAATTTTCAAAGGGGTGCAAAAATCTACCCAAATCTTATAAAAGAGAATGAACCCCGGTATATGCAAAAATTTCATTTCTTGGCAATTGTTTAACAATGAAAGGAAAAGAAAGTACCTCCCTAAATTTGTAGTGGTGTTTATTAGGGTCCTATACTACTATACCGGAGTTTTAAATTCGACAATTTCCAAAATTAAAGGCATGGGTCAAATTGTCCCTCCTAGATTTCCAAAGAAGTGCACCAATGTATCCATGTCTTATGAAACGGAAAGGTTACCTGTACACGCCCATATAACCATATAAGGCCTCATCAAAGGGGATAAATTGGTTGAAAAAGCTCGAAATTTTGAATTTATTGCAATGTTTTACCCATGAAAGGGAAAGAGATGGACCCCAAAACTTATAGGGATATAATTATACTATGGTCCTTTTTAGATTTAGCAATTTCCAAAATTGAAGGGAAGGTCCTAAGTATCTCGCCAAAACTTAGGAGGTGGACCAAGGTACATATGCTAAAATATAAAGCGAGAAATCCTAGGTACCCATAGGACATAGATCACGGACCAAGGTCATTGACCTTTGACCTATCACGCCACAAAAGTTTCTCCTGACTCGGCTCGTTATACGGGCTCCAGTACTACTCCCGTTAATTCCAATCAAATTTGGTTATGGAGGACTAGCAGGTTAACATGTTAGCACTCCTACGTAATTAATTCTATTACGTTAATACACATCGCGATCAAACAATAATTGTTGGCGATCAAATGCAATCAAACGACGATTAAATTATTTGAGCCAATTCCGATCAAATTTGATTGCATGGTGGGCGAACAGATTAATCTGTTAGCCTCCTCGCATAATTACTTGTATTTCATCAATACGCGTGACGATCAAACGATAATTTTTGGCAATCGAACGCGATGAAACGACGATGGAACGATTTAACAAAACTCCGATCAAATTTGGTTATATGGGATAAACACGTTAACGAGTTTGCCCCCTATCATAATTGCTTGTATTACGTCAATACGCTTGGCGATCAAACGCGATCAATCGACGATGAAACGATCTGACCCGATACCCATCAAATTTGGTTAGTTTGTGGGGCTAATAGGTTAACATGGTAGCCCCTTATACATAATTGCTTATATTACGGTAATACGCGTGGCGAGAGAACTATAATTGTTGGCGATCAAACGCGATCAATCGACCTGACTCAATTATGATCAAATTTGCTTACATGGGGAGGCTAACAGGTCAGCGGTCTTTAACTTATTTTGCACTTCAATGAATTCTCTTTCATATTTTGCAAACTCATTTTCATGATCCAAAGAAACGAACTTTGTAAAAAGCTCTGTGCAAGAAGACAATCAAAAAGCAAGATTTTGAGAAAGCGTAATCCAAACTATAGTCTCTACAGTGTATTTTTTACTAAGACGATGAATATTTTAGGATACATTCACTAGCAAGTTATTTATTTTTTTAAAAAAGTGAACGTTACCGTACTCGGTCAGGAATAATGCAAATTGTTGTCGTGATACCTACAATACATAAAAAGTTATAAACCGCTTAATGAGACGAATTCAATTAAATTAATATTTATAATGAAATATATTTTATTATATAGCTAAGATCACAAAAGGTTCTTGAGGGAAGTCAAAATCGCTAAACGCTTAGAGTTTAGTGCTAAACGTTGTAGTTTATCAACTTTTTCCGGTATGTTTTACCCTTACTTCTGAAATTATTTTATGATGTGACTTTTCTTAAAAGCTAGAACTTCTTTTAATAATATACACATTTAATAATACAAGATGTGGCTATTAATTTCCAGGAGTGCTCTAATAACACCAGAACAGATTATTTGAAAAACGTATCCTTGTAATATGTTTCGAAGTAATCCCCACCTGCCTTAATACAGTTCTGTGCTCGGCTGTATAAGTTGTGGAAACAACTTTTAAATTCGTCTTTCGGAAGGGTCTTTAATGTCAACATCACGTGCTTCTTGGTATCTTCAGCATCCATAAACCGTGTTCCTTTCATCACAGTTTTGAGTTGTTGGAACAGAAAAGGTCTGCGAAAGCTAAGTTAGGAGAGTATGGCGGAAATAATGCAGCTTCACGGCCTCATGCTTGGCCAAAAACCGCTTCACTGGCAACGCAATGTGGGGCGGGCATTGTCTTGCAACAGAAACTAATTCCCATTCTGTCGAAAACGGGAATGTACTCTGCGAATTCTTTGTCGGAATCGGACAAAAACTTCTGTAATACTATCGTGTAACAGTCGTGCCAGGTGGAACAAATTCATGATGAATAAGTTCTTCACTATCGAAGAAAGCGATTAACATGACTTTGACCTTTGATTTCTGAAATCGAAACATTTTCTGTTTAGTGGAGCTGGGAGACCGCCATTCTGCCCTCTGTCTCTTGGTTTCAGGGTTGTATTGGTAGCATCAAGATTCGTCACTCGTTGCCATCGAATTCAGGAAAGCAGGGTCTGTGTCAGCGTTGTCGACAAGTTCACCACACCTGTCAATCCGGAGTTGCTTTTGTTCGTCCGATAAACAGTGCGGAACAAATCTGGAACACACCTTGCACTTCCCTAGGTCTTGTGTCAGAATTTGGCGAAACATTTCCTTGTCAATGTTCAGTTCACTAGACAGTATTCAAATAGTCAGTCGCGATCCGATGCTACAAGCTCGCGAACTTTCTCAATTGTTGCAGGCGTATGCACGGATATCGGCCTTCCTGTGTGAGCGTCATCTTCAAGAATTTCGCGCCTGTTTCGAAAACGTCTATACTATACACATGTGCGGGAACTGGATAATGCATGCTCATCATACCCTTTTTGTTCTTCAACATTACATGCGTCTCTGTCGCACTTTTGCCCAGTATGTAGCAGACTTTGATGTTCACCCTTTGGTCCATTTCGGCACTTCCACAACACCACTTTACCACTTCGACAACAACTCTGCACCAGATACGTTTCCATGCGTCTTTCAGTTGGTGGCTCAGTGGTAGAGCGTTCACTTATAGTGCATGTGATTCCGGGTTCAAACCCTGCTCCCGTTAAGTGAACTTTGTGGTAGACATACACCGTATGCATGGGCTTTATCGGTGTTCTTCCATTTCCTCCCACTTTATTAATTTCTGCATTTCATTTATTTCGCATCATCACCGCTTCCTTTAACCTACCCGTCATAATCATGGGACGTAAAACAAAAAACTTTCATTTTCAAACGGTATGAACTTCAAAGGTTGAAACACTGTTTATGGAAATCTGCTATTAAATTATGGATTCTGGTTTTAAAAGTTCAGGTAACAACATTCCAAGTATGTTGTTCCTAATTTCAGTTTTCTTCGGAAAATAAAGTTTTCTTTGATGAAATTTGGTTTAGTTTCTAAAGCAGAAATGTCCAGTGTGCACAAGTGAGTAGTTTTGTGTCTCGTTTGTGAATAAGAATATATTTTATCAATAGGTCTTAAATGAAATGAGGCTTCTCTGTGGAACAATTGTTGAGTTGGGATAGACTACTTTTGTTGATTTAGGTACTGCTTATTTGTGCCAAAACGGAGAACTGTTGTGTCTACAACGTTGAAATATGATATTGATCTGGTATTCCCATTCAAAATTTTGAAAAAAATCTTTTAACCTTATTTAGTATTTCTTAAGACAGTATTGGAATATATTAGTGTGGAATTTGGTTATTCAATTTTCCGCCGAAATTTGAAAAAAAAATAAGCGCGAGGAGCAATTTGAATAATGAGTGAGGTAATATGAATAACCAACGAAATAAGAAAGTTTTAAATAAGGAATATATATATATATATATATATATATATATATATATATATATATATATATATATATATATATATATATAATGTATAAACTATTTAATAGTCATATTGCAAATTCTAAGGTAGTTGAAATGTGCTAATTTAAAACGAAAAGATGTACATAAATTGTAGATATGCGTCACCATTAGCTATCTTTTTGAATATTCACTAAGAAAGTTTGTTAGGAACACTGTCTAAGTCAAAGAGCAGTAATAGATTAATTCACCTTCCATCGTTCGTATTTAACGACAACGACCACAACTAAACTGTATTCAAACTTCTGCACCGACATAGACCTCGTGGAACGATCCTTTACAACGCTGGCAAAATCCAGTCTCCCATTCTTCAGGTTTTCTCAAACCAAGATTATTTCGTTTCCAAAACGTTTGACAAGAGTCCTTCCTTGGTATTTAGTTAGAGTCTATGATTGAGGAATATCATTTTTACATTTAGACGCATATAAATAAGTCGCTACACGCACTTCATTCCGAGTAACTCTAGACCCCTGGTTTCTATATATTCTACCCTATCCGCTATTTTGTTTCTTTTAGATCACTAGAAAACACGCTTGGCCTCCTACTATCACCGAATGATATTTTAGACGTATTGCCTACAGCAGTAACACCAATTAATACCCTCTTTTGATATTTAACTCGTCTGTACGACATTGAATAACTCTGTTGCGCCCAGTATCGACAGGTCACCATTAACAACTGATTTAACTCCTTGTTCTATACACTTTTTGTTACATTTTAATCATTTATCTTTCTTCTTATGATTTCTGAGTACCTGAAATGGGGAAACATTACGAATGCTTGATCAGCAATTATGCATAAACAAATATAGAATGGTAGGACTATAGTTCTAATTGCACAGATATTCAAATTGCCCCGTTTCGAATTATCCAAATTGCCCCACAGTCAGACTAACATTGCATTCATAACGTGGTACGAAAACTGCTCACTAGTTGGCGCCAGTGTACAGTAAATCAACGCACCACATGCTTCTGGTACGATTATAATCCAGAGCGGTTTCATTTCATCCAGTTCGTAATAAGGAAAATTTAAGGAAGCAACGTTGAAAATTATAATCACCTAAAAATAGACGTATTCGTACTTACCTTGCAGCAAACAAAAATCAATTGTCTAGGCCTTCAGAACCAAAGGAATGGTTTGTGTTTCTGAGAGCGATTTCTTTATACCACTGTGTACAAATCTGCGTCAGGTTCACTAACATGGCGAGCCGCGTTTCCATTAGAGCTAGCAAAATGCTTAACATTATTCAAATTCCCCACCTATTCAAATTATCCCGCTGTACCCTAAATTTTAAATGTACAAATACTCCCTTTTAAGCAATACATACATTATTATATTTGTAATACATGAAAGTTTACATTTTAATGATTACATATATAAAATTGTTGTAAACTGCGCTATAATACAAAGTATTTGAGTCAATTGAACCATGTACAAAATAGGATATTACACATATAGAAATTTAAATCTTATAATGTTCATGTGAACGTTAGTGTGGTTGTAGATATTTGAAATGATTTCATGTTAGAAAGAAGGAAATGAATTGTTGTAATATTTGATGGGTATTTATTATGGTAAATGATGTTGAGGAAATTCTAGTGTTTAATTAATATCATTCTAAAATAGCGTTTCATTAAAAAAAAATTGCAGCTAGTATGTGTGTGTAAATCAAAGACATTTACCAACTTAAGCATAGTTTATTCAACCATACTTTACTTTAAACAAACGATGCATTAAATTTAAAAAATGTCAATTTAAGCTTACCTGCATATACAATTCACTCAAAGGAAATGGTAAATTCTCGTAACTCTCATACTTCGTTAAGTTATAGATATTACTTCCATTAAGATTCGCAATATTGTTTAAAATCCGAAAATAATGCCTCCTCTTTTTCTTCGGTTGACTTGCAAATTTTCTACAAAAGATAATAATAACGATCCATAAATTATAAGCACATACACTATATTCACGATGAATCCACATCTTTCCAAATATTTCTATAATGTTTAGTAGAATGTTTTTGTATATATTAGTCTGTTCATACATTATCAACTCATGCAATTATGGAATACTCATATGGAGTATCCCTGGGTATCAAGCTATTATATTCTGCTAAATTGGATCGAAGCATTTGGCATATGATTAATAGTTTAATGTTATAACTTAAGCAGTTTTTAGACAGTGTGTTCTTGTTTAGTACATACATGTGTGTTTATTATTTACGTAATATTTACTACTTCTACGTAGTATAACACAATTTACCTTACCATTCTTTTTCTATGCAATTTCTAAATTTCCTATTGGTAAATATCGATTAATTACTAAGATAAATTCATTATGATTTTATATGACTGTAACTTTGAAAAATGATGTGTGCATTACTTACGTTCTGAAATAATTTAGAAAATCCTTATTCACTGCTGCATCTGTCGGGCACATAAACACAGCTAACGAACGAATGTAGGTATAGTTTGGATCTTGCATCACTTTGCTGTACGTAAAAGTAGGATGCTCCTGAAATCTGTTCCAACTGCCCATAACCACCCAGATGGCAAAAAACGATAATATTGTCAGCATAAAAATCCATAACGTTCTCAAAAAGATTGCCTCACCCTTTGCAAACAAATACTTAAGACCATGGAAGGAGGTTTCTTTAACGTATTCTCGTAAATATAACATAATTTTACTTTAATCTTTGTCTATATTTTGATGACAAAATAATCTGAAAGAGATGATATTCAGGAATCAACACTGCGAAAAATGTAATCGAATTAAACAAGACATGTGAAAGTGAGTAAAATATTATACATTCCATGATAAACTCATAATATTTCACAATCCTTCTTTCAACATGAACTCTACAAAAGTCATGGAATCACAATAGTATAGATTTAAGCACAATAAGAATTATATAGTCGTTCTAAATAAAGCGAGAATCATGTAATATTATGCTCAAACCAGATTCATGCGCGCTGAGCATTATGTGAAGTTACCAACGTTAATTAAATGATAGATTTGAACTATGTGGTTCATTAATTGTATGAAAATTCGTACAAACGTACGTTTCTTGGATTGGAAACTGAAAATCGCTCTGCTGTTTATACATACATTATGAATATCAGACAATATATATTGAACTTTCAGTTAATGCAATACACAATATGACCTTATATCGGCCACACTTACCAACAAAGAAGTTAATTTCTCTCTTTGATAAAAAAAATGGGAAATTATTGTCTTTTGTTTCATACGCACTTACATATATAATAATTACTGTAATCAGAATTATACTTATATTAATAAAAAAATACAGTTATAAAAATCAGACTTAATCTTCGTTGAACTACTGTTTCAACGCATACACTCGATATTAATGTTTTCACAGACTAAATTTTCGTTGAACTACTGTTTCAATGTATACACTCGATATTAATTTTTTCACAGACTTAATCTTCGTTGAACTACTGTTTCAACGCATACACTCGATATTAATTTTTTCACAGACCTAATTTTCGTTGAACTACTGTTTCAACGCATACACTCGATATTAATTTTTTCACAGACTTAATTTTCGTTGAACTACTGTTTCAACGCATACACTCAATATTATTTTTTTCCAGTTAGTTGCATTATAATACAACTTTAGTTCGAAGTTTATTTGACATGAAAAATAATGTACACCTTGTCTCATAAAGGTTGACTGCACTCTTTATTGTTATTTTGAGGCAAAGTTATCTAAGTACAACTTCGGGTATCTTCGGATTAAAGTAAACCAGGTTCGAACCTCCAAGCCAACCTTTGCAATCGGGAAAAATTTTGCAGGTGTGTGTTTTCTTATTTTAAGTATAATAAGACTTGTTACCAACATTGTTGAAATACTTAACGAACAATCTTTCCAAACTTTGTATTAATGTCAGCCCATGCTTGTTTCTCACTAAACTCTCCATACGCAAAAGAACATTTCCTCTCTTTACGTAAGGAAATCTTTTCATGTGGAAAAGAATGCTGAAAGTTAAGACATAGAACATAATTCTCGCATCAGTACTAAAATAAAAGTGAAAGTAGAACAAAAACAGCGTTTGCAGAGGATATGAAGGTCATTGTCTCGAGAGCCCGTTGTACATCGCTAGAAGCATGTTACAAAGAGAGCTTGTGTTAGCCCAGCGGTAAGCCGTTGGATTTCAAATCGTAAGGTTGTGAGTACGATTCCATCTGAGTCAATGCTTTTTTTCATGAAATTATATTTTCCGGAATGCACGAAAAAATATGTAAAATAATTACATTAAAATACATATGTTATATACATACAGTATATAAAATCATCGCAGAACATAAGTAGTTATTATGTTTCAAATATAACAACTGAGATACGTGTTCACAGTAGGTCGGTATTATATATGAGAATGTTAAATATAAATTAAGAAATTCGTTTCATAGCAATTGATAAATTAGGTACTCTATTTATTTGCTGTTATATGTCATATAGAGGTTGCTTTTCAACATTCTCATTGCAGCATATCATTTGCATTCTTGAAATAGAGTATATACCTAGGGATATAGAAAGTGTTTAAACAGAGTATGCAAAGTCGGATCATGCTTCCAGACAGACAACTTTCCCCAATGCCCTTAACATCACGAGAAGAAACAGCAATTGTCTTTAGAACGAAAAGTCATTACATACAGTTTCATTTAAATACGCTGATATGCTTTGTATATCCATCTCACTCTCTCTCTCTCTCTCTCTCTCGCTTTTTGTATATGTGTACGAGTGTGTGTATGTGTTGCTTAATATCCCAAGTTGAATACAACATTTGCAAAGGATATGAGTATCAATCTCATCGAACACCAGAAATTCAAAGTCGTGTCTCTTCACACTGGGTTTGTGTATCATGTTAGCTCACTCGTACAGTACGGGCTAGCCAATGATGAGGTCTTGAGTTCCAAGTCTGCAGTAATTCTCTTTGTTAGTAGAATTGCACAAAAATCGGATACAAGGAGTGGTTTACTCCTAGGAATATTTTCAGAAACGTATGGGTAGCTATGAAAGGGGCTGTTTTCAGGAGTTAAGTTGGGGACATTAATATTGTGTCTAAGACCCCTCTCAATTTCTTACACGCTCCATTATTCTGGGCATGGAATATATTAAATGGGTGACAAATCTATCTCCTCCCCTATCTCCAGCTATGTTTCAGATACAAGATACCACAGTTCTGGTTGGATCTGTCTGAGGCCAACTGTCCCTTAGAGTACGCTTCACCTCTGCCCACTTATTTCCCATGAGATTGAGGTCTGCTCCACGAGGTGGCTAGTAAATTAAGTCAATCTCAAGCTGCGCTGCGAACCATTCCTGAATCACATGGGAAATATCACTGGTGACTGGTCTTGCTGGAACTGAATTACACCATCAGGCTGAAGTACTCGTACGGATGGCACCATGATATTACTCATAATGTGTTGGTACTGAGCACTGTCCCGATGTTCTTCAATTCTGTCAAGCTGTCCTGCGCCGCGACTGGAAATCCAACCCCAACTTGAAATAGATACATGACCACTGTGATTGCAAGCAGCCACATGTCCAGCGTCACCAGGTGCCTCTCGGACGATACACAAAACGGCGTCCTTCATTCGTTGTTGTGAATATGGATTCGTCTGAGAAAACTACGTTTTCCCAGTTGTGATCCACATGCGCATGTACAAATGCGATAGGGTAAATTTTATGTTCGTTTGACAGTTTTTCCTTCACGGCAGCAACACGGCTACGTACCCATAGTGACGAAGTCTTCGCAGAGCTGTCTGCTTACTACTAGGAAATTGAGTACTTTTTCTTAGCTGTCTAGACGTCCTTAGTGGGTCTAACCGGGCTTCGTTTACTAATCTCGCATCTTTCGCTTTGGTAGACACATGAAGACGACCAGGAGATCGTAAATTACCAGCCTGACCTGTAGCACCATTTTGCAGAATCCATGTCCTTCATGTAGTGACTGGGATACCTACTCGCCTGCTAGCTGCAGTTGCAGAATAGCCTTCCAACTCCCATAAAGTAAGTACTGCTGTACTTCTATCTATAATTACCAATGCTTTGAGCAGGAAGCAATAGGTAATATATAGTATTTGGCACGTCATCTGTGTTGCTGTCGTGAAGGAAAAACACCATTGCACGACACACATATTCTGGGGAAGGACTTGGTCAAGGGCTCGCGAAAGAGATCTGAGAATGGTGCGAGAAATATAATAATAATATTAAAAACAGTTTTCATAAATGAATATTAATACATATTAAAAAACTCCAAACACAGTGAGCGACATGATGATATCTGTTTTGAGACGCACACTTTCGAAGTTCAAATTCGAATATCTTCAGAAAACAGTAAACTGAAGCTGCTGGTTCGAACATCCAAGTCAACCTTAGCAATTCGGGAAAACTTGTAAAGCTAAAATTTGTCTCCTGTTAAATATAATAAGACATGTTGAAATGGTATTAAGCATAGAAAAAAGTAACATTGATTGAAATACTTAATGGTACAATATTTCTAAATTATGTATTCACACTCTCGTTTCGTCATTGTGATTTCCATATGGAAAAGAACATTTACGTATGAGCTCAGTTATATTTCATTAAAAGCAGTCATGTTAACTCAGTGGAACACCCCCGAGTGTTCATATCATGAGTTCGTGAGTTCGAAACCCTTTCAGGAGATTTTTTATGATATTCTATTTTCCTCAATGCATGAAAATCGTGTAAAATAATTATACGATTACACCGCATAAATAATTAACAGAACGTCGGTATGTTATTTGAATATTAAATACAAATTACGAAAATCGTGAAATAGCAATACATAAGTTATGTAGTGTATTTATTTGCAATTATTTTCATACGCAGATAATTTGTCAATATTCGCATTACAGCATGTGATTTACGTAGAGCATATCCGTAATTGCAATGTGGTTCAAGACAAAAAAAAATAGATTGACCCAAACTTTCAAGTAAGAAATTCACGAATCGCAAAGATCATGTGAAATGATTAAGAGCGGCAATGCCTTAATCACTCTCTGCCAACTCTTTCTCTTATCTGAATTTATACATATAAAAGTGTATGTATGTATGTATGTATGTATGTATGTGTGTGTGTGTTGCAATATAACCCATGTATGTCTAGATCAGGGTTTCTCGACCTGAGGGTCGCGGTCCCAGGTTTCGCGAGAGGGTCTAATTTCCGGTAGAATCTAATACCGGAAATTATTTTTAAATATTTTTTTTTGAATTTTGTTCTGATGGCCATACTTTTATTTTTTATACATAGTGTAAAGAACAACAAAAATAAGTCTACTAAACATTTGAAAGGTGTATAGTTGTTTAGAAATGGATTTAAATGGAAGTGGATATTGAAATACCAGAAAAAATAAATATGCAACAAAACCTGCATATTGAAATAAAATTAAAAATGAAACATAATGATATATCTAAGCATGGTGTAATTTCACTAGTGCATCAATGCCCGGTTCAATCTTCGTGACGCCCATTATCAAGCCATGTTCAACTTACAAGTGACTTCTTGTCTTTGTTTTAATGCTTACCATGGAAGAAAACCTACTTTCGCACAGGTACGATATAGCAAATTGAATTATTACTATTGAAGCAACAGATACCAGACCAAGATATTCTTTTCCCCTCATCAGGCAGAACTTGTCCAAGTCTTCGTTACAGAAGACCAGTTGTAAGGATTTGTCGCACGATAGCTCTATTAGTCAGTGAAGAAGCTGTGGGCTTAGAGCGGCTACTTTAGTGGCCTCTTCAATTAAGGAGTTTATTATCCATCTTCAACCAGCAAGGGAATATGTTACTGCATCCCGTATCAGTCCCATGCGGTGGGGCCGGAGCGCCGGGCGTCGAAGAAAGGGTGCACAGAATTCGGAAGAAGTGTGCTACTCATGTTAGGAAAATGCATGTGCAGCTGTATAAAATAGAAGGAAAAACGTAGTAAAAGTGCTCAATCTCAGGGAAAATCAATGATTACTTTTGAAAATTTTAGTGCGCTTCGCGCCAACCATGGTAGTGCTTCGCAGCTAGTTTGTCGACCTCACTCATATATACGGGGACGTCATCGTATACTCTCGCCCCGGACGTTGATTGTCCATGACACGGCTCTGTTCACTATAAAAAAGAAACAGATTCTACTATTATAGAAATAGGTAGGTTAAAAATCCCACACAAGCTTATTATAAAAAAAAAAATTATAATGGCGTCGCCGGCAAGAGGATGTGATGAAAGGGGATCGTGATAGGAATTAGGTTGTGAACCACTGGCCTAAGTTATTCTAACCATATTTTTTATAGTCTGAAAAAGAGTATTGTCGGACGAGTTAGCTATGGTGGATGGGAGGGGGATACATATAAAATATTACTAGAAAATGATAGATATTAGTGTCGAATTCATAGTTTTCGGGGTCGCTTAGGTAAATAGTGTGACTTTCGATTTTGGTTAACTATGATTAAGCTCTCATTAGTAGGAATGAGCACGAGGGACTTTTCTTTGAAACTCGACTCGACTCGAAACAGACATCGTTGAGGTCTACCCTAGAACTCGTGCGAAAAGTTTCCTCCAACTCGACTCGGATTAGAGTCGAGTTTCGGGTCGAGTCGAATCAAAACAAGCTTAATCCTGTGTGTAGTCCTACCTATACAATACATAGACAATATAATTGTTTTATTATCAATGATGCTACTACAACTTATATTTATTATTATTATTATTATTATTATTATTATTATTATTATTATTATTATTATTATTATTATTATGACAACACCGTGTATAAACATGAACGATCGACAGTTTGTATTGGAATACTGAAAGATACCTGACTGCCAACGTCAGTAGTCATAAAGACTAGAAGACAAGGACATCGTTCACTACCCCAAGCTGTAAGCGTAGGTGGACTACAGATGGTCAGCTATCGACCTCTCGCCAAACATTGGTGGCATCGCAGCGACGATCCATGATGCCGCAGTTTTATTTTGAAAATTTTACCACCAGCGGCAGAGACGCGATGAAACACCAACGAACCACAAAATTACTCCCTAAAAATATGTTAAATTTATTATATGCGTGATTTGTTTAAATTCAGGTGAGTCTAGGGAACACTGGAAAAAAGTAAACTCAAGTAGGCGCGAACCTTCAAACTTATGCGTACTCTTCAGACTTCGCCACAGAAACGATGAAGGAATCCCCCTTTGTAGAAGGATAAGTTATTGAGGTCTTAATTTAGTAAATCAGACAAATCCCTCTATCTCGAGAACTATGAAGTGATAATGTGAACCGTTTCAGAATTATTGCTTTCTGGTGGGATATAATCTATGAACAAAATTTGAGCAAAATCGCCCAAGCGTACCTTCGGAACCTCACCTCTGTAATATAATGTTAACCAGAGATGGTGTGTGTCAATGAAAACTTGATCCATAACATATTAACCCACAACATATAATGATCCACGACACACTGACCCACGACCCACCGTAACTCACGATGGCCCACCACCTAACGTGACCCATTGACCCAACGAGACCCACACTGAAACACTACAAACCACTCTGAAAAGTTATGATCAACTCCGACCCACTGAAACCCATTGCCATCAATACTGACCAATGACCCACACATCCTCTCCACAGACTAAATAGGTTATACTTGTAATAAGACATTTTTCCAGTACTTAGATCCTCTAAAAACTCTCAGGCTGTATCTCAAAAGAAAAGTAGTAAATTCTATTGCTATTATTACGATTGCAAATATCAAAATCCAAAAGTGCCTGAACTTCCTTTTTTCATTAGATACAAACGAAAAAAGAAAATAAAGGTCATAAAATAAAACGTAGACAAATTCGCAGTGTTAAGAAGATGTTGTGTGTAATGCACTCAGCAGAATGGGTTGGTGGGTCATAATGGGTCGGTGTTTCACTGAGTCACATTGAGTGATGTTTCGCAGTGGGTCAAAACCTGTTGACAAACAATCAAACTGACCTACTCACAAATCTTGACCCATTTGACACACCGACCAACTCCATCTCTGATTTTAATGTTTTATTTCATTTAAAAGACGAAACACATATGCACACAGTGTTTTCTCGGTTTCGAAGATTGGCTTGATACATATACGAGTTGAGATAGTCATTTCTTTTCACGGTTGGAAAGATGATGATTAAAAAGCCCATATTAAAGTGGTTACAAAATATCCTCCAAGTTATTAGAAAAGGTTTTCCAACCGCGAAAACTATAAATAAATTTGACAAATATTTCACTAATTTTTGACACATTATTTTTCAGACCTCCCAGCTTATCATCTGAAGATGGGGATTACATTATTTATTCATGTCACTCCTCCCAACTTCCATCTCTTGGTATATGTTATTACCATTATATATATATATATATATATATATATATATATATATATATATATATAGGGTGTTTGAAAACAACACCTACAACAATTTGGGAGGTGATTTCCGACACCAAGATGAGACAAAACGTATAGACCAATCCGCGTGCATAAATGCTTCGTTTCTAAGTTATAGATTGCCGAAAACATGAAAAATTGAAGTTTAAATGTCCATAGCTCCTATACTGTGAGACCTTAGTAGGATCAAAAGTTTAGTTAGTAACTAATACGTTCCCTATCCAAATATAAATGCTTCAAAATCCTGCGGTACTTCCGCAACAATTTTTATAGAGGTAGTTGGTGAGTACTTCAAGTTATACACCCGTGGGCAAACTCCCTCTGCAAAAATTTGTACGTGAGTATTTTAGGATTCTGAAACATGTATTTTTGGATGGCGTACACGTTAGTTCTGAACTGCAGTCTTGAAAAGACTGCGGTAGGTCCCATAGTTTTGTTACCATGAACCTTTAGAGTACTATTTTCCATATTTTTGGCAGCTTACAACTTCGAAAGGAAACATGATTTGTGCCTATGTAGATTGGTCTATGATTTGTGTCTTATCTTGGTGTTAGGAATCACCTCCGATATTTTGTTGGTGTTGTTTTGAAACACCCTGTATATATAATGGGTGACCCATTTTGATTTTTTCATCAAAAACAGTTGAACATAAATAAAATGAACAAAACCTCAAATAGGAATACCATAGGGCAAATCGAATGGTGATGTCGTGGTGCCACCCAGGGCCGCATTTCATGGGTGCCCGGTGTCCAACTTTAAAATTTTAAATGGAAAGAAAGACCGAATGATATCTCATTCGATAGAACTTTAAAGACTAAAAACCGTTTTGGCAAAAGATTTTTTCATATCGCTCACGGTATTCAAAATAACCGCCAAGATATGTTGCCTGTATCACACGGAACGTCTGGTACCACTAATATGAAAATGTTTGAACATAAATGAACCAAACAAAAGCTCAAATAGGAAATGACGTGTATCAAAACGAATGGTGTTTTCGTGGTGCCACCCTTGGCCGTCCTTCATGGAGACCCAGGGCCGAACTTTAAAATTTTAAATGGAAACATGAGGCGAGTTATATCTCGTTTGATACATCATTAAAACCTAAAAAGCGTTGTGGCAAAATATTGTTCATATGTGTCACCGTTTTCAAAATGACTACAAGACATGGTACCTGTATCGGATAAAACGTCCAGTACCACTAATATGAAAACATCTGATCAAAAATTTGAATAGTAAAACATAGAGGGTATTTATCAATTCACTGCTCGAGATTGTTGCAACAGAGAAAAGATGATTAGAGTGAAAGTGCCATAATGCAAAGGAGAAAATCCAATTCCTAGAAAAGTTTTTCGCTACAACCCCCTTCCGTAAGTGGGTTATGCGGAGAGGAACGGTGAAATCGCAAATGAGAACCTTAGTTTTTGCAAATTGTATCTACGAAACAAGGTTACTTTAAATGTGTTTTTATAAGAGATAGATGTCTGTGTAATGCGATAAAGTATGTAAATTCATGTTAAATGATACCTTCCGTTTTGGTTCCAGCAGTGACTTGATGCAAAAATAATCACCTGAAATGCAAAACAAATTTGTCGAACATTGTGAACAAACGTTGGTTTTATTCAACAGTAGTCTGCACGATATTTGTTCGATTGTTTATCCTCTATGTCTTCTTGCAAGTGATAGCATATAAACTTCACTGAAATATCCATAGTTACATTCCGAATAACTTTTAGCGGTAATCTCAGTTTTGATCCTCAGTAACAAAACAGTAAATGCTGATGCCTCCCAAACATCCTGCACATATTGCGTTACATTATCAGGGACAAAATGTTTGCAAATTCCAAAACTTATGATTGAAACCCTTGCTTCTCTTTTCAAATGCTCTTTTTTCCTGTTAATTACACATCGCAATGCAAATAGGTGTTAAATTTGAATTTCACCTTATTTTTATTCATCACAGTACCAGTCACTTGCACACACAAGTGTTTCAGCCAAATCATACTTATTGCAAGTAAAGGATTGATTGAGATTGATTCTCGTTTGAGATTTTCTCATTCATTCCCGCTTTACCCACTTACGGATGGAGATCGGAAAGATAATTTTCCGAGAATTGCATTTCCTCTTGTGCATTATGTCAATTATAGGCTTATTTTAATGATCTTCTTCTTCGTTGCATTATTCTTGAGCCGTGGAATGATAAAAACACTCTATGATTTCCTATAAAACTTTTATTCTGTTCCTTCATCTCGAACTGTTTTCATTTTAGTGGCACTGGACGTTTTATCTGATACAGACAACATATCCTGGCGACCATCTTGAATACGGTGACTGATACGAAACATCTTTTGGCACAACGCTTTTTAGTTTTTTAAAAATTGAGCGAACGAGGTGTCTCTCGCTCCATATTTCCATCTAAAATTTTAAAGTTGGACCCTGAGCCTTCATGAAGTGCGGCCCTGAGAGGCACCGGGACATCACCATTTGGTGTGCTCCATGGCATTTTCTATTTTAGTTTTTGGTTGGTTCATTTATTTTCAGCCGTTTTCAAATTAGTTTTAGTGGATGTCATGTCTGGTACAGGCAACGTGTCGTGGGGGCCATCTTGAATACGGTGACCGATATGAAAAACATTTTTGCACAGCGATATTTAGTTTTTAAAGATCTATCAAACAAGCTATCACTCACTCCTTATTTCCATTTAAAATTTTAAAGTTGAGCTCTGTGCCTCCTTGAAGGGTAGCCCTGGGTGACACCGCGACATCGCCATTCGATTTGCCCTATCATATTTCAGATTAGAGTTTCTGTTTAGTTCATTTATATTCAATCGTCTTCGAGATACTTGCCATGGAAAGATTAAAATGGGCCACCTTGTATATTAGCTTCAAAGTAATATGTCCACCAGATATTCCGTAGTTACGCTGGAATATACATTTATACATATACATTAAAATATTTAGAGCTATACGAGCATCGTCTTCGATGCTGCCCTTGATAATTCAAAATCAAGCCGACATGGCTCTGTGATCCTATGGGCTGTACACTAATATCAGTCGCTTTGAATCATTGTATATGTTACTCTCGTCGACTCTCCTTAGTAGATGTGCTAGAGGATCATATCCAGTGACGAAACGTTTCCAGAAAGTTTTCCGATTCATAAAAACATCCTCCACTTATTTATACATCGTCATTTATCCGTGATGTGAGGTGGAAAATTTTCTTCTACATGTTCTCGGAAAATTTTCAGTTCTTATCAAATATCAGTGATCAAGTAAGAGTTCCTTAGTATTCATAACATTGATTGAAATCATGAATAGAAATGTTAAAAACTGAAAGATCGTTTAAAGAATCTGAAAATTTCATGGGTCACAATTTTCAGTACTATCTAAAAACAAGTGAAACATTTTTTCATGAATCGATTTTTTTTTCAAAAATTGAAGAACTTTTTATAAGTCCGATAATGTTCATCATTTTCAAACAAAAAGAAAAACAACTTTTTGTGAATTGGAAAGTTTTATTGCTCTGTAGAAACAAGTGAAAAGAATTTTCATGAATCGGAAAATTTTCATCACGATATAGAAACAAGTGACATAACTTTTCATAATCCGGTCAATTTTAGAGATTATGTATAGTATATGTTTGGTGGAAAATTTTCCACTATATTTGACTGCACATTCAGCTACAAAATTCAATTTTTGTTGAGGAAAGTTAAACAGCAACAAATTATCATTTTCCAATTAGCTTTCGCAAATCAGAAAATTTTCTAATATTTCAAGTTGGGAAGTAAAAATATACAGTCTCTCTCTCTCTCTCTCTCTCTCTCTCTGTGTGTGTGTGTGTGTGTGTGTGTGTGTGTGTGTGTGTGTGTGTCTAAAGTGCAGTGAACATACATCGAGGACGTAGAGAACAAATATCCCATTCCAATATTTAAAATGTAACAAGAAATTGAAAAGATACCTTTGTCAATTTATCAATTTCAGAAAGAGAAAATTCCACTCTTTCTTCTCATGTAGGCCTATCTATGTAATGAAATAACTACATAAAACTTCCTTGTGAAGATTATTTTTGTAACAGAAAATAAGAAAAAATGATTTTATTGTGTTTAACACTCGTAAATCATAAATTCAATATTGGAATTTTGTATAATCAACATCTTAGAGCAGATATTTGTATTGTAAAACTGTCATTATTATGTATAAAAATGTATTAGAAATAATGACGATTCAATAGAACAAGTAGGAAATGTTTTTATTTTTTATTTTGTAAATTAAAATGAAATTACTTGCTGCTTTTAGAACGTAGCGCTAAGAGTCCAGCTTTTTATGTTTCTTTTATTAGTTTATGGGAAGAACAACTCCACAAATCAGCTTTCTTATTAGTTAGATTTCACTTTCTTTTCTGAATGAATATATGAATAAATAAATGTTTATTTCCAGAAAGAGGCTAGTATTTTCTTTCATGAGTTACATAAAGTCAAATTTTGGTTAGAAAAAAAATTACAGTAGCCACTTTATATATATATATATATATATATATATATATATATATATATATATATATATATATATATATATATATATATATATATTGATTCCACGACCTTTGATTTCACCCTCATTTACTACTATTTGTTACAGCAAAAATAGTTCCCAAAACTTTCAAAATCAGCAAAACTACGAACCTTTTCACAATAAGTTTTCTTTTTTTTATTTATGAAAAAATTAACATCATAAATTGATACACTGTAGAATAATAAACTTAATGAAATAGAATATTTAAAAAAATATTATAAATAAATACAATAAGTAAAATATACTACATATAACTCTTTTGCATGTCGTAGGTTGCATCAGTATATATTTTGTGTGTATGTCTCAATTTTATGCAATAGAAAATGTACTTTCTACTATTTTGATTTTGCCATAATCTCGATCACACAATAATGAACAAAAATATCATTTTATACTGTATGTCTTTCAAGTAGCAATTATTAACATTCAGAAAATGTTTATATTTATTTTAGATAAAAAATTTCATCCAGCTTGGGTGAAGATGGGAAGGAGTTTAATATGCTAATGACATTGACTCTTTGTATGGCTAGGCTTATCCTTTGTGTCAAAAAGTAAACACTTCTAGAATCTCCTGATTTGTTAATTAAATTTGATCCTAATTCCTTTAAAAACATTCCTGCTTCTTTGCTAAAAACACCCATTGTTTCCGTGGCAAATGCAATAAAAATGTGATCTTCTTTAAGTTTTGAATATTTTGAATGTTCCGCATACAGCCGTCTCTGCTGCACTTCCCGCTTCTCCACTAGTTGACGTTAAATAAGATAGGGCAAAAGTATCTACACATGTTACATCCCATACTAGACACTGGCCCCTTTTCCAAGGTGTCAAAGTAATTCCATCTGGCCGCTTATTATCATTCCAAAATATTCCTGTTGGCTCTAAAATGTTAGGACAGTCTATACTGGTGAGGGTTCGTTTTATTATTTGATTTAATTCACTGTGACGTGAAATTCTCCCTCCAATTTTGATGCAACTTAATGCGTGTAAGCCTTTCTCATCCATCCGACTTTGACACGCACATGTAAATTCATAGCAAATACTAAGTCCTAGGAGTAAAGCTACACATATTTGAAAAAATATTTGTTTCTAAAAATGTTCCGATGTTTTTAGAGGGTGTGGCTTGTAACCATGCTCCCGACTCTTTTTGACGTAGTGCTTTGAGGCGAGCTGAATCAATGTCATTTTGCGAAACTACCTCGCTTTCAGCTATCTGGTTGATTACAATTTCATCCCATTTTCTTTGCGACTTCTTTACAGCCGGAATTGTGTTGTAAATGCCTCTCCACATCTCTAATGCCTCTGTCAGATAAGGAATCTTCACTTGGTCAACTGGAATATTAAGAACTTTGGAGACTAGCGACAATACCCCATAAGAAGAAGACAAGAATGCAGGGAGACTCAAATCTGAAATTTTCCTTAGCCCCAAAACTCCTAAACGAATGGGTAAGCTTGCTTGTGCCTATTGAGTTTCATTTAACTTATAATTGAGTATTGATTGCAGACAATTTTTCAAAATGTCATCTAGTTGAAAAATTTTAGTTGGCCTGAACCATGCTGGAACGGTACGTAAAAAATAAGTCAATTTAGGAATACCTAAACATTTTTTTAAAAGGAAATAGGCTCTATGTGCTGGTACTTTTCTCAACCTCTCTGTTATTTTTTAAAACTATTTAGATGATCCTCCAAACAATTATCATATCCATATTCGCGTAGTGGTGCTCCCAATAATGATATCTCATGAGTTGGTATTGTTCGTATTCCAGGTAGCACACCTTGAAATTGAGCTTCAATGATGGGATCTTGTGTTCCCGACGTAAAAAATAGGTCACATTTTAATGGATTTATTTGTAATCGTATCTTACTTGATTCCACAAGTAAAACATTTAAGTCGTGTATGACTGTCTGTGGTGATCCACCTGAAGTACCACCATCAAGATAAAACACATTTAGTTCTGAACGTAACGTACTAATTATTGGGTGAATTGTTAAACTAAATAGCATCGGCCCTGCAGGACCACCCTGTTGACATCCGACCTGTGATGAAATTGTTCTGTCTCCGAAAAATATCATGAACGGATTAGCATAACTTTGCCAAAAATAGGGATATAGCTGGGGTATAACTCGTTGCACTTCTTTTAACATAGAGTCTCTTTTCACAGTGTTAAATGCGTTTTTATAATCTATTTTGAGGATTATATTGTTAGAGTTTTGGTGCGATTTATTGAAAGCACATGTAGCATGTATGATTGTTTCACTCCCTTTCTCCGTCGCAAAACCCAGGTTATGTGGTTGCAAATGATTCGTGCACTGATTATAGACGGAAGATACAGCTAATTTGGAAGCCAATCTTCTGAACACACATCCAACTGCTATCGGCCTTACACCACCGTCTTTTTTCCGCAGGGCACATAGGCTAGCACCAAAGAGGTATTTACGTAAATCGTAATTTACTTTTCCATTTAAAATCAGGTTTACCAATTTCGTTATTGAAGTGAGTAAGATCCTGCCGATTTCGATGTTAGATCTTTTAAGTGTTTAGGTGACAGTCCATCTACTCCTGAAGCAGAACCACTGGGAAAGATATGAATTGCTTTTAGAACCGTATCTTCCACTGCTCTGATGCAAGGGTCCAGTTCGTCTGGAGGATTTGGCATCTCAAGGACCCTGGAAGGAGTTGGATGCTTAGTTGAGAGTATGTGATATGTTTCTTCATTGGAAGGAACTAAACTGTCATCTGATGCTAATAACCTCAATGCTCCTGTTGTATCAAAATCAGAAATGTTTGATATTATTCTGTTTGTTAAATCCGGTTTGCGTTTGTTGCCAGTAACTTTACGACAATTCGTGAAGGAGCTCTCTTTTAAATTGTGCTTGATAATGTTGGTAACTGACTCCGAACTGCGATTTCTGGGAAGTCGTAAGTTGTGAAAAGAGAAAAGAAATATTTTTTTCCAGGAAGAGAACTCATCATTAAGAAGACATTCATCTATTATATGTGCAAGTTTGTTTGCTACTCCATTTCTTGCTCCTTTCGGGATTCTTTTTATTATCCATATGTTGGATTTCAATGTTGTAAGCTCTGTTACGAAATCTTGGGGATTTAATTGAACATGTGTTTCCTGTGTGGCGTGTTTCCTTGTTTTGTGTATGTTTAATCCTTTCCTGGTGGGAAAATCTTTCCCACATTCTGAACATGTTGGAATCACTACACTGGTTTCCATTACATAAATTATGCATAAAAAATCAGCTTTATATTATATCTATTTATTTATAATTGTTGCAGTATGTAATTCTATAAAAGTAGTATGAGAAAACCGCCTTATGCGTATTAAACTGACGAAAGCTAATATTGTAAGATCAAATGTGGATTCTGGGGGAAGAACGCATTGAAGTTTTTGAAACATTCTTGAAATCAAGAATCGTTAGATTTTCATTTCGTGAAACTTTTTAAGACAATATTTATTACCAATATATTTTACGACTAAACAACAATGTAGGAATAAGTGGAGTAGGTTTTTTTAAATTGGAAAATATTCATGACTTTTAATAAATTGAAATTTAAAATAATAGAAAGGGATATTTGTACTCTACGAACTCGATGTATGTTCTCTGAACTTTGCATACACACACAGAGAGAGACAGAGAGATAGATAGATAGATAGATAGATAGAGAGAGAGAGAGAGAGAGAGAGAGAGAGGAGTTAAATTGAGTTGATTTTTAGTTTAACGTCCCTTTCAGCAGCGAGACTATATAAGATGGGACCAGCTGATTAACGTGGAATCCGAACTACATGAGCTCCCACTGGGAATAGAAGCCAGGTCTTCCATGCCAAAGGCGCGTATGCTAACCACTTAGCAACGAAGGAGCTCGCAGAGGAAGAGAGAGAGAGAGAGAGAATCACTGTGTAAAATTTTACCCGATTCCTGAAAGCTAATTGGAAAATTAGAGTTTGCTGCTGACTAATTTTCCTCTACAGAAATTCAATTTTCTACCTCGATGTGCAGTTAAATATAGAAGACAATTTTCCATCTAACATCACTATACATTGTCCGGCTTATTTAAAGTGTTTTCCATTCGTTTCTACATCATAATGAAAATGTTCCGATCTATGAAATTTCCTGTCACTTGTTTCTACAGAGCAATAAAACTTTCCGATTCACAAAAAGTTATTTTACTTTTTCTTCAAAATGATGCAAATTTTCTGACTCATAAAAATTCTTCAATTTTTTCATATAAAACAGAAAATATTTCGATTCAAGAAAAATTGTTTAACTTGTTCCTACATAGCACTGAAAATGTTCTGAGCCATAAAAATTTTCAGATTCTCTAAACGATCTTTCACCTTTTAACTTTCTATACATGAATTCAACTAATTTTATGATTGCTGAGGAATCGTTACTTGATTACTGATATTTTTAGAACGGAAAATTTTCCAGAAAAATATATGCGGAAAAATTTCCGAAATGGAAAATTTTCCGCGGAAAATTTTCCACCTCATATCACTAATCTTACCCTTACTGTAAGTTAAACTTCAACGTATGAGTCATCAGAACTACTTCTAATGAACTTGAGAAACTGAAAGCTGTGGGTTCGACACTAACATTGGTCATTTTCAATTACTTTTATATGTCACAATTTCACACACTCCTTCAAGGTGCTAATAGGGGCTTCAGTTACATGGCATCCGGAGTGCCTTTCTTTATCTAAGAGATCCCAGTTATTTTGGATTCGATACGAATATCGATCTTCTTTTATAATTTTCATGTTAGCCTCTCCCATTTCTCCTAGGATGACTAAAAGGGAGACTTATAATTTACCACCCCTGAGGGTAAATTTGGTCTTAAATGACATTATTATGCTAGCAATTAATTTTGCGACGCTCAAAACCTACGATTCGACACTGATATCGATAGATTCCGACCTTTT
The DNA here is from genome assembly GCF_964235325.1 of Thermobia domestica. NCBI lineage: Eukaryota > Metazoa > Arthropoda > Insecta > Zygentoma > Lepismatidae > Thermobia > Thermobia domestica. The sequence continues at coordinate 336,318,341 of NC_137456.1, forward strand.
TACTTCACTACGTACTCACGCAAACTGTTAATTAGACCCAAGAGGAATTGAAAGTGATACTATTTACCTAAGCGACACCTAAACTATGTATCCTATACTAATATCGATCATTTTGCTCTAGATATATCAAAATTATGTTGGAACATACACACACACATACACACACATACACACACACACACAAACACAAGCACACACACAAATTTATTGTATACAAGCTGTTATGCCCGTTCTTCGCCTGGGTCAGATAAAATATCTATGTAAACAAACTGAACAACGAAAGAACAATTAAACGTTTCTAAAAAAAGATCTATTTTGTGTGAATTCATATCCGATAACGTATATGTGTTTTCGCTGGAATGACTTTAACACTAACATGGTTTATATTTAATACAACCATTAACTAACCTGTTTTAACCATAATAAAAGAATATATTACTGAATAGAAAAAACAACATGAATGTAGACAAAACTAAGGATTTCACACGAATATTTGCTAATTTCGATTATTTTTACCTGTCTCGGTGCCCTCCCCCCACGCACTTATCTCTTGGCCTGCATACCATGATAGCTGAGTTTGAAAATCATCGCTAATTTCACCATTGATCTTAGCTACCGCGAAAACTATGGATTTGACACTAACATCGGTCATTTTCGATTATTTTTTTCATGTCTCGTTATCCCCACCCTGGTGATCCCCAGGTGCAATCGAAGGGGTGTAGTTAGTTAATGCTATCGGAGTTTCACCATTGATCTCAGAGACCGCGAAAACTATGAATTTGACACTAATATCGGCCAATTTCTTCTATTTGTACATATCCCGGTAAACGCCCCCTGAGACCCTCCTGGTTCGAAATTTGAAAAAAAAACGCCTTTTTCGTCTGAGGCCTAGACCACGGTATCTGTGACCCAAATTTGGTAACTCTCGGTCCACTCGTCTGGTCTCCGCACAGAGACAGAAAGACACATACAAAACCTTTTTATTTTCTTTATATTAGAGACATATAAATATGCAGCACCAGATTTAGGGGGTGTACGAGAGCACATGCAAATACACATCTAATATGATAACCTAGCGGTGAAAAAGCAAAATTTCCAAAACATTCTGCGTCATGTGTCTGTTTGAGGCTTAAAAGAACGCATTGTTTTTCAAAATCAATAGTTTAAGTCGATTTTCGAAAGGTTGAATGAAAAGGATTCACTGAACATATTAGTGTTCCTCATTCTCACCAAAGATGCCTAAAGACATTTTAAACCTAAAACAAAATAAATCAAATGTAGTGGTAGTTACCGGTACACCGTTTTCAAGAAATCCTGGATCACACCCTGTATCTATCTATCTATCTATCTATATATCCTGGATCACACCCTGTATCTATCTATCTATATATATAGGGTGTTAATGAACTAGACCGACAAAACTGTAAAAGGTGATTGGTTACATCAAAACAAGGGGAAAAGTTCATATGGACCTGTGGGGAAAAGTACATAGTTTCATAGCTTGGGCTGTCCAAAATCGCGAAAAAGTCATATTTCAACAGGCCCTATTTCGAATTGGAGAAGCTGTGGATGGTGGTGCTTATCAGCGAAAAGGAAGTCACCCATACGCAATCCAAAAGTGCATATTTCATTAATTTCCAGTGGGTGTACAGACTATTCCATAGAGGATAAAATTCCCAGACATGCCATCAACCGAATTTTGAGATACGGTCTGAGTTTATGATTGGTGCAAAATATGCAAAAGATAAGTTTTGATAGCAGTTAACACAGAATCCTTTGTCGGAAGTGTTAAGAATCGTCAGCAGAACGGTTTCTCGCACTTTGGAAAACTTATGCTGAAATGTTTTCTTTCACGCTTATACGTGAAGAAAACGTGAAATATACCGTGTCGAAATACATTGCATCACACATTATTCCGAACACAAAAAGACATGGAGTTGCCCGTTCGTAACACTTGCCACTTTCCTGCGAAGCATTAGATGTATATTTTTGTTAAGGCCTACCTACTCCCTGCTTTGGTCCCTTTCTGAAATATGGGTATATCTGGAACTCTATTGAAAGCATATCTGAAAATTCCATCCTGTAGAGAATACCTTATGTACCTATTGAACATTGACTAAATATGCACTTTTGGATTGTGTATGAGTGTCCTTCTTTACGGTGATAAGGACTACCCTCCAAAGTTTCTGAAATTCGAAATAGAGCTTGTTGAAGATAGGCTTTTCCGCGATTTTTGGCAACCCTAGGTCTAAAATTATGCACTTTTCGCTATAGGTATAGTTCATTAACCAGATTAACTACGCTTTCAGTATAGTTCATTAACCACACACACACACACACACACACACACACATATATATATATATATATATATATATATATATATATATATATAAGATAGCGAGAAAAAGAGCGACCAAGGCATCACCATGTTATACAACATGAGACTTCCATGTTACAAACGCCTATCACAGTATTAAACTGTAACCCTATGTAGATGCGTTCCATTCTAAGAATAACTTCAGCCTCGAGAAATGTTGATGCTCTCGAGTTGTTTGTGTGGAACCACGGTTCGCCGTTTGATGCCTCAAATAATATTTCAAGAACGTAAATGACATGCTGGAATGACAATGTTAGGAAGTACCTCTAAATGACAAATAGCTGAAAGTGAGTACACTATATAACTTATTTATTGCTATAATATTATTTTCTTAATTTGTATTTAACATTCAAATATAGAATAACAACGTGCTGTAACCCCTATCTCACATGTTATATTTTAAATGTAATTATTACTATGTTTTACAATGATTATATGTTGTATATATATATACAGTATATAGATATAGATATAGATGTAATACTAATTACAAACTACATGACATCGAAAATACATTTTGGCAACGATGTCACTAATTTGTTGAATTAAAAAATGTATCGCTATTTTTACTGTAGACACAAAGAGACTATGTTTCTTACTGATTTACAAAGCAATTTTACAAAAGAAATTGGTAATGCTTGTTGACTGGTTAAAAATTAGCACAGCAATGATATACGCGTAACACCTACTAGCTGATAATTTCGATGCATAATTTATATTTTCCATAGGTAACAAACAAGTATTAAGTACAGCAATCTCTGTCTAAAGCAATAAATCTACTGATATATGACACTAATAAACAAAATGTTATATATTTGTACCTAATTAAGCCAGTTGAAATCGGTATTCAGGAAGCAGTTACAAATCAAATTACCATTGTGCTAAGTATTTTGCAACAAAATATTTCGTTATATCTCCATATTGTCGAAAGAAATATGTATCAAAGTACATACTCAAAGTTGCGGGAGTTGCGTAATATGCATATTGCACAACATGGAAATAAAATGATATACTGAAACCACAAAAACCTTATAAAGCAGAGAAAGAAATGCAACTTGGTAGAATAGATAATTTTGCAACCTCTTCTTAGATTAATGAATGAACTTAAATACAACTTACATACAAGGAACGAAGTAGGACATACGTTTCACTGTCTTTCCTGTCGTCTGTCTGTCTTTATAAGTCCAATATATTAGATTTCCACTAATTAATGGAATAAATTAACTTGAGTTTTTCCAATTAAAATTCAAGTATTGAAATTAACATTAGACACTGTTTAAAGTTAAAGGACAGAAATAATGAAATCTGAAACAAATTTCTCACTATAACTTTCGTAAGCGGTATTCTACAGGGTGAGAGGAAACATAATACTTTTCCCTCCTTAACCCTTAACACACCAAGCTGCGTCGTCTAGGGACTCCAGATGATGATATTTGGTGATACTGCTGGAACTATAGAAATTAATTTATTCTCGATATTATATGTGCCCTGCATCATTCTGGAATATCTACTACATAATTAGATGAGTGATACGTTCGTTTAAAAGTACAGAAAATTAGTTGAAAAATTAAAATAATACTTGGGGTCTCCAGAAGACCCCAGCTTGGTAAAGAACGTTGAATACTTAGGCTTGGTGCGTTAACGGTTAAATATTGTAGATACTAACTAAGGTTGGATATTTTTGCTTACGGGAATCCGCAAAGTAATATCGGAAAAATTCCGGAATTTGAAAAATCTAAAATTCATAAAATTTTCCGAAAGCTCTGAACGCCTAAATATTTTTTTCTTTAATAAATTATTGACTTAAGAGAAACAATCAATTTCATAAGCTTACAGAAAATATTCTAAAGTTAGCACAATACGAAGTGTGCTTCAAAGACTACTTTTCGAAAATTTATTATTTCAAAATAATTTTATTAGCATCAGTGTTTAGAAATACTAATCTAATTTTGAAACTAAAATCTCACCCCTCTCCATTAAACGCGAGCTTAGCGACTAAGGCCATAATTGAAAAACTTCGAGAAGCAGTAACTCTGTAATGGCTCTTCTAGGGCTAAAATAATCACAAAAGTTTTTTTTCTGTTAAACTCTAGCCTTACAACATGTAACATGACTATTTTTGTTTGAAATTTCGAATACCAATCAAAGAAGACCGCCATGATGCTTAATAGCACCGTCTGATGTGTCAGACCACTTTCAAGTTTGATCAATCTCTCTCAACCCGTTCTTACACGCAAGGGTAGTGAGGACTTTTGGCCTTGTGGTATCCAATAAAAAAATCGCTTTTGTTTACTTTCTACTGGTTTGTTTCCTAAGAGAGTATATCTATTATCTACCTATCTATCTATTACCTCTCTAGTTTGGGTATGTGCATATAATTTGAAGTACTCATCAACTACCTCTATAAAAATTGTTTCGGAAGTGACGCAAGATTCTGAAACATTATTTTTTGGATAGAGAAATATTATGAGTTTTAAGTGAAGTCTTGACCCGACTGCTGTAGGTCCAATAGCTTTGGAGCTATCGACTTTAAAGTTCATTTTTCCATGTTTTCGCAGGCTATAACTTCGTAAGGAAGCATTCGTACACCCAGATTCGTCTATACTTTTTGTCTTATCTTGGTGCCAGGAATCACCTTCCAAACTCACACAAGTAGAAGGGGAAGAGGATGAGGATGAGGAGGATAAAGAGGATAGTCCTCCACCCCGTAAACGTAAATCTAACAACAAATGACGTACATATAAGCAATAAAATAATTTTATATAGTACTAATATAGTATTGTATACTATTGATATATTTGAGTATATAGAAAGAAACAAAAATGAATATCCTTATCTGCAATACAACAGTCATCTAGCAATTAGTGGATATAATATATATTGTTACGGGTAGTGGGGGTTACCTGTAGAAGCTGCACCGTTCATACCCGGCGAAATTCACCAACTGTTACGATTACATGTGGTTAGCAGTAAAGCGCGGCCGCCGATTGGGAACCGGTGGCCAAATACTAATATCTCGGGAGTCCACCATAAGAGGCGAGTGATAGAAACCACATAGTTTGTGTTCGTGGACAAAGCGTGAGCAAACACTATTCCGCTTAAGACAATATTCATCAGGAACCTTGCC